>NC_053492.1:106747428-107947428 GCF_905171775.1 Rana temporaria
GGGGTCGGCGTGGACGAGGGGTACAGGTGGTCCAGAGAGGAGGCGTAGGAATGTTGTCCAGCTTCGGTACGAGGGTCCGGACCCCTGCCCCGCCCGAGGGGAGGTGGTGGACCTGGTACTCTCCTTGGGTTTTGGGGTGGGTGACCTTTTTGCTGTCATCCACCCCACCAACACACGGGAGTTTGACATCAGTTTTGTCACTCCCGTGTGTATGGAACGCTTCATCACCAGCTTTGGGCTGGTGAGGGGCGTTGACCCTTGGAAGAAGTACAGGCTCATTCCCATCTCCAGGCAGGAGGAGGTAAAGAACATCACCATCCTGGTGAGGAATGAGTCGCTCCCTCCGGAGGACATTGCCACCTGGCTTGGGAGGTACGGGCAGTTGCAAACCCCCCTGAGAAAGAACCTCGATGAGCGCGGGGTCTGGACCGGGGCTTGGTTGGCCAGGATCCGGCTTAAGAGGGAGGGCAACAGTGTTGCCCACCTCCCTGGCAGCGCCTTCCTGGGCAGAGACCGGATCCTGGCCTTCTACCCGGGACAGCCCCGTCGTTGCTTCAAGTGCGGCAGCCCGACCCACATGAGCTCGGACTGCACGGTGGTCAGATGTGGCCGGTGCCACGAGTTTGGCCACCAGTCCGAGTCATGTGGGAAGATATGCTGCAATTTGTGTGGTGAGATGGGGCACCCATTAAGTCGGTGCCCCAAAGCATATCGGGGTTCTTTCTCAGGGGGGGGACCTCCCGGGCCGGGAGCGGCCGAAGCCCCCCCGGCGAGTGATGGCCGGGGGGGTGGGGATCCTGGGGCCCCTAATGCCCCTCCGGAGGGACCAACAGGCCCACAGCCTCAAAGAAGGCGGGGCAGGCGTGGGCGAGGGGCTCCCCCCCCGGGAGATACGGGCTCAGTTGGCCAGGAGGCTCCCGATCCTCCGGAAGGCGAAGCCGGTGGGGAGGAGTCGGGGAGGCCTGGGGGTCCCGGGCCTGAGGGTCCGGGGCCCCGGCTTTCCCCTCCTTTAGTTGCAGGGCCGATCCCCCCCCTCCACCTGTTCTATCTGCCTCCCCATGCAGCCCCCCCTCATCTTCCCATCCCCGTCCCCCCCCCTCGTCCCCCCCCTCCCAAGTCCCGTCCCCCCCCTCCCCCTTCTTCTGCCGATCCCCTTTCTGCCCCCCCCCCTGTCTCTGGCCCCCCTCCTGCCTCTCCCATCCCCCCCCTTCTGGACCCAAAGTCTCCTCTGGCCTTGTGGCCATGGAGACGGAAGCTGCTCGAGCCTCATCTAAGAGGGAAATCTCGAGCAGCGGGTCCGAGGAGGGGGGTGGCGTAGTCACCTCAGAGAGATGGCAGGAGTGGGAGCAGGTGAGACGCAGGAAGAAGGGGAAGGCTGTGAAATCTGGGGGCGGGAGGTCCCCTGTGAAGGGTGGGGTTCCCCCAGGGGCACGAAGTGGGGTGTCCCTGGGGAACCCGTTTGGTGTCCTCTCCTCCTCCTCGGACTCAGAGGAGGAGGAGGGAGTGTAAATATGTAAATATGTTTTGGTGTTTGTAGTATGAAGGAGAACGTGACCCTTTCAATCATTTTGATGGCGGTACCCTCTCCAATACGGCTTGCGACCATTAATGTCGCAAGTATTCGTTCTGCACGAGCTCGTTTTATGGCCTTTGATTTTCTCAGCCGTGTTGAAGCTGACATTTTGTTTTTGCAGGAGACCTGGCTGGCATCTGTGGCAGAGATGCATCTAGCAAAGAGGGAGTGGAGATGTGGGCCCCCCTCTGGTCTCTTGCGGCCGAGCCCTGCAGTGGTGTTGCGGTCCTTTTTAAGACTGGTTCGGTGGCTTGCCGGCGAGTGATTGAAGTGGAGATTGGTAGATGTCTGGTGGTGGACGCTGTCGTGAGGGGGCAATTCCTCCGGCTCATTAATTTTTATGGGCCTCAAACCAAGAGGGAGAGGAAGAGCCTCCTTACGGCGGTTAAGCCTTATCTTTTTACATCCCAGCAGGTGATCTTTGGTGGTGACTTCAATATGATCACTAGGCCCAAAGACCGGGCAGGTGCCGCCAACCCTCTGGGATATGATAGTACTTTTTTGAATAGCGTAGTGAGGGAGGCCGGGTTGGTGGATGTGCACGTTCGTCACCTCCCCAACCTCACTGGTTTCACATTTTCCCGAGGTAGTTCTAAGAGTAGATTAGATAGGTTTTTTTTAAAGGGGGACTCTGCTTGCTCGGCTCCAGAGCTGCAGTCGGTGGAGTTCTCCGATCACTGTATGGTATCTGTGGCCCTGAATGTCGCCGACACTCCTCAGAAAGGGAGGGGTATGTGGCGCCTGAATGGGTCGCTACTGGAGGATCCTGAGGTTAGGGAAGCCTATGAGGTTTTCTTCCTGGACCAGACCTCGCTCCTTGAGGGCAACTGCTCCCGCCTTGAATGGTGGGAAGTAGTTAAAAAGAGGTCTGGTGACTTTTTCCGGGAAATCTCTGGGTACAGGGCAGCTTCCAAGTACCAGGCCTACCAGAGACTACGCAGGCAGCTTGACCGCCTGGTGTCCTCTGGGGGCTCTCGGGAACAGATATCCGGTCTGAAGGCGCAGATGAAGGAGTGTCAGTACGACCGTCTCGCCTCCCTGGTTTTTGAGAGGGATTATGGGAAGTTTATCTCTCCTGATCCCTACAGGAGCTGTGGTGAGGCGGCGAGTTCGAAGGTCGTACACGGCCTGAAGGATGCCTCGGGATCTCTGGTCCGGTCCAGATCGGGGATCCTGGGTGTCGTCAGAGACCACTTTTCGGACCTCCTGAAGAAGCGGCCTCTAGACATGGAGAAAGTCAGGGAATTCCTTGATGAGACCCCACTGGAAGTGAGGTCTGACCTTCCTGACTCTCTGACAGAAGGGATCTCGGTGGCTGAAGTCGAGCAGGCTATCAGCTCTTTAGCATCTAAAAAGTCACCTGGGCCCGATGGGCTCACGGCAGAGTTTTACAAAACCTTTAAGAGCCTCTTGGCTCCTCATTTGAGGGACGTGTACCGTGAATGTTTGGCCTATGGCCTGCTGCCTCCCTCAATGAGAAGGTCAGCTCTGATCCTTCTGTCAAAGGGGAAAGACCCGTCTGTGGTGGAGAATTGGCGTCCGATCGCCCTTCTTACCACAGATAGGAAGATACTGGCAAAGATCTTGTTTACACGTCTGTCTGCTTTGGCGGGCAGGATGCTGTCTCCCTCTCAGCACTGCACAATTCCTGGCCGGGGCACTTTTGGTGCCGTCCTGAACGTCCGGGAGGCTGTGGAAAGGTGCAGGGCTGATGGCAGCGAGCGGTATCTGCTTGCACTGGATCAGGCTAAGGCGTTTGATCGGGTGAACCATGAGTACCTTTGGCTGCTTCTGAGGAGATACGGTCTGCCTGATCAATTTGTTGATTGGCTACAGGTATTGTATAGGGGAGCTGAGAGCTTCCCTCTTGTCAACGGTTGGGTGGGTGGGGCCTTTTCTGTTGACTCTGGTGTCCGGCAGGGCTGCCCGTTGAGCCCCCTCCTGTACGTCTTTGCGGTTGACCCCTTCGTAAGGAGGCTAGACTGCGAGCGTCTGGTGGGGGTTCCGGTGAGACCTGTCGGGGGTCCGGTTTCGGCAGTGAGGGTCGTGGCCTACGCGGATGACGTCTCGGTGGTGGTGTCTGGTCGTGAGGAGGCCCATTATGTGGAATCCCAGATCGGGTGCTACTCTGAGGCGTCAGGTTCGCTGGTCAATTGGGACAAGAGTGAAGTTTTCTGGATGGGGAAGGAGGGGGAGCAGTTCCCCCTTCCGGACGTGTTCCCCACGCCCGTACCAGAGATTCGAGTACTTGGCATTCATTTCGGCCCGGGTGATTATCCCAAGCTAAATTGGGAGCGCAGGCTGGTGAGTGCCACTCGGAAGGTGAAGGCCTGGAAAGGTTGGAAACTTTCCCTGAGGGAAAGGGTATGCTTGGTCAAGACGTACTTACTGCCTGAGTTTCTCTTTGTGAGCTACGTGTGTCTTTTGCCAGCATCTCTCTATGCTCGGGTCTCTGGTCTGTTCTTCCTGCTGTTGTGGGGAAACAGACTGAACCTGATCAAGAGGGAGGTCACATACCGCCAGCGAAGGCAAGGAGGGTTGGACATGGTCAACCCGGTGGTGTTCTTCATCATCATTTTTGTAAAGTACAACTTGCAGTCCATCTTTGTGGACGCGCCTTCCTGGTGGGAATGTTCATGCAAGGACTGGCTCTTGCTGTTCCTGAGGAGGTGGGAGGAGGGGGGGAGGCCCGGCGATCTGAGGAGATCGCATGGGTATCTCCCATCCTACGTCCCCCTGGCATTGAAGGTACTGAGGCAGTGGCGGATAACTGCCCTTGAGGTGGGCTCTCTGGGTCGGCGTGAGCTGTACCTGAGGGTCATGGCCTCGGACATTTTGAAGCCCCTGTCTTTAAGGGACTGTCCTGAGAGGGTCCTCACGGAGGGGTTAGCCCTCTTGAATTCTTCCAGAATTCCGAACAAGTTTTGGGATCTTGCATGGAGGTCGTTCCATGGACGACTGTACGTCCGTGCAAATCTCATATATCTGAACCTAGGGGACAGGGGCTGTCCCCGACGGGAATGTGGAGGGACATTGGAGACCATGGACCATTTTCTGGTCCAATGTCCCTTCAACATGGAGGTTCTTACGGGGGTAGGGGGTGCCATTGGCTACCCCCGCCTTCCGGCCCTGACCTATGCTGAGCGGGTGTATGGTGACTTCGGGGTCCGCAGGGGTCTTGAGTTATCGTCACTTTATTTAGTCAGCGTAGTTGTGCTTTACTACACTTGGCACGCTCGGTGTTTGGTGTCCACTAGGGACAAAATCCTGTCTGTGCATGAGGTGGTGGGCGATATCTTTCGGGAGTTGGTGAAGGTGCGGGATCTGGAAAGGAGCAGGGTCGGGCCTGAGAGGTGTGCCCATTTATGGAGGGGGTTCCTCTTCCAGCCCCCTTAGGCCATGACCCTGCCCCTCTCCACGGGTAGGGGCAACTTTCCTTTCTCACCCCCCTTAGATTTTGTTTATAGTTTATTTTTGAAATAAGGCTACAGACATGTCTGATTATCATGTTCTCGCTCATACGTGGGTTGTAGGTATTTGTTGTTCTGGTGGTGGGGTGTGTTGTGGGTTGGTGATGATCTGGACAGTAGTGGTTTTTATGGACTTTAATATTTCCCTACTGTACCAGTGAGCCGTTTTAAGTTGGTTTTGTTCTTTTTTTTTTGTTGGCAATGATCTGGACAAGCTTTTTCTGATGGACTGTAAAGACTTTTTCTTGTACCAGTGAGCCTGTTGTAAATACCCGTTCTAATGTTGTTGTGTTGTTTTTTTTTTGCAGTTATTTTCTTGGAGGGTGGTATGATGGTTTATGTGTGTTGTTTGTTTTGTGTTATTTAGTTTATTTTGTATATTAACTTTTTTATGGTCGTAGTTTTAAAAATAAAAATCTCCAGACCCCCAAAAAAAAAATAAGGTGGGTTCCCTCCAGGTGCATACCAGGCTCTTAGGCTTGGTCTGGAACATAAGGGGTTAAACCCGCGCAAAAAAAATAGCGTGGGGTCCCCCCCCAAGATCCAAACCAAGCCCTTATCCCAGGCACGCAGTCTGGTCAGACAGGAATGGGGGTGGGGACGAGCGAGCGCCCCCCTCCCTCCTGAGCCATACCAGACCACATGCCCTCAACATGGGGGAGTGTGTGCTGTGGGGGAGGGGGGCACTGCCCCCCCACCCCAAAGCACTCTTGTCCCCATGTCGATAGGGACAAGAGCCTCTTCCCGACAACCCTGGCCGTTGGTTGTCGGGGTATGCGGGCGGAGGGCTTATCAGAATCTGAGAGACCCCTTTAATAAAGGGGTCCCCAGATTCCGGCCCCCCACCCTATGTGAATGAGTATGGGGTACATCGTACCTCTACCCATTCACATGGGGGAAATGTAAAGTAAAATAAAACACCACACAGAATAAAATATTCTATTAATCTGCTCCGAAGCCCCCCCTTTCTTCTTTAGCTCTCTTAGAAGGGGGGGTTTCTTCTCTCCCGATCTTCCGCCGGGACCCTGGGCTTCGGTGATTTCTGCCGGGGGAGGGCGCCATCCCTCGGTCCTCTCCGGAGCCTTCCGCCGGATGCCCCCACCCCATTTAAGCTCTTTTTCATTAGGGAGGGGCATCCGGACTTCGGGGTCTTCTGCCGGGGGATGGAGCCTATCCCCCGGTCTTTCCGGTGCCTTCCGCCAGGGTTCCGGTCTTCCTGGTCTTCTGCCGGGGGTGCGCCAACTCCCCGGTCTTTTCTCTTCTGTCTTCTCTGCTCCCTCTTCTGCCTGGCTCCCCCGCGGAGCCAGGGCTTTCTTCCGTCTTCTTTCTTCTCTCTTCCTTCTTCTGCCTGTCTCCTCCGGGAGCACAGGGCTTGTCTGCGGTGTCCTCTCCCTTCTCTTCCATTGGATGTTGACACGACGAGGTTCCGCGCTGACATGCCGTGTCAGCGGCGGGCATGGACTTATATAGGGTAATGCCACCATGTGACCTCAACCCATGTGACATCACATTCCCTGGGCATGATGGGAATGTGATGTCACATGGGTTGAGGTCACATGGTGGCATTACCCTATATAAGTCCATGCCCGCCGCTGACACGGCATGTCAGCGCGGAACCTCGTCGTGTCAACATCCAATGGAAGAGAAGGAAAGAAGGAAGAAGACAGCGGAGACAAGCCCTGTGCTCCCGGAGGAGACAGGCAGAAGAAGGAAGAGAGAAGAAAGAAGACGGAAGAAAGCCCTGGCTCCGCGGGGGAGCCAGGCAGAAGAGGGAGCAGAGAAGACAGAGAAAAGACCGGGGAGTTGGCGCACCCCCGGCAGAAGACCAGGAAGACCGGAACCCTGGCGGAAGGCACCGGAAAGACCGGGGGATAGGCGCCATCCCCCGGCAGAAGACCCCGAAGTCCGGATGCCCCTCCCTAATGAAAAAGAGCTTAAATGGGGTGGGGGCATCCGGCGGAAGGCTCCGGAGAGGACCGAGGGATGGCGCCCTCCCCCGGCAGAAATCACCGAAGCCCAGGGTCCCGGCGGAAGATCGGGAGAGAAGAAACCCCCCCTTCTAAGAGAGCTAAAGAAGAAAGGGGGGGCTCCGGAGCAGATTAATAAAATATTTTATTGTGTGGTGTTTTATTTTACTTTACATTTTCCCCCAGGTGAATGGGTAGAGGTACGATGTACCCCATACTCATTCACATAGGGTGGGGGGCCGGCATCTGGGGGCCCCCTTATTAAAGGGAGCTCGCAGATTCCGATTAGCCCCGCCCGCATACCCCGACAACCAATGGCAAGGGTTGTCGGGAAGAGGCTCTCGTCCCTATCGACATGGGGGCAAGAGTGCTGTGGGGTGGGGGGGCAGTGCCCCCCTCCCCCACAGCACACACTCCCCCATGTTGAGGGCATGCGGTCTGGTACGGCTCAGGAGGGGGGGGGCGCTCGCTCGTCCCCGCCCCCATTCCTGTCCGGGCCAGACTGCATGCTTGGGATGAGGGCTTGGTTTGGATCTGGGGGGGACCCCCGCGCCGAATCGGCGCGGGTTTAACCCCTCACGTTCCGGACCAAGCCTAAGAGCCTAATGTAGCCCTGGAGGGGGACCCGCGCCGATTTCAAGTTTGAAATTTGGCGCGGAGTTCCCCTTCAGGGCTGAAAACAGCTCGGAGATTCCCGTGCGCCGCGTCACGCAGCGCATTCACGGGTACGCCGCTTGGTATTTACCAAGATTTTCACGGCGTACTGACAAGGCGCACGGGAATCCCTGACTTTTCTCTCTGCGCATGCCCAGTATGCAAATGAACCTCCCGAGGTTCAGGCGCACTGTGCAAGCGTACGGGGATCTGTTTTCAAAAAACACTTTCCCTTTCAATTCGGCCCGCCAAACACTTCAAAACACATGTCACTTCACTTCCCCTGCATCCCCCCACCTCCCCCCCTAATAAACTCCCGCCCGAACCCCCGCAATTTACAGTTTAATGTGCCGTGCGCCAGGTCTGTACTGGTGCACAATGCACCCTCTCCTGGGCGCACGGAGCACATTAGTAACTAGGGAAATACACTGCACTAGCAGCGTATTTCTTTAGTAAATGGCCAAACGGCTGCTACTCCTGCTTTTACTCCATGAGTCATGGAGTAAAGGCTTAGTAAATCAGGCCCAATGTGATGGTATTAGCGGATAACGCCAACTCGCTGTGGCAATATGCCGCAAAAGCCATCACATAATTTGTATCCTCAGGGCAACTGCAAGGGTATTGTGTCAAGAACTTGTGAAAAGTCTTCCAGCCCTTGGTATAAGCCTTGAGTATATTGCTGGATAATGAAAAGTTGGCCAAATCGATCGCCTGTGTCCAGAACCTGATTAGTCCATGATCAGCAGGAAGTAAGGAGGAACCGGATTGTCCACCAGCTCTGCTTTTGGATGCTGCAAGAAAAAGTGATTGAAATTAAGTCGGGATAACGTGTTGGCTGCACCATTATAATTCCCACTGATGAAGTCAAATCCAGCCATGTCAACCTGCGCATGAATGACATCATGAGAAGTGACCCAGATCTGCCTTTATCAATAATTTTGGTGGTGGCCAAATTAACAGTAAAGAAGATGACTGAGCTCCCCAACCAATTTGGTCCCCAAGTGACTGCTGCTGCTAAAATTGGGTACATTTCGAACAATGTCCAAGTCTGAGAAAACTTGGGCATGTGAAACACTTCCGGGGGCCAATGGCTGGCCAGCCATTCTTGACCAAAAATTGCCGCAAAACCTACTGACGCAGCAGCGTCTCAAAAAAACTCTAGGAGACTTACACATTGGTTGTGAAATGAGCATGCCGTTCCAGTCACACAGGAACTGGTTCCACATGATGAGATTGGCTTGTATGTCAGCTTGGAAGCTAACGGCCGAGTTAGAGTCCTGATACAGGGATAGAAGGGCCAATAACCTAGAATCAAAAGATCTACCATGTGGAATAATACTCATGGCATGATACAGCATGCCCAAGAGTAACTGTAAGTCTCCCTTGAAACAGACTGGGGACCGGACAAAGATATGAATCTTCTGACGTGTCCTGACCAACTTTTCTCTGGGCAAACTCGCAATCATAAGATTCAAATTGAGCGTGATGCCCAAAAAATTGATGATATGGGCTGGACCTTCCACCTTGCGAGCAGCCAATGGTACATTTAACTCCTCGAAAAGCTCTGTAAGAGACTGCAAATCCTTGGGTGGACAACCAGGGTCCTCTAAGAGCAGGAAATTATCTAGATAATGCACTTTACCCTGAAAAACTTTGCAGTTACCCAAGATACCATGGAGTGCTTGGGCAAAGACGTCAAAGAAGCAAGGACTGCTCTCTGACCCGAAGGTTAACTTGGTGGAAAAATAGTTACGTTCTCTCCATTTGATGCCGTGTCATTGCCAAAGGCCAGGTCTAATAGGAAGTAGCTTAAATGCATTGGCAATATCCGCTTTTGGCAAGTTTGGCAAGTTTCCCTGCCCAATAGTAGAAAATGCTGTATACCTGAATCCACAGAAGAATACTTCAATGAAAACTCCTCTGCCCAATAGTAGAAAATGCTGTATACCTGAATCCACAGAAGAATACTTCAATGAAAACTCCTCTGAGGGGACCAGGGAATTAAGGCCCAGATTCTCAAAGGACTTACGACGGCGTAGCGCCATGTACGCTGTCGTAAGTCCGAATGAGAGCCGTCGTATCTATACGGCTGATTCTTAGAATCAGTTACGCATAAATTCGGCTAAGATACGAGCGGCATAAGTCTCTTACGCCATTGTATCTTAGTTGCATATTTACGCTGGCCGCTAGGTGGCACTTCTGTAGATTTCCGAATCGAATATGTAAATTAGCTAGATACGCCGATTCACGAACGTACGTGCGCCCAGCGCATCATGATACGTCATTTACGTAAGACATACGCCAGCGTAAAGTTACCCCTCATAAAGCAGGGGTAAGTCATGTTAGGTATGGACGTCGGAAACGTACGAACAGCGTTGTATTTTACGTCATTTGCGTAAGTCGTCCGTGAATGGGGCTGGACGGAAGTTACGTTCACGTCGACTAGGCATTGAGCGGGCGTAATTTAATTTGAAAATTTGACGTGATACTGAGCATGCGCGCGCATGCGCCGTTCGTTATAAATGTTAATCACGTCGGGTCACGATACATTAACATAAAACACTCCCACACTAGCCTACTTTGAATTACGCGGGCTTACGCCGGCACAGTTACACTACGCCGCCGTAACTTTGGCCGCAAGTTCTTTGAGAATACGGGACCTGCCTCACTAAGTTACGGCGGCGTAGTGTACCTGAGATACGCTTCGCCCGCCTATAGATAGGCGCTTTTTGGAGAATCTGGCCCTTAGACTAGGGAGATGAATGAGGTGCAGATAAATCATAAATCAATCAATATTTAATACTTTATACTTGCCACAAACCACCCCAATGGGCTGACCCTCCAAATACCGAATAGTGGTGAAATAAACGGACCAATCACAAATCCTTTGGACACTTCTGCCTCCAGTAATTCATCAACAATAGAAGCATGTATTACAGTAGTTGGCAGCATAATTAGGCCTGCGGGAAATCCTACTGAAAATCCATCCAGTAGGAATTGTCTGAAGGCCGAAGATGGGTGACTTTCTAAACAAGCCCCTAGCCTTGGCTTAGTCACGATGAACTAAAGGGCATGATCAGACAGGAGGACTTGGGGTGCACTCTGAAAAAATTGAAGCAGGCATGCAGGAGCCTGCATTGGTTGTAGTTGCAACCGGAATGATTGAAATTGTTGCACGCTTGAGCCTTACCCAGGTAATGGATGGGCCTACCCAATTTATCCACATGCCCAGAAAGTTCTGTAGAGGACTCCCTGTATGACCAGAGGGCTCAAACATGCCTAGCTCCGAGGAAGGGGGTGCACCCCCAAAACGTGTTAGCTGTACCACCGTGTTCTGTGCATGTCCATGCACTGTGTTTATGGTCTTTTGTCAGTTGCATCTTGTGAGTACCCACTTTTATACAAAACATTCTTATTATTAAATTATCTCTGGTAGTGCACTAGAATCTTGAAAAAGCTTGAAGGTATTGGAATATGTATGGATCTAAATAGGTAGAGTATCTTGGGTAGGGTTTGCATTTTAAATGCTGCAATTTTGCCTATCCAGGATAGGTGTGTTTGTTTTATATTTTGCAAATCTTTAGAAATCTAGGGCCAGATTCACGTAGAAATGGGCTACGCTGCGGCGGCGTAACGTATCCTATTTACGTTACACCGCCGCAAGTTTTCAGCGTAAGTGCTTGATTCACAAAGCACTTGCCTGCAAACTTGTGGCGGTGTAACTTAAATCCGCCCGGCGCAACCCCGCCTAATTCAAATGGGGCGGGGACCATTTAAATTAGGCACGTTCCTGCGCCGAAGGTACTGCGCATGCTCCGTCCCTAAAATTTCCCAACATGCATTGCGCTAAATGACGTCGCAAGGACGTCATTGGTTGCGTCCAGCGCCATTCACGGACGACTTACGAAAAAAACAACGTGAAATTTAAAAATTTGCCGCGGGAACGACGGCCATACTTAACATTGGTTAGACCACCTAGAGGGCATGCTTAGTTTTACGTGACGTATCTCTACGGAAACAACGTAAATTTAGAGCGACGGGCAAAGCGGACGTTCGTGAATCGGCGTAACTAGTCATTTGCATATTCTACGCCGACCGCAATGGAATCGCCACCTAGCGGCCGGCCTAGAATTGCAGCCTAAGATCCGATGGTGTAAGTCACTTACACCTGTCGGATCTTAGGGCTATCTATGCGTAACCTGATTCTATGAATCAGGCGCATAGATACGACAATCGTATCTCAGAGATACGACGGCGTATCAGGAGATACGACGTCGTATCTCTTTTGTGAATCTGGCCCCTAGTCTAATAACTTAGACTTAGGAAAATTAGCTGCGGCGTTCCTCTTCTCCAGGGGGCGATTACCATGCGCATGCTCGTGACGTCATTTTCTCGACGTGCATAGCGCAAAATTACGTTACGTCGGGCTTTGTGGATTGCGACGGGACAATAAAGTTGCGTCGGGTAAAAAAAAAGATACGGCGCCAAAAAAAAAAATTGAAATTTAAAAAAAATCGCGTCGCGAGCAAGAAAGGTCTGTTTTTACAAGGTATAAACAGTTTAAACCTTGTAAAACAGCCCTAATTTTGCGTTTGCAAAATATAACTTACGGAGAAAAAACGAAGCTGAAAAGCTTCGTGGATCTCCGTAAGTCCTAATTTGCATACCCGAGGCGGCATTTCGATGCAAAATGCCCCCAGCGGCGGATGCGGTACTGCATCCTAAGATCCGACAGTGTAATTCAATTACACATGTCGGATCTTCGTCCTAACTATGGGAAACTGATTCTCTGGATCAGTTCCATAGTTAGGACCAGGGATACGACGGAGTAACAGCAATTACTCCGTCGTATCTCTTTTGAGGATTTGGTCCATAGGAAATGTAAGGTTGATACCTAGATAGGTGAACAAAGATGCATCCCAATTATAATTATATTTTTCTTTCAGGATGGTAAAAGGTATTGTTAGATATATTCATAGGTAGGGCAAAACTTTTCCTATTGTTAATTTTGTAATAAGATATTTTACTAAAGCAGTTACGTACTGATTGTAGCATGTGCAGGGATTTGTTGGGATTAGTTAAAGATAGAATGATGTCATTGGCAAATAGCCCAATTTTATGTATTCTATCACCTATCTTTATTCCTAAAATATTTTCATTGGACCTAATGGTTTGCGCTAAGTGTTCAATTACCAAAGAAAATATAATGGGTGAGAGAGGGCAACCCTGTCTGGTGCTGTTCGTGAGGTTAAAAGTCTTAGACAACACTCCTGAAGTGGAAACTTTTGCTGATGGTTGTGTATAAAGTAGCATAATTTCTTCATGGATAAATTCTGAAAATCCAAACTTCTCAAGAGTCCTGGAGATATACAGTAGTTCCAATGCACTCTATCGAATGCCTTCTCTGCGTCCAGACCTGGGAGCAGAGAAGGCGCTTGTGTGTTCTCAACGTAGTTAATCAAATTGATCATCCTTCTCGTGGCTAATATTTTGGCATACATTTTAATGTCCAAATTGAGCAATGAGATTGGTCGATAGTTTAAAGGAGATGTCAAGTCTTTGTCAGATTTCAGGAGAGTAATTATTACCGCTTCTAATAGTTCTTTCGGGCAGCATTAGGTTGTAGCTATGTAATTAAACAGGTTTGTTAAGTGCGGAGTTAATATATTAATGAATGTTTTGTAATATTAAGTGGATAGACCGTCATTACCTGGCGTTTTATGCAGCGGAACGTCTTTTATAACTTTCAGGGTTTCCATTAACGATATGGGTTGATTTAGTGCGACAAGTGTATTGGAGTCAATTTTGGGTAAGTTTACCTTGTCTAAGAATACTGTAATGTTTTGTAATGTTGGTTGGATAGTATCCTTGTCATTTTTTCATTTGTATAAATCTCCATAATAATCTGAGAAAGCTGCTGCTATTTCTTGTGGGTTTATTAATGCTTTTCCAGATTTGTGATGAATTAATCTATCAATTGTTTGTGTTCTTTGGCGGTGACGTAGTACAGAGGCCATCAATTTGCCTGCCCTATTACTTTGGGAGTAATAATTCAATTTTAGTCGTTTGAGGAATTTGTCATGGTTACTTAATAAAGTTGACCTAAGCTCATTCCTTTTGTTGTTGAGTTTTTGTAATAGGTTAGAATTATCTGGAGATTGTTTATGTTCTTTTTCAAGGCTAGATATATCTTTTAAAAGGGTATTGATGAATTGTAGTCCCTCTCTTTTATCCCTAGATGCCATCTGGATAAGGACACCCTTAAAAAAGGCTTTGTGAGAACACCACAGATGTGTAGTGGATGTAGAGCCATTATCATTAAAATCAAAGAATTCTGTCAATTTGTTCTTCATTGCAGACACGTATCTCTCTTGAGAGAATAGAAATGTATTATTCTTCCAAAGGGTTGAAGTTAGGCCTTGTTGGCCTGTTGTAATAGAAATTTTTTGTAAGAGCATTTTGTCTGCAATGAAGAAATTAATTCTGGAATATGTTTTATGTACATTAGAGAAAAACGTGTAGTATTTTTCAGTAGTGTGCAAACACCTCCATGGATAGTATAAATCTTCCCCAGCGAAAATATTACCAAGACGCAATCTATTTGTGCGGCCTCTTTTAGTAGTATCTACATTAGGATCCATCCGGCCAGTAAAGTCTCTGCAGATGATAATATGCCTTTTCTGTATTTTCTGTACCTTTCTCAACAGCTTACGGATGATTTTTTTGTTGATGCTTGTTAGGAGGGTACATGTTGGCTATTGTGTAAGTAACATTGTCTATATTAGCAACTAGAATTATATACCGACCATGGTCGTCTATTGCTGAGTCCAAAAGGTGGAATGAGACTGTCCCTTTGATTGCCATTATAACACCTTTCTTCTTTTTGAGGTTGTTAGAGGAGAAGATATGTGGGAAAAGACGATGCAAAAATGTAAGTGCTTTATCCTTTGCAAAATGCGACACTTGTACACATATGATGTCACTCTGAAGTTTGATAGCATTAGTCCAGAGAGCTTTTCTTTTATGGGGACTGTCAAGCTCGTTGGTGTTCAGAGAATTTTTTTTAAGTTGCAACATTTTTTAACCACTTAAGGACCTTGGCTGTTTTTCAGATTTGGTGTTTACAAGATTAAAATTGTTTTTTTTGCTATAAAATTACTTAAAACCCCCAAACATTATATATATATATATTTCTAACACCCTAGAGAATAAAATGGCGGTCATTGCAATACTTTTTGTCACACCGTATTTGCGCAGCGGTCTTACAAGCGCACTTTTTTGATATAAAAAATAAGACAACAGTAAAGTTAGCCCAATTTTTTTTATATTGTGAAGGATAATGTTACGCCAAGTAAAATGATACCCAACACGTCACGCTTCAAAATTGCGCCCGCTCGTGGAATGGTGTCAAACTTTTAACCTTAAAAATCTCCATAGGCGACATTTAAAAAATTCTATAGGTTGCATCTTTTGAGTTAAAGAGGAGGTCTAGGGCTAGAATTATTGCTCTCGCTCTAACAATCTCGGTGATACCTCACTTGTGTGGTTTGAACACCGTTTTCATGTGCGGGCGCTACTCACGTATGCGTTCGCTTCTGCACGCAAGCTCGTCGGGACGGGGCGCTTTAACATTTTTTTTGTTTTTGTTTTCTTATTTATTTTTATTTATTTTATAAATTTTTACACCAAAAAAAAAATGGGTCACTTTTATTCCTATTACAAGGAATGTAAACATCCCTTGTAATAGAAAAAAGCATGACAGGTCCTCTTAAATATGAGATCTGGGGTCAAAAAGACCTCAGATCCCATATTTAGACTAAAATGCAAAAAAAAAAATGACAACAAGAAAATATTGCTTTAAGAAGCATGGGCGGAAGTGACATTTTGACATTGCTTCCGCCCTGCTATGCTATGGGGACGGGAGGGGGCCATCTTGCCCTCACTCATATCCCAGCCGAGCAGGGGACAGGACCCGATCACCTCCGCCGCTGCCGACGGTTTCGGTAAGCGGCGTAGGGAGTGGGAGAGCGGCTGCTTCCCCGTTCTTCACAGTGGCAGCTTCATTGATCGTGTGTTCCCTGATATAGAGAAACACAATCAATGACATCACATGTCCTACCCCGCCCCCCTACAGTTAGAAAAACATATGAGGTCACACATAACCCCTGCAGCGCCCCCTAGTGGTTAACTCCTAAACTGCACTGTCATTTTCACAGTAAACAATGCATTTTTATAGCATTTTTTGCTGTGAAAATGACAATGGTCCCAAAAATGTGTCAAAATTGTCCGATGTGTCCGCCATAATGTCGCAGTCATATAAAAAAAATTGCTGATCGCCGCCATTAGTAGTAAAAAATTTTTTTTTTATAAAAATGAAATAAATCTCCTATTTTGTAAACGCTCTAAATTAGGCGTAAACCAATCGATTAACGCTTATTGCGATTTTTTTTTACCAAAAATAGGTAGAAGAATACGTATCGGCCTTAACTGAGGAAAAAAAAATTTTTTTATATCTTTTTGGGGGATATTTATTATAACAAAAAGTCAAAAATATTGAATTTTTTTCAAAATTGTCGCTCTATTTTTGTTTATAGCGCAAAAAATAAAAACCTAAGAGGTGATCAAATACCACCAAATGAAAGCTCTATTTGTGGGGAAAAAAGGACGCCAATTTAGTTTGGGAGCCACATCGCACGACCGCGCAATTGTCAGTTAAAGCAACGCAGTGCCGAATCGCAAAAACTGGCCAGGTCCTTTACCTGCATAAAGGCCTGGGTCTTAAGTGGTTAAAGTACCGACGTATATGTACATGAGCGGGTCCTTAAGTGGTTAAGGTGTTGATGATAAGTAGCAGCGACATCCTATTGTGGATAAGCCAAGATATATAATGATCATATTCCTGAGTGGAAAGACCAACCTTGAAGGAAAAAAGATAGATTCTCATAGAATGTATGAGTAACTTTGAAATCCTGTTGGAAAAATATAAGGAGACAAAAATAGAAACAGTCATAAAAATTCAGAATGTTGAAGAAAAGTTTTGAGTCGCCATGCAACTGTAGGGTGCACCAATGTGCACTTATAGATAGGGGGAAATTTAGCATTTCCTTCCGGGGTAAAAGTTTCCCTGAAAACAGATAGGTTTGGGGGTTTAGCAATATAAGCAGTGAACCGTAGTAATCCAGTGAGCTTAGGCATGACCAAGTTGCTCTTCTTGCACGATTTATATTGCAGATTATTCGCTCTGTGAGTTATCTTCTTCCATAGGGAGCAACCTCCATTTCCCCAACAACTTCAGGCCGTCATCCAGTGTATGGATATTGTAGGAAACATCATTACGATCAACGATCAATTTAGTGGGGGAACCCCATCTATACCTAATTACAGAGTATCTTATTTATGGAATTCAGGTTTTTCCGTGCCAATAAAGTTGCTTGTGAAAGATCTTAGTAGAAACAAATGCCTGCATATGGATCAGGTATGTTGTTGTGCGCTTTGCATCAGGAGATCTTTATTATGATAGAAATAAATTCTCACAATAACATCTCTCGGGAGTTTTTCTTGTATATGCAAAGATTGGAAATCGATGAGCCCTGTCAATTGTCAGCTCCTGATGCAGGATTTTGGGAAGTAGGTCAGACATCATTTTTTTCAAAAATCCCTGCAATTCAGTATTTTTGACAGTTTCTAGGATCTCTCTGAATTTGATATTATTGCGCCTGGATCTGTCCTCGATAACTGACACTTTCAGCTTAAGTTGCCTCAATTCTATTAGCTCAAAATGGGAGTCTACCAATTCATTATGCGCGTCAGCGACATCCTCCATTTAATTTTCCATGTCATTAATTCTTACTCCTCTATTGCCACATTAGTTTTGTGCATATATGACTGCACATCTTGTTGAATCGCTCCTCTCAGGGACAGAAACATTTCTTTGATATCTGTATCAAGTATAGTCTGTCCAGATGTGGGGAAGGCAAACAGTTTATCAGCACAGGGATTATTAACAGGTGGCTGGTTATAATCAGGCAGTGAACTAGTGGCATGTTCACCTGAGGGGGAAATCCTTCTTTGTCTCTGAGGTGCAATAATTTCCTCCCCCAAATCATGGTCAGTGACATAGCTGCTGTTTTCAGTGTTACCAAGCTCACTGTCTCTGTCACTGAGGCGTGCTGGCTGCCGTCCAGCACCAGAGTTCTGAGGTAAAGCTGTGCCATTTTTCCTCACAGGATCACTATAGTGATTAGAATCTTAAATGACACCAATTTCCTGGGTCCTCCACGGTCTTACCTTTTCCCCATTGTCATATGCTATTACTCCAGGTATTCCAGTATCTTTTTGTGCCCTCAATATCTAATATAAGTTGCCGTGTGTCGCTTCAGGGAAAATCAGTGCTGCAGAGCTCAGCTAAATAGCAGCTATCTTCCTCCACTGCCAGGCCACACCCACAGTTGATTAGTCAAAATTCCAATTCAATTTCCTTATGGGAGCAGAGTTGTTTCCTGGTGACTATTGCTCCTATTCGTTCCGCATAGGGGCGGCCACGGAGGGGTCATGGTGGGGCTTTCCTGAAGGAGTCATTAAACGAATTGGCAGATGGGAGTCCAGGAGAGATCCAGTTGCTTCAGGCTAGCATTCCAAAGGGTGTTTTTCTGGTGTCTGTTTGTCTTTCTTTATGTTCTTTGTTGCCGGGAAATTTGGGGAATTGTTATCTTTATGTCGTTACAGATCTCCCCCGATGTTTAATCTGGATTCTGGGACATTCCTTTGTTTTTGGGGGCAAGGGGAGTAGAGGTTAGACCCGATGGCAGGCAGTTGGGAGTTATGAGAGATGAGGGCAAGGTTCGGTGGATTGGTATCCCGGGTATGTTACCCCAGCATGGTAGCTAGCAGGAAACATTGCAGGTGATGAACCCACAGCAATTAAAGGGAAATTAAAATAAGCTTGAAGCAAGCAATATGAGGATTACAACTGTAGCGCTCACCCCCGAAGGAGCCGCTGATTAGTTTGGGATCTACTCTCTCTGACTCAGTTCACCCCTGTTTAGTTAATTTGAACCCGCCCTTGACACATCAGAAGCCTGGTAGTGTGATATTGTGACCCCTGCTGGGCTGGATTCACAATGGCAGGCACACAGCATGCAGAGACGTTATGACAAATAATTACCTGCTATAATGGAACGGTCCCTCCAAGCAAGAAATATACTCCACACAATGAATATGATTGAATATAAGGGGTAAGTTTACTATATAGGAACTTAGAAACGACAGACATAAGATTCAAATACAATGCAATCGATAAGTAATAGCTCAATCTGATTCGCAAGGGCCCTTGCAAGAATCAGCAATTAATGTGAATCAATGTGATGTTCTGAACCTAGGAATGGTACCATCCGTTTAAACTAGAAAAAAAGAAAAGTCAGCCTATGCTTGCGAGCGCCCCTAGCGGGAGGTTCTGTGGATTAGTCAATATTTGCGTTGCGGCCGGGTGGTGCAAGTAAAAGATTGTAATCCATGGGTAATAGTTAAGGAAGAAAAACACACAACAGAATGTGTAGTGTAGCAGAACGCTGGTGAATTGATCGCTCGTCAGCGTCAGTCACTTTGGTGAAATACTGTAACAGTTAACTAGGCCTCTAAACTCCGGCTATGAGCTGAACATGTATCCGTGGCCTGTGAAATTAAACTGGGTGTCTATGATAACCAGAGAGTCAGAAGTTGAGCATGGGATGAGTTGGTAAAACACTGTTCCACAGCACACAGAATCCCGGACGAGGGTGCTCCACTGTTTCGGCTGTCAGCTGGGCTGCCTCTCCGATCTCTGGGAACACAGGCTGGTACGTTGAGGTCTTGCTTCCATCTGGATGGTTGGTCTCTCGGTGGTTAGGCCCAGGCTTCTGGCCTAACAGCACAACAGTGAATCTCATCAGCTCCGCAGAGGAGAAAGTGCAGATCCCGAGAGAGCGAAATTGGCCCCTCCCTTTCTTTAAATAACTTCCCATGTTCATTCTGACTGGCTGATTGGAGTTGTCACATGCTCCAAGGGTACGGGACACTGCAAGGGGCGTAGTCTGTTTTCTCCTCAGGGTCAATGGAGTCCATATCTCCTGCTACTCACAACCCCGCAATGCATAGCTTCATAATAGGGTCTAACATATTTACAATTTGAACGTAAGTCCAGCGGGGATGACCTGTCATGAGCTCTGACAGGATGACCCCGCTACACAACAAAAGTATTAGGGTATGCTAACCTTAAGAAAATCGAATACACTTAACAATCGCTAAATGATAACATCTAAGCAGCCTACCATGGTAGATTAAGCTAGAGGCCCGTTGATTGAAAACCACAGCTTAACGGACAGTGCAAGGAATATGAACCAGATATCCCTGGATCAGGTAATTAGTTTATAGCTCCAATTCCTGTTTCTATTGAATAACCAGTGAAGTGACCCTGCGCAATCAGTACTTCACTTGTTAAAAGCACTGTGTATATGCACCTTTTGCTTGTACTGGCACCTGAAGCAGCAACACCCCCCAATTATCCCAGTCTGCGACCGCAGATGTCCTAAATCAGACATGTGGACTGACAGCCCCGCAGAGACTATCCCCCCTTCCCCACAACCACCCTTGTAAACCCGGCTGCCCCCCTGGCTGTTAACGGCAATGCAAAGAAAATAATGAAAGGTGACCCCGGCCTGCCTGCCAGATGCGGGTGGTCCCCCTCTCTGCTGCACCCATCGATACCTGTACCCCGCAAAGCATGCGGAAGAAGCGGTGTCCCATGACCGACCGTGGATTTCCCCTGTGTACAAAAGCCAGAAGTGACGCCGGCTAGTCGCACTGGAAATTATGCTTGTAACCAGGAAACCGAGCCAACGCTGGACCCGACAGGGGAGGAGGACTATATAGCCACAGACTCCTCCTGTGGCAAGCCTTCTAACATATTATAATATGCCTGTTTGATATCCCTGGATGCTAGAAATCACTGAAGTAGACACTGCTACTCCAGTTATCTCAGCTTACTTCCAGGTCCCGCACCAAGTGGCTGCCCTGCTGCATTGTGAACACAGGAGGTAGGCCTCATCTCTTCAATAAGTCTAATCAGAGAACACTGTGCTGAGTGCCCTATTCTCTCCAGTGCTTAGAATGCAGCAGAGCAGGCGCTTGGTGCTGGTCCCAGAAGCCAATGGAAAAGGCTGGAGTAGTGGTGTGTACTTCATCAATTACCAGCTTCCAGGGGCTTTGGCCAGGTATGGTATAAACATAGTTGCAAGTTGGTCAAATGTAACCAAGTATAAAATATTCAGACCTGGAATTCTTCTTCATCTTCTTCGTTCTCCTTGACAGGCAATGATGTTTAAGCCTGGTGATTAGCTGTTCAAGCCCAAGCACTGTTGACATGCTCTCCCAAATCCTGAGAGGTGTACTTACTAAAAGCTGCATGAATTGGCAAAGAGACAATTTATCCCTTATTTTTTTATAAACTGATAAAATTATCTACAATAAACTGATCACTTCAGCTGCACTCAATGCTAATTTGCAGAGAGATGATTACGGTATATACTCGAATATAAGCCGAGGCACCTAATTTTACCACCTACATCTGGGAAAACTTATTGACTCGAGTATAAGCCTAGAGTGGGAAATGCAGAATCTACTGCAACTGGAAAAGAGGGTCAACAATGCCCATTTGTAGCCTCACTGTGCCCATTTGCGGATTTACTGTGCCCATTTGCAGCCTCACTGTGCCCATTTGCAGCTTCACTGTGCTCATTTGTAGCCTCACTGTGCACATCTGCAGCCTCACTCTGCCTCACTGTGTCCATCTGCGGCTTCACTGTGCCCATTTTCAGCTTCACTGTGCCCATATTCAGCTTCACTGTGCCCATATTCAGCTTCACTGTGCCCATTTGCAGCTTCACTGTGCCCATCTTCAGCCTAACTGTGTCCATCTGCAGCCTCACTGTGTTTATCTGCAACCTCACTGTGTCCATCTGCAGCCTCATTGTGCCCTCACTCATTTACCTTTGATCTCCCACTGTGTCATGCTGCAGTCAGCGGCCGTCCATTGTAACAAAGCCTTGTCTCCTCCTTGTCCGTGATCGAGTATCCCTGTGTCATGCTGCAGTCGGTGGCCATCTATTCAAACAAAGCCCCGCCTCCTCCTCGTCTGTGATAGACAGAACACTGAACACTGATCCCAGCATTGTATCAGTTTTCAGTCTATCACGGACGAGGAGGAGGAATGGCTTTGTTACAATGGACGGCCGCCGACTGCAGCATGACACAGCAGAATACTCAAGTATAAGCCAATGGGGGCATTTTCAGTACAAAAAAATGTGCTGAAAAACTTGGCTTATACTCGAGTATATACAGTATATTACTGCAAGAAAGAAGACAGGTTTCCTTTAAAATAAATGCAGAATTTCTTCCAAGCAATAAATGTTCCACGCTGTGTTTTTATGGAAATGCTTTGCTGGACATTGTGGCAATGTTCAGATTAGAGAAGAAAAACTGAACTGTGCCAAGATACGTTTTATAAACTGGCTGCCATGTAATCAGATTAGTCAGATTTTCAGAGAAACATTGAGATCATTTGGTACAGAGAACACAAATCCCTCCGGTATTTATCCAACGGGCAATTCGCTCTCCGTACTTAAGAGATGCAGCAGATTCGGGAAATGTGAATAATAACTCAGAGATATAACTGGAATGGGGCTAAGGAGTCTCTGAATGACTAGCTTCATTATTCTCCTGTCAGCCAACGAAACGGTACTGTTTTTATCTGACCAGACAAGAAATTTCATTGGGCAAAAGATAATGAGCTGAGTATTTCAACATGAATTGCAATGCATAAAGCTGCTCTGTGATGTGCTTCATCTGCCTTGGAGAAGATGAACTTTAAAGGGAACTGCCTATAAGAACAGACAGGCCAGCTTAGATAGCATGACTTCACTGTAGTGATGTCTCTAGCTTACAAAGCTTAATATTAAATGCAGCTGACTTCCTAATATACATAGAGCAATTAATAAATTGAGAGCAGGTATATCTTGGAGATTTTGCTATCAGAGTGAATGAACATGTGGCTAAAATCTGCAAGGGTTGTCCCAAACACACGGTATCCCGTCATTACTTGGAACACCATGCCAAAGACCCTAGGTGTACACAATTCCAAGTTATTGACAGGTTTGTTCCCCATTGGAGGGGAGACTCTTGTTTGCGAGGTGTCTCCAGGTTGGAGGCGTATTGGATACACAAGCTCAGGTGTTACTTTGCTTTGCTTCATTAACCGGGCGTGAGTACCCTGGGCTCGTGTTCCAGTCTGTAACCATGCCATTGAGACATGTCAAATCGTACGTGTCTTTTTGAGTGGTCATTTGAACATTTGTAAGATTAAGCCCTGGTTCACACTGGGTACGATTTGGAACGATTTGAGATGCGATTTCACATGTCAAATCACATCTCAAATCGGCGGCAATTTTCGTCAATGGCACTGTCCTAATCAGTGCGACGCCGCATCTGCGATTTAAAAAAGTAGTTCCTGTACTACTTTTTGCGATTTCGGGCCGCGATTTACATTAAATTGCGGCCGAAATCGCAGCAAAATCGCGGCAAATCGCGGCAAAATCGCGGCTGCGAAATCGCGGTAAAATCGCACATTTTACCGCGATTTTTAATTCGCAGCAGTGTGAACCTAGGCTGAGTCATGTTCTTCTATTTGCCCAATTACGGGGTATATTGGGAGGTATATGCACAGTTCATTAATATCCTCAGCGTGAGGTTGTCTGTATTTCCATATTCCTGTGGACATTTTTCATGCAAGGATTCACTAGTGTGTGGATATTTTGTATATTACAATTTATTTAGTCTTTGGATATTGCCAGCACTGTGTCTTAGTACGTGCACCTGCCCTTCTGGGAGGGGCGGTGCACGTCACATACAGACACTTTGCGGATTTTATTATTAATTATTTCAGCTTCCTGCACTAATTATTTTAGCCACCTGTATTTGGTGTTTTCCTTTGTCCCTCTGTTTACTAGTTGCTATACTTTTTGCCCTTCATGGACATGGTGGCTGTGGCCTCTCTGTCTGCGTATGGCCTTAGGAGGGGTGGATCTATTGGACTCACATGTCCTTTACCATGTGACTTTATGTTTATCTTGTGTCAGATTTAGATTGGCCCACACTAGACCGCGTGACTCGAGGCGGTGGTCATGTGACCTTCCGTACCCGAGTGATTGGCCCGCATCCTGGACTTAAGATGGTCACATGGTAGTTTACACTGGATGGTGATAGGCTAGAGCTCCAGACTGTGCATTTGATGTGCGAGCGCCGTTACGTCGCTGCGCGTCGAATATTTTGATTGCAATGAGCCTGCAGTGATCACATTGCCAGCTCGCACTGGAGGGTGATTGGCTTGCTCCGGACTGTGTATTCGACGCGCGAGCGCCGTGATGTCATCGCGCATCGAATATTATGATTGCGCATTGAATATTTAGATTCAATGGCGCCATGGTGGAGATCTAGAGTCGAATGCACAGCTAAGTGATATTTCCTATGTTCCTATGGATTGAATGGGGTCCGTTCTGGCCACTATTTAAAAAAAATGAATAAGCGGGGGAGGGGGGGGGGGGGTATTGCCGTTACCGCTGCTATTTCCACCGATTAAATAAAAAATAAAAAAAATTTGCCCAATGTTTTTTTTTACAAGCCGGGTGGGGGATGGGGTCCGTTTTACATATTTGACAAACTTTGATTGAGCAGGGAGGGGGTTCCGACCTGTTATTGCAGGCATGGCAGGCAGCATAGCTCAGCTTACTCGGCGCACTGAGCTTGAGAGTCCCGACGTCACTTCCTGTTCTTCCTGTGACATCGGGACTAGCACAGAGACGTGCGGGTGCACACAGAAAGTGTGCACCCGAGCCATAACAACACAATCCATCGTGCCGGAAGCAAGTGGCGCGATGGAGAGCGCCAACAAGAAAATTTTTTGCTGCCAATGTAGCGCCTCGTCTGCAATCCCGTGATTGCACAGACGTGGCGCTACCCACACAGGACTGTGCCCGGCGCCCGGCGCTCGGACACAGTGCACCTAAGGACCCTTTTTGGATTTTTTTTCCTTAAAGGGACATGTTTAAAAAAAAAAAAAAATCTTGACTGGGGGAGGGGGGGGGGGGGGCTGCGCCCGGGCGACCTCTATGGACAGGCCGCCACTGCAACTAGATATTCATCAGTCTACGTCAGCGATTGGAAAGATATACACATTTCTGTACACAGACTATTTCACTTACAGTATAGTAAGTCCGAGCCGTCATATCTATGCGCCTGATTCTTAGAATCAGTTACGCATAGATTTGTATTAGATCCGACCGGCGTAAGTCTCTCACGCCGTCGTATCTTAACTGTATATCTACGCTGGCTGCTAGGGGCGTGTACGCTGATTTACGCCTAGAAATATGTAAATCAGCTAGATACGCCAATTCACGAACTTACTCCCGGCCGACGCAGTACAGATACGCCGTTTACATTAGGCTTTTCCCCGCGTTAAGTTACCCCTGCTATATGAGGCGTACCAATGTTAAGTATGGACGTCGTTTCAGCATCCAATTTTGAAAATTTTACGTTGTTTGCGTAAGTCATTCGTGAATAGGGCTAGGCGTCATTTACGTTCACGTCGAAAGCATTGGCTTCTTGCGGGTTAATTTGGAGCATGCACACTGGGATACTTTCACGGACGGCGCATGCGCCATTCGTAAAAAGCGTCCTTTATGTGGGGTCACATAAAATTTACATAACACACGCCCACATCTACCACATTTGAATTAGGCCGGCTTACGCCGGTCTATTTATGCTACGCCGCCGCAACTTTCGTTTGAGAATACGGCACTTGCCTGTAAAAGTTGCGGGGGCGTAACGTAAATAGGATACGTTATGCCCGCACAAAGATACGCGATTCTACGTGAATCCGGGCCATAGTGAATTGTGTACACTTCCTTCCAGCATCACATTGTTTGTGGTGTCTGATCTTTGCACATGGACTTTTTTCATTATTTATTAAGTCACATTTTTTGTATTTATTATAATGGACCTATGTCACTATAAGTATTGTGTTTTGACACGTTTAGCGCTGCATTAATTACCCGTATTTCCATTTACTTTGTTTGTTTGAGTGCTGGCTGCTTTCTTGTTTTTTTTGGTTTAGCACAGTTTTTCCCCCTTTTCCATTTCTTGGAGATAGTCCTATTCTCCTTAAAGGTACAGCCACACACCAGAAACTCAACATCGCTTAAGACAGCTGAAGACCCCCAGTGTGAGTCTGCCCCAAATTCAACAAAGCAAAGAGGGCAGATACTTGGATCAATTTATAATTAGTAAAAGGAAAGAGGCACAAATCTACAAAGAAATGGGTAATGTTCATGGCACACTCTCCACCTGGTCAGCAATGAAGCCTAATCTTTAACATTTTAGTTTAAAACACAAGTATTTGGTGTAAATTGGTCCTTTTTTAGAGGGAGCATCTAAAATCTTGGTGAAAAACAAAAGAGAGAAGCGCCTCTGAGTATACTGGTTTAATTATAAAACATAGAAATATATCCAGCACTTACATCATAGTAGTATGGTGCAGTCGTGGGAGCTGGTATGCATGTGTAGTAGACAGTCCGCAAAGCGTGAGAGCTAGACAGCCGGAGGGAGCCGGGAAGAGAGACGGCTAAATCCTCGTTGTTGTGCCGCTGCTAGGCAGTGAGTTCATCAGCTGTTGCGTGACGTCAGAACGGACGGAGGCTGAAGGGGACCACAACGCGTTTCAGAGCCAGCGCATGGAGAAGACCAGCGCGCTCCTTTTTCAAGTGTCACACTTATCATTACTTTTACTATTATTATTTTTATTTATTTTTTAACCCTTTGCTGATTGCTTTGTGCAAACATCCTGAGCGCTGTACTCCATCCATTTTTTCTAAAATCTTGGTGAGCAGGCTAGGGGGACCAGAACCTATACCTGTATGTTTATGATAAAATCCAGTTAGAGATGTCCAAATGCCTCAATTCACATAGCTTTACCGCAAATGATATGGACTTTTATTTTGAGCAATGTGACTGTAAACGTCAAATCTCATTGGATTGAGCTTAAAATGATAAAAAATAAGACAGCATGCCCTAATGCACAACAAGGCTTTATGTTTACATAATTGTGCATAGCTCAATGTAAATGGGCCCTTAGGTGGGGTTTCTCAGTGTGTTTTGTGCTAACTCAATACAAACGTGCCATGAATGTTGTCATTGGTGTACAGCCGCATGTTTGTCTCTACTTTCACTTATGCCGCGTACACACCATCACTTTATGTGATGAAAAAAAATGACGTTTTTAAAAACGTCACTTTAATTGACTGTGTGTGGGGGAAAACGTCGTTTTATGTCTTGTAAAAAACGACCAAAAAAAATTGAAGCATGCTTCAATTTAATGTGTCGTTTTTCAAAAGTGCACTTTTTACTTCACAGAAATTGACCGTGTGTAGCAAAAAACGTCGTTTTCTAAGACGTTTTTTCATCCACGCATGCCCAGAAGCAAGCTTCAATGGTAAAACGTGGTGGAACGTAACCTCACTTTGCAAGATCATTGTGAGAAAACGATGGTGTGTAGGCAACTTCGTCTTTGAAAATTGAAGTTTCAAAAACGTCATTTTTTACTTCACAGAAAGTGTCGTTTTTTTTCATCACATAAAGTGATGGTGTGTACGGGGCATTATGCTATGGAAAGGATTCTTTACTGGAAGAGTTGTGAAAATGCAGAATAGCCTTCCACAGAAACCGGCTTTAGGTACTTTTTAGGGGGCATATAATTGCAAGTCTATCACAAATTTGCACATTTTCTTGTACCCAGTAGCTGGAAATGGACCCTTAAATCTCCTGGTATACACAAGACACCTCAGAAATAAACAGAATATTTCACAAAGCAAAATATGCTTGTGAGAAGCTTCACATGGAAGCTATCATTCTTATACTTCTTGTACATACGGTACTTGTTCTTGTAATGAAGCTGTTTGTTGCTGAAATGTTTACTGTGTGAACAATGCTACATAATTGAATGTAGTTGCATTTTAATACCCTTTGTAAAACTCATTACCACTCTACAGGAGTAATAGGTTTTATAGTATGATATATACTGTAGTAATAATAATGATTTACCAAAACACATAGCCAAACTACTGGGGTAGAAAAAGGCTTTGAATTGAATGGGTTTGGCTTTAGCACTGTAATTAACTTTAATGAAAAGAAGAATTCCGATAGTAGAAGTGTGCGTTCCAGTACACAGTATATCGCTGTCTCTAGGAGTAGTTGAGTTAACCATAATCTGAAGTACTCCATCATGCCGCTGAGGTGCCAGTTGTTCAACACAATATATGTTTTACTACCCAACAAATAAAGATCAGCTTCTTAACTGAATAGAAAAAAAAAAACATTTGGATGAGCTATTGATTTTCATCTTCAAATGGCTTTATTTTCTCCTCATATATATATCTGGGAATTTCTTATTGACCTGAGAACTACAGCAGATAGCTTGGTGAAAATGTGCTGTGTTTTGAAGGCTTCAGTTAGATAATATATTAAGAGCTGGAACAGATTGCAAAGATTTAGGGTGTCATCAGGTTTGGGAATATCAGCAGGCAGTGTTAAAATTGATTGAAAGAATGGGGAGAGACACATAGAAATGTGCGATGCAAGTCAGCTGGGGCTCATTCATTTGGTGTGTGTGCATGAATCCCATCTCTGTGCCTTATCTGGAGGGACTGTCCTTCATTTGATACCAAATCCCTTCCTTGTACAGCCTCTGTAGTCCCTCTTTTTGGTCTGATGTGTACATCTCCTATACAAGATTCTATTTTACTAAAAAAAAAAAACATGTCATACTTACCTTCTCTGTGCAGTTAGTTTTGCACAGAGTGGCCCCGATCCTCCTCTTCTGGGGTCCATCAGCGGCACTCCTGGCTCTTCCTTGCTCTCCCTCAGGGCACTATTGAGGACGAGCTGTTGCTGCGTCCATTGACACAGACAGCAGGACTCGGCCCACCCCCTGGCTCCCGCGTCATTGGATTTGATTGACAGCAGCGGGAGCCAATAGCTGCACTACTATCAATCTATCCAATCAGGACCCGAGACATCGGCTGAAGCTGGTGTGCTCGTCCCCGTTGCTAGAAAGACCGGGTTCAGGTAAGTAAAAGGGCAGCTCTGGGGGGGCAGCTGCATCATAGGAGGTTTTTCACCTTCATTCATAGAATGCATAAAGGTGAAACACCTCAAGGGTTTACAACCACTTTAAAACCACTCATCAAGCAAAGCTTTATATTACTGCAGTTGTTATTTTAAAAAGCCAATACAATAGAAAAAAAGAGGTAAAATACGCACTTGTGTGATTTAGCCAATCATTTTCTTCAAATAAGATTTTTTTAATCCATGTAACCAAGGCAGTGGCAGGGACCTGTCCTTTGTCTACATAATGGGGTTTCATTACTAAAGCTGGGGAGTGCAAAATCAGGCTGACTTCTGCTTAGAAACCAATCAGCTTCTAACCTCAGCATGTTCAATGAAGTAAGCTGACTCGTGGGCCTGATTTTACACGCTCCAGGTTTAGTAAATAAACCCCACTGTGTGCTAAAAGGTGTCCCTATGTTTAGGTTCTCTAGGGTACATACATTCTGGTAAGCCTTTTACCTGAGGGGTGGTTCCCTTCACTTCATCACTTCTTCACTTTCACAGTGAAGAAGTGATGAAGTGAAGTTTTGAATTTCCTGCATATAGACTTTCTAAATTTCTATTTAAATTGTTCACTATCAATATTTGAGCACTTTATTTATCAAGTTTTTACTTATTTATTTATTTTTCACATATTTATTAATTTATATATTTTGATTAGCGCTACACTTTTTTTGACCCGTTATGAAGAGAATACACTCAACAGATAAGCTCTGACTGCTGCTTAAAGTGGTTGTAAACCCTTTACAACCACGTTATGCTACAGGTAAACCTAAAATAAGGCTTACCTGTAGCTACCCCGGCTATCTCCTAAACCTGCACATTTTAGTAGATATACCCTATCCTCTGCATGTATCTACGTAATCGGCACATGCGCACTAAAGCAAACTGAAGCAATGGCACGTGTGTGCCGTTGCTTCAGTCCGTGTGCCGTTACCATGTGGGAATGACATCATCGTAGCTCCGGCCAATCGCAGCACCGGAGCGCGACACCCGGAAGTAACCCCCGGGAGAGATGACGCCAGCTGGAGGGGGGTATGAGGACTGCTGCGGGGGCTTCAATGTGAGGTAGGTAATTTTTTCCAAGGGTTTACAACCACTTTAAGGGCTCATGTTGCACATATGATGAATGAATAAATTCCACAGTGCGATAGGAAGTGGGTGAAATTGGGGTGTTTAATAGATGATAGCTGCAAGACACATGAGACATACATTACTTTGGGGAAACAGGGCGCAACTGAACAAAACAATCATAAAATACAGCAAACATACAAAAAACTGTGCACATATAGTCTCTAATGCTTCTGAAAAACAATGTTAGTAATGGATTGCAAAAACCACATGTCCTGCACACTAGGAATATATATCTGGAAATGTACAATACAAATCATACAGTTTGTTATTATATTACACTGTGGCAGCATTTACTTGTCACAGGAACATAATATTAGTGCTAGTAATGGCCCTGGATTTGATATTTCTTACCTGCAAGACACATGGGTCATACATTAATCTGGGGTAGGGATGAGCTCCGGCGTGTTCGCACACTCTACGTGCAGAGCCCACCAGGAAGTCTGCACGGAGCTGCGCTAACCACAGGCAGGGAGACATTTCCCGATTTCTGCAGCCAAGCATTGGGACAATGTCTCCCTCCCTGTGATTAGTGCAGCGCCGTGCAGACTTCCTGGTGGGCTTTGCCATAAACATTTTCCTGTATTTTCCATTCCACCTGCTGCACACGCAATGTTCTAAGAAATGTGTCCCCTTTTCAGAGCAGGATTTTGGTTCTAGTCTGCTGCAGCACATGTCATATAAGCTATATAAATTTAAACTAAATTATTTTTAAGGGGTGTCTATTTTTATACATCCTTTACACTCATTCACACTAGTGGCCACTGGTATGCGCTGTGAAGGGAGCCGTGCCGATGTGCCATATGTTCTTTTATTTAACGAATGAATTGTTACAAAGTGACCTTTCATTCATCTGTATTCACAGCAGCAGGTTGTAATTTGTTGTACTGTGGTTAGGGTTGCCACCTGTCTTGGATTCACCTGGACAGTCTGGGTTTTATATCATGTGTCCGGGTTTCAGTCCGCCTGAAACCCAGACACAATACTCAGACAGGAATATGTCTCAGATTAGGGCTTCACGGGAGGGTGACAGGGCACTATGCGCCCAGCATTACTATTCTCTTTGGAGCGCCAAAGATGTCCAAGGTCCGTTACAATCCTATAGTGTATGCTAAAAAAATTGAAGAAAAAGTGTCAACCCCACTGTAACTGTGGTACAACATACTGCGCTCGTATGTTTTTTTTCAGGGCACAACATATCTGAACCCATAAAGGAAATTGCCTTGTCTATGCATTGAGACTGTGTTAGGCAAGGCTGCCCAGTTCACCCAACAATGGGCTGCTACAACGCACACATCCAACAACTGCTGCTATGTATTGTATACTATTATATGTACAATCGCCATATATATGTACAATCGCATGTGGGATTAGGGGGAGCTTTACAGGTGGTTCTAACATTTTAACTTTTATGTGAATGAATATATACATATTACTCAGTGGATACATGGAAATAGTCTAATGTTCTGTGACATTAATAACATATTCATGTCATTCCTGTAAAATAAGTATGCATGCATGTGTGAGTATAATGCTAACCCATGTGCATTATAATTTGTAGGTAATTTGATTTGCCCTTCCTTCACACAGATGACTTTCAATGCTCAACCTTGCACAAAACATCATTATTTATTTCCCATAAGCCTTTCTCTTCTAATTTGCATCCATGAAACACTGGGTCCATTTATCCCAAATTGCAACATTACTTCTCTTTACTGCACCGAATCAAAAATACATTAATTAGCATAAGTGGCTGATACTCCCTAATTAAGGCTCTAGCTATGTAAACAAGTAAATCTATTATTCATGAAATATTCATTCAACATCACACTCGCGTGTGTGAGCAAACAAAAAACATACACAAAACAATTCATTACTCAAAGCTTTTTCACATCATTAAAAAAGTATCTCCTGCTGTTATCCTTAATGCACAGTCTGGCTGAAGTGAAATTAGATAGGCAATAATTGGGGAAGACCTACAGAAGCTTTGGGAAAAAAAAATACAATTCTCTATTTAGAGGGACCCAAAGCAGAGCAAAGCAACCACTGGATAATTATGTTGTGTGCCGCTGAAGTTAACAGGTAGCCATGTTCAATGCAGAAAAAGAGCAATAGACAATCACAGGAACCAAATAGGATTCAGTCAATTAAAATCCACTGCTCCAAGAAGCTTACATCTTGGGGGGAGCTTTGGGTTTACGCATTTTGGACATTTGCATCACTCTTTGCACTGTCTTAGTGAATAAAGCTGTGGTTTTATTTGAAGTGCAATTCACAAAGCAAATCATCCTAAAGCAGTCAATCAGAAGTCATTTTTACTAATTTGATTTTAATATAACAAAAAACGTATTAGTCAGTGCACTTTGCACATCCCTGAACTCTGCCTTGCATTATTGAATATGCCTCATGGTGTTCTAAAGGCAGAAACAGCAAAAATCCTGTATTCTTTTTTTTTTTTTTTTTTTCTGCACGGTTAAATATATGCTAAGCTTTGGTTCACACTATGGATCCCATGTGAATCACACAGGAACCACACCAAATTCACATGAGATTCAGTGCAGTGCGATTTGGGGCCAAATAACCACTTGACCTCCAGAAGATTTACCCCTCTTCATGACTAGGCCATTTCGTGTGATACTCTACTACATTACTTTGTTTTAGCTATAACGTTGAGCCCATGTTGATCTGTGCAGATCAATGAATCTCAAGTCAGATAATGTGAATTAACCCTTACAGTGTAACTAAAGGCTTAAGGCCCACTTGGAAGCAGGAAGGAGAGGGAGAGAGGGGAAAAAGAGAGAAAAAGAGAGAAAGAGAGAAGAGGAAAAAGTTTACACTGCAGTAGTGATGGAATTCGTGTGTAAGGTACAAATAGAATGATGGGGGTGAAGGGGGGAGGGGAGGGCGGGATACGGGTATAGTGAGCAATTTAAAATGTATACAATGTGTTTCATGTATAAAGATGTATGCATTTTAAATAGATTTTTTTTGTATTGAAGAAAATAATAAAGAATACATAAGTAAAAAAAAAAAAAAGGTTTAAGGCCCGGTTCACACTAATGCACGTTCATAACGAATGTGATGTATCAAAACCATTCTAAATTTGCATGTCATCCATAAATTCATTGTTTTCAATGACGGTCCTTCACAAACATGCGTTGCGATTCCTCTACAAATGTGATCTGATAAAAAAAAGGGTCTTGTGCGAGTTTACTGCGTTGCGTTGCGAATTTAGTCTCCATAGACATCAATGTAAATTGTTCTGGAAAAAACAGGAAGTACACAGGAAGTTAACACCTTTTTTACACTATGATTCCAGTGGCTAGAACATCAATCGAAGCTATTTCCAACTCCTGAAATTTGCGTTAAAAATCGCAGTATATTCGCAGTATAATTCGCACCTCAGAATAGACAAAAAACTGACCAAATTCACAGCGCATCAGTATGAACCAGGCCTAATACTCACCTGCCCAATGGTCCTGCTCCAGCTTTCTCTTCTCAATGCAGGTTTTCAGGCCTCTTCATTAGCTGGTGGGGGATGATGTGCATATACAGAAGGCTAACACCCTGGCACTCAGAAACCGACTCAGCTCAGTTTATAGCACCAGAGAAGACAGTGAGCAAGCATGTAGGGGAATTTCAATGCAGAAGATACAGTGCATGCCTCTTCTGCAGTAAAAGGCTTCAGTTCCACTTTAAGATGTTGAGGATTTAGCTGGATGCTCAAACAATGTAACTCCTGCACACAAGGAAAACGGAAGAAACCTGTGAAGTCATAAAAAGTATTTTCAATGTTCTTTAGAATGCTGATGAGCCTTTGCATGACAAATGTCAGGGTGGGTGACAGATGCATGTACCTGTTAGAAAGAGGTACCTGAAATTGGGGGAAGGATTAATGTGCAGGCACCTGAGACTGAAGTGTCCATACTAACATTCCATCCCCAGGGCAGCTGCGCTTCCTCCCACACAGATATATATGTATAGCAGGTGAGGATTTTTGAAGCTGGTTAAGCAGAGCCTGATGGGGAATCAGATGCTAGGGCTGTATACTCCTGACATTGGGGTGGAATACAGGGGACGGAGTGGGTGGATTATATAAGGGGTGGGGCTTATGGGAAGTGGGAGGGGTTCACAAGGAGGGCGGGGTCTTGCGCCCCCCCATCCTATAACTTCACCAGCCGCCACTGGTTCCCAGAGCATCCCTTATGTTAGAGTCCCCAGAGTTCTCCCTTACATCAGAGTCTGCAGAGTCCCCCCCATACAGTGAAAGGGACCTCTTCAAGTTCATATTGTAAAAGGGGAACTCTGTGGACTCTGATGTAAAGGGGAACTCTTGTTATTAACTTCATATGATTATAAATGTTATTTAATAGAAAAATATATGTATAGTTTATGGTCGTTACCCTCTGACCGAGAGTGATGTGGATCACATAAACACACGACAAGACTTACAACATAAATAGACCTGAAGTGTGCCTTGGTGGTCTGGTCAGTATGCCAAGAAAAGGGGGCATACTCAAGGTAAGTAATAGGTAGTTAATTGAAGAAGGATATGCTGAGAAGTGCCCTGAAAAAGGGAAGGGCGGGAGGGTGTCGAATGCGATTGAATGCGCAGACTCACGGACATGAGGTGAGCTGGGAATAGTCGGCTCAGTGACGTGTAGTACCACACACTGAACCGACAAAGAGCATGTGTGAGTGGGCTGCCTAAATACCCTCCGGGCTCCTCCCATAAACTCAGGCCACCATACTGGCCTTCTTATTTATGGTCGTTACCCTCTGACCGAGAGTGATGTGGATCACATAAACATGCGACAAGACTTACAACATAAATAGACCTGAAGTGTGCCATGGTGGTCTGGTCAGTATGCCAAGAAAAGGGGGCAAAAGACTAAGAAAGGGAAATAGTTTTTATTGAATTCTTGTATCTATTGAGCCAGCTTGGTAAAGGCTTGTGCCATTACTTCCTGAGGATTTGGGATGTATTTGGCAAAACAAGGAGACTTCCATCAGCCTGGTATCTTGATTATGTGGGCTGGTACTCCCTGTTGGGGGGCAGCTGAGGCTTGAAGCCCAAGTTACTTAGGAGGATTCTGACATGCTTGACACACTGGCTGCCACTCAGGGAGCTGGTTTAGAAAGGGTAGCAATGAGCTACCATCAGATTGGCTGGGTAGATGGAGCAGTAGTCGGTCAAGCCCATCACTGGGCGTCAGGCATTGCTAGTCTGAAACAGGTTGATGTCAACCCCCGGGGCTGGTTTGTTGCGTTTGCAGACTGTGAGAGTGTAGTGATTTGAAAGTGCGTCAGGTGGCGTCGGAGCAGTGTCTGACTGCCAGAGCCGCTGACTGTTGATTCACTAGGTCGTAGGGAACCGTAGAAGCCCTGGTAGACGGCTGTTTGGGTGACTAGGCTGGGCAAGGCCCTAAACAGGGAACGAGTAAGGATTTCAGACATGTCCCTAAAGAGGGCACTCTTGAAAGGTAGGCGCTTGACACTGACTACAGGTTGGTGCTTCTGTATGCCCTGTAGGAGGGACTTGACTGCATGGGCTCGAGACTACTGACGGTTTACTGGGGTCCTGCAGGGACAGGAAATGCTGGACGCCATCTAGATATGGCTTGATAGTATTGAGAGAAAGGGTCAGCTGCGTGTGGCAATATGATATGAAGGCTAGGATGTGTCTAACGTTGGCTATTGCTGCTCTGGGGCAAGGGGCCAAAAATTTGCGGTTAGTGTTCCAAGCAGTGCGTTAGGCCTTCAGTGTGTTGCGTGCCAAGGAGTGGTTAATAAGCTGGGTTGCGTTGGCAAGATTCGACTTCAGTCCATCGTCAGCAATGACCAGGGTGGGACAGGGATAGTTGTTGGGTCGGCTCCAGGCTCTCGCTGGAAAAAACAACCATTCCAAGGTTGGAATGGGAAAGTGCATCAGCTGCGATTTGCATTTGCCTGGAAAATGTCTACATAAGATATTAGCTTGTGATGGAGTGACAGCTGCGCGAGCCTGCACAGGAAGGACGTGATGGGGAGTGACTTAGATCTACCTTAATTGATGATGTCGGCCGTGGCCTGATTGTCTGTGGTGAAGAACACTGTCTGTCCTGTTAAAGTGTGGCCCCAGATCTGGGCAGCTGCCACGATGGGGTACAGCACGAGGAGTGATGAAAACTGGGTGAAGCAGAAATTTAAGAGAATTTCTGGGGGCCAAGGTTTGGAGAACCAGTGGCGGCTGAAAAATGGCCGCAAAAGCCTGCAGTGTCTCAGCTGACACTGCCGAGATGAAGATTGAAATGCTGTTCTATCAGGTGGGGAAGTTGTCCCACATAGCTAAGTCTGCTACTGAGGCTTGGTCTAGTTTGAGAACTTGGACTGGATCTTGCATTGGTGTGAGAAAACCAGGACAATACACAGGTGCTCAACAAGATGATATACATGCATTTGCTGACCAACGTGCGCTCGCAGACCAACGTGCGCTTGCAGACCAACGTGCGCCCGCTGACCAATGTTCACTCACTTACCAACGTGCACTCGCTGACCAACGTGCACTCGCAGACCAACGTGCACTTGCTGGTGCTGGATGGAAACCTGAACTAACCGCAGGGAAAAAGACAGAGAAAAGATGAGTGCCTCTGAAGATAAATGGCCAACTGGGTGCCACTGTGTGTTTGTGTGGCTGATTGTTTGTCACTGGGGTGTGTTTGCAAGTTTAGTTTGTATTCGGGTTTTCACGTGGTGCGTGCTGCAAGGTGTTTAATACTACTGCAGATAATATTGTGTGGTTGCAAGGGTGTCAGTGAGTGTCAGGTCGCTGGGACGATATTGTGTGGTTGCAGGGGCCTTGATGAGTATGAAGGTTTGTTTTGAGACGGCATTGCATGGTTGCAAGGGTCTCAGTCTGGTTTGCTGAGCCAGTATTGCGTGGTTGCAAGGGTCTCAGTCTGGTTTGCTGAGACGATATTGCCTGGTTGCAAAGATCTCGATGATTATGAGGTTGTGTTGAGATGGCGTTGTGTGGTTGCACCGGTCTCAACAAGTGAGGGGTTGCTAAGATGATGTTGTGTTTTGAAATGGTCTCAAATGAGTGTCAGGCCGCTGAGACGACGTATGGCTGCAAGGGTCTGAATGGGTGTCAGGTTGCTGAGACGATATTGCGTTTGCAATGGTCTCAAATGAGTGTCAGGTTGCTAAGACGACTTTTTATGGCTACAAAGGTCTGAACGGGTGTCAGGTTGCTGAGACGAGATTGTGTGGTTGCAAAGGTCTAGACGAGTGTGAGGTAGCTGAGATGATATAACATTTTGCAAGGGTCTCAAATGAGTGTCAAGTTGCTGAGACAATATTCCTTTATTTTTTATTTTATTTTTATGAAAACGACTGAATGAAACGCTGGTAAACATTTACCGCGTCTGGCAGTGTTTACAAGCTGTTACAGGCATTGGCGTTTCGATTTGCCTCTGAACATCCGTCTGAACCCTTTTTTTTTTGGGAAGGTTTCTAACTCAACTGCCTAGAAACGACTATACATGATCCTGTGTAGATGTACTGATAAGATAACATAGAGGAGAGATCAGTGGTGGCTGAAAAACACCCAAATGTTCCTAAACGTCCATTTACCAACAGCAGTGTACATGAGGCCTAAGGTGATTTGTCTGGCTGCAAGGGTCTCAATGAATGCCAGGTTGCTGGGGCAAGACTGCGTGGTCACAAAGGTCTTTGACGAGTGTCAGGCTGCTGAGACGATTTTGCGTGGTTGCAAGGGTTTTGCTGAGTGTGGTTCTGCTGAGATGGTATTGCGTTTGCAAGGGTCTCAACAAGGGTGCCAGGCTTCTGAGACGATTTTGCGTGGTTGCAATGGTCTCAACAGGTGTCAGGTTGCTGGGCCGAGATTGCGTGGCGGCAAAGTTTTTTTTTTGCGTTTTATATATATATATATATATATATATATATATATATATATATTTGCGTTTTGTAAGGGTCATGTGTTGCAAGGGTCTTAACAAGGGTGTCAGGCTGCTGAGATGATTTTGCGTGGCTGCAAGGGTCTCGATGAGTGTGGGGCTGTTGAGACGGTATTGCGTTTGCAAGGGTGTCGGGCTACTGAGACGATTTGGCATGGTTGCAACAGTCTCAACAGGTGTCAGGTTGCTGGGCCGAGATTGCGTGGTGGCAACGTTTTTTTTTTTTTTTTGCGTTTTTATATATATATATTTTTTTTCTTTTTGCGTTTTTTTTTTTGCGTTTTTTATATACATTTTTTTTTATTTTTGCGTTTTGTAAGGGTCATGTGCTGCAAGGGTCTTAACAAGGGTGTCAGGCTGCTGATATGATTTGCATGGTTACAAGGTCTCAATCAATAAGAATTGGGTTACTGAGAAAGGATAGAAACACCTGGTTTGTTTGAGCGAGCAGTATAAGGTAGAAGGACAATGTCCGTTTGATTCGTAGGTTCCGTAGGGGCCACTAACGAACGATATGGGAGACAACAAATAGTAGTAAATTGATAGGACATAAAGAATGTAATAAGAAATCTTACTTGCGACAGTGGGCCATGCGAGTAAGTTTGCGGCGGACTGTGGCTGGAGTGAAACATATGGAGAAGGTGTAGCGTGATGCCGTGCATGGGGCAAAACAACAAGGTTTGGTGTAGAAAATAGAACGCAAAGTGCGTACGAATAATTTGTAAGCTCCACTGCGGGAACTGAACATATGGTATGGGTGACACCACGAGTGGCCACGAATTTGACATGACAAACAAGCTAACAAATCCTACCTGGGACAGTGAACGTGTGACTGGGTTTGCTTTGGACTGGAGTGGGTGTGCAACACATTCGACGAGTGTGGTGTGGCGCCATGCATGACGCACAGGCAATAACTTTGGTAAATAAATGAAAGAGAAGAACCGTGTACAAACAATTGGTAAGTTCTGCTGCGGGAACTAAAACACACGACATGGGGGAAACAATGAATGACAACGGTAGAAAGTATGCAATGTACAGTATCTGATAGAAATCAGTTATAAAGAGAAATGACTGATACAAAACTGTTGTAATTAATCCGATACGAATCGACAGTAAGGAGTATCGAACAAATCTGATATGAATTGGTTGTAGAGTGTGTGCTACCCCTTGCTGTGAAACCGAACACCTACCAACCATGCATCCCCCCAGGCTAATCAAGTGTAGACAAGGCACCAGGTGAGTCCAATTACCACCTCAATCTGCCAAATAACCCATACAAACAATACATGCTAATCTCCAAATGGATGAGACAGCAACCCCACGGACAGTGAATTTTATAACCAGTGAAGCCTGTGGCGAGTGATATCAGACAACGACGACAATGGCTTGGAGGCTTGGATTTTCAAATGAATGGTATGTTTGGCAGGAGGAAGTTACAAATGTACCAAGCCTGTGCTGAATGATGTTGGACCAAAGGGCAACAATAACTCAGAGGCAGGTTTTTTACAAAAGGGATGCAGGATAGGAAGCATAACGAATTGCAAGATTGCGCATGATACAAAAAGGTTTGAATAATACCTGCGACAGTAAGCGGGAACTGCCGACGAAGACCATGAACGGAGAAGTCGCAATGTGCTTGTGATGTCGAATGCGATTGAATGTGCAGACTCACAGACATGAGGTGAGCTGGGAAGAGTCGGCTCAGTGACGTGTAGTACCGCACACTGAACCGACAAAGAGAATGTGTGAGTGGGCTGCTTAAATACCCTCCGGGCTCCTCCCATTAACCTCAGGCCTTCATACTGGCCTTCTTATTTATACTATAAAAAAAATTGCTGTGTGCCCCTAAAGTGTTCGGGTTTGACTTGAAGAAAAGGTGGCAACCCTAGGTTTCACGCACCCAGATCATGCATTTTTGGTGCATTTTCTGAAAGCGCACCAAAAGTCCTGCATGCCACATCTTTGGTGAGCTTTGAGAAAACACCAAAAAAGCCTGATCTAATAGAAGATGTGGTGACGAAAATGTCTTGTAATACACAATATTTCCATATTTTTCCGACATGAGAATCCCTTAGGGAGCACATTTTAAAGTGATATCATATGCTTAGGAGACTTTTTTTATTACAGCAATACAGTTGAATGGTAGTAGTATCATATACTGTATTTATTGGCGTATAGCACTCACTTTTTCACCCAGCAAATCGGTTGCAAATAGTGTGTGTGTGTGTTATATGCCGATACTGCAATTTGGGCTGCCTAGGGGAGAGAACGGGGAGGGGGCATGACGAGCGTCGTCAGATTACATACAGCGAGAATCTCCTGTTTACTCAGCGGCCTCCTGGGCCGACATTGGACCTATGTTCTGTCTATCATAGAAGCTGGTCTAGGAGGCAGGACTTTGTATTAAAGAGGCCGCCGAGTAAACAGGAGATTCTCACTGTATGTAATCTGACGGCGCTCATCCTGTCCCCTCCCCGAGATAGGCATCGGTCAGGCTGCATTCATGGCAATGGGGAGACTGCAGATGGGCATTAATCTGCATTGATGGGCAATTTTGAAGCTGCAGATGGGCATTGATTATTTTGCATTGATGGGCACTGACCCTTATTTTGCTTCAAAGCTCTTTATTTAAAATTTAATTTTTTTCCTGAAACTTCCCTCTTAAAATGAAGGTGCGTGTTATATGCCAATAAATATGGTATGTAAAAAAGCACCAAAAAACTGAAATTACCTAAAATTGTCCTTTCAATGTAAGATAACATTTGTTCATCATTTGAAAATATCTCTAGTTTTATATTCAATGACCATCAAACAACTAGTTTTCATGAAGCCATAATTTAATATAAGACATGTTGTTGTTGGTTCAATACTACACAATAAACAGAGGATTATATGTGCAAAGAAATCGCTGCAGGAACTGTACAAGAAAAGGGCGATAATTGATATGCATTCACCGTTGAGCCTCTCCGTTCTGCAGTCCAGAAGAACGAGGCTGGATGGATTAGCATGCCATAAATCAATGAGAGTTTCAATGATATCACAAATAGACAGACTGACGTGAGTAAGGTGTAATAACACCGATATGCGTTGACTAATTTATCAACGGTTAATCTTTTTGATGCCTGCAGTTATTCATCTCATAACAGAAACAATAAAAAAAATGGTTCCAATCGCTCTTGGAATGGAAAAGCTTTCAAGTACCAGAGATCCTTCAAATACTTTTTGTTATATGGGTATGATATAATTTGCTAATGTAATCACATAGGAAATAGTACTGGTAATTGCTAATTATAAGGGTATTACAAGTGACAGGAGCTATGTAAGACAATTGGCAATTGGCCACTCAAACACCAACTGTGCACATTCTTTCCAATTTGATGAGATTAGAAAGAGGGACACATTTTAGCACAGAGAATGTACGTGTGTGACTCACCCCACCACACCTCAAGTTACACAGACCACAGAGCATTATAATGCACAAATGATTGGGTAAGCCCAGAAAACTTTCTTTACACCGTTACTTTAGTGCAACTCAACTGTATCTGAGGATCACAAACTGAAAATGCTATTTAAAAGAGAAGTAAAGGAATATTTTTTTTGCACATTCATACGTACATAGATGGATGCAGCATGGGTTTGATGCTGCATCTGTCCCCTGAGGCATCTACACTGAGAACCAAGTGATTAAACACCTCTGATTGCTTGGTTTCAGAGCTCCATGAGCAGAGTGATGTAGACTGTCAGTCACAGCTCCTGCTCCTCCTCGCTCATTGGAGCGATGGGCTGTCGAGGGGGCGGAACGTCTGTCTCAGGCTCTCAGCGGCTTGCTGAGAGGCTGAGTCAGGTGTCAGTCCAGGCACCTGGCGGATCCAGACTCCGTGCTCGTGATGACACAATGCCTGGACTGACATTGGTGATGTCAGCAGAGAGCAGAATTCTGTTCAGGCGCCCACACCTTTTCGGGTGCCGGGCGCCTGAATTACAGCGGCGGGGGGGTGTTTTTGAAGCACCAGAGACAGGGTAAGTGTTGGGCAGACGGCGAGCAGGCGGGGGGGTCACAGTGGCGGTATTTGATGGCACAGTGGCAGAATTTGATGGGCAAAATGGCAGCATTCGATGGCACAGAGGCAGCATTTGATGGGCAGAGTGGCAGCATTCGAAGGGCACAGTGGCAGCATTCTGAATAGTGTGTGGGGATTAAACAGAGACTTACTAACCTGGAGCAGCTTTACGTGTTTCATTTGATGGGCACAGTGGCAGCCTTATGATGGGCACAGTGGCAGCATTTGTTGGGCACAGTGTCTGGGTTTGATGGGCACAGTGGCTGCAATTGATGGGCACAGTGGCAGACTTTGATGAGCACAGTGGCTGCAATTGATGGCACAGTGGCTGCAATTTATGTTATTTTTTTCTTTATTTTTCAGTTTATTTGTGCCCCCCCAAAAATGTGGCGCGCCAGCCGCCACTGCTGGGATGTATGACATAATTTTGGCCTAGGCCAGAAACCAGGAAGCAACTGAAGAAGTGTAAAAAAAAAAAAAAAATCTAAAACAAGAAGTTATAATATACCTTCCTGTTTATTTACTAGTGCTAACAGCATCAGGATTAAAAATAGTTAATGTAGATTGAGAAAGTTTATTTCTACTAGTTTTTTCAAAATCAGAAATGCAGTAATTTATAGGCTGGATGAAAGGTTTAGTTTAGTAAAATGTTTTTGGTAGTTTAAATAATACAGTTCTTTATAACGGTGTATGCATCGGACCTAAAATAGGGACAAATGCAAAGGAAAGAGGGACAGAAGGATTTGATTACAAAAGATGGTGTAGATGTGGAAAACTTGGGAGCTGTGCTTGCATTAAAGCAGAACTTTAGTCAGAAAATTAAGTTCTGCTAGATAAATTCAGGCTGGCCACTTTTAAAGGACACTTTTGAAGGTATAGCTATGTAAAACATTAAAAGTAAGTGCCTATACGGTTTACAATCCAGTAATACACTGTCTCACCCTGCTCAGTTGCTTTATATTTATAGGCACTGTCCTGAATTTGTAGAGGCCAATCTGCTGACAGCCTAAATATTCACAGCTGTTCAGGGGCCCTGGGTTTCAGTAAAATGGCAGCCTCCAGCAGAAAGAACCAGAAACAATGCTGGGAGCAATTTACAGGACACACTCTATTGACAGCCTTCCGGCAAAGTAGGTCCACGCTATAGCCGTCAATCGGCTATAGCCCACGCTGGGACCACTGAGACTCAGGTAATCACAGATCAGAGTAAGTGATCCGCTGTCAGCCAATGACAGCTGATCACGTGATGTAAACAGAAGCTCGGTAATCTTTTTTTTTCTCCTCACGCTAACAGCTGTGCAAGGGACATCGGTCCCAAGGAGGATAAGGCACATCCACCTCATCTGTGAAAACCAATACTGCCTGCCACTTCCGGTTCCGGCGCCGCATGGAGTAGCTGCTCTCTCCCTCGGCTCCCGCAGTACGACCGAAATCCGCCTAAAAAAAATGCCTGAGAAGCCCCACACGTCCCCCTCCACCTCTGGGCACATCCATCCTCTCCATGGACGGCTTCCTGGAAAAATCAGGGGCTCGCACCAACTCGTCCCAGACGGCTCAGCCGCCGCCGGCGCGTCCGCAAATCGAGGCCCCGGCTTCGATTCTCAGACTACAGCCCAGCCGGCGGAGATGGAGGTAAGCGGTGACACCACCTCCTCCACACACACCACCACCCCAGAAACCAGGGGACAGTACTACAGAACGGATAGCCCAGGCTGTAGCTGCTCTATTATCCCCCATGATAGCAGCATCAGTGGAGTAGGCTGTGAACGCAGGGATGGCGCAAATAAAGGCCCAGCTAGGGGAACATGGCACTCGGCTTAATGAACTCGAGCACCACCTCTCTAACGCAAAAGAGGAGCTCTATCAGGCCCAGGGCACGGAACATGCCCAGGACAAAACTAACCAATTTATTCTGCAGAAATTAGATGATTTGGAGAATAGATCCAGGAGGAGTAACCTGCGTTTTTGTGGGGGTACCGGAGTCGCTTCAGGCATCTGCACTCTCTGATTTCTGTGCACAGCGCATCCCGGAAGCACTGGGCCTTCCAGGCCCCTGCTCGGTAGAACGGGCCCACCGCATGGGGGCTTTAAACTCAGATCGTAAGTCACCATGGCCAATTATCGCCAAATACCTCAACTATGCGGACAAGTCCCTCATACTGCAATCATTCCGGCAATCCCGTCAACTACAAATTGATGGCATTAAAGTCCTGATCTTTGCTGATTATTCGATTGAGGTATCGAAGAAAAGAAAAGCATTCCAACAGGTCTGCACGGAACTTTTCAAACAACAAATTAAATTTACTCTGGCCTTCCCGGCTATTCTCAAAGCTCCGAATGGCGAACAACTGTCTTTCCAGGATCCATCCGAAGCAGAAGCTTTTCTGCGTTTACGGCAGGCAAATCCGCAGTCCCAGTCACCTTCTAAAGCCCCCCCGCTCAACCGCCCTCTGGACCAAAGGAGCCCTCGGAAAGACTCTCCCAAACGCTTCAGGGCCTCGATTCCAGATTCCGCCCGGTTCTCCACGAAATGAGTTTCCAGCAATTGTTTTTTTTTCTCCTACTTAGATCCTTCCCTGGGTCCCCGACGACGCCTCGTTCGGACTTTTCAGGGCCTGACACGTTGCCACTCCTTCTCCCCCCGGACCTCTTCAGAACGATGCCCGTGATTTCCATGTCAACGGGCCCAGGTAAACTTATGTACTAATATATTTGCATATTCCTCTGCATGCTTGCACCTGATGCTATTGCTCATTCGCTCCATGTGTCTATATTTAGCTCACAATGCAGGATTTAATTTTGCTCTTGCTCTCTTTCCTATGTTCCCTTCGGACTTTCGTTACTAGACTGATTGCCACTTGTTTCATTGTATTGCGCCTTCTGGGCCCACTGTATGCAACCTTGTTGATTCCCCCCTGCTCCATGAATTGTCAACCTGCCGCTTGTCACCCTGCACCCTACTCCGGGTTCTCGGGTCCCATGATGCCAGGGTCGTGACAGGGGAGCTGGATCGTACAGTGACTCCATGTGGAAAAAAGTGAAGTTCCTACATTTGGTATTGATTGTTTGTGTTGCTTTTGTTTCAGGTTCTCCCCCTGCCCCCCCACCCCCTCGTCCCTCCCTTCCCTTTTGCACCCACGTGCCCCTACTCTATACACTACCACTCCTCCGTGACAACCACGGCCTCCCGCACCTTACTCCGGCGACTCCCCGTACTTCCACACCCCGCGGTGTCTACTCTACAACTACTTCTCAAATCCCCTTCACAGGCCCCCTAACATGAAAATAATCTCCTGGAATGTGAAGGGGCTCAGATCCCCTAACAAGAGAATGAAGGTCCTTAGACATTTGAAGAGACTTAAAAATGACATTGCACTATTGCAGGAGACCCATCTGTCCGCATCTGATTTCCCTTGCATGCAAAAACTTTGGGTGGGCACAGTTCTGGGCTCAGAAGCCGTAGGCCGAAAGGCAGGTGTTCTCCTGCTGATCCACAAAAACCTCCCATGTTCAGTCCTAGCGACTAATACTGATACACAGGGTAGGCTTTTATCAGCGCATGTTCAAATAGGATCCAAAGAACTGGTTATCTTGAATGTGTATGCCCCTAACAGTCCCAGTAAATCCTTCTATGGCGAACTCTCCGCGTGGCTGCTGCAAAACACCCACCTTCCCCACTTAATCGGCGATGATTTCAATGACACACTACACCAGATTGATGACAGGTCCTCCCCAAAACGTCCAAGACCAGGCCCTGACCCCTGCCTCCCCTCACTTTTCGCATCCACTATGGACTCCATCCACCTTCGTGATCTCTGGCGCTTGACACACCCCGCTGATAGGGAATTCACCTTTTACTCCAACCCTCATGCCATCTTCACGAGAATAGACTATATTTTTGGATCGGATGATTTAATCCCTATGGTTTCAGCCACTGATATCCTCGACATTGCAGTCTCCGACCATGCCCCAGTCTCAGTCCAACTCGACAATCTTGACCTTCCCCCCCACCCCTAGATATGGCGTTTTCCTTCTTACCGCCACAACCATCCTGCCTTTAAAAATTCATGGAGAAAGCATGGTCGGAATATTCCTTGGCGAATGCCCCTCACGCAGATAACCCAAATCTCTTCTGGGATGCCGGCAAGGCATTCCTCAGGGGACAGATCATATCCTATGCTTCCTCCTTTAAAAGGAACACTCTGTCCAAATACAAACTGTCTAGTTCCCGACTACACCAGGCGCAAAGGGCTCTTTATTCATCTGACTCCCCTAGCAACAGGGACGAATGGCATGCAGCCAAGAGATTTTTTGATACATGGGCAGACACCCTAGAATCAGTTAAAAAAGCAAACTTAGATGCCACCCTTCACAAATTTGGTAACACATCAGGCAAATTACTCGCTAGACTCTGCAAAGGCTCTTTTAAACCCACCCATATTACGTCCCTGAGAGATCCCAGCGGTACCATTAAAACTACGCCACCGATGATAAACAAGGCGATGCTTCGTTACTACTCGGCCCTATACGCTCCAGACCCCATTGACAAACGAACGGCGGTCACCTTTCTAGAAGACTTAGCAATCCCCAAACTCTCTCCCTCCCAGTTAGACGCTCTCAATGCCCCCATATCTCTCACCGAGATCTCGGACACCATTCGCAAACTTACCCCCTCTAAGGCCCCGGGACCCGATGGATTCACGGGCGAATTTAGTAGAACCCACCCTACACAAAGTATACAGTGGCGTGTGGTCCGGCGGCCCCTACCTCCCTTTGGGTAACCAAGCCATCATCAAATTGCTATCCAAGAAGTGTAAAGACCCCCTGGAGCCTGGTTCATATAGACCGATTTCCTTACTAAATCTGGACGTCAAAATTCTATCCAAAATCGTTGCCAATAGACTTTCTGACATTATCCCCTCTTTAATTCACCCAGCGCAATCTGGCTTTGTGAAAGGTAGGACCGCCACCCTGAACATTCGTAAAGTAATGCTGGCTCTAGAACACGCAAAACTACACCCTGAAGGCGACTTTGCCATCATCACCCTAGACACAGAGAAAGCCTTGAACAATGTCAGCTTCGAATGGCTCTCTCTAGCCATGGCAAAAATGGGCTTCTCTGGCCCCTTCTGCCATCTCATTGACACAATGTACACCTCCCCCTCGGCAAAATTGGTAGCTGCAGGCCTCCTTTCGGAAGAATTCCGCCTCCACAAGGGAACTCGTCAGGGCTGCCCTCTCTCCCCGCTCCTTTTCAATATAGCATTAGAACCCCTTTCCAGACACCTTATCCAAGTAGCCCCCCTTCACGGTATACAAATTGGTGCCCACGAACTGCACTCCTCTCTCTTTGCGGACAACGTCCTTATTTTCTCAGCAAATCCATCCTCTGATATGCTCACTGTTAAAAGTATCTTCGGATCAATTATGGCAAAAGTGAAATCCTTCCCCTGGGTACTCTGCCTGCTCCCCCTTGGACACAGCGATCCATCTTCTCTGTTGCTAAATCCCATATCACGTACCTCAGCATTAAAATCGGTAAACTGCCCTCCTCCCTGTACCACCTGAACTACCCCCCTTTGCTGTCAAGAATATCTCAGGAATTGGTGAACTGGTTGGATCTGCCCCTCTCGCTCCTGAGAAGATGTCACCTGGTGAAAATGGTTAGTTTCGTCAGATTATTGTACCCAATGCAGAATATCCCTCTGCTCCTTCGCCATAAGGATGTTAAACTCATTGAATCGGCTATCTCCAAATTTATATGGCAAGGTAAGAGACCCTGCATAGCCCTGAAAAAACTCTTTCTTCCCAGACACGAGGGTGGTGTTAGTCTCCCAAATGTTAGGATGTACAATATTGCATGTTTGTTGAGAATTAGTTTAGACTGGATAATGCATGCATCAAGATACTCGAACTACTCCCTTGAATCTGCTATGGCACACCCTTTCTCCCTGGTGGCTCTCCTCCACTGTAAGTGGAAATCGATCACCCCCATACTCCAACATAACTTATTACTCAGAGACACTGTTATAGCCTGGAGGGAAAGCAGGAAAAACCTTGGGCTCTCCCCTTTTATGTCAAGACACCTACCGATCCAAGGCAATCCCAGCTTCTCCCCCGGTCTGGACCATAGACCCTTCAAAATCTGTCAGGAAAAGGGGCTCACACATTTTGCCTCACTTTGTGATACTTCCAATGGCCGCCCTCTAACGTTCGCCGCTGTAGCCAAAAATTTTGCCCTGCCCCAATCTCATGTCTTTTACTTTTGGCAATGTATACATTATCTTCGGGCTACCTGCAATGAGCCCTGCAAATGCTTCTCCCCCACCTTCACTGATCAGTTACTCTCGGAGGGCTCCTACAAGATCTCGGACATTTACAAGCCCCTACTTCTCAAGACCTCCCCTTCCCTGTCATCCTCATCTGTCGCTAATTGGGGAAGAGACTTCCCGGACGACGACCTGATACACAAACTGCTGCAAGGCTTCAACAAAGTCCAACAACTTACACCCAATGAAATCTGGAAAGAAACCCAATTAAAGATACTTCACCGGGCACACATTCCCTTCCTTTACTCTGCTCAGGACCCGAGTATCGCTGAATGCCCCCTGTGCCATCACCCTAAACCATCTCTCACACATCGCTTATGGGCATGCTCCTATATCTCTACTTTCTGGGACCAGGTGCTGGCCTACGTCTTCGAAATCACCCTGCTGAAACTCCCTAAGGACCCGTTTCTCCTCATGTTTGGCTATTGGGATCCCCTGCTGCTCCAGCGGTCACGACAGGACAGCCCATCCTCCTCAGTCTCTATGACCATCTCACATACCTACAAAGACTGGCCCCTACTGTGCCTTCTGGTCGCTCGAAGGGCCATTTTGAAGAATTGGACCTCATCTCACCCACCCTCCATTGCCCAGATCAAACGGGACATCCTTCTCATCCTCTATAAGGAACGAGCCACCAAGGACTTCCACCGGGACACTGCAAGAGCTCGTTTTCTCTCCATCTGGCAACCCTTCATGGTGGTAAACTTGTCCTAGGAAGACTTAGCTTAATTTGGCCAATACTCCTTTTCATACTCCAAATCCCCTCCACCCTCAGTCTTGGGAAAGGATGACCCCCCAGGAACCTCTTTTCACCGCTCATGATACATGCTCCACTGCTTCCCCGGTTGTCGCCCCCCCCTTTTTGAACCGGCCTGCTAACTTTAGGTGCTCCCCCCACCCCCATTTGTAGCCCTATTTTTTGTGCCTTGTTCATATATACCGGCGTCTTTATGACATGTTTCTGTACTCCTTTGGCATGCACAGTCCTATGTATACATTAGTTAAGTCCTACATAAGTATCTTAGGATCCTACCAGTTCTCACCGTTACAGTATTGTTTGTCACTATTTCTCTCCTTATGATCCAAAGCCTGATATGCCGCACTCTGTTCTGATTATTGATCTATTGAGTACTTTTGTATTTGTCATGCCTGATCTTTTCTTTTCTTCTGTATTTCTTTTTGAAAAAATTTCAATAAACATTTTTTGAAAAAAAAAAAATACTGCCTGCCAGTGCCACCTGCCAGTGCCCACAGTACCACAAATCAGTGAAAATGCTGCAGAATCTCCTCTGCCAGTAAGGAAGTAACACCCTGATTTTTATGGACAATCTAAGACTGCCTGGCCAGCAGAATGTTATTGTCTATTGCCTAATAACATTAATAACATGTTGCACTTTTGCTCACACAGATATACTCCAATTCCACTGCTAATATCATTGCATCTGCATTGAAACCCCCATTCTGTATTGTGGGTTTTCACTCCCTTTGCATTACAGGACAGTAGTCTGGTGATATTACTCTGCACTGACTGTAACAGACCAGGCAGGATGAAGTGAAGAATGGGACTAAGGCCAATTTTCAGGGTTAAAAAGACAAGTATTTGGGAATGCATTTCTTATTACAGACCTGTGGAGCTTCACAAAATAATGGAGCAGGACGGCTGTAGTAATGGACTAGAAGACAGTTCCTTACTTCTTCCATTGCACAGATAAAATCCCATTCATTCCTGTGAAGGGGCTGTCTTCCCCAAGGACAGGTATGTGTATGATCGTGGGGTTGGGGGTGTGGTGAAAAAAAAGTATAGTTATCTATAATGCCAATATTGTCAAGGCAGGTGTAATAGCTGGAGCAAAATGTAGCAATTGAGTAATTGTTCATAGGGAGAACCCGAAGTGCCCATGATACAAGTATTGTTGGAATGTATCTGGCCATTTCAGGATAAATAAGAGAACTTGCGGGGTGAAATTCATGTCTTAGCTTCAGCATGGCACAACAGGCTTACAAGTTCAATTTTCAGACAAATTACCACCTTTTATCACTCTTAAGAAAATCGCACTTAGAGGAATTAAATGTGTGCTGTAATAAATGGAATGATGCCGGAATCCTTTCTATAGTGCTTTGAAATCCAGGGATGAAAAGCAAAGAATGAGAGCACAGTAACAATTCCATTTCTTGTTAAAATGAGGACACAGCGGAGGTAATTAGATTCTTTTCGATTTCATATTAAGCATCAAAAAGTTCACACTTTTAAAAACTGCGCAACACTAAGACCAAAAGCTTTGCATTGAAATAAACTGGTATTATGGCCTGGATGTTTAGAAAGTATTAACCTGTTACTGTGATGGAGGTAGGCAACCTGTTGGGACACTTTATTTAACTGCTCGAAATGATAAAACACAAAACATTATGGAATTAATATAAAGTTTATTTCTAAAGGCCCATAGACCGGATGCAAGTAGTGGACCGGCTCTTGGAAAAAGTTATGCAAACATCAAGATGTCTGGCTGGATGGGTTTTAGTCTGGAAAAGTTTACTTTCTTAGCCAAGTTGCATTTGCAAGGCATGCAACGGACATTTCACACCAACCTTACGTAACTATCTGTCAGCGACACAGACTAAAAAAAAAAAAAAAAATAGGGGGCGTGTCCGGATGTTAACCGGGTTAGACGTGCTTCAGAGGAGCTCTGCCAAGCCTGACATAATCGGCTGCCATCCTGGGTCAATTTCACACATCTGGCCCAAAGGACACTTCATCCCAACTCCTGGACTTACCCTGCTCTGCCCGATTGCTGTATTGGGCATTTAGACGAGCAGCACACCGATACAGGCCGGGACTCCATTCCCGGGGTCCGCCGCCATCTTGAGGCCTGTGCGGCCTGCAAGGCCTCGGAGCGCACCGGGCTCGAGTGGGGCGGCCGCGGAACGGGCATCCACCCCTCCCCGTCCCGATCTCCACTGCTCTCCGGGAATCGAGGCTCCGGATCGGCCGACCACCCAGGGATTTGGGCCCCTCCGGAGGTTCCGCCACCATCTTGGGGCCTGTGAGGCCTCCGGAACCACCACGTTGGAGTGCCGCGATTGCGGGAGGAACGGCGCCCCGCTCTGTCCTTAACCACCGCTGCCTCCCCAGACCGGGGGATCACCAAGGAGGTCCCACTGCCAGGACACCCAGGACGCTTCACTTTGCAGAGGTAACCGGCGGCCATCTTTGGTCACCTATTGCCCTTCCAGCGGCCTTGATCCCCCCTCCTTCCCAGACTCAGGCCCTACAACCTACAGACATTATCCCACCCGCTAGTGGGGAGACCTGGATGCCAGCCCAGAGGGTCTCCCTATCCAAAACTCTATTAGCGGCCATCTTGCTACTCCCATACCTGTGGGGGGGGGCGGCCATCTTCCCTTCCTGTCCTCCACACGCTCTGGGGCCCTCCTGGATACTCAGCCAGGCCGCAGCATAGTGACACCCTCTGCCCCCTAGACCACCTGACGGAAGGGCTGTGGCCACAGTTCCAACGCAAGGCACGGCGGCCATCTTACTACTCCCGGACTTGGCTGACACTCGCCCCTGGCCTCGACGCACACCTTCGGCCGCAGGTCCTCCCCGGTCTGCCACGTCACTGCCTAAGCTGTATACAAGGGCAGTCATCTATCCGTAAAGTGTCTGAGCAGTGCAACTGCGTCACCATTTCACCTATGGGGGTGTGCGGCTGAGGATGGCCGGCTGACGACATGCACCGCTGAGCTCTGTGCTCTCCCGACAACCGCAGGCTGTGTTCCTATCAACTCGCACCTGATCCTCTGATGGCGGCTTCCAGCTCTGCATCTAACGACCATACTGAACTGCACCAAGGCACTATCCAACGGTACATGCTACGCACAACATCACAGGACCCCCGTACGGGGAAAGACAAACTTTCGGCAAGCCGAACTCCAGGCAAAAATAAGTCACCTCTCCCACCCGCAGCGATTTCATCAGCCAGCGGGGACGGCTCGGGCCCACACCCGTCTCCTCTGATGAACCCTTCGGATCCACTATCAGGACCCGCACTGCCCCCTTCCACCAACATAGGCCCTGCCCTGGAGGAGATGCCTTTCCCGGCCTCGGGGGGCGCCCCGGGCTCCACAACCACTGCCCTGCTCTCTGCCTTCCGGTCCGATTTTGACGCCTGGGCCTCTAAACTGGAGGCTTCTCTACACGTTGAAATGACTGCCCTTAAACAACGGGTCTCTGCATCGGAGGTCACAGTTTCTGCAATTGCCACCACCCAGGAAGATCACTCGGCCCGTATTACGGCGCTTGAACATGCTTCTACAGCCCACCTTTCCCGTTTACGACAGCACCAGCTCCGAATTGAAGACGGAGAAAACCGGAGCCGCAGGAACAACATCCGGTTGCAGGGTGTCCCGGAGGCTACCTCGGGCACTGATCTCAAACCCACTGTCATTGCTATCCTCAATCAGGTCCTGGGCAGGGAGGTTACATCCCCTATCGAATTGGACAGAGTGCATAGGGTGGGGGGCATGGGGGGCGATCGCAGGGACCGTCCTCGGGACGTCCTCTGCCGGGTGCACTACTATACCCTGAAAGAAGAGATCTTACGCAAGGCCTGGCGCTTAGGCTCATTGGACTTTCACGGATCCTCCATCCACCTATACCCAGATCTCTCCCGTAACACGCTATACATGCGACGAGTGGTCCGCCCGCTGCTAGAAGTGATTCGCCAAGTTGGTGCTTCATACACCTGGGGCCACCCCTTCAGCATTAAAGTGACCCGAGATGATAACCACAAATTTGTCCTGTCAGACCCGGACCAACTTCCAGCCTTCTTCCATTTCCTGGACCAGGACCCTGTCACCATCCCGAACTGGTTGGACCCTCCAGATGACCGCCAGCGGCTACCGGGCCCTCCTCTTCAGCGTCGACGGTACCCACAGCCTAGATCGACGCCTTCCAGCACTAGAGAGCGGCGAGCCACGTCACCTGAGGACTGATTCGAGCTCTTTCAGTCGAAACCTGCACTGTTTTTTCCTCCCCCCCCCTTTTTTTTTTTTTTTTCTCCCTCTGACTTTTTTATATCCACTAGGAGGGTACAGCTCCTATCCAGGACTTCGATCAGGTTTGCCTTGAATATGTTTCTATTGCTCTGTTTTACCAAACTTTATTTTATTTTTATTTTTTCTCCCCCCCCCTTTTTTAACCGTGGTCCCCTCCCGCGATCTACTGATCATAGCCCACTTTGAATGCTATTAATGATTTGACTATGTTGCTTGTCCTGAAGATCCTCCCGCGGCCCCCGACTAGTGCAATTGTGCTGGCTGGGGCCCCGGTGGGACAGATAGTAATGCCAATATTGCCTTTTCGTCTATGACGAGACCGCTCCCCTGATTTCATTATACCCTCCCGGGGCTATGGGCCTGCGGGTTGGCTCGGGGGTTCCTGGCCGCAGTCCGCTGGATTGCCCTGGGGCTCCCGGGGGTCCCCCTGGTACCGGTCTTATGTGCTCCGGTGCCTTGGGGCTCATGACCCATGCCGGGCGCGGCTAACGTGCGTTCGCATCGCTGTCTGGGCTAAGACGAGACAGTGATCGGGGGCTGTGCTGCCGTGGATGCTGCGGTTGGTCTGTTGGTCCCCGAGGGGCCTCTCGGGACCATTTGTGCCTCTATTTTGTCCTCACCTAGTTTCTACCTTGTTGCTGTTTTACACTTACTTCTTTATTGTTTAAGATGCCCGAAAATACCAATGATATTAGCTATATAATTTGTTTTTTCATAACTGGAAGTTGTGCATTAATTGTCATGGTTATTGGGTGTGTTACATATATGTTCTGTATGCCTGCTAAGTTGCCGGGATCACAACTCGGCTGTTCTAACCCAGTTCTCTCTCCCTAAATAGGATTGGCACAGTCCGTGCCTAACACGTGATTTTTCACGAGGTGTCCCGCTCTCTCGGGCACTAGTAGTCTTCCCTTTTTCTTTGAGCCACTATTCCAAGGTGCTCTCTTTGATCACTCTCTCCCTCATCTTTCCTCTCTTCGTCCCTTCCTTCCTTGCTGTATTCCTTTTCCCTTCTTTCTCTCCCGTTCCCTATTCCTCCGCTCCAACCTTCCCTTATCTTCCCCCTCCCCTCCCTCCCTCCTTGTCACTTCATCATGGCCCACACAATGGTATCTCACCCCAAGCTGCAATTCTGCTCCTACAACGTTAACGGCCTCAATGTTGCCTCTAAAAGAGGCCAAATCCTTTATCAAATGCACAAACGCCAGGTCGATGTGCTTTTCCTCCAGGAGACGCATTTTCACTCCGCCTCCACCCCTTCCTGCTCAAACAGATATTTCAATAGGTGGTTCCACAGCACTAACCCAACTCAGAAGGCTAGGGGAGTGTCTGTTGCCTTTCATAAGACGCTCCCCATAGAGGTGCTTGACCAACTTTCTGACCCTCATGGAAGGTACGTTTTCGTGAAATTCCTGCTGTGGGGTACTAAATTTACGGTAGCTAACATCTATCTTCCCAATGTCAATCAAGTATCGTCCGCATTGAGCTACTTGAAGAGTCTGTCGGGATTCCTAGAGGGTAAGCTCATATTGGGAGGTGATTTTAACACCCCTCTAGAGCCACTTTTAGATTCCTCTACCTCACGATCAAGTGTCTCTTACCCGAAGCTGAGGGCACTGAAGCGGGCATTTTTCGATATGCGTCTTGTCGACGTTTGGAGAGTGCTACACCCTACATCCCGTGATTATACCCACTTCTCTCCTGTACATCACACATATAGTCGCATAGACTTTCTGATGAGTGACCACAGTTGTCTAGATTGGTCTCCTGAATGTAGCATAGACCCGATGGTCTGGTCTGACCATTCCCCTATTCACATGACGTTCTCTATCCCCTCCACTCCGGTTAGGGAGTGGACGTGGCGCTTGAATGATTCGTTACTAGTGTTGCTCACGAATATTCGCATTGCGAATATTCGACTCGAATATAGCATATTCGAGAAATCGCGCTATATTTCGAATTTCGCGGTGAATATTCGCAATTCCGAATATTCGATTTTTTACAATTTTTTTTTTAAAACAGATCACATCCTAGATATCTCCATCGACGTCTAAAAGCATTGCTGGTATCATTAGAGACCCTGGGCCGAGTAGCTGAAGCGTTCATTGAATTTTCCCGAAAAATCGCAATGCGATTATTCGGCAAACGCAATATCGCGCGATTATTTTCCTCGCCCCGATCTTCCGCATCAGAGCGATTTTTACAGTTTCATTTTTAAAACAGATCACATCCTAGTGATCTCCATAGACGTCTAAAAGCATTGCTGGTATGTTTAGAGACCTTGGGCCGAGTAGCTGAAGCGATCATTTTATATTGCCGAATATTCGCAATGCGAATATTCGGCAATAGGAATATTGCGCGATTATTTGCTCCGCCCTTTTGCATCAGAGCCAATCAGAGTTCTCCTTCCACACTCGTCAGAGGTTAGCAACCAATAGGAACCTGCCTGCATGGACATTATATAAGCTCACTCCCAGCACCATTTCATTGCAGATTCAGAAGCTGGCTAGAGAGTGTGGAGGCTGTTTCTGTGTTCCTGTGTCTTTGTTCCTGATTGATTTATATCATCACCAGCATTGCTATTTAGTGATTCCAGTGGATCTTTTCCAGTATATCAACTGCTTTTTTCAAAGCAATAGACCCAAGAGCTTTTTTCAAAGCTACGTTTTGTGCTGTTTTGTTCATTTGTGTTACTGTTTGATCCTGCATCTTCGCTGTTCAGTGATATTTGCTAGAGATTTCAGTGCACATTTTGCTGAGCTTTCTAAAAGAGCTTTTCTAAAAGCTAAGTTTTGTTCATCTTGTGTTACTGTTAGATCTTGCAGGTTCGCTGTTCAGTGATATTTGCTAGGCCTTTACAGTGCACATTTTGTTTAGTTTTTCCTAAAGAGCTTTTCTAAAAGCTAAGTTTTGTGTTCAGTTTAGTTAAATTTTGTGTAGTAAGTGTACACACTGTTAGTGTACATTTATTTCATCTAGCTTAGCTTAGTGTGTGTTTAGTGTCTGTGTTTTGTGTTTAAAAAAAAAAAAAAAAAAAGTTAGTGTTTGTTTAGTGCTTTTTTTTTTTCTTTAATTTTGTAGTCCTTGTCTTTGGTGTACTACTTTTCTTATAGTTTAGTAGCTGTCTGTGTACGTCTTTGTCTGCGTGCCTGTCTTGTAAAAAAAACACAAAAACACATTTTGTTCACATTTCCCCCCCCAATAAAGTTTACCCCCCCCACACACATATCAGCAATAATGAGCGGCATCCGTGGCCGTGGCAGCAGGGGTAGGGGAGTTACTCCCAGTGCTGGATCGCTGCCAGCACGGGGTACCTCTCGTGCCCCTACTAGTGTTAGAGGATCGGGTGCAAGGGGAGTACGCCTGATCCGGGAGTTCTTCCCATCGGGCAGCCGCCCGATATTGCCATCTCAGGCTGGGCTGAAGTAGTGGTGGACTACATGGGGCACAGCAGTGCCACTGAGTCGTCGGTCCCGACTCACAGTAGTACCACCATTACACCGGTGCCTGTAGTACCCCCCCCAGCCCCCAAGAGTCCAGCATCTTACTGTTCGACAGCGACAGTGAGAGGGATATCTTGGGGGAGGCCATGCATCAGGCAGACCTTCAGCTCTGTCCTGATGGTCAGGACCTTTTTGAAGGGATGGATGAGGAGGATGGGATACCTGCTGGCAGTATCCCAGAGACATCCCTTCAAACTGGTGCTGCTGTTTTGGTGCAGGAAACAGCAGCACCTAGTCAGACCCAGGCGTGGGTGAGGGGACAGCGGAGCCAGGCTAGAGGCTCCATGTCAGTTGGTTCCCTCAGACCAACACATTTCAGCCCTTGGTCTGACATCTCTGGGGGCGAAGAGGGTGACCCATCATGGTTGCCATCTGACGCGTCGGCTCACTACGTCAGTGACGACGGGGAAGGTAGGCACCCTGGTGAAACGGTGCGCCAGGTCACCACCAGGGAGACCATCGTCAGGGTCTCCACTGGTGATGGCAGCAGGAGGTGTCAGGAGGAGGAGCAGCAGCAGCAGCAGCAGCAGCAGCAGGCAGCTCCACCTGTGCGCACCGAGTCCCAGCAGGTGCAAGTAAGCGTCACCCCATCTGACAGGAGGGCGGTGCTGAAGTCACCTGTCTGGAATTACTTTACCCTGGTGGCAGACAACCCTACCGTGGCCATCTGCCGGATTTGTAAAGTGAGGGTGAAGAGAGGGAAGTGTTTGGCTCGGGTGGGTACCACAGCCCTGAACCAGCACCTGAGGATAAACCACTGGGCGGTGTTTGACGAGATGAAGCGTGGTGGTGGTAGCAGCGCCACCACCACAAGTGAGCAGGGTACAGCAGCCCCTGCCACATCTTCATCTCTTTCCAGCAGGTCATGCCCCCCCGCTCCCTCTAGTAGAGGTACTGGTACCGGCAGCCAGACCTCTACTTCCACAGCACCCTCCACGTCTGTGTCCCGCACTGCCGTCCGGCGCCAGGCGTCGATTTCAGACGCCTTTGACCGCACCACTCCCTTCCCCCCTGGAGACCGACGTGTGCGTTCCCTCAATGGGCTCCTGGCAAGGGTTATTGCCCAACATCTGCTGCCCTTCAACATAGTTGACAGCAACCCCTTCAGGCAGATGTTGGAGCAGGCCCAACCCCAATGGCGTGTCCCCAGCCGCCATTTCTTTGCCAGGACTGGTGTCCCTGCCCTACACCAGCACATTGTGGAGAATGTAACCCTGTCGCTGGATCACGCTGTCAGCGACAGGGTTCATCTGACAATGGATGGCTGGACCAGCAGGCATGGGCAGGGGCGCTACATCAGCTTCACGGCCCATTGGGTTTCCCTCCGAGGCGTCGGTGAGGGATCGGCGGCAACCGATCTTGTGGTGCCGCCCCGGGGTGTCCAGGGGAGAACTGCTGGTCTCCCTCAAGCCACTGTCTCCGCAGCTGCTGAGCCTCCCAGCAAGCGCCCCCGTAGCTACTCAAGTGTGGGGCACGTGCGCTGTCAGGCCGTGCTCCAGCTTGTTAGTTTAGGGGACCGGAGACACACTGGAGAAGAAGTGCTGAAAGCACTTCAGGCTCAGGTCCAGAAGTGGCTGACACCCCGAAGGCTCCAGGCAGGTATGGTTGTCTGCGATAACGGCAGCAACCTACTCGCCGCCCTTAGTGCTGGCAGTCTGACCCACGTGCCCTGTCTGGCACATGTCCTCAACCTGGTGGTGCAGAAGTTCCTGCGCACTTATCCAGGGTTGAGTGACATTGTGGCAAAGGCGCGTAGGATTGCCAGCCACTTCAGGCGCTCCCCAACCGCTACCGCGTCCCTGTCCAAGTTGCAGCGGAAGTACAATCTGCCCCTTCACAGGCTGATTGTGGACAGTGTGACGCGGTGGAACTCCACCCTCCACATGCTGAAGAGGTTGTGGGAGCAGCAAAGGGCGGTGAGGGAGTACCTGATGGAACTAGGCACTGAGAGGGCTTCACCACAACTCCCTTTCATCGCCTGTGCGGAGTGGGGGCAGATAAACCAGGTCTGCCAAGTGTTGTCCTCCTTCGAGCAGGCGACCAAGATGGTCAGCAGTGAGCACATCGGCCTCAATAGCGTGCTGCCAATAGTGTTCATGCTGGAGAGGACACTAGATCGCCTGCTCGAAGCTGGGGAGAGTGCCTTGGTGGAGCAGGAGGAGTCAGCAATGCTCCACCGAGACCAGGGCCAGGACGAGGAGGAGGAGGAGGAGGATGATGATGAGGAGGAGGTGGTTGCTGGTGTCGTCCCGGAGTCAGGGCCTGGTCAGGAGGGAGAGCCGGTGTTGGGGGCACCGATAGTCCGGGGGTTGGGCATCTCTGAGTTTGACCAGCAGCGCCTCAGGGATGAAGAGTCGCACCTCATTCACCTGGCCAGCATTGAGGAGTCACAGCGGGCTGTGCTCTTCCCCATGGCTGCCCACATGCTGAGATGCCTCAGGAGGGACCCCCGGGTTAAGACCATCAAGGCGAGGGATGATTTCTGGATGGCCACCCTTTTGGATCCCAGGTGCAAGGGGAAACTGGAGCAGTTCATCCCAGCCAGCCGGAGGCAGCACCGGATGGAGGAACTGCAGGCAGGCATTGTCAGACGGTTGGAGCAGGCAACTCCCCGGCCTCCAGTTGTCCCCCCTCATCTCACCCAGCAGGTGGCTGCACCCAGCAGCAGCCGAGCAGGGGACCTAATGGAAGAGATGAGGATGTTCTTCCAAACCGAGCGACCCAGTACCAGCACCAGCAGCAGCAGCAGTCACCACCAGCGGCTGGCCAACATGGTGGCAGACTACATGGCGTCCGTCGGTGCTTCTGACAGTATGAGCACCGACGACCCCATGGAGTACTGGGTTGCCAGATTGGACACCTGCCGCGAGCTCGCTCAGTATGCGCTGGAGTTATTGTCTTGCCCCCCCTCCAGCGTACTATCTGAGCGGACATTCAGCGCGGCAGGTGGGGTGGTCACGGACAAGAGGACCCGTCTGTCCACAGACTCCGTGGACAGACTCACATTCATAAAGATGAATGAGTCCTGGATCGGCGGTGACTTTCTGGCACCCGTCGTCGGTTCAGGGCGCTGAAGGGTCCCTTGTCATGCATTCCCTGATGAAGCCCCGGACCTGATGTATTTACAGTGCTGAATATAACTATTTTAACATCAGAGAAAATCAATGTTAATATTTGGTACAGTAGGCTTTCTTTGCAATTACAGCGGTCAAACCTTTCTTGTAGTTTTACACCAGCTTTGCACACACTGGAGGAGGGATTTTGGCCCACTCCTCCACACAGATCTTCTCTACATCAGTCATGTTTCTGGGCTCTCGCTGAGAAACACGGAGTTTGAGCTCCCTCCAAAGATTCTCTATTGGGTTTAGGTCTGGAGACTGGCTAGGCCACGCCAGAACCTTGATATGCTCCTTACAGAGCCAATCCTTGGTTATCCTGGCTGTGTGCTTTGGGTCATTGTCATGTTGGAAGACCCAGCCTCGACCCATCTTCAAAGCTCTAACTCAGGGAAGGAGGTTGTTGCCCAAAATCTCGCAATACATGGCCACGGTCATCCTCTCCTTAATACAGTGCAGTCACCCTGTCCCATGTGCAGAAAAACACCACCAAAGCATGATGCTACCACCCCCATGCTTCACATTAGGGATGGCGTTCTTGGCATGGTACTCATCATTATTCTTCCTCCGAACACGGTTAGTGAAATTATGATCAAAAAGTTATATTATGGTCTCATCTGACCACATGATTTTCTCCCATGACTCCTCTGGATCAGTCAAGACACCTATGTCAGCAGTTATTTCACACCCTATATACTCTTATTAATACTGCTGTTCATCATGGCACCTCCTGCCCAAGTGATATGACTCTGTGTCAACTACTACTGTTAATACTACTACTGCTGCTTCTGCTGCTGCTGCTGCCGCCCAGTCAATACACCTATGTCAGCAGTTATTTGGCACTCTATATACTCCTATTCCTACTGCTGTTCATCATGGCACCTCCTGCCCATGTGATATGACTCTGTATCAACTACTACTGTTAATACTACTACTGCTGCTTCTGCTGCCCAGTCAAGACACCTATGTCAGCAGTTATTTCACACCCTATATACTCTTATTAATACTGCTGTTCATCATGGCACCTCCTGCCCAAGTGATATGACTCTGTGTCAACTACTACTGTTAATACTACTACTGCTGCTTCTGCTGCCCAGTCAAGACACCTATGTCAGCAGTTATTTCACACCCTATATACTCTTATTAATACTGCTGTTCATCATGGCACCTCCTGCCCAAGTGATATGACTCTGTGTCAACTACTACTGTTAATACTACTACTGCTGCTGCTGCCGCCCAGTCAATACACCTATGTCAGCAGTTATTTGACACTCTATATACTCCTATTCCTACTGCTGTTCATCATGGCACCTCCTGCCCAAGTGATATGACTCTGTGTCAACTACTACTGTTAATACTACTACTGCTGCTTCTGCTGCTGCTGCCGCCCAGTCAATACACCTATGTCAGCAGTTATTTGACACTCTATATACTCCTATTCCTACTGCTGTTCATCATGGCACCTCCTGCCCATGTGATATGACTCTGTATCAACTACTACTGTTAATACTACTACTGCTGCTTCTGCTGCCCAGTCAAGACACCTATGTCAGCAGTTATTTCACACCCTATATACTCTTATTAATACTGCTGTTCATCATGGCACCTCCTGCCCAAGTGATATGACTCTGTGTCAACTACTACTGTTAATACTACTACTGCTGCTTCTTCTGCCCAGTCAAGACACCTATGTCAGCAGTTATTTCACACCCTATATACTCTTATTAATACTGCTGTTCATCATGGCACCTCCTGCCCAAGTGATATGACTCTGTGTCAACTACTACTGTTAATACTACTACTGCTGCTTCTGCTGCTGCTGCCGCCCAGTCAATACACCTATGTCAGCAGTTATTTGACACTCTATATACTCCTATTCCTACTGCTGTTCATCATGGCACCTCCTGCCCATGTGATATGACTCTGTATCAACTACTACTGTTAATACTACTACTGCTGCTTCTGCTGCCCAGTCAAGACACCTATGTCAGCAGTTATTTCACACCCTATATACTCTTATTAATACTGCTGTTCATCATGGCACCTCCTGCCCAAGTGATATGACTCTGTGTCAACTACTACTGTTAATACTACTACTGCTGCTTCTTCTGCCCAGTCAAGACACCTATGTCAGCAGTTATTTCACACCCTATATACTCTTATTAATACTGCTGTTCATCATGGCACCTCCTGCCCAAGTGATATGACTCTGTGTCAACTACTACTGTTAATACTACTACTGCTGCTTCTGCTGCTGCTGCCGCCCAGTCAATACACCTATGTCAGCAGTTATTTGACACTCTATATACTCCTATTCCTACTGCTGTTCATCATGGCACCTCCTGCCCATGTGATATGACTCTGTATCAACTACTACTGTTAATACTACTACTGCTGCTTCTGCTGCCCAGTCAAGACACCTATGTCAGCAGTTATTTCACACCCTATATACTCTTATTAATACTGCTGTTCATCATGGCACCTCCTGCCCAAGTGATATGACTCTGTGTCAACTACTACTGTTAATACTACTACTGCTGCTTCTGCTGCTGCTGCTGCCGCCCAGTCAATACACCTATGTCAGCAGTTATTTGACACTCTATATACTCCTATTCCTACTGCTGTTCATCATGGCACCTCCTGCCCATGTGATATGACTCTGTATCAACTACTACTGTTAATACTACTACTGCTGCTTCTGCTGCCCAGTCAAGACACCTATGTCAGCAGTTATTTCACACCCTATATACTCTTATTAAGACTGCTGTTCATCATGGCACCTCTTGCCCGAGTGATTTGACACTGTATTGTCAATGTCTACTACTACTATTACAGCTCAGTCAAGACACCTGTGTCCCAATTTTTTGGTACACTATTGACTACTATGACCACTACTGATGCTGTAAAGTATTCCCCAAGTGTTTTTATGCTATCTATTACTATTACCACTACTGCTTGTAAATCATGCCTGTGTGATACTTAGTGGGAATGCTTTAATAAGCATTCCCAGTATGGATACCCGTAAATGTATTAATCTTAATTAGTGTGAATGCTTTAATAAACATTTCCAGTATTGATATACGTAAATTTAGTAATCTTATTATTCCTTACGTTTTTTGGTTCTGCGTAACTTCGGCATACTTTCAGCCATTGAGACCATTCAACTGTAAAAATGTTCGTCTCGTTCAGCTAATGATGGGACTTCTTCAAGTTTTTTTCTACTTTTTACACTTTTATAAATTTTAAGCTTTTAGACCCTTTTTTTAACATTGAAGTCAATGAGAACATCCTTTTCCCCTTTGAATTCACATGCCCTGCCAAAAGTTTCAGCTACTTCATACTTTCACTTACAGACAGTGAAAAAACTTTAAAGCGGTCACAAAATATTTAGCTATCCGGCTATGACTTTTCAGATCGTTATCGTTTACAATTTTTTGGTGAAAACGCAATTTACGTTTTGCGAATTTTTCACAAAAATGCAATAGGTTATAATGTAATCCTATGGAGGGGATTTAGAGTCTGTCATGTGACCTTAACATTGGAGATCTTTGTAATTAAAAATATCTTTACAAAAAGGGGAAACAAATTGGTCTCACGCCCACAAGATCTACTTTTCATACACAATTTTTATATCAAAACGTAGCTATGCTTGTCTGGTTTATGGCAATGTGATCAATTCTGCGATACGTATTTTAGTTTTAGTTATTGGAGCAACAGCCAGAAATTATGTCTCATAGACTCTCATGTGAAATTATCTAAAAAATGTTGCTGCAGAACTCACAAAGACGCTCTTTTCTAAATCGCAGACATGGCCACATTTTTAAGTTTATCAACATAAATTTCATATCGATGCGTTTACAAGGGCCGTGTATTTCAAACGGTGTAGTCGTTGTATCAATTGCATGTACGTTTGAGGATTTATTAAGCTTTGTTTGGAGGCTTAAATCATGTATTAGATCTGTGAATTAAAAGCGTTTGTAATGTTATTTCTTTCCATAAATAACTTTCCTGACCTCAGTGCAATATTCCTCCTCACTGACCTGGGGGGAGGGGAAACCTATTGAGGGGGGAGGGGCGACCAGGAAGTCAGCATACTCTATACTTTGCAGATAGAGAAAGAAGCTGTGTGTCCTAAAGATAGTGTAGTGGTTATGGTGAATGTCTTTGGCAAGGGGCTCACCAATTAAGCTATTCAGCATTCCCACTCGCATTTTCCTCAGGAAATGCATTGTCTAGTTATATTATATTTTAATACTCCTGCTGCTGCCTCCATGCTGAGTAAAGCTTCATGACCTCTCTGGCACAGCGGATCCACCAACAGCCTCCGCTACAAGCTACCAGACCGGATCTAAACAGCAAGTGTAACTATAACAATGAACCTTATGTTAAACCCTGTTTTGCGGCATTTATACTGCAACCATTGGGCTGTCTGCAAGAGCTCATCTGCATTCTCTCTCTTTCTTGCTCTCCCTCTCTCTCTCTTTGTATATATATATATATTGTTGCTTTTGTTATGTTCATTTTTCAACAGTTTATTTTGTGTTCGTCGTGTCTGTGTCGTGTGCTTTAGTTTGTCCTAGGTTACTGTTAAATAAAATAATAGTATAAAATGTTTTTGCTTATTATGAAGTTAAATGTGTTGATGTTGATTTGTTTGATGTGAAGTTAGATGTGTTGAAAAACCTACAACTCTATCTCAAAAAGAAATGAAACATTTCCAAAAAATAAGATTTTTTAATACAAAAATAAATTCAAATATAACTATCAATGCGTTTCTGAATGCGGTGCAGTTCCGCAATATGACCCGATAGCTGCTGCTCTAGCAGAGCATTTTGTTGGGTGAGGTAGCTCATCTTCCGCTGGTTTTGCAGGATCCTCTGGTGGGTCTTTTCGATGAGTCTGTTCTGCCTTCTCAGATCTCTTGATGCTTTTAGGATATAATAAAAAAACATTTGGATTTCAAATAACGTTACCAAATAAATAAAATTTTTTTTTTGCTTATTAATCAATCATTATCATGTGTATACACTTGTTATGTGTCTAACACATCCCGGGAGTGCAGAATTATTAGGCAAATGAGTATTTGGACCACATCATCCTCTTTATGCATGTTGTCTTACTCCAAGCTGTATAGGCTCGAAAGCCTACTACAGATTAGGCATATTAGGTAATGTACATCTCTGTAATGAGAAGGTGTGTGGTCTAATGACATCAACACTCTATATCAGGTGTGCATAATTATTAGTCAATTTCCTTTTCTTTGGCAAAATGGGCCAAAAGAAGGATTTGACAGACTCTGAAAAGTCCAAAATAGAGAGATATCTAGCAGAGGGATGCAGCACTCTTAAAATTGCAAAGCTTCTGAAGCGTGATCATCAAACAAAAGAAGCGTGTGGAAAAACAAAGGTGCAAAATAACTGCCCATGAACTGAGAAAAGTTAAGCGTGCAGCTGCCAAGATGCCACTTGCCACCAGATTGGCCATATTTCAGAGCTGCAACATCACTGGGGTGCCCAAAAGCACAAGGTGTGCAATACCCAGAGACATGGCCAAGGTAAGAAAGGCTGAAAGACGACGACCACTGAACAAGACACACAAGCTGCAACGTCAAGACTGTGCCAATAAATATCTCAAGAAAGATTTTTCTAAGGTTTTATGGACTGCTGAAATGAGAGTGAGTCTTGATGGGCCAGATGGAAGAGCCCGTGGCTGGATTGGTAAAGGGCAGGGAGCTCCAGTCCGACTCAGACGCCAGCAAGGTGGTGGTGGAGTACTGGTTTGGGCTGGTATCATCAAAGATGAGCTTGTGGGGCCTTTTCGGATTGAGGATGGAGTCAAGCTCAACTCCCAGTCCTACTGCCAGATTATGGAAGAGACCTTCTTCAAGCAGTGGTACAGGAAAAAGTCACCATCCTTCAAGAAAAACATGATTTTCATGCAGGACAATGCTCCATCACACGTGTCAAAGTACTCCACAGCGTGGCTGGCAAGAAAGGGTATTAAATAAAAAAAAGTAATGACATGGCCTCCTTGTTCACCTGATCTGAACCCCATTGAGAACCTGTGGTCCATCATCAAATGTGGGATTTACAAGGAGGGAAAACAGTACACCTCTCTGAACAGTGTCTGGGAGGCTGTGGTTGCTGCTGCACGCAATGTTGATGGTGAACAGATCAAAACACTGACAGAATCCATAGATGTCAGGCTTTTGAGTGTCCTTGCAAAGAAAGGTGGCTATATTGGTCACTGATTTGTTTTTGTTTTGTTTTTAAATGTCAGAAATGTGTATTTGTGAATGTTGAGATGTTATATTGGTTTCACTGTTAAAAATAAATCATTGAAATGGGTATCTATTTATTTTTTGGTTAAGTTGCCTAATAATTCTGCACAGTAATAGTAGTCACCTGCACACACAGATATCCCCCGAAAATAACTAACACTAAAAACAAACTAAAAACTACTTCCAAAAAAATTCAGCTTTGATATTAATGAGTTTTTGGGGTTCATTGAGAACATGGTTGTTGTTCAATAATAAAATGAATCCTCAAAAATACAACTTGCCTAATAATTATGCACTACCTGTATACTTCTAGCATCAATACCATATTATGGTTCTACAATCTGACAGGTGCGCTTTATATGTTGTCCATTTTTATATCTACATTTTATTGTTGAAATGTTATTAATCATTGTGCACATATTTACCTTCCTGAACGAGGCTCACAGGACCGCTCTCTTCCTCCTGCTCTTCTGCTTGAGAAGTTGGGGTGGTGGGGGGGGGAAGCTCCTCAGCTTGCTCCTCAACAGGAGCTGGGGTTGGGGAGTGGGAGGGCCCTGGCTGCTCCTCCTCATCCATCTCCTCCTCTGCCGCATCCTCCTCTGCCGCATCCTCCTCCTCCTCCTCATCGGCCTGGCGCCTTCTGCGCTTGGCGCGCACAACTGGCATTGGAGCTCCTATAATAACACAATGTTCATATATTATAAAAATGTTTTCTAATGACGTATGCAAATTCTGTGTACTCTGCTGTATTGTATATGAATACAAATTGATTTATATAGACAGTTAACCAATGGGACAATGTTATATTAAAGGGTCTTGTGGGCACTACAGGGGACTGAGCGTGAGCTGGGATGCCACCATGTTAAAATTAGCTGTTTTTGTCTCCTTTGTTTTGTTCAGACGATCTCATGTTAAAAAAAGGGCCTGATGGAGCACACGGGATTACTATAACAACCCCACTCCTAACACAGGAATTTAGTGGTAATCTATATATATAAAACTCAACGTGTGTGTGCATAAATGTATGTATGTATGTACTGTATGTATGTATGTTCCAGCATCACGTACAAACGGCTAAAGATATTTATATGAAACTTGGCACACAGGTTACTTATATGTCAGCCACAAACATAGGATAGGTGGTTTAAACCTTACCCACCCCCATTTGCCATGGTCGGGGTTTTTCTTTAAAGTCCCATGCAAAGCAATGGGAAAAGTATGTTCCCACATAACTTCTGTGTTCCTGTCTGCTGTCCCATGTCTTTTTTCAACAGTACTATGAATACCTTGGCTGGTGGTGATATATGTTAGCACAACATGGCATCTTGGTTAACAACATCTGACCTTACATGAATTACATATGACCTTACATAACTGTCACCAAAGGAGCTGCGGTGGCTCCACGCGATTGCCACTGCACTGACAAGTGATTCACCTCTGCAGCTAGGGGTTCGGATCCCGCTCTCGGCTACCTGTGAATTGAGTTTGGTGGTCTCAGCCCCGCCCCTGGTGGGTGTGCTATGCGAGGTTGGGTTGGGAGGACCCCCTCACACCCGCCATTGCCAACCGGGGCATGGAGAAAGGTGGCAGATTGCCTCTGGGGGAGGCCTCCCAACTCCTGCAGGCCGGCTCCTCTCTCTTTCGAGTTCACGCACAAAATACACTTTTGAAAAAAAAAACATAACTGTCAACAATAACTTACCTGGATGATATTTAGCCCGAAGACGTCTGACCTGATCCATTTGGCGCCTCTTCAGGTCAGACCACTTCTTCACAATCGCCTTGTGGTCGTGTTGGCCGCCAAAGTCAGCGATTAGGGCGCTGACCACAGCCCTTTTCTCTGGCTGCCTCCGCAGCTTATCGTATCCTGTTTCCAGGAACTTCTGCAAGATGTAGAACAAAGTATATTGTAATACTTCTGTTGACAGCCTTATGGATATATGACGTAAATGTATGCTATTCAACAATTGGAAGCATTCTCGCCTTATTAATCAATGACAGGGGTAACATGACAGATTTTATATCCTGCCATTTCGGTCGCCACCTTTTTTGCATAAATATAGCAGCCATTATCATTTGCATAATTATGAATATATTATTAACAACACAGGATACACGTATAGGGGAGATATGCGTTGCTAACTCTTTTCCCTGTCAGGAGCCTAACGCCCCGGGGGGTCAGAGATGGGACCTTTTCGGAGGACCACTGACGTATGTACCCGTCGCAGTTTTTTGTGATGTCACTCTTTAGGTGTGTGCACATTTTTCACTGCATCCGGGTGGAGTTTTTGGGTTGTGTTTTGCACGCTACAGGCTTTTCAACAGAAAAAAACCAGCTGGAGGCAGAATGGTTGCAAAACACTACGGGTTTGTTACCTAACTCTGGGTTTCAAGACCAGTCCACCTCCAGCTGTTGCAAAACTACTACTCCCATCAGCCACGGTCTGTCAGTGCATGTTAAGAATTTTACTTTTGCTGCATCTAGGGTGCCACAGTTTAGAGACCCGTGCATAAAGGCCTGAAAAACGGGGGCCTGCAGAACTTACAATACTAGAAGTGCCAGCATTCCCAGGCATGCTGGAAGTTGTAGTTCTGCAACATCTAAAGGGCAATATGTATTCGAACGTCCTTGGGCCTTGAGGACACTGAAGTCAGGACGTTCGCATACGTCCTATGTCCAAAAAAATGTTAAATTCATTATGCTAAATAACAAGGAAAAGTGCCTAAATACACATTTGCCAACCAGGGTGTCTGCAGCTGTCCAGGCATGCTGGGACTTGTAGTTTTGTAAAAGCAGGAGACACATTTTTTGTGAAATACTAATATCTGATCATATATACTAACTTTTAAACTAGACTAAAATGCAGTTGAAGATAATGAAATAACAGTGGTCGAAATACTTACACAAATCAGCAAATTTTCCTCAGATACAGTGAAATTACTTCCAACCATCTTGCTCTGCGATTGCGTTGCGATCATAAAGTTGGAAACTGGCAAGGGTCCAGGAAATGGTCGCGTGTTGTTCGCGTGTTGATTGCGCTGCTTGGACCGAGATGGGTCCATATGGCTTCGGCTGTATGGACCACAGTAACTCTTTTCCCTGTCAGGAGCCTAACGCCCCGGGGGGTCAGAGACGGGACCTTTTCGGAGGACCACTGACGTATGCAACCGTCGCAGTTTTTTGTGATGTCACTCTTTAGGTGTGTGCAAATTTTTCGTTCCACCGGGTGGAGTTTTTGGGTTGTGTTTTGCACGCCACAGGCTTTTCAACAGGAAAAAAACAGCTGGAGGCAGAATGGTTGCAAAACACTACGGGTTTGTTACCTAACTCTGGGTTTCAAGACCAGTCCACCTCCAGCTGTTGCAAAACTACTACTCCCATCAGCCACGGTCTGTCAGTGCATGCTAAGAATTTTACTTTTGCTGCATCTAGGGTGCCACAGTTTAGAGACCCGTGCATAAAGGCCTGAAAAATGGGGGCCTGCAGAACTTACAATACTAGAAGTGCCAGCATTCCCAGGCATGCTGGAAGTTGTAGTTCTGCAACATCTAAAGGGCAATATGTATTCGAACGTCCTTGGGCCTTGAGGACACTGAAGTCAGGACGTTCGCATACGTCCTATGTCCAAAAAAATGTTAAATTCATTATGCTAAATAACAAGGAAAAGTGCCTAAATACACATTTGCCAACCAGGGTGTCTGCAGCTGTCCAGGCATGCTGGGACTTGTAGTTTTGTAAAAGCAGGAGACACATTTTTTGTGAAATACTAATATCTGATCATATATACTAACTTTTAAACTAGACTAAAATGCAGTTGAAGATGATGAAATAACAGTGGTCAAAATACTTACACAAATCAGCATCTTTTCCTCAGACTTAGTGAAATTGCTTCCAACCATGTTGCTGTGTGATTGCGCTGCGGTCATAAGTTGGAAACTGGCAAGGCTCCAGGAAATGGTCGCGTGCTGTTCGCGCAATTGCGCATGCGCGATCGAAAAATCGCAATCGCAATATGTTTTTTGGGTAAAATATCATAAATATTCGATTTCAGAGTGCTGCTACAGCAGTTTTCGAAATATCTGCAATCAATTTCGCATTCGCATTTTGTGAAATTGCGTTAAAATATCTCGAATATTCGATTTCAGAGTGAGCCAATCAGAGCGCTCCTCCAGCATATCTCGAAATTGCGCAATAAATATCGCATTCGCATGTTGCGATATTTCGATAAAATATCAGGAATATTCTGAGCCAATCAGAGCGCTCCTCCAGCATATCTCGAAATTGCGCAATAAATATCGCATTCGCATGTTGCGATATTTCGATAAAATATCACGAATATTCTGAGCCAATCAGAGCGCTCCTCCAGCATATCTCGAAATTGCGCAATAAATATCGCATTCGCATGTTGCGATATTTCGATAAAATATCACGAATATTCTGAGCCAATCAGAGCGCTCCTCCAGCATATCTCGAAATTGCGCAATAAATATCGCATTCGCATGTTGCGATATTTCGATAAAATATCACGAATATTCTGAGCCAATCAGAGCGCTCCTACCGCAGTTATTATAAAAAAAAATCGCAATTATTGTCGCATTCGCAATAGCGAAAAATCGCAATCATTTAATTTCGATAAAATATCACGAATATTCGAATTTAGCGAATATATCTCGAATATTCGAATATATATTCGAGATATATCGCGAAATCGAATATGGCATATTCTGCTCAACACTATTCGTTACTTACGACCCCGGAGTGTATACAGAGGGTCTCTGATACAATCTCTAACTTTCTCGCTGATCACGCCTCAGATACGACTGCTGTGCCCTTCCAATGGGAGGCACTAAAGGCTGTACTCCGCGGAACTTTTATCCAAATGGGTGCTCGTCTGAAAAAGGAACGCTCGGCTGCCATAGAGGCAGCAGTCCAAACACTTAGAGACCTAGAAATTGAACACAAACGATCCCCGACGGTGTCGACGCTATCGGATGTATCTAGGGCGCGATCACAACTCAGAGAACTCTATGAGACCTCTGCGCGCACGTATGCGGATAAGCTCGCTTTCCATCAGTACAAGTTCCAAGATAAATGCGGTCGCTCACTGGCTCGCTGCCTACATCCAAAGGGGTCTTCTGCCTTTGTGCCCCACATTCGGGGGGCGCGAGGAGAGTTGATCACCTCACCGACTAAGATGGCTGAGGAATTCAGGGACTTTTATCAATCCCTGTACAATATTCCTGCGACCCGACCGACAGATTCCCCCTGTACTGGGGAGATTGATCAATTGTCCTACATCTCGGATACGGCACTTCCTACATTAAATGCTGACACCATTGCTGACCTGGAAACCCCTATCACTGAGGATGAAGTCGCCAACGCCATAGCAGGTACACCGAGTGGAAAAAGCCCGGGCCCAGATGGCTTCACTCCCAAGTTCTACAAACTATTCTCGGTCCTCCTCGCGCCCTTTCTTACTAAGGTCTTTAACTCTCTGACAGGGGGCTCAGTGTTTCCTCCGCAAACACTTGAGGCCCACATCTCCCTCATTCCGAAGCCGGGCAAAGACCCTACTCTTTGCGCTAATTACAGGCCGATCTCTTTGATTGGAGTCGACCTGAAAGTCTTTGCTAAAATATTGGCTAATAGGCTACAGCCACTGTTGCCAGGGATAATACACCTGGATCAGGTTGGCTTTGTGAGTGGCCGTGAAGCTAGGGACAATACCCTAAAGACCCTTCTTTTAACCGACTATGCTCGGTCTCACGATGTTCCATTATGCCTATTGACGGTCGATGCTGAAAAGGCATTCGACCGAGTAGACTGGCAGTTCCTTCGACTATCCCTACAACAAATAGGATTGGGACCTAATATGATAGCGAGGATAATGTCCCTTTACTCTTCCCCATCTGCTAGGGTTAGGTTGAATGGCTCGCTCTCTCCGACCTTCTCTATATCTAACGGGACTAGACAAGGATGCCCACTGTCCCCTCTCCTCTACGTTCTTACAATGGAACATCTAGCCATTGCTCTACGTAATAATCCCTCGGTCCAGGGCATTACAATCGGGCCCACCCATACTAAACTCGCCCTTTTCGCGGATGATCTGCTCTTGTTCGTGACGCACCCACATACATCCTTACCCTCAGTGCTTCAGGAGTTTCAGAAATTCGGAGCAGTTAGCAATTTCAAGGTAAACTACACCAAATCGGAAATCCTTAACATATCTTTGTCCAAGTCGGACCTACGGAGACTATCAAATACCTTCTCATTCAAAACTGGCTCTTCCTCCATCAGTGTCATGGTCTTACCTCTCTCCTGTCTCCTTCGTTTGACATGTGCTGGCGGCCATCTTGGTTTCTAGGTCTCTTGTAGCCTCCCACCCTGCGGCTCCTCCTTCCCACTGGGAGGAGCTGGATACCTGGCTCACATATATAGGAGGTCTGTGACTTCAGTTCCTTGCTTGGTCCTCCTGTGTGCACATGCTTCTAAGACTGCTGCTGCTTCTGGTTCTGATCCTGGCTTCGTCTGACTTCTCTGCTGGTTCCTGATCCTGGCCTCGTCTGACTTCCCTGCTGGTTCCTGATCCTGGCTTCGTCTGACTTCCCTGCTGGTTCCTGATCCTGGCTTCGTCTGACTACCCTTCTGGTTCCTGACCTCTGGTTACACCATCCGTTGGACTTTTGCTTTACAGCTTGATTTTCAATAAAGCCTTCTTATTTTCACTTATCTCTTGTTGTACGTCTGGTTCATGGTTCCGTAACATTAGGACCAAGCCATGAATTTTGACGGTACAGAGCCATCCTCGCTACCCACGCTGGTTGCCAGACTTGTTCAGCTGGAGTCCCTGATGAGTCAGTTCGCCGTGGCGTTGCAGACCCTGCTTGAACGCACGGCTCATTTCGCTCCCGTTGCCGATGGGTCGGTCGTCGCTCCTGGGCCCGCTCCTACGGCCGATCCGACTGTTGCGCCAGAGTCTACCTCGACACCTGTTGTTGCGCCTGCGGTGTTTCGGGGTATGACCGGTTCTGCCCCCCTTCCACAGCGATTTGGGGGAGAGCCAACTCAGTGCCGAGGTTTCCTTAACCAAGTGGGCATTTATTTCGAGTTGCTGCCACATGCCTTTCCCACTGAGAGATCAAAGGTGGGGTTCTTGATCTCGCTGCTCTCGGACAAGGCCTTGGCCTGGGCCAGTCCTTTATGGGAGAACAACAATCCGGTGGTTGCCGAGTTTTCCGGTTTTGTTGCTTCTCTTCGGAAGGTATTCGATGTGCCGGCTCGCGCCGCCTCTGCTGCGAAGCTCCTTATGTCCGTCAGACAGGGTTCACGATCCGTAGCCGAATACGCCATTGAGTTTCGTACCCTGGCAGCAGAGGTAGGTTGGAATAATGAGGCCCTGGTCGCTGCTTTCTCTCATGGTCTCTCGGATGCCTTGAAGGATGAGGTTGCAGCTAAGGATCTACCAGTGGAGCTCGAGGCTCTTATTTCTTTCCTGATTTTGATTGACACCAGACTCAGGGAGAGACCTTCCTTTAAGGTGAGCCTGCGGAGGCCTCCTAACAGTTTGGCGCCTACGTTTGCTGTCCCACCCGTGCCTCCCTCTCCTCCCACGCCTCCTGGTGTTGACTTGTCTGGGGGTGAACCCTCGCAGCTGGGGTTTGCTCGCTTGTCCGAGGGGGAGAGGGTACTCCGGAGACGCGAGGGCCGATGCATGTACTGTGGTCTCGATGGGCATTTTCGGTTGGCATGTCCGAACCGTCCGGGAAACGCTCGCACCTGAGATCCTGTCGGGGGCAGATCTTGGGTGGAGTCTCTTCGTCCCCGGTTTCCCGTGTTGATAAACCACTGATCACTGTTGTCCTCTCCTGGGTCGGGGGCTCGGTGACGACCCAGGCGTTGGTGGACTCTGGTGCTGGTGGTTTTTTCATTGATAGTGAGTTCGCTGCCGCCAATTCCATTCCTCTACAGGCTCGAGGTTCCCCGCTGGCTCTAGAGGCGATAGACGGCAGACCCCTCCAACCGTCACACGTGACTCATGAGACCCTTCCAGTGGGGGTAGCCATTGGTGCCGCTCACAGAGAGTCGGTCTGCTTCCAAGTTATTTCGTCTCCACACTACTCAGTGGTCTTGGGGTACCCCTGGCTCCAGAAGCATAATCCGACTTTTGACTGGAGATCGGCCGAGATCCTCTCATGGTCACCACAGTGTGGGGCTAAGTGCATTCATGGGTCTGTCAAGTTGCTGTGTACTTCCTCGGACTCTCTGTTGCCTCCTGAATACGAGGAGTACCGGGATGTATTCGATAAGGTACGCGCAGTTGCCCTACCTCCGCACCGCCCATATGATTGTGCCATTGAGTTACAACCTGGTGCCGTTCCTCCTCGCGGCAAGGTCTATCCACTGTCGGTTGCGGAGAATGAGGCCATGGAGGAGTACGTGATGGAGGCGCTGTCCCGTGGTCACATTCGCAAATCCTCGTCCCCGGCAGGGGCTGGATTTTTCTTTGTGGAAAAGAAGGGCGGTGAGTTGAGGCCTTGTATCGATTACAGGGGTCTCAATCGCATCACGATCAAGAACGCTTACCCGATACCCTTGATTTCCGAGCTGTTCGATCGCCTTAAAGGGGCCACGGTCTTTACCAAACTCGACCTGAGGGCGGCATATAACCTGGTAAGGATCAAGGCGGGCGATGAGTGGAAGACCGCCTTTAACACCAGGACCGGTCATTATGAATCCTTGGTTATGCCCTTTGGGTTGTGCAATGCGCCCGCAGTCTTTCAGGAATTCATCAACGATGTTTTCCGTGACCTGTTGCAGCAGTGTGTGGTGGTCTATTTGGATGACATCTTGGTATATTCTGAATCCAGGGAGGCCCACATTCTGGATGTCAAACGAGTGTTGCAACGGTTACGAGAGAACAAGCTGTTCGGTAAGCTTGAGAAATGCGAATTTCACCGATCCCAGGTAACCTTCCTAGGTTACATCATTTCCGCTGAGGGGTTCTCCATGGATCCTGAGAAGGTTTCGGCTGTCTTACAGTGGCCTCAGCCCAGTGGTCTTCGTTCCTTGCAGCGTTTTTTGGGCTTCGCCAATTATTATCGGAAGTTCATCAGGGACTTCTCCATGCTGGCCAAGCCTCTCACGGATCTGACCAGGAAGGGCAGTAATTCCCAGGTCTGGCCGCTCGAGGCCATCCGGGCTTTTGAGGCCCTAAAATCCGCCTTTGTGTCAGCTCCGATTCTGTCTCATCCCAACCCTGGGTTGCCCTTTGTCCTCGAGGTGGACGCGTCCGAGACGGGAGTAGGCGCCCTTCTGTCTCAGCGTAGGACACCAGAGGGTCCGCTGCTTCCTTGTGGGTTTTACTCCCGGAAACTGTCATCCGCGGAGTGCAACTATCAGATTGGTGACAGGGAGTTATTGGCCATAGTGCAGGCTCTCAAAGAGTGGAGGCACCTGCTCGAGGGCTCGGTGGTTCCGGTTCTCATCCTGACGGACCACAAGAATCTGACCTACCTTTCTGAGGCCAAGAGATTGACACCACGTCAGGCCAGATGGGCTCTGTTCTTGTCACGTTTTAATTACGTGGTCTCCTACCTACCTGGTTCCAAGAACATCAGGGCGGATGCCTTATCACGGCAGTACTCCGAGCTGTCCAGGGAGGAATCTATACCGACTTCGGTCATACCTCCGAATCAGATCCTGGCCGCCATTCGCACCAGCCTGACCTCTCCCCTTGGTGTGCAGATTTTGGCGGCTCAGTCTGGTGCTCCCTCTGGGACACCCAACGGCAGATGTTTTGTGCCTGAGGAGTTGCGCACTCGGTTGTTGCGAACCTACCATAACTCCAAGACCGCGGGGCATCCTGGTAAGAATCAGCTGTCCTGGGCTGTTTCACGTCTGTTCTGGTGGCCTTCCCTACGTTCCGACATCGCCGCATATGTAGCGGCATGCTCCGTTTGTGCCCAAAGTAAGTCCCCTCGGCACCTTCCGTTGGGCCTGCTGCAACCCATAGCCACCGGGGAGCGCCCATGGTCACACCTGGGGATGGATTTCATTGTGGACCTCCCTGCATCCCGAGGCCATACGGTCATTCTCATGATTGTGGATCGGTTTTCCAAAATGTGCCACTGTGTTCCTCTCAAGAAGTTACCCTCTGCACAAGAGTTGGCCACGATTTTTGCCCGGGAGGTCTTCCGGTTGCACGGTTTGCCCAAGGAGATAGTGTCGGATCGGGGGAGTCAGTTTGTGTCCAGGTTCTGGCGCGCCTTTTGCTCCCAGTTGGGGATTCATCTCTCCTTCTCCTCGGCCTACCACCCTCAGTCCAATGGGGCCGCAGAACGATCCAATCAGGCCTTGGAGCAATTCCTTCGTTGCTATGTCTCCGATCACCAGGACAATTGGGTTGACCTCCTGCCTTGGGCTGAGTTTGCCAGGAACACGGCTGTGAACTCTTCCTCTGGGACGTCTCCCTTCATGGCCAATTATGGGTTCCAACCTGCCGTGTTACCGGAGGCATTCTCTCCCCAGGATATTCCGGCTGTGGAGGATCACCTTTCTGCTCTACGTGCTTCTTGGGTACAGATCCAGAGGTCCCTTGAGGTCTCTGCGCAGCGCCAGAAACTCCAGGCTGATCGCAGACGAGCGCCTGCTCCTTCCTACCAGGTCGGAGACCGTGTATGGTTGTCCACCCGCAACCTCAACCTTCGAGTGCCCACTCCCAAGCTGGCTCCTCGCTTTGTTGGTCCCTTCCGAGTGCTTCGCAGGGTAAACCCGGTAGCCTATGCCCTTGCGCTTCCACCTGGCATGCGGATCTCCAACGTGTTTCATGTCTCCCTGTTGAAGCCACTGGTGTGCAATCGCTTCACTTCCTCGGTTCCTCGGCCTCGTCCGGTCCAAGTGGGCAATCACGAGGAGTATGAGGTGAGCAATATCCTGGACTCACGCCTGGTCCGCGGTCGGGTGCAGTTTTTGGTCCACTGGCGTGGTTATGGTCCTGAGGAGCGTTCCTGGGTTCCCTCCGCAGATGTCCATGCTCCTGCCTTGCTCCGAGCCTTCCACGCACGCTTCCCTCAGAAACCGTTTTTTGCACCGCGGAGGAGGGGCCCTTGAGGGGGAGGTACTGTCATGGTCTTACCTCTCTCCTGTCTCCTTCGTTTGACATGTGCTGGCGGCCATCTTGGTTTCTAGGTCTCTTGTAGCCTCCCACCCTGCGGCTCCTCCTTCCCACTGGGAGGAGCTGGATACCTGGCTCACATATATAGGAGGTCTGTGACTTCAGTTCCTTGCTTGGTCCTCCTGTGTGCACATGCTTCTAAGACTGCTGCTGCTTCTGGTTCTGATCCTGGCTTCGTCTGACTTCTCTGCTGGTTCCTGATCCTGGCCTCGTCTGACTTCCCTGCTGGTTCCTGATCCTGGCTTCGTCTGACTTCCCTGCTGGTTCCTGATCCTGGCTTCGTCTGACTACCCTTCTGGTTCCTGACCTCTGGTTACACCATCCGTTGGACTTTTGCTTTACAGCTTGATTTTCAATAAAGCCTTCTTATTTTCACTTATCTCTTGTTGTACGTCTGGTTCATGGTTCCGTAACAATCAGGTACCTCGGAATCCAAATTCCGACAGACCCTTCCCAACTCTTTTCTCAGAATTTTACCCCCCTGCTTCTTAGGACCCAAGCAGATTTAACCATCTATGCGTCCAAACGGCTCTCATGGCTAGGTAGAGTGAATGCCCTGAAAATGGATGTTCTCCCCAGGTTCCTATATTTGTTTCAAACCATTCCTATCCATATTCCTAATTCGTACTTCAAGAAGCTGCGCCGGTTGTTCTCCAAATTCATTTGGAACGCTGCCCGTCCCAGGATACGATACGAAACATTATCTCTTCCGAAGGTTAGGGGGGGAGCTGGAGCCCCAGACGCCTCCTTGTACCACAAGGCTGCGGTGCTCACTCGTATACTGGACTGGTTCCATCACTCATCAACCAAGCTATGGGTTCAGTTGGAAAGCCACATGAACCCTGTTGAACTCTCCGCTCTCCCGTGGACCTCACCCACGGTTCGGGGGAGTTCGGGCCCTCTCGGTGACCTTACCCTTCAAACGATCCGGATTTGGGATCGCCTACGATCTAGGAGGGGCTTGTCGAATCACATGGGACGCATGACTCCCTTCTTCGGGACCCCGGCCTTTCCGCCGGCCATGTCCGCAACGAGATTCGGACCGTGGCGAAAGGAGGACCATGGGAGACTTGCCCAGGTCCTTCGTGCAGACCCCACCCTGAGGACTGATACCCCGACCGATCCGACCTCCCGACACCCCACGCAGTGGCTTCTGAGGCAACAGATTACCTCTTACATTCGAACTTTCCCATCCATTCCGGACATCCTTGCTGAACCATCAGAGTTTGAGGCGCTGCTTCTGCAGGCGGATCCTCCAACGCATGTGGTATCTCAGCTCTACTCCCTGTTACTCAATATCTTCTCCCCTGACCCCCCGCCGTTTACAGCGGCCTGGGAAACGGACCTTCGTCACTCTATCTCCCTTATTGACTGGAAGAAGTGCTTTGTCCTGACTCACAAACTATCCCTGGCCACTAAGACCCAAGAGAAGGGGTTCAAGTTGCTAACGAGATGGTACAGATGCCCGACAACTATCCATCATTTCAATTCGGCAGTGCCGGATACCTGCTGGCGGTGTCTTAAATCCCGGGGAACCATGCTCCACATTTGGTGGGAATGCCCTCCTGTGCAGAGATTCTGGCAGCGGATTTTCGAACTGTACTGCACACTGATGTCGACCTCTATCCACCCTTCTCCTGAGATGGCCCTCTTATCTATACTTCCTGGCACGTTCAAATCCATCAAAAATGACGTACTACGTCACTTCCTGGCGGCGGCCAGAGTGGTGATCCCCCGTTATTGGAGATCGGCAACCATGCCTTCCATGGGAGACTGGGCTGTGGAAGTGGACCGCATAAGGGACCTTGAGCGTTTGTTGGCGGAGGAAGGTGGTAAAAGTGAGCAGTTTTCTCTCACCTGGACTTCATGGTCCATGTTCCGATACTCTTCTGAGTTTCTATCTTGGGCCGAGCGTGGCATGGAGGATGTGACCCTGACGCCATGATGGAGTGACCCTTGTCTCTTGATTCTTGTCCCCTGTCTCTTTGCCCCCTCCTTGTATCTGCCCCTGCTTCCTGTCCTTTTCTTGATCTCTAATTACTGCCTTAAGACTTCATAGAGCTAACGTATCGTGACCCCGACCCACCTATGGCTATTTACCCATTGTGAGACCCCACGGGTCTTATTTTACTTCCAGATTCGTGTATATTCTCTCCCAATCTACCACGTGTGATACAACACTGAACCCCTCACCATTGTGAGGCTGGTAGATACAGCTACTGCTTATGCCATTTTCCGGGAGATTGCTCAATCATACGGCCATATAGTGGTCCACACACACATGCTCCTACTTTTTTTTTTTTCTCTCTTTTCTTGTTCTTTTCCCTTTTTCCACGTCATGTAGACATGTTTTCACTATACCAAATACAATGTTTACGATTGTTGTACTTGCTTTTACTGAATGTAAGGTTTGAGACGCTATTTGTCTTTCTGTTTCTTCTTTTATCTGAATAAAATAAGATTGAATTAAAAAAAAAAATACACATTTTTAGTGGGGTAGGAAAGCTTTAGATCTTATGGAATTTTTTTTATTGCTGTCCAGATTTTTTTGCCCTGTAGACCCAACCCGCGGGCTGTGGATCAGGACCAGTTCATAAACTGTTCGGAACTGAGCTGCACAGCAGGAATTCACATGGGAACAGAGAGTTGCCAGACCGTATTACCGCTTCCACAGCTGTCCATTCCCGACTTAGGTAGGGGGCAATGTTTTTTTTTTTTTTTTTCAAAAAGTGAGATGCTTCAAAACAGAGAATTGCACCTCACCTCATTAACTCCAGAGGAAGAGAAGCCCACACGCTAAAACACCCCTAAAACAAATCACAGAAACTGTAATCTCAGATTTGCATGAAAGCAAAGCTGCTAGCATTTTCAGGTTTTCACTATGCATGTGCATATGGAATTCTGCCAAAAAAAATAAAAAATGAAATTGCTATTTTATTAATTTTTGATATAACGTCCCTTTAGGAAATTGATTAAAAAACACACAAGAACATACAAGGTTTTTTTCAGTCCAATGAATACAAATGTGTAAAAATTCATTTGTGTATTTCTCATTCAGGAAGCGTATCATGTAGTGTCACCACATAAAATCAACCTTATATTGTGTACAGTATAAGCAATAGGTGATACCACCCACAAATCTGTCATCCAAGGTCAGCGTGCGATTCGCCTGCCGTCTTGCCACACTTTAAGTCACAATTTGTCAGTTAGCTCCCAGATTACATGAACCAGTGACTCTTACACTTATTACCTAAACTCTTCATTATTTGGGCATCTGCTTGCTTCATGCAAAATGCACACAACATGCCATTGTTTTCTTTTTACCAACAGCCAACTGTATTTGCTAAGCCAAGTGATGTAAAAACCAGATGCTCGGCTCTTTGTAGATGGTGTGTTATTATAGAAAGAGATGAAAATCCCCTTGAATGCACATGTATGAGTGGCAGCAGCCTTAGCTTGTCATTGCAAATGGAGATTTGCTCTTGACAGTTCTTGTATTAGAAAAATCATCTGATGTTTGATTCATTGGCCATTTTCAGCAGTGCGATCTGAATTATGCACAGTGTCCTGCAGACATAGAGATGCAATATGTTATATGGGTGCTGTGGGAGAAAGTGCTTTGAGTCAAGAAGCCGTTCAGAATCCTCATTTTCCAGGATGGCAAGCATCAGCTGGAGGACAATAAGTGCCATCCCTTCGTGTTGTGTGCAGAATAAATCTTTTTTTTATGGTCTATTATTTGCTAATTCTTAAGATAACAATATTAATTGTAAGAATAATAAAAAATAATCACCAAAATGAGTTAGTATATGTAATGCAAAGTACTTAGAATGAACCTTCCCATTACCCATACAAACAGTGGTGTCTCTATTTAGGTATCATCAGGTTAGTGGTACTAAAAAGTGATAAAACAATTATATGATCCTTAATGCACTTTTCCCTTTTCTTTTAGAGTAAACAGAGCATTTGTGTGTTTACTGTTGGCACTAGGAGAATCCCAGTATAGGACTAATGTGTCCTCTGCCATGGGCTCTAGTCACCATCTTAAGGGAGTCTGTGTCACATTTTGACACAAATTTCTCCCAAGTTTTTGGCAGCCATCTTGGGATGCAGAAGAGCTATATATAGATGGTCCTACATCTTTAGGCGGTCCCATGGGAAGTGTTAACGAGGGACAGGACCCAGTTGTGTATAGGGACATCTAGGGCTCAGGTGCGGCCCCACCCCTACATTCAGAATATGAGGAGGACCTGAAGATTCGGTCAACCCTAGACATAGGACCCACGTGGATGGCCAGGTCAGAAAGGTGCACTGTCAGAAGAGAGCTTCATTAGATATAGAGTTTCCCCTTTGTGAGACACTTGGATGACCTGAAATAGCTTTAGGAACCTATCCTGTGAGTAGTACATAGTAGTGGAGCACAGTACCTAAACAACTTGGGACTCTAAAGCCTTGTACACATGGTACGATTGTTGGACAACGAGCATGAGTGTTTGTACTTTCGACTTTTGTGCAACGAATTTCTGTTCTGACCATCTGAATATCTGACGTGGAGATGATGTTTGACAAAAATTTACTAGCCTGTCATCCAACATTTGTTGTCGGAAAATTGGACAACAGTTGTCAAGAGGAGCATACTAACAGTAAGAATTTCAGACAACAGTTTGTCAACAGACCATCCCCTTCCAAAAATTGAACTGTGCGTACAAGGCTTAAGGGAGGCAGTTTCTCACTGCTCTATAAGAAGATTTTTGTTTTTAAAACTTTGGGACTTGTACTTGTTATACCACCTCACTGCTTGGACAGTTAAACTGGAAATGTATATATTTGAAGTGTTGTATACTCTGGCCTTCTGGATAAAAAGTTTAGAAAATTAAATTATTATGTTTTCTTCCTTTGCTACCCTAGTTCAGCAGTTTCAAAGCAGTCCACCTGTCCCACAAATATTGTAGCCCAAGAGCAAACAAATAGTGCTGTTACTGAATCCTGATATACAAATTGTAAAAAGTCAGTGGCCTAACCTTTATCTCTAATTCTTTCCCCATGCTGCTGATGTAAAAGAGGACTGTCAAGGGTGGAGTTGTCTTTGGCATGCAGGCTGTGATTGGCTGCCTGGCTTTACTTTCACCACAGTGCTCACCATTAAGATGGTGGTGCTAGATGAGGAATAATTGAATCTCGAGGAGGTTGGACCGGAGACCAGTTTTTGTTCACAAACTACTGGCAACATTGTTTAATAGTTTGGTAGCTCATATTGACAGGTGTTAAAACTCCTCAAGGTACAATATTTAAAAAAAAAATCTAAGGCAGATGACGCCCTCAGTATACAGTGCAAATTAGCAATGTTGCTATTTAAAGGCACCTACAAGTACCTGCTGAAGGTTTGGGATTTGTTATGTTTTGTGCCCCAATTCTGTTTAAATGTTGATGTGACATGAGTGCTTCACTGTTGCCTGTCAAAGTCACCTAGCTGTGATCTGCATGAAGCTGAAGCAAGTCTATTTTGCCAGTTGCAGACTATGTTTACATGTTGTGTTGGGCAGTTCTGCTGGTAGGCATTCAAAGTAGTAGCACTTCTACTCGACCTAATACTTGTATCCTTGTCGGTTATTAAGTATAGGAAAGCCATAGTTAAAATTCTGAGCTAAGGTAGTGTATGGGACCTCCTTGATGGTTCATAGGATCATAGTCCAGTCCTTGATCTCTGCACAATATTGTTGGCTGACATCAATGTCTTCAAATTGACATTAGTTTTCCTTTAGTTTTTACAGGTCAGGGGATTAAAGGGGAGTTCCACCCACAATTTCACTTTTTAAATATAAATACCCCTGTAATACACAAGCTTAATGTAGTCTAGTAAAGTTAGTCTGTAAACTAAGGTCCGTTTTGTTAGGTTGTTAGCATTTAGTTAGTTTATAATCTAGAAATAGACCATGACCATCTTAAGTGTGGGCATCATGAAGCCAGACTGTATGACTTCCTGGATTTCAGCCTTGCAGATCTCGCACATGCTCAGTGCTGCACAACGATGTAATAGGTTTCAGTCAGGTTTCCATAGCAACGGGAGTGTCAGAGGAAGTTGCCACCCCTTCTCTATGTAAATAGGCTATTTGCAAGGACTACTGGGATACATGATGCCTATCCCAGAAACCCTTGCGAATAGCCTTGTGACTTAATAGCCTAGGCTAATAAGGAGGAGGAAGTAATGAAGGACTACAAAATAAAGGTATTTACAAGCAACAAAATAAAAAAAAATTGTCCATTCTGAACACTATGAGATTAGGGCATGCAGCACAGACAAACATAAAAAAATGGGTGGAACTCCACTTTAACATCATTGATCATTGATGACGGAATGCCATGAATCAAGACATGAATCAATAGTGATTCAAGGAGGGGAGGGGTTGGTTAAAGAACCTGGGGGAAGAATAAAGGAGAGGGGAGAAAAGAAGAGAGAGAAGAAAAATGAGAAGGAAGAAGAAAAAGGAGAGAAGGAGAGAGAAAGGGAGACGCAGAGGGGGAAGAAAATTAAAGTGGAAACACAAGGATAGCACTCACATGGGCCACATCTGTAGTAATATTAGGGAAGAAACAATATCGAGCAAGTGGACATTGATGGTCAGACTTTAAGGCCAAGGAAGTATGGTTTTGTAAAAATATATAATTTAATAGCATATAAATAAATTAAACAGGATATACAAAAAATAGTAATAAATAAATATAAGAAAAATTATCACAAATTAATCAACAGCAAGTGACCACTGTACATTCCTTCGAAGTCGCCGACGCACGTTTCGCCGTGGGGCTTCTTCAGGGCGAGGATGAGGAATATAAAGTTAGCAGAGAGATAGAAACTTATATGGCTGGTGGTCCCTCGACGGATGCGTCCACGGGGCATATAAGATACAGATGGAGATAAAACAGGTCGGGAGATAAGCTTAGGCACAAGCTTCCATATATCGAGAATCTTGGATAAGTCGAAAGAGTCAAGACTACAAGTCCAAAGAGTGGAAAATATGTACCACAGGGAGAGTTGGTTACTCAGACTATTTTTATGAAGTCCTGAGCAAACTGGGACAGCAGATGGCAGTATAACAACAATGTGGGGGGGCTTACATAGAGAAACCCTTTCTGTAGCAGCATTTACATGGAGCGTTAGTACAGGCCCTATAACTGATTGCAGCAATGCGTCTGTGTCCCAGGGTGTACACACGGTAACACGTGTTACCGTGTGTACACCCTGGGACACAGACGCATTGCTGCAATCAGTTATAGGGCCTGTACTAACGCTCCATGTAAATGCTGCTACAGAAAGGGTTTCTCTATGTAAGCCCCCCCACATTGTTGTTATACTGCCATCTGCTGTCCCAGTTTGCTCAGGACTTCATAAAAATAGTCTGAGTAACCAACTCTCCCTGTGGTACATATTTTCCACTCTTTGGACTTGTAGTCTTGACTCTTTCGACTTATCCAAGATTCTCGATATATGGAAGCTTGTGCCTAAGCTTATCTCCCGACCTGTTTTATCTCCATCTGTATCTTATATGCCCCGTGGACGCATCCGTCGAGGGACCACCAGCCATATAAGTTTCTATCTCTCTGCTAACTTTATATTCCTCATCCTCGCCCTGAAGAAGCCCCACGGCGAAACGTGCGTCGGCGACTTCGAAGGAATGTACAGTGGTCACTTGCTGTTGATTAATTTGTGATAATTTTTCTTATATTTATTTATTACTATTTTTTGTATATCCTGTTTAATTTATTTATATGCTATTAAATTATATATTTTTACAAAACCATACTTCCTTGGCCTTAAAGTCTGACCATCAATGTCCACTTGCTCGATATTGTTTCTTCCCTAAGACATGAATCAAGACACAGACACAGTTTAAGAACATAGCGGGTTGCCATTTTGCAATAATGATTATAATACATTTTTGTTCAGTAGCTAGGTGCTAAAAGTTTTCAAAAAAATTAGCATTGCCGTTTCACGGTCTTTTCTATCATTTTTTTCAGGATTGAATATATTCAGGATATGCCAGAATTTAAAAAATTGTGATTTTAAAAATCCTCTCTCGTGAAACCCTTAGCAATTCACAAACATGTCCCTGTAGTCCACACCAGCTCCCGGTCTCCTCACTTACTGACCTCTTACTGACCTCAGGTTAGAGGATGAGGTACTCTTTGATTAAATTGAATTAAATTAAATGGGGGAGGAGTTCAAAAGCCTGCATGCCATACCACACCACATACCACACTTAAAAAATTGGGTTCATGGTGTTAACTTTGGTAATGCAAAAAGTTTGCAAGATTTTTGTTAAGAGAATCAAGCATCTGATATATTTTGTGTTAAGTGCATGGACACTTATGAACAAGTAATATGTGTGACGCTTGCATGTTGTTTTTTTGGTCTCGAAGAGAACATAGTATGCTTAAAGCAGTTTTATCAGTTTTTATCTACAGAAGATCAACACTATTACTATTAAGGCATCATTCAGGGTTGATATCTTCTTCCTGGATGAAAACCCTGCTCTAGATTTTAAAATCATGTAAATACTGGTACATTTTCTGTAACCTTTATGTTGTGAGCTCCGTGTATATGTTTATATAGAAGATGGTTACATCATCGCAGGGTGGTACTGTGGATGTATTTCATATTATACAGTGCCATGTCCGGAAATTGTAAACCAAATTGGAGAAATAGATCATGGACTTTTCAGGCACCAGCAAGAACAAAAAAGTTTGTATAAAATTACAATTTTTTTTAGAGCCTAATCCCTGAAAAACAACCCCACACCATAATCCCCCCTCCGCCAAATGATTTGGACCAGTGCACAAAACAAGGTCTATAAAGACATGGATGAGTGAGTTTGGGGTGGACGAACTTGACTGGCCCTGACCGCAACCCGATAGAACACCTTTGGGATGAATTGGAGCGGAAACTGCAAGCCAGACCTTCTCGTCCACATCAGTGCCTGACCTCACAAATGCGCTTCTGGATAAATAGTCAAACATTCCCATAGACACACTCCTAAACCTTGTGAACTGCCTTCCCAGAAGAGTTGAAGCTGTTATAGTGGCAAAGGGTGGGCCGACTTAATATTGAACCCTACAAACAAAAACAGGGATGCCATTAAATTTCATGTGCGTGTAAAGGTAGGCATCCCAATACTTTTGACAATATAGTGTGTGTTCCAAATCCAGCACTGCAAAACATATACAACAGTTTTTTCTATAAATTAAAGATGCATAGATTTATATTGTCCTATTTCCACTATTGGTCCATGCTGTGCAACAATCTGGGACAACTGTCACCCATTCGAGATGGTAATAAATAATTATTTGCTATATTGCAAATTCTGCTGAGCTGGCATTTTTGTTCACATCCATCATGGCACTGGTGTCAGCATATGTTTCATGTGTGACTTTGCCTTTAATTACATGAAGTTTTACCAACAGACAGATCTGTGCAAGTGGACAAATTCCAGTAACATATGTTTAGAATCTTGATTTTGTGTTCTACACCATCTTATTGGCTCATTAAATTATTATGAGCATTTGCTTATTCTGCTCAGTGCTAAATACATAATCAGCCAGGTCCAAGATTCCAACAGCCAGTCATATAAAGAGGATTTAGGACCTATCTGTGTTATTATTATGCAAATCTGGGTCATTAATCACTGAAGCAGATGCTATGAGTTAATTTCAAAGGTGTCTTTGACTTCTGAGGCAAATATATTATTGATTCGTTTTTTAAGTGACTTGTGTGCCATTAAAGGAAAACTCCGACTTGAGAGAAAGAAAAATATACCACAGTAAGAATTATTGCCCATAAAGAAGGTAATTAACATGGCTCTAAATGTCCTTTTAATTCACTTTCTAATGCTAAGATGCAAAGTAAATTGGTCCAATTTGCTCCTTCCTGCTAATAATTTTAAATGCGATCAGATGGAATGCAGATTTATGCAAATGAGGACTATTAAGAACTGAACAAATAAATGTCTGTTTTCAAATGGCACGTCTCTTTAATTTTATCCACTTGCCACTTCGCAGAAAGAAAAAGACTTCAAGAAAATCTGCAAGACTACACAAACTTAGGGTGGTCGCAAATGACCCCATTTCTGTAAGCAATGCTTTTGATTCCAGCGTGGCTTTTTGATAACTGTTCCCTATGACCTCGCTAGAGAGTGATAACAAGATCCTTTTTGCAACTTGATGGAACACTTTTGTGTTTCCATTGGTACAGAGGTAAAGTATGCCTTGCTGGTTATTATGTTGCAATGCTGGCTGAGTAGTCTGTTCACCTGTTGTCTTTGTTCATCCTTACATTTAGCTATAAATGTAACAAGTTGCTATTCCATTTCTTGCTCCAAGACTTGTGCCTAATGTATATATTAAGTTGTTTGCCTGCAATATAAGATTTGATACAAGATGGAGCCAGTCGTAAACGTACTGTTTTACAGAAACTAGAAACTGTTCACCTTTAACAAAAGTCCCCATCATTCCTTACTCTAAGGAAGAGAAACAGGTGCATCCTGGGAACTCAGACTCCATCTTAAAAACTGAAAGCAGGAACCAGCTATCAGAGCACATGTTGGACTAAAACTTGCATCCCCTAAACACAGCATCGCTGGTAAGAATTACTTATCGCCTAGGTTGTTCATTGTATTTCTGTATATTTCATATACTGATTATATGCATATGTATTTGTTTTTTCTCAATAGTTTCACCCGACCCTGTTAATAAAGCTTCAAAATGACACTCAGTCTGGCAGAATAAGAGGGTTTAGCTGAATTTCGAGTTACAGACAGAGAAAAGTGTAGCGGGGACAGAACACACCTTCTGTCAAACAACTGCTATTAAGTTTTTAATAACATACTTATTTTAACCATTTTATCCTTTGTTGTATCTTTCAGGCCCCTTCTACATGCACTCCAGTAAAGTCTACATGCCATTTCTTAGGATAGGTTCTCTGATATTGACTGCATTATATGTGTTGAAATGACCAATGCCATGCAATGATTGAAAGCGCATGTGATTGAGTGACAACATAGAAGCACAATGAAGGAACAGGGCAGGGCATTGACATCCCATAACAGGAAGTCTCTCTAAACGGCTGTCACCGATAATGTGCAGGCACATTACCACACAGCTTTAGCCATGGGAATCAGACAGACACATTGGTGCGATTAGGTTCAATACAAGACCTACTACAGACTCTGATGCTGACAAGGGCCTGTGTCATGGGGCTTTTGTTTACTTCAAGCAGGTTTTGAATTTCCATACACGTTTTTGAGAAAGCCAAGCCCACTTGAAGCAAGTCAAATGCAGGTCAGAAGGAGGTCAACTGCAGGTCAAATGCACCTGTCAATGAATTCTGAATGATCTCAGAAGTGACCAAGGATGTCAAACTGATATCATCAGCACTGTCCCTAACAGTATTAGAGGGTGAAGAAAACATATAGGGGAAATATCGCTATAATAAGGGCAGCATCTGTAAGTGCTAATTGTAAACATTTTATTTAGGTGAGCAGCCTTAACCACTTAAGCCCCGGACCAAAATGCAGGTAAAGGACCAGGCCCCTTTTTGCGATTCGGCACTGCATCGCTTTAACTGACAATTGCGCGGTTGTGCGACGTGGCTCCCAAACAAAATTAGCGTCCTTTTTTTCCCACAAATAGAGCTTTCTTTTAGTGGTATTTGATCACCTCTGCGGTTTTAATTTTTTGTGCTATAAACAAAAACAGAGCGACAATTTTGAAAAAAATTTAATATTTTTTACTTTTTGCTATAATAAATATCCCCCAAAAATATATAAAAAATATTTGTTTCCTTAGTTTAGGCCGATACGTATTCTTCTACATATTTTTGGTAAAAAAAACCGCAATAAGCGTTTATCAGTTGGTGCGCAAAATTTATAGCGTTTACAAAATAGGGGATAGTATTATTGCATTTTTATTAATTATTATTTTTTTACTACTAATGACGGCGATCAGCGATTTTTTTCATGACTGCGACATTATGGCGGACACTTCGGACAATTTTGACACATTTTTGGGACCATTGTCATTTTCACAGCAAAAAAACGGAAAATTGTATCATACTTACCAGTAATTTTCCTTTCCTGGTGCCTATCCATGGCAGCATACTTGTGATAGAGCTCCGCCTCGACTCCTCCTTCAGGGCTAGTGAATAGAATAAATTAAAGGCATAGCCCCTCCCCCAACATTCTCCGTAATATAGAATACCGAGGGTGGGAGCGTATGCTGCCATGGATAGGCACCAGGAAAGGAAAATTACTGGTAAGTATGATACAATTTTCCGTTTTCCTGGTGCCTCCATGGCAGCATACTTGTGATAAATAACTAGCTTGACACGGGTGGGATAATGCTTAACAATAAACGTTTAATTAGAAGAAGACATAGCAGCCTGAACTGCCCTTCTTCCAAACTCAACAGTCGTGAGAGCTCCTAGACCAATATGGTAGTGTCTGAGGAACGTATGGTGAGAAGACCAGGTGGCGGCCCTGCACACCGTCTTCAACAAAACATTAGCCCTTGCTGCCCAGGAAGCCGAGACTGCCCTTGTAGAATGAGCATTTACTCAGGATGGAGAATATTCTTTACCCTGTAGGCCTTCTGGATTAACTTTACAACCCAAGATGCCAGAGTTCTGATGGAAGCATCTTGCAACTGTATTTACTGAACAGTACAATAAAAAGTCTCTCAGAGTTTTTGAAGGGGTCGTGGCTGCTAGGTAGGCCCTGAACACTCTGGATACATCCAGCTCACGACAAGACTCTGAACCTGTGTCTGTAAACACTGCTAGTGCCCAGGTTCCAACAGGTGGCTTGGAGTAGCGACCTTAGGTGTGAACCCTCGAAGGGGCGAAGTTCCACCCTGTTCGGGAAGGAGATGTGGTCGTCACCCATCCCTAAGGTGTGAAGTTCCGAGATCCTTCTGCCAGATGTAATGGCTAGCAGGAAAGTCGTCTTTAGTGTCAGGTTCCATCTTGCTACTTGTTGCACTGGAGCAAAGGGATGGTCAGATAGAATTTCAAGGACCAGGGACAATCCCACTTAGGAAATGATCGTCTGACAGGTGTCGCCGAATCTTCAATACTCCTCTGAGGAAAGTGACTACCAAGAGATCCTCCACCCATCTCTTACTTGTTGCGGCAGAGACTGCTTCTACCTGCACTTTGAGGGAGCTCAGACCAAGCCCCAGATCAAGTCCTGTCTGAATGAAACCTAAAATATTGGACGTAGAGGGAAGGATTGGATCAAATCCATTTCCGGTAGCAGATGACAAGAACTTGTCCCAGATTTTTGATTATATGGCATTAGTTGCCGGTTTTTCTGGCTTTTAGAAGGGTTGTTATGACTCCTGGGGAACACCCTAGGGACTCGAACCCTCGCCTCTCAACCTCCAGATTCGAAGATTCAACTTCTGGAGGGTTTGGATGAACTAGACTGCCCTGTGACAGAAGTTGAGGGAAAGGAGGGATCCTGATTGGAGAGCTCACACTGAGGCGCAGGGCTAGAGGGAACCAGGGTCTCTTCAGCCAATACGGAAGAACTGCCACCACCTGGACTGACTCCCTGAGGAGCCTCAGGAGGAAAGGCATATGCTGTGGTGAACCTTCAGGGGCATGACAGGGCATCCACTGCCTCGGCTTGTGGATGCTGCATTCGAGAGAAGAATCTGTCCAGCTTGGTATTCTTTGGGGAGACGAACAGGTCTACCTGAGGGGGATCCCACATGCTGGCAATCTGATGGAAGACGAGGGGGTGGAAAGCCCATTCGTTGTTGTCCAGGAAGTTTCTGGGCAACGTGTCTGCTTCCGTGTTCAACCTGCCCGGCAGATACATTGCTCTGGGGTCCAGGAGGTTCTTCTCTGCCCAGAGTGTGATCAGCATCACCACCTTGAGGAACGACCTGCTGCGAGTGCCTCCTTGCTTCTGCAGATAAGCGACAGCTGCCATGTTGTCTAGATGTAGAAGTATTCTCTGGCCTCTGATTTGGGACGCCAAAGTTAGTGCTAAGAAGGCTGTCCTCATCTCCAAGATGTTGGATACCACTCCCTGGGTAGAACATGACCATCTACCCTGTATTCTGGTTTCCCCGGAATGGGCTCCCCAGCCCTGTCCGCTTGCATCGGACATAATTGTGATCCAAGGATGGGGGACCAGGTGACTAGGTTTGGAGAGGTTTTCTGGAACTGTCCACCAGTGAAGATCCCTGTGCATTACTCCCATCAGCAGTATCGTCTGGGATAGTCGTCGTTTCTTCCCCTGCGCCAAGAAACCTGTCTGGAACTACCTTAAGTGCCAATGGGCCCAAGGAACCATGGGTATACAAGGAGACACTGTGCAAATGAGGCTCAGACATTGTGAAGCTGTCAGATACGGGCTCCAGATGACCTTGATCATTCTCTGGGTGACAATCCTTGCCTTTGGCGGTGGTAATGACACTGTCCCCTCCTGAGTGTTGAACATTGCACCCAGGTAGATTATCTGCTGTGTGGGTGCTAGTTGACTCCTTTCGGAATTTATTAGCCACCCTAGCTCTTTTAGGGACTGTAGAAGAATTTCCCGGTGACATACCAACTGATCCGGATTGCTTGCTAGGAGGAGGATGTCATCCAAGTAGTGGAATATCCTCAAGCCCCTTTCCCGCAGGGGAACCAAAGCGGATATTAGTATCTTGGTGAACACCCTGGGAGAGGTACACAGACCGAAAGGCAGGGCTTGAAACTGTAGGTGGGTCCATCCCACTGCAAATCTCAGACATTTTTGAAATGCAGACAGAATTAGAACGTGTAGGTACGCATCCTGCAGAAATCATCCAATCTTATGGCTGGACTGCCTGAATAATCCTCTGCAGGGACTCCATTTTGAAGCTTTTGGGGCAGATATACCGGCTGAGCCTCTGAAGGCCTGTCACAGGCCTCCACCCACCTGTCCTCTTGGGATCAGAAATAGGGTGGAGTAGACGCCTGCGAAGCGCTCTGCCAAGGGAACCAGAACAGCCGCCCCCTGAGGCTGAAGTGACGTTAGGAAGTTTTACAGAGCTTGAGCCCTTGGCGGAGAGGATGGAATCTCTGTTCCTTTGAAAGAATCCCGAGGTGGGGGATGAGAGAAATTCCAAAGGTGCCCCAATTGAATTGTAGACAGAACCCAGGGATCCTGACAGCATGTGGTCCAGACTGGGACAAGAACTTTAGCCTGGTTCCCACCGGGAGTGCCTGGGCTACTCTGGCGTCAAAAAGACTGCTTCTGCTCCTGTGGAGCCGGAAAGGTCATTCATCTTCCTGTTCAAAAAGAATGTCTGAGTACCTTTCCAAGGTCTTTTGTTGTCTCTGGGCTGTCTTGACTGCCTAAAATCTATTGGATTTGTCTGGCGGAATCTAGAGGACCTGCCTCTGAATCTTCGCATCCTTCTGTCCTGGGGAAGCACACCGGACTTCCCTCCTGACAGCCTGGAGATAGCTTTAACCGTTTTGTCTCTGAATAGTGCTTTTCCACTGAATGGGATTTTGCACCAATTTTGTTTGGAGAATAAGTCAGCCAGCCAATCTTCCAGCCAGAAGACCCTCTTCACCATTACTGAATGCAACATGGATCTTGCAGAGCATCTGATCGTGTCAATGGCCGCCACCCTGACAAAGTCTGCTGACAACCGAAGTTCTTCCAAGGCTTTAATTATATCCTCCTTGGGGACATCCTGACGCAAAGCCGTGTCAATATTATATGTCCAAGATCTTATGGCATTTGATACCGATGTGAGGGCGATAGCTGGCTTACATGCTGCTCCCGCGGCTAAATAGCTCCTCTTCGGGTCCAGGTTGGTTCGCATGCCTAGCGGTTCTTTTGAAGGAAGCGGAATCCTCCATTGGTAAAGCGCGTTCCTTTTTTTTTTTTTTTTTTTTCGAGTCGCACCACCGATGCGTCTACCACTGGCATGGATTCTGTTAATGGGTATAGTTTATTGAACCAGCCCCATGAAAGTTTTCTATCAGTCTTTGCCCATTCATTCTGAATGACCTGGCTAATGTCGCCTCAACAAGAAGACTCTTGGGGAGGCTCTTCTGCGTCTTCTCAGGTGACTGCAGTTTTGACAGCCTGGAAGAACAGCTTTACCAAGGAGAGACTGAAGCCAGAAGGTTGACTCCTCTGAAGAGTCTACAGGTGGTGAATCTCTAGCTGGTCAGCCTGACAGTGGCAGAGGTGTACTGACTGCTGCAGGACCAGGGAGATTAGGTTCTGTATCCTGAACCTGGGACAACTGCTGAAGTGGTTGAGCAGGGACCCAAGTCGCAAGCTTGGAGAAGGAGTCCTTCATTGTTCACTTGAGCAGGTCTACAGCGTGCTGATTTTCTAGCTCGCAGCCGGACTCATAGTCCATAAAACAGTCCTTACAGACCACTCTGTCTGGTAGTGGTGTGGCCCCACCTGTCCAGCATTTCTTCTTTGTATAGGTCCTAGGAGAGGGGGAAGGATCTTGTCCTCTGGATCTTGATCTCTCTGATCTATGACGTGAAGAATGAGACCTGCGGTCTGATCTGTCGTCATCACGGTGTCTTGAAGATTTTCTGGACCTCTTGGAGTGGGCAGGGCCACGGTGTAAGGAACTCACATTAGACAGTGAGCGCACTTTTTTTTTTTTTTTTTCAATACTCACATATAGTTGGTCACATACCTAATAGGGGTGCGAGGATCTTTGTTTGCAAGATAAATGACTAATTGCAGAGTTAGGCAAAAGGATCAGCTGCGGAAATTTAGAAAGAAAGGGAAAAAAGAAGGAACTATGGAGTTTTTTTTTTTAAATAACACACATTTATTTTAATTATTTTATCTAGCACCATTTTTTTTTTTTTTTGAGAATAAACACAAAAAGGTAGCTACCACAGAGCAGCATCAGTGAAACCTAGCAGGGCACAGCTGAGGAGACTCTGACGGCTAACCCTGAATCTGAACTTAACTAGGCTCAGGTGGATGGGCTAATAATCCCATAAACCACCATTGCAAAGTGACTCTGGAAGAAAAAGGGCAAATCTGGCCCCTCTTGCAGAATCCAAGATGGCCGCAGTGATGTCGAGTGATATACAAAACAAAACAAAAACTGTAGCCCACCGCTGATTTCGGGGGAAACAATCAACAACTGCAAGCCTGTCAGGATAAAAGGCACCTGCCCCATCAAACTGACCGGACTTTAAAGGGAGCATCACAAAAAATAAAACAACAAGCACACCTTTTTTTTTTTTTTTTTTTTTTTAAAGGAGACCTAACAGGCAAGTTAAAGGAAGGAAGGGATGGGAGAGGGGAGAGACAAAAAACAATATATGCCTAAAAATAAAATGGAAACCACCAGCCTGAAAAGATGTGAGCTGATCCTTTTGCGACTCCACTGCATTCATCATGGATGCGATAGCAGACTTCGTTCCTAAACGGAAACTCTGCGAAATGACCCCAACAGATCCACAGAGGGGTCTCCCAGCTTATTAGCGCTAATAGCGGCCCAAGAACAGGGACTGCGCCCGGGAAAGGCTAAACCCGGCGGACGCTGCCGATTGCAGAGGTATGGACATACATCTACTCTTCACCAGCACAAGAAGGTATGAGGGAAAAAAGGAGAATGTTGGGGGAGGGGCTATGCCTTTAATTTATTCTATTCACTAGCCCTGAAGGAGGAGTCGAGGCGGAGCTCTATCACAAGTATGCTGCCATGGAGGCACCAGGAAATGCATTTAAAATGCATTGTTTATTGTGGAAATGACAGTTGCAGTTTGGGAGTTAACCACAGGGGGCGCTGAAGGGGTTATGTTTCACCTAGTGTGTGTTTACAACTGTAGGGGGGTGTGGCTGTAGGAGTGACATCATCGATTATGTCTCCCTATAAAGGGGATGACACGATCGATGCAGCCGCCACAGTGAAGCACGGGGAAGCCGTGTTTACACACGGCTCTCCCCGTTCTTCAGTTCCGGGGACCGATCAGGGGACCCCCATCGGCGATCGGGTCCGCGGGTCCCGCGGTCCCGGAGCTTCAGACCATGGCTGGGTAGATGTACAGGACATGCCGGTACGTCCATCTGCCCAGCCGTGACATTCTGCCAACGTATATTTACAGGCGGCAGTCCTTAAGTGGTTAAGAAAAAAAAATCTTGGTGTCTAAATGTGCATGAGGTGAGCTTGGCATCATACTTAGACATCAAGGCACTTTAACCACTTCCAGACCTTAGGTGTTTTTCAGATTCGGTGTTTGCAAGACTAAAACATTTTTTTCTGCTAGAAAATTACTTAAAACCCCCAAACATTATATATTTTTTTTTCTAACACCCTAGAGAATAAAATAGTGGTCATTCCAATACTTTTTGTCACACCGTATTTGCGCAGCGGTCTTACAAGCGCACTTTTTTTGGAAAAAATTCACTTTTTTGAATTAAAAAATAAGACAACAATAAATTTGGCCCAATTGTTTTATATATTTTGAAAGATAATGTTACGCCGAGTAAAATGATGCCCAACATGTCACGCTTAAAAATTGCGCCCGCTCGTGGCATGGCGTCAAACTTTTACCCTTAAAAATCTTGATAGGCGACGTTTAAAAAATTCTACAGGTTGCATTTTTTGAGTTACAGAGTAGGCCTAAGGCTAAAATTATTGCTCTCGCTCTAACGATCGCGGCGATACCTCACTTGTGTGGTTTGAATACCGTTTTCATATGTCGGTGCTACTCGCGTATGCGTTCGCTTCTACGCGCGAGTTCGTCGGGACGGGGCGCTTTAAAAAAATTTTTTTTTTGCTTTTTGCATTTATTTTTATTTATTTTAGAATTTTTAACACTGAAAAAAAAAAAAAAAAAAAAATTATCACTTTTATTCCTATTACAAGGAATGTAAACATCCCTTGTAATAGAAAAAAGCATGACAGGTCCTCTTAAATATGAGATCTGGGGTCAAAAAGACCTCAGATCTCATATTTGGGCTTAAATGCAAAAAATAGAAAAAAAATAAAAAATGTCATTTTTTCAAATGACCAAAAAAAAAATTTGTCTCTTTAAGAGGCTGGGCGGGACTGACGTTTTGACGTCACTTCCGCCCAGCCGAGCTATGGGGACGGGCGAAGGAGATTTTTCCTTCAGTCTCGTCCCCGCTCACCAGCCGACAGCATCCGATCGCCTCCGCCGCTACCGACGGCTCCGGTAAGTGGCGGAGGGCGCGGGAGAGCGGCGGGAGGGGGGGGGGCCCTCTCCCGCCACCGATAACGGCGATCTCGCGGTGAATCCGCCGCGGAGACCGCCATTATCGGATTCCAGACCGCGCACACTAAAGATGGATACCTCGGTTGTGACAGCAGCTGCTGCCGTTACCGAGATATCCGTCTTTAAAAATAGGACGTACATCGTCGTGCGCAGGTCTGGAAGTGGTTAAGAATACCCGAGTAATGACACTTCATATCTTGTGTAGCACTACCCCCTAGACCTGCACGATTCTGGGTAAAATGAGAATCACAATTTTTTTGCTTAGAAGATAGATCACAATTCTCATGGCGTAACTTTACTGTTTTTGGTATGTTTTATTCATTGAAGTGTATTTTTTCCCCAAAAAATTGCGTTTGAAAGACCACTATGCAAATACAATGTGAAATAAAATATTGCAACAATTGCCATTTTATTCCCTAGGATCTCTGCTAAAAAAAAAATATATGTTTGGGGGTTCCAAGTAATTTTCTAGCAAAAATACTGATTTTAACTTTGTAAGAAACAAGTGTCAGAAAAAGGTTTAGCCTTTAAGTGGTTAAACTTCCTGCATTTACACACAGAAGTTTATCCCTTTGATCTAAGAAGGAAAAGTTACAATGTTTCTAGTTCTCTACTAGCACAGACAATTTTGCTGATTGGCCAGTTTGGCAGACTGCCAGAGTGAGCAGAGAAGTCTCTACACTTGTTACATGAAAGAATCTGGAAACTCTACAATAGAGATCGTGAGGGGGGTTGAATCGAGATCACAATTTTTTAACGATTAATTGAGCAGGTCTACTACCCACTTAGGAATTGCTGAAGTCAGGTTCCCCACTGCTGCACAGCCAGTCACACAGCAATTAGTCTTTGGTCTGTTTTTGTAATTTTATTAGGAAATGATAACTTGGATAAGTTAAAGGGTTATGGGATGCCCAGTATGACAACAGCAATAATTCAGGGACACTCCCCCCCCATTTTTCAGACTTCTTTTCTTTCTTCCACCTACACAAACTCTTTGTACAGCTTCTGCTGGCTCAGTCCTGAGGTAACTAAAAGTCTATTGTCAGTTCAGCCTCGACCCATTACAGGCAGTCCCTTGGCAAAGTAGCACATAAGAAGTCAACAGCACACCACATCACCTTCTGCTTCCCTGTGGCCACTGATCCCAGTTCCACTGTGTGCAGAAGTTGCTAGTCCACCTGACTGCCACCTGCCACACCTGGCTTTCCTCCTGTTCCCAGTCCTTTAGACTGACATGCACATAGAGACTCCCCAGGGCAAGGTTTGATGAAGACTTGGCACACTGCTGTCTTCAAGAGAGACCTAAAACAGCTAAAAGTTTCTCCTCTTGTCTGTACCTGCACCATGCTGATCTACTCACTGTCTATCCTTGCTCTATCCACTGCCTCTCTGGCTTGAATCTTTCCAACTGCCTCCTGTGGTGAGATCCTTTCAGGCCAGCCTCCCGAGCTCCAGCCCATGGCAACCCCCCCCCCCCACAGTAAGGGGTCCCTCAAGAGCCACCGACAGCCTCCCTCAGTACTACTTCTCCATGTTCTACCCGACACCCCCTCTGGCAGGGCCCATGTCTATTTAAAGGTTTATAGGTAGCAGCTGTCTGGTGCTACATAACTTACAAAAAGTGCAGAAACATTTTGAAGAACCCTTATACTTTAGTTATGTATCTGTAAATATATATTGAAAGCAGTCAAAAGAGTCTGTGGCGCACCACACCCCCTTCATACAATGACCAACTTCAAATGCCATGTACTGGGTTTTTAAGGTACAACGTTCATACTTTAGATATGTATCCCACTCAAGGTGAGTGGCTCATCACAGACTTTGCTGAAAAATCCCTGATTGCTGGCCTGGCTAATGGCACTCCAGCAAATCAGTCAGAAAAGGAAATTAATCACTGCACTTCAGGATGAAGCAACTTTTCTTATGCATAGTATCAGAGGTCATCTCTGACATGTTTTGCACCAATAATGCTGTAATTAATTTCCTTTTCTGATTATATCTCCACTTACTATCCTTCAATTCCCCTTTTCCAAGATTGCTGTGAAAAGTACAGAAACATATTTTATTACTATAACTATTTTATGTGGAAAACATGCCATTCATGGAGAAATATGATGTTTTAGGGACATATCAAAGCTGAAAATATTAAAGATGAAGCTGGTTTAGTGAGTGATGATATTTTTCAGCACACAGCCACCTTTTTTTGCAGTTATCCTACAGACAAAGACTGCCAACTGACACTTCAAAAAGCCTTCGTCAATAATAGATGGCCAACTCAACATAAGCTAATCTGTAACATGTGAAGCAGGAGCACAGTGCTGTTGAGCAGACTAAAGCACTGTAGAAATAAATTATCCTTTTTAAATTCACCTTGCAATTGCAATGTAATGAGCAGTGGAAAACCATACATTTTGTCGCCCGGTATTTAAATCTCTGTCTCTATAGCTGAAAGCTGCATAACGTAAGAAACTCATGACACTGTCTTGTGTTCAGTAACTGGAAATAATTAGTTTGCAATCAGTACAGACTAGGAAAACACGCTACTTTATCTCATTAGTGAACAACCTTAAGTCTGATGTAGTGTCCTCCTTAGAGTCAGGTTCCCTTTGATCAATTTAAGTCATAAAGGCCAAAATTACATTTTGATCATGGGTTGGCTGAATAATAATATGTCCAAATAACAAAAGCATTTGCAAATAAGTTTAGGGTAAAGTTGAATTATTAAAATATTAAATTACCTTTGATTGCAGATATGTAATAATTAAAACCGCAAATTGACTTGATTTCATCCTTTTGTAACTCAGTACAGCAGAAGTCAAACTAGGAGAGGAAGGGGCGATGCATGGCTCCAAGCTGTGTTGTATTCCCATACAGGAGAGCAGAGAAAACACTTGATTATTTAGTTACTGCTAGGGATGAGCCCGATGTTCGAGTTAAACGTAAGCTGGACTCGAACATTGGGGTGTTCACCTATTTGCCAAATAGCGAACAATTTGGGGTGTTCACTGCAAAGAAAGCCACGGAACACCCTTAAAAAGTCTATGGGAGAAATCAAAAGTGCTAATTTTAAAGGGTAATATGCAAGTTATTGTCATAAAAAGTATTTGGGGACCTGGGTCCTGCCCCAGGGGACATGTATCAATGCAAAATACATTTTTTAAAGCTGACGTTATTTTGGGAGCAGTGATTTTAATAATGCTTAAAGTGAAAAAATAAAAGTGAAATATTCCTTAAAATTTTGGACCTGGGCGTGTCTATAGTATGCCTGTAAAGTGGCGCATTTTCCCAGTGTTTAGAACAGTCCCTGCACAACATGACATTTCTAAAGGAAAAAAAGTAATTTAAAACGGCTATAATGAATTGTCGGTCCCGGCAATACAGATGAAAGTCATTGAAAAAACGGCAAACCAAAATAAAAAAAAAATGTGTGGGGGTCCCCCCAAATTCTATACCAGGCCCTTCAGGTCTGGTATGGGTTTTAAGGGGAACCCAGCACCAAAATAAAAAAAATTGCGTGGGGGGTCCCCCCAAAAATTGATACCAGACCATTATCCGAGCACGCAACCTGGCAGGCCGCAGGAAAAGAGAGGGGAAGAGAGAGTGCCCCCCCTGAACCGTACCAGGCCACATGCCCTCAACATGGGGAGGATGTTACCATGTTGATGGGGACAAGCGACTGGGCAAGGGTTGTGGGGGTCTTCAGGCGGGGGGCTTATCAGGAACCCCCAAATCCCACCCCCCATGTGAATTAGTAACAGGGTACATTGTACCCCTACCATTTCACCAAAAAATTAAAAAAACACACAGACACAGCTTGGGACAAGTCCTTTATTAAAAAAATAAAATAAAATTTCCAGCGATGTAATCGACCACGACCCGACGATATGGAAAAACATCCCGCAACGATCCGATCCGCCTCAGAATGACGCAAGACCCGCCGTGACAGCTCTTAAATAGCTGAGGACGGGGCCACCCGTGATGTGCGTGGGTAACTACGCCCCCTCTGACGCAAGGGGAAATGCCACGGGGTTACCCAGTGACATGTACGGGCAACCACACCCCCCACAGAGGACAGGCTGGGGGGATACAGAGGACACAGATGATACACCTCCCACAGAGGACAGCTTTTCGTTGCCTCTGGGCAGCCTGGCGCACATGAGCAATTACATGCTGCAGTGTCTCCGCAATGACCGGCGTGTTTCGCACATTATGACAGGTGCTGATTACTGGGTGGCCACGCTGCTGGATCCCCGTTACAAGGACAATGTACCGTCCTTAATCCCCTCACTGGAGCGTGAACGCAAGATGCGCGAGTACAAGCGCACGCTGTTAGACGCGCTGCTGGTGCAATTCCCACCTGGCAGCGGGGCCACAGTGGAAGCAGAAGGCGAAGGCAGAGGAGGAGGAAGAGGTCGCCAACGCAGCAGGGGCACCGCCAGCACCTCAGAAGGCAGGGTTAGCATGGCCGAAATGTGGAAAAGCTTTGTCAGCACGCCACAACAAACAGCACCACCAGCTGATATGGAACGTTTTAGCAGGAGGCAGCATTTCAGCAACATGGTGGAGCAGTACACGTACTGAATGACGGCTATGCCCCCTTAAACTTCTGGGTCTCCAAATTGGGCACATGGCCTGAGCTTGCCCTTTACGCCTTGGAGGTGCTGTCTGAACGTGTATTTAGCACGGCATGGGGCGTTATCACAGACAAGCGCAGCCGCCTGTCCAGATCCAATGTGGACAAGCTCACGTTCATTAAAATGAACCAGGCATGGATCCCAGAGGAGTTGTCCGTACCTTGTGCAGAATAGACACCGGGCCGGCCTTACCCAGCCATTGTTTTTTTCTGAGCTTTCTAGGGTTGCCATCTCATCCCTTTCAAAGCAAAAACATATTAATTACACAGGTTCTCTGGCTGATTAAGGTGCTGCTAATTAAACTCACTTGGTGCCTTATCGACATCAAATTAGCCCCAGAACCTGTGTAACTCTGTGTTCAGGTTTAAAGGGATGTGGTAGCAACCCTAGATCTGTCTCACTATTTTGGGGTTTACCCCAATTTAAAAAATAAATCAATTAAAAACCAAAACCTGCTGTGTTGGCTACCTCCTCCTCCTCCTCCTCCACCGCCGCTTCCACCTTCAGTGACATTCTGAGGCTTGCGCACTGCAACTGCTTTCTTTAAGTCCCAACAGAGGTTCTTAATCGGATTTAAGTCTGGTGACTGCGATGGCCACTCCAAAATGTTCCAGCCTTTAATCGGCAACCATGCTCTAGTGGAGTTGGAGGTATGCTTGGGATCATTGTCCTGTTGAAAGGTCCAACGTCTCCAAAGCCTCAGGTTTGTGACGGACTGCATCACATTGTCGTCCAATATCTCCTGGTACTGAAGAGAATTCATGGTACCTTGCACACGCTGAAGCTTCCCTGTACCTGCAGAAGCAAAACAGCCCCAAAGCATGATTGACCCCCCGCCATGCTTCACAGTAGGCAAGGTGTTATTTTCATCATAGGCCTTGTTCTTCCTCCTCCAAACATAGCGTTGATCCATGGGCCCAAACAGTTGTAATTTTGTTTCATCAGTCCACAGAACACAATCCCAAAACGTGTGTGGTTTGCCCACATGACTTTTGGCATACTGCAGTCGACTCTTATTCTTTGGAGACAGCAAGGGGGTGCGCCTGGGAGTTCTGGCATGGAGGCCTTCATTACGCAGTGTGCGCCGTAATGTCTGAGCAGAAACTTCAGTACCCACATCTGACAAATCTTTTCTCAGTTCCTCAGCAGTCACACAGGGACTTTTCTCCACTCTACGCTTCAGGTAGCGCACAGCAGTCGAAGTCAGCATCTTCTTTCTGCCACGACCAGGTAGCGTTTCAACAGTGCCCATTGCCTTGAATTTTGCATTTACTACTGTATTACAAAACCAATTGATGTCATATTAGTTGCATATGGTTCTTTATGAAGTCCTTGTAGGATTTCATTCTGAATACAATTACAAATGTACACTAAATTCCCTAAAACCCTTTACAGTATTGGGGGGTTCAATAATTTTGAACAAAACTGTATGGACCTCGTCCTCAAAGGTCAAAAATCATTATATTTTTTATTTACATTTTTTTATGTTATTTTAAGTTATTTCCCTATCCATATTTATTTCCAGAGTACTTGCCATGCTCTTCCCGACGTTTTGCTGCCATTTGCAGCCCTCCAGCCCTTTCCCTTAGTTTTTTAGAGAAATTTTTGTAGTCAAAAGTCCGGGTCCCCATTGACTTCAATGGGGTTCGGGTTCGGGTCAAAGTCCGGGTTCGGGTTCGGTCCCGAACCCGAACTTTTTTTTCAAAGTCCGGGTTTGGGTCCGAACCCGAACATCCAGGTGTCCGCTCAACTCTAGCCATGATATTTAACATTTCGCTTGTCTGGCCTATGGAGGATTACACTGTCCAAATTTATTTTGTGGCCATAGCCCCAAGTATTTAGCACTGAAAGGTATCTCCTGGACATTTTGGGTGATAACTTTAAAAAGTCTATCTTGAAAGGGTTTTTGAAGAAATTCATGCACGGCCTCAACTGTGTGGTCAGGCCAGAACATTTTCCACAAATTAATCCTAGAGACTCATAGCCTCCAGCCGTGTACAAGGCAAGCTAACTATTTGGTATGTACCACACTCCGGTATCGGTCACAACAGTTTTCGCTTGGGTTAACGTAGACGCCCGGACAGGCCCGGATTTACTCCCTTTGCCGCCCCAAGGCCGGGTCCTTCAATGCCGCCCCCCCCCCGCCAAAAAAAAATGAACGTACTTGTGATTTGCATATTGTGTTATTGAAGACATACCTTGTGTATTTGTGCTCTGTTTTTATACAATAATAACTGTAAATATATGCATTATGCAGCATACACAGCAAGGAATTAAATACCTTTGTGTAAAATATTCTGCTTGGCACTGTAATCTTGTCCTGGAGGGGGCCCAGAGGCAGAGCAGTGGTGATGGGAGAATCATAGCTTCCTGGAAGATGTGGAGACAGATGAAAATTGGACTAAAAGCACAGCCAAGTTATCAGCTCTGCATTTCCTCCTCCTTCCCTTACAGTCCCATCTCCTCCATGTCATGTCCTCCTCCCTCCAGTCCCATCTCCTCCATGTCACGTCCTCCTCCCTCCAGTCCCATCTCCTCCATGTCTTGTCCTCCTCCTCCTCCTCCTCCTCCCTCCAGTCCCATCTCCTCCATGTCATGTTGTTTTCCTCCTCCTCCTCCCTCCAGTCCCATCTCCTCCATGTCATGTCCTTCTCCTCCTCCCTCCAGTCCCATCTCCTCCATGTCATGTCCTTCTCCTCCTCCCTCCAGTCCTATCTCCTCCATGTCATGTCCTTCTCCTCCTCCTCCTCCTCCCTCCAGTCCCATATCCTCCATGTCATGTCCTTCTCCTCCTCATCCTCCCTCCGGTCCAATCTCCTCCATGTCATGTCCTTCTCCTCCTCCTCCTCCTCCTCCTCCCTCCAGTCCCATCTCCTCCATGTCATGTCCTTCTCCTCCCTCCAGTCCCATATCCTCCATGTCATGTCCTCTTCCTCCTCCTCCCTCCAATCCCATATCCTCCATGTCATGTCATGTCTTCCTCCTCCTCCTTCCTCCAGTCCCATCTCCTCCATGTCATGTCCTCCTCCTGCTCCCTCCACTCCCATCTCCTCAATGTCATGTCCTCCTCCTCCATGTCATGTCCTCCTCCAGTCCCATCTCCTCCATGTCATGTTCTCCTCCCCCTCCTTCAGTCCCATCTCCTCATCCTCTCCTTCATGTCATGTCCTCCTCCTCCAGCACTATCTCCTCCATACAATGTCCTTCCCATTCCAAGTGTGCACCCCTCTCCTTCTCCCCGATAGGTCGGTCCTCTGATGAACGATGATCGGGGTGATATATATTTCCCTGGGCTCACCTCGCTCTCCAGACACACAGCACAGCTCTGCTCTTATCACACTTCCATAATGCAATATTCGAAATGCCCTCTCTACCCGCTGGAGCCTATTGGCTGTGATCTCTCCTGCCCTCCAATGAAAACTGGCTGATGCCTCAAAGGGGGGCGGGTCAGGAATGCACATTGCAAGACTACGAATGGCTCGATTGCCAATATGCCACGCCCATTATCAGCTGATTGGTTTCCAGATTGAAGATTTCACCACCCATCCTAATGTGTTTTTACTATGTGATTGGATGGACGTTCGTAAGGGTAAAACTCCGCCCATAAGAAGTGTGCGGTTGGTTCCTTAGCTTAGACAATAATAGGCTGGGATGACAGGATATTTTCACCCCCTGTTGCCGCGGCGCCGCCCTGCACCACCTGCCGCCCCGTGGCCTGGCCTCGGTGGCCTTGTCTGGAATCCGGCCCTGCGCCCAGAGTGTACTTTATCCAATCTGCCATTTTACTCATGAACTGCGCCATCTCCTTCACCAACCCACAATCAGACACACATGGTGGCACTTCTTTATATTCCTCTGCAGAGCGGGAGCTCCCCCCCCCCGCCAACGGATTGGTGCTCTGCAGAGCGGGAGCTCCTAGTGTCTCACTGAACTCTCTGATTCACTGACTCTGAATCCCATGAGCTCCTCAAGGCTTTTGTGGTGCTATCTCCCTCAAGCGTCGCCCACACTTCCCTGCTGGGTCGCTAGCTTGGCACTCTAGATACTTTTCAAGCTTCACCTCTGCTAACCAGTTCGGTCCCTTGACACACAAGGCTTTTCTGCAAGCGTCACCTCCGCTGGTTGGGTCCCTAACTTGATCCCCGCCTAAAGTTTCCTGCCCGTTTAGTGAAAATACTGCTCCGGTACTTGATTTAGTTACTCACTGTGGTCCCACGACAGGTTCTCCAGCCAGCAGAACTGTCCAGATGGCACAGAACATAGATCACCTGACCTCACCCGAATATATAGGTTCTCCCAGCAGGCCAAGGGATTCAAGAAAACCCCTGCCCATTGGCTGAGATACCACATATACTCATAACCTGACCTTTTGTTACCCTTCTCATATCTAGTGCCACCAAGTTCCCGGTCACGCAGTGGTAGAAGAGGAAAGTGCAACAAGGCAAAACTTAGGGAGAAATCAATAGATATCTATCAATTAACTGCAGTAGCTACTGCTGACAAGGAATTTGGTGACTAAACTCCAGGGGGATACACAAAAGTCAAGCCTCAGCTTTCTGAAATATTTAGCATCGTTAAACATGTATACTATTTCATCAAAAGCAATCAAATCAAGAAGCTCTGATGATGGGAAGGTGTCTCATCCTAATATCAATATATTCAATGTATTTTTAGGGTCCATAAAAAGAAACCCAAAAAATGATTAACATAAACATTTGATTGGGTTAATGAAGCTTTAAATGTATGTTTTATATTGTAATACAGCTGTAAAATTTTCCACTCACCTACACGCATTTTGCGAGTGGGCTATCATGGAGGAGAGGGGGGGGGGCGAGCACCCCGGCAGGTGGGGTTGAAAGGGAGCCATTCTCCCAGCCAGGAGAAGAGAAAAAACAAACAAGGAAAAGGAGAAGAGAGGAGGGGAAGAGTCAAGCCAGCCGATCATCAGAGAGTGGGGATTGCATGCTGTAACAGCTTTCAGTTTAATTTCTGGGTTCCTGGCACTCACATCACATACAGCCCCGTCTCCACCCCTCACACCGCTCACGTCACACAGTCCCGCCTCTTCGCCCGGTGCATTTGATAGACAGAACTACAGTCCAATGGGAGGCGGGACTGTGAGACGTGAACGGTACCAGGGTAAGGAGCTGGGGCTGTATGTGACATGAGTGGTGCGAATGGAGGAGGCAGGGCAGATAGATCTGGTGACCTGGGGAGCCCCAAGGAATCCCCTTAATGCAGTGGTTCTCAACCTGGGGTCAGGACCCCCTTGGGGGTCGAATGACGATTTGCCAGGGGTCCCCAAATCCTGGGCTATTTCTGAAGCCCGCACCACTCTCCCAGCCTTTTTTGCAGCCGCCAAGCAGGGCTGTCTCAGAATCCTGTGGCTGCCCAGGTAGGCTGTACCTGGAGCCCGCGGCTGCTCACTCAGCCTCTTTGCATCTGCCCATTCAGTTCACGACATGGCTGGGGGGCAGAGACTAGAGGTCCGCTGACTGGAGAGGAATGTGAAGTAGGAGGGGCTGGAGGAGTCCCCATCTCATGATTTTGGGATAGGCGCCACTACTAAAAGACACCCCAAAGTCAGAGACACAGTGAGTAACACTACCTGTGATTATAGTTGCCATTAAAAGTCTACATTACACTACCAACTACAGTTCTCAGATCAGCAGATAACCTTGATCAAAAGCACCTAAGTTGGCTGATCAGAACTGCCCCCATGCATTGAGGCTCATCCCAACTCCCTGCAAGAACTGCCACTCATTCCATTCCCCCACCAAGGAGTAAGAGAAGGAATAGGGAAAAATTGAGAATACATGGAATGAGGGGGAGGAACAAAGAAAAAGGGAGAGAAAGAAAGACAGCTAGAGGGATGGATGGGGGGAAAAACAAGAAATTAGGATAGAGAGAGATAAAAGAGAAATAGTGGTACATTCAGTGTTGCCAACCTACTAGATTTAAATTTACTGACATGACACCCAAAATTTACTGGCACAGTCAAGCTTTTACTGATATCTCCAAAAGTTACAAAATTACAGTTTTAAGTGCAAATTTCAGTATTTAGGCTACACAGAGGTACAATATGCAATTAGCAAAGTGATTTAAGGTAGATATTAAAGCAAAAACATATTTCTTATTTTATTTTCGATATAGTAGATAAATAGTTCAGGGACAAGAATCGAGAGGACAAGAAATTAGGATGGGTGGCAGACACATGAAATTGACTCTCACAGCAGTGTGCAGCAGCACAGATGATGATGGCGCCTCACCAACATAGCACCACCTCCTGAGTCACAGTGACCCTCTCTCTCAATGCCATGTGGTCCCTTCAGTCCGCTCCCGGCTTGCCTTCCTCCTGTTCCGCAGGCCTGCACATGAGGCTCCGGCTGCTCCATTCCATTAACTTCACTCAACACACTGCCTACAGTCTCAACACACTGTAGCAGGCACTTGGGTGGTCTCAGCCAAGCATCACAGACATATTTTTTACTGGCCACCTTTTTCTTTCACTGGCATTTACTGGCAGGAGAAAAGTGCCCATTTTTTACTGGCTGCCAGTAAAAATACTGGCGGTTGGCAACACTGGGTACATCCAAAAATGTACCATAAAGGGTTTTAAAACTGTACGAGTGGAAGGGAGACAGGGAGCGCTAAATGTTCATGGGTTAGGGGCACAAATGATTTTTATGGTTGGGGGTCCCCACAACTTGGGAAAATTTATCAAGGGGTCACGGCAATAAGAAGGTTGAGAGCCACTGCCTTAATGTGTAGGGATTTTCTTTCACTTCCTGTTTTGGTTATGGGACATGAAGTGAAGGTACATTTCAACAATAGGGCACAGATGGCAGAGAAAAAAACTGACAGGTTTTTATTTTTCTATCCAAAAAAAAAAAGTTTTGCCTAAAGTTCTACTTTAGGGGAATTGCTTAAGCACAATTAACATTTTAGATGCTTCCTATAAGATCGCAAATCTTTATTTTTTGAGGTTACATCCACGTTAAAAGGCCAATAGCCCACAAGAATACACCTATAACCTAAATTAAATTAATTGAACTTTGCCTTTAAGTATTATATACAGTGAAGACAATCAATAATTATTCCATCTTCCATTTAGAAAAGCAAAACCCCATCCTCAATACTTGGTATTCATTGTTCTCTGTCCTAAGAAAAAATTAAAAATACTATTCTGAGAAACTCAATTACAGAAAGATTGGTTGCCTTAACATACCCAAAAGCCAAATATAATCTAAAAGCAATTAAGTAAATAGAAATTTGTTGTCAATGAAAAAAGAAAACGCATTTGCAAATTATGCCTCCGTTTTCTGAGGATCGGTAGCTGTTTCTCCAAATTACACTCCAAACTCTAAAGAGCCTTTGTAAAACTAGTGGAATAGTTACATAAAATAGATTGAAAGTGGATGTATAATGTGATTTTTATTCAATTCATTAAATAGTAAAACAGTGAGCATTTTATTTTTCAAATTAACTTTACTGGTTATTACCTGCAATGACAGTTTATATGTAAATGTATGTCTGGGAGAAGAGTGAGAACTGGAACTGGCAAATGTACAGTAGGTTTGCTTTTACTTACAGATACCATTTTCAGTGTTGTTTTCTTGCCCCAAATTTGGAATGATGCTGTTAAATAATTAATGGTCAGAATCAAGGTGAAGGTGGGTCACAGTGTGCAAAATATAAAAAGTATGTCAGCTACTAGCAGACAATTTCAATCATTACAAAACCGATTTCATATATTCGGTTGTACAAGATAACAATGTTTATTTTACAAAACAAAACTAAAAGTCCAACTTCATATAACCAAAAATGTCAAATATTACAAAAAATTAATCACTGACACAGACTGGATTGCTTTTTTCTGTCTGTTGTGATGGCTTACACGCATGATATAGAAATATTGGCGCTGGGTGTTTTTAAATTGTTTTCAATCATTAGAGCTATTTGTGTTAGTAATTGATTTTTGTTGGCTTTATATAATGATTTTTTACAACTGTCAAAACAATTTGAATTTATAGTTTAAAGACAGTTAAAAGCTAAAGCACCTGTTTGTGTAATTGGCTTACCACCACTCCCAGAAGTCTTCAGTGTGTCTGCACAAAGCTTGGGGTCAAATTATAGAAAGTGTTGTTTGTAATATAGTATGCCCTTGGGCTTACTTCACTGATTGTATTATGTTTGCTGAGATAATTGTAGAGTGCTAAAAATAAAAAGGTTTGTTGGGGGGTACAATATTTCTTACAATTTCAAAACTGATACAGATCATGTGGGCAAGTAAAGACAGACCCAATCTAATAGCTTCCAAGTTTGAAAGATTTTATCAAATTCTGGTGATCATTTTTTATTGGTCCCAGGCAGCCTGTGTGGTAAAACTCCATTGTATTGTGATACCCAGATCCAGCAGATATCCAACACTTCTGGGTATGTTGGCTTTCTTCTACCCCTGCAACACCATGTGGTTCCTCCCACCCAGGGCTGCCAATAAGGGAGTACAGCTGTCTCTCCTGCACCTGGCGCAATCTCCATCAGTTCAACAAGGGGCCCTTGACACCTCCTGAGCAGGAGGACCAGCTGTACCGTCTTATCACTGGAACTGCTCCTCCTGTGGCTCCCCCTACACTGCAGAGGGACTCACAGAAGAATTGGTTCAAATATCTGCTCCCACCATCCCCCTCCGCTCTGATCACCCCCATTCATTTGATGTAGAAATCCTCTTGCTGTGCTATTCTACTCTGTAGGGGGGGAGCAGAATACAATGATCAGTGTTGCTGGCTATACCCAGTCAGACTGGTTTTACGCAAGTTGATCGATAGACTGACAACCAGCAAGCCCATACATGGATCAAAATTTGCCCGGTCACGCTAAACTGGATAAATTTCAATCCATGTATGGGTGGCTTAAATCTCCACATCTGGGGTTCCACTGGAGCTATTATAAACTCATGGGTAGCTTTCTTTTATTTTTAAATGAAAGGAAGTGCACATTTGTGTTCTCAACTTGCTGACAGTTAAAGCAACTCTTTCTTCTGTCTTACTAAAGACGCTCTGGGGCAAATTTAATGCAGGCATCATGCTTTACTAACATTAGCAAACAATAAATAATCCCTATACTGTATATTTGAAACATAGATATAAGACTGAGTGATCCATTAAGTCTGCCTGTAATGAGCATAGCTACAAATGTTTCTTTTGATGGTGAAATTTGTCACACCATCACAGCATAGGAAAAATACAACTTATTTTGCTAAATGGTATTTACTCATTCTATGACTGGATGCTGCAAAATGAAGTTGGCGAATTGAAGAGGGTGCTGTTTTTGTATGCCTTTTGCATGTCCCTCTAGTGCTGATAAATATATAGGGCCAGATCCACAGAAGAATTACGCCGGCGTATCTATTGATACGCCGCGTAATTTCAAAGTTCCCGCGTTGTATCTTTGTTTTGTATCTACAAAACAAGATACGACTGCATCTGGGCTCGATCCGACAGGCGTACGTCTTAGTACGCCGTCGGATCTTAGGTGCATTTTTCCGGCGGCCGATAGGTGGCGCTTCCGTCAAATTCCGCGTTGAGTATGCAAATTAGCTAGATACGGCGATCCACGAACGTACGTCCGGCCGGCACATTTTTTTACGTTGTTTGCGTTTGGCTTTTTCCCGGCGTATAGTTACCCCTGCTATATGAGGCGTACTCAATGTTAAGTATGGCCGTCGTTCCCGCGTCCAATTTAGAATTTTTTACGACGTTTGCGTAAGTCGTTAGCGAATATGGATTTGCGTAGAATGACGTCACCGTCGTAAGCATTGGCTTGTTCCGGTTTAATTTGGAGCATGCACAGTGGGATACCCCCACGGATGGCGCATTGCGCAGTTGAAAAAAAACGTAATTTACGTTGGGTCAAGACGTATTTACATAAAACACGCCCCCATCACATACATTTGAATTGCGCGCCCTTACGCCGCCTAAGTTACGCTACGCCGCCGTAACTTACTGAAGAAATCCTTTCAGGATACCAAAAAAAAATGTAAGTTACGGCGGCGTAGCGTATCATAGATACGCTACGCCGGACGGAGGAATGCGCCGATCTACCTGGATCTGCCCCATAACCTGTAAGCAGGGAGTCTGAATGCTAGCAGACCTTGTCCTATGGGGATTTCAGCTCCTATACCTGCCTGGTATGCACAGTTGACATATTATAGGTAAACGTGGAACATACGCGGTGCACAGGATGACGGGAGAGGGCAATCTGGATGTAAAATCAAATTTTAGTTTATTCTTTCTTATAAAAAAAATATGTTAGCAATAGAGAATGAGCTGTGCAGAAGAGGCCTAATGATGACATTAGGTGACCATACTGCAGTAGACCTGAACTAACCCTGTAGCCCTTCTCTGAGTTGATATGTTTATGCACAACAATCGCTTGTATTTAACTTAGTAAATCATTTTCTAGAAGAAAATCTATAGTTTGCATGCTGACAGAATAGGTTTGTTAAGAATGAAAATTTGATGAAACACTGTGGCACTAACAAGGATGAAATTACTTTCTGTAAAAAGTGATTCCTTTGGGTCCATGTTGAATTTCCTAAAGGATAGTGGATTTATTCTTTTTGCCCCTTTTGCCCCACCTAACCCATTTTCTCTCTCCACAGATTCATACAAAGATCAATCCATCAGTGCAAAACCAATGTGAAACAAATAATAATGTGATCAACAAAAATAATTCCACGGTTAAACTCAATTGTGTGAATCAAAATAATAAAAATGCATAAAAAAAATGTCCATAAGTGAAAATCATGTAGCTCTATGACCTCGCTTCAGTGTTCCACCAGCAAAAAAAGACACATTACCTGCTTTTCCCCGATGGTTAGACCCCCTAATGACAAAAAGGTTTAACAGTGCTTATAATATGCCAAGGACACTGAGGCAAAGTCACTCAAACTGCATCGATCTTAAGGGTAAAAAAACACAGGGGGCCGGATTCAAAGAGATTTGCGCATTTATTACGGAGGCGCAGGGCAACGATTTTGCCCTGCGCCCCCGCAATTTTTTTGTGCTGCCCTCGATTCACGGAGCATAAGCTCCGTAAATTGCGCGGGCGCGCCGGCAAAATGCCCGGCGCAAGAGCACGCAATTTAAATGATCCCGTAGGGGGCGGGAATCATTTAAATTAGGCGCGTTCCCGCGCCGAGCGTAGAGCACATGCTCCGTCGGGAAAGTTTCCCGACGTGCATTGCGGCAAATGACGCAAGGACGTAATTTGCTTCAAAGTGAACGTGAATGGCGTTCAGCGCCATTCACGATTCACTTACACAAACTACGTAAAATTCAAATTTCGCGACGCGGGAACGACGGGTATACGTAACATGGGCTGCCCCTGCTAATAGCAGGGGCAGCCTTGCGCGAAAACCGACGTACGTAAACGACGTAAATTGCGTACGCAGGGCTCGCGCAACATTGTGAATCGGTGTTAGTATGCAATTTGCATACTATACACTGAGCACAACGGGAACGCCACCTAGCGGCCATCGCTAGAATGCAGCCTAAGATATGCGGGCATAAGAGCCTTATGCCGCGCAGATCTTAGGCTGCAGTCGGCGCAACGAGGTTCCTGAATCAGGAGCACTCGTTACGCCGGGGCAAGTAAGCAATTGCGCTGTGTAACCTATGGTTACACAGGCGCAATTGCTTCTTGAATCCACCCCAGGGATTCCATCCCAGATAGCAAGCAATTGAGCTGCAAGTATATATAATACAATAAATATATAATACAGGTATCTGTTCCCCCCTCCCCCCTGAAAGGTGCCCAATATGACACCGGAGTGGGGGAGGAACCGGAAAAGCGAGAGTTCCATTTCTTTAAAATGTGCAGCAAGTTAACAAGACTTACAATGTAACACTGCCACAAATCTGTGACAAGTTATCCTTACTATCTGGGTTAGTGCAGTATTCAAATGATACCTTTTATTATAAAACAAAAAGAAAATAAGAGTGTTACTCACAATTTCAATATAATACTGTAGAGACAAGTCTGTAAATGTTCTCTGCTTAGCTGAGTAGGCGTGATGACGTCAGCACTAGGGTCTGCTATCAAACACTGGTGGAGGGGTTTCCAACATCCCTGCTGAATTTCATTTTATACAGTTTGTCTTTTTTTCAGTTTGATGTGTATTATATGTGATATTACATATCAAAGAGACCGGTACTGTGGTCATATTGAAGTTTATTGAGATTTCCATACATTAGAGGGTTCCACCATTGTTGTTAAGTTATTGATCAGTAAGTTAGTGCTGCACTTGTTTTATTTGTGGTGTGGGAATACATAACAGTGCAGGCCTTTCACTAACACTTTTTTAAATTTACCTCCAGTAGTTTATTGTAAATAGTAGTGTGGTGATTACCTATTATACTAAAGATTGGCATGTGGCATTAATAAACATCAACAGATTTAAGTTGTGCCCCACCAGGCCAGTCCCCCATGGGCAATGTGCCTGGCTGCTGAGTTCATCTCCTCATCCCTGCACTCAGTGAACTGATGGGCACAGAAAGGCATCACTGATGGGCACTGATTGACAGCACTGATGGGCACTGATAGGTGGCACTGATTGGCAGCACTGATGGGCACTGATAGGCACCATTGATTGGTAGCACTGATGGCCACTGATTGTCAGCACTGATGGCCACTAATAGGCAGCACTGGTTGGCAGCACTGATTGTCACTGAGTGGCGGCACTCATGGCCACTGATAGTCACTGATTGGTGACACTGATGAACAGCACTGATTGACACTGGCCGGCAGCACTTATTGGCACTAATAGGAAGCATTGATTGGCAGCACTGATTAACAGCGCTGATTGACAACACTGATGGGCCCTGAATGGCAGTATTAGGTGGCATTGATAAGCTGCACTAATTGGCACTGATAGGCAGCATTTAGTGGCCCTGATAGGCAGCAGTGATTGGCAGCATTTAGTGACACTGATTGGCAGCACTAATGGGCACTGGTGGGCACTGATAGGCATCACTAATGGGCACTGATTTGAAGCACTGATTGGCATTGATAGGTGGAACTGATAGGCAGCGCTGATGGCTACTGATAGGCAGCACCGATGGGCACTGATTGGCTTGGATAGGTGGCACTGATTTGAATCACTGACTGGCAGAACTGATGGGCACTGAAAGGCGCCACTGATTGGCACTGATAGGCAGCACTGGTTGGCACTTACAGGTGTCACTGGTAGGTGGCACTGATAGGCAGTGTCGATGGGCACTGATTTGCAGCAGTGATTAGCACTGATAGGCAGCACTTTTTGGCACTAACATGGGGCACTGTATGAAACTAATTGGCACTGACAGATGGCACTGATTGGAAGCACTGATTGGCACTGACAGGTGGAACTGATTGGCACTGGAAGGTGGCACTGATTGGCGCTGATTGAAAGCATGGATTGTCACTGACAAGTGGCACTGGCTGGTGGCACTGATTGGCACTGACAGGTGGTACTGATTGGCACTGATTGGAAGCATGGATTTTCAGTAACAAGTGGCACTGGCATGTGGCACTGATTGGCACTGACAAGTGGCACTGACTTGGGGAGAGGGGGAGTTTCACATTGAGCAGATCCTCAGGCTTGTAAGAGCCATTAAGAGTGTGAAACTGTAATGTAATGTAACTGCATGCAGTGAGAGAGAGGAGCTGTCACAACTCAGCGGTGATGTCGGGCATGGGTGGGACCGAACATCTATCTAAACACCAGCCAATGATTGGGCCGCTTAAGAAAGAGGGCAGAGCCATATACATGTATTGTTCCGCCAAGACCCCACCCCATTGGCTGGTGTTTAATATCAATTTGGTCCCGCCCATCCCCGACATCATGGCTGAATTTTGACAGCTCATCTCTCTGCATGCAGTTACATTACATGACAATCACAGGCACACCCACGTCCGCACGTCTATGGAGAAGGAGAAGACAAAAAATTAATGTAGTGCTACATATTCTTACATCGGAACACAGGTGGACAGATGCAGCCTGTCATTGTTTTGTTCAGATAGACCACCCGCATCTGTACATTCAGATGGATTCTTGCTTCACCTCATATTTTTCCTGTGTAAATGAGGAGTAACAATAAACTGTAATTTCAGTATGTTAAAGGGGTTGTAAAGCCTCATGTTTTTTCACCTTAAAGTGGAGTTCCACCTAAAAATGGAACTTCCGCTTAACCCACTCCTCGCCCCCTTACATGCCACATTTGGCATGTAATTTTTATGGGGGGGGGTGGGGGCTTCAGGAGAAGGGGACTTCCTGTCCCACTTCCTCCTTCCGCCGAGGGGCTGGAAAGGCGATTAGCTTAATTGCCTTTTCACAGCCCCTCCCTGTAGGCGAGCGCCTGTCCAATCGGACGGCGCCATGCCGATCGCGCATGCGCATTGCCGCTCGCGCATGCGCAGTGGGTGCCCGGCCATGAAGCCGAAAGCTGTCACTGCCGGGTGCCCACACTAAGAATGAAGACGCCGGCTGGCGAGGGGGGGCGAGGAGCAGAGCCCCTGCCGGCGCGTCGCTGGAGCCGTGGAGCAGGTAAGTGTATGTTTATTAAAAGCCAGCAGCTACACCTTTTGTAGCTGATGACTTTTAATAAACTTAAAAAATAGGTGGAAAACCCCTTTAATGCATCCAATGCATTAAGGTGAAAAAACTTCTGTCACTGACCAGTCCCAGCCCCTCCATTTTTCTCACCTAAACCACGTAATTCCCATGTCTCAGCTCTAGATTGGATAGCAGCGCAGCCATTGGCTCCGGCTCCTGTCAATAAGGAGAGCACTTCTCCTAGAGGGTTTTCCCGATGTGGGGAGGAGGGGCAAGTGCTGCCAGGGGACCCCCAGAAGACAAGGATTGGGGTCACACTGTGCAAAATGAACTGCACAATGGAGGCAAGTATAATATGTTTTTTATTTAAAAAAACAAAACAAAAAAAAACTAGGGTTTACAACCCCTTTAAAGCATTGTGTATTATAAACAATTGTTATTTTTTTAAATAAAATACTTTATTTTATTATGCACTGTTGCATCTCAGTGCTGCTTATTTCCTGCAGCATTTTTGAAGTTATTTTCTGTCTACATACATCCACTCCAGCGATGACTGAATGGCATTTCTTAGGGTAGCTTTCATGAATGTGGCCATTTGTAGTCTTCACTGGAAGCCCATGTGGTCGAGTAACATATTAGCTTGTTTTCAAATTGCTGATGATAGTGATATGCCTGCTCAATGTGTATATGGTGTGTCAACCAGGGGTGCAAAGACAAAAGTTGGGAGGCAGGGATAGAGTGTGATCACTCTATACCATAAACAAGGAACTTCAAGTTGGGATTTCCAGGGATTATTTTAAACAAATTTGGGATTTAGAAAATGAAAACAAACATATGTTCTCACCTCTATGCTGCAACATCGTTATTATTTTGCAGTCATCCCATGTCGGCTATAGGACAAGAATTGAGTGATCACATGACTGCTGCTCACTCAGTTCTCACTTTTCTTGGAGCAGAAAGAAGTGACTGTCAATCACCGTTCTCTGCTCTGCCCCTCTCACTGGAGCACTGGGCTGGAGAGGGGCAGGCTCAGCTGGCTTCAGCTCTCAGTGAGTGCTGAGATGTGGAGCCAGCTGTCAATCAGGTATCTGGGTGAATACCAACAATATGGTCGGGATCCTTCCAGAGCCTGGAGCAGCTCTGTATCATCAGCTGACAATAGTGATAAGTATTATAGCGATAAGTGATAGGGTGATAAGCTGCTTTTGGGTCACAGGACTACAAAAGTAATTTCCCTCCTGTGGCCCACAAGAGAAGCATGGCCAAAAAAATGCACATATGCACATATATTTTGATGCATGTTTAAACCTCATTGTGAAAATGAGTTTTGAATATACTTTAACACAATAAAGTTTACAGAAGATTTTAGCAATTGGGTTTACACATGTTAATGAATTTAATAAATACATCACTGCATACATCATTCTATGTATGAAGGTAAAAAGCCTTCGCTGTGCTGAAGCCCCTCCTAATACTTACTTGAGCTCCATGTTAATCACAGCCAGAGAGCCAATGAGGAGAGGGGGGCAGGGCAGAACCACAGATGTGTGAATGGACACGCAGAGCCGTGGCGCTGGAACAAACCTGCTTGGGTGTCCCCATTGCAAGTTGCATGCTATGGGGGCACGCGGCAGGAGGGAGGGGCCAAGAGCACCAGCAAAGGACCCAAGAAGATGAGAATTTGGGCTGCTCTGTGCAAAACCACTGCACGGGGCAGGTAAGTATAATATGTTTATTATCACTTTAAGTTGTTTATTCTACATGTGACTGCCATTAGTGTGAGTTTACTCATCTTATCAATCTCCCCAATACAATATTTTAAGCTAAAAGTGAAGTTCCCTTTAACATAACTTATATTATATTAATACAAAGCTCAGAACAGAGTTAAAATAAAGAAATATAGATAGTCTACATAGTTGATGTAATTATTGCTGTAGCCATAGGGCACTTTCGAAGATGTTGACTCTTCAGTACCTGTGAACTGAATTGCTGAGAACCTCGCAGGCTTTTGCAATGTGTTTGAAAGGAAATATTTGATAACAATACTTTAAACACAGTTTCAGATTCAAAGCCATTTTTAACAGACTGTGGGATGCTGCTGAGTAAAATACAAAAAAAAAAAAAAAAAAGATTTCTGTAGTTCAAAAGGAACTTTATTCATTTATATCAAAGAGAAAGGAAAGATAATTATGCAGTAGAAAAAAGACTGCCAATATCAGGAACGCTTCCAATGCAATTTAACTTTTTTCAAATATATTTCTAATTCATTTATTTTCCCTTCCTCCCCTATTAATAGAATACTAAATATAGCAATTCAGAGGAAATGTAATTACTGTTTAAGTGAAAACGTAAGGATGTGCGGGATATACCAGGGCAAATATTTAATACATTTTTCTTCTATCCACAAGTATAGGTGGGCTTATTTAATAAGGCAAGTGCAACCAATTCTAGCTCATTAATTAATTAGAATCAATGTATTGCTGGTCATATTACAGTAAAAACATATCTACTTGGTCGCTATGTCTTACTGCAACTTTGAAAACATAACTTTTTCTCCACTGTCTTATTAATGGGCCAGTATTGATTTTGTCTAGGTGTTAGCCTTTTATTAGAATTCTTCAAATACAGTAAGCAAGTCATAATTTCTTGAACATTAATGCATGGGAAGGCACATAGGGCTAGATTCAGTAAGAAGTTACGTCGGCGTATCTGTTGATACGCCGCGTAACTTCTAGGATGCGCCGGCGTATCTTTTTTCTGTATTCAGAAAGCAAGATACGCCGGAATTTTGCTAAGATACGACCGACGTAAGTCTCTTACGCCGTCGTATCTTAGGGTGCATATTTACGCTGGCCGCTAGGTGGCGCTTCCGTTGATTTCGGCGTAGAATATGCAAATGAGCTAGATACGCCGATTCAGAAACGTACGTGCGCCCGGCATTTTTTTTACGTCGTTTACGTAAAGCTTTTTCCGGCGTAAGGTTACTCCTGCTATATGAGGAGTATCCAATGTTAAGTATGGACGTCGGGACAGCGTTGAATTTTGCGTCGTTTACGTCATTTGCTTAAGTCGTTCGCAAATAGGGCTTTGCGTAAATTACCTTCACGTCGAAAGCATTGACTATTTGCGACGTGATTAGGAGCATGCGCACTGGGACACGCCCACCTCTTCACAATTTGAATTTGGCGCGCTTACCCCCGGCAGATTTACGCTACGCCGCCATAACTTATGGTGCAGGTTCTTTGTGAATCCAGCCCCAGCCTCACTAAGTTACGGCGGCGTAGCGTATCTGAGATACGCTACGCCCGCACAAACTTACGGTGGGCTATCTGAATCTAGCCCATACTGACTAAGTATAAAGGATTGTCTACATGGACTTTGTTTAATGGACTGAACAATTTCCTTGGTGTCATCAATTTTCTCAGTAGAGCTACATATATAGATAATTTTAATGGTACACTCAAGAGAATGTAGGGCTTAATTTATGGTACCAGAACAAGTAACACAAAGAAAGGTGCATCGAGCCCTGTCCCTGTCCCTGCCCTATGTTTGATTCAAACTGGATGACTTACCTAATTATGCAACCAAGGTAGCTTACACAGTGCGACTTGCAAAACTCAGAGGCAAGAAGCTGCAAGACAGTAATTAAAGTATTAGTGGTCCTTTGTACAAAAAACAATATATATACAATAACCCACCTCACTTATCTATTATACCCAGGGCTGTAGATATATATTTTTTTTACATGGGGGAGTTTAGCTTTGGGCACCCAGAGGAAAATAATTAGCTGATACTTTCAAATTACGGCTGCCAACCAGTAGTGTAATTAGGTTTTGTGCTGCCCTTGGCCTGTTTACTGTCACTGCCACAATCACACATATTCCAGACAGTAGTGTATTTATGTTTTGTGCTGCCCTAGGCCTGACTAAACTTGTGCATTGAATTTTAAATATGACCCACCCCTTCCTGTCAAGGCCAGACCCCTTTATGTTTAAGACCTGCCCTGAAATTGGGGACACTATTTCTTAGGGTATGGGGGGCATTGGAATCCCTTAATTTGCATAGATTTCCTTTCACTTCCTGTTTGGCTATTGGGCAGGAAGTGAAGGGAAATTTCTGCAAGGGACAGGAATGTTAAAAAATAAACTGACAGAGGCTATAACCCTCCCTTACTCTATCCAAAATGAAAAAAAAAGTGTTGCCTATAGTTCCACTCTAAGCACACATTTCTGCTAATTTTATGGAGAGGACTAAGAAGATATAACCATGCCAATAAGGTTTGTGGTACAGGATGATAGGAAGCAGCTTGTGTTACACTAACAGTGTAGCACAAGCCGGCGGGGACACTTTCCGTGCTGCCCCCCTGCAAAGTGCTGCCCTAGGCCTGGGCCTTGTTGGCCTGGGCCAAGATACAGCATTGGTGCCAACAGTAGGAGAGGTTTAAATCTTGAGCCCACTCGCTATTTACATATGCCACAGTTCTTGTACCCACAAAATATTCTTTAAATACTGTGCCACAAGTGCCACTAAATGACATGTAAAACCTCAGCACAATCATTTGTAAATAATGAAACTCTGCTATTACACGTGCTTTTTATGCACACAGCTTACCTTGACAAAGAACTTTAGTGACTACCTAGCAACCAGCAATTGTTATACAATATAAGGAATGCAGTGGCCAGGATAAACCACACAGTAAAGTATACAGTGCAGGGCTCGGGAATACATATTGCACTGGTCAGTAGACAGAAAACAATGAAATCCTCACCTGTACAGATTTCTACCCAGTTCAGATCTCCCCACCCCCAGTACAGATCTCCCTCCTAGTACAGATCTCCCTCAGAACAGACCTCCCCAAGTACAGCTTTTTCTCCTCAATTAAATCCACTCGCCAGACCAGACAGTTCAGAGTTAGGCCTCGTACACACGATACGAAAATCAGAAGGGAAAATTTGTAAGACGAGCTGTCTGCGGATTTTCGGATCGTTAGTACGATGCATTCGACAGCCGATTTGACTTTATCGTCAGACAAAAGCTGGATGTGCAGACTATAACATTTTTGACTGATGTAAACGCAACGTCTTTTTTTTATATGATCAGTACAGAAATCCATCACACAAAAGTCGAACGTACAAACGCGCATGCTCGGAATCAAGGAACGACTGGGAAGAGTTTGGTCTTGTAAACTACCTTTCATAATCTAGAACTAACATTTGTGATGCGGCAAATGATGAAATGTCAAAATGCAGCGAACATTCTCATCTTCTTTAATGGGATAATAATGAAGCTGCTTTGCTGGTGATACTGATGTAGTTATGCCAAACATATTTTAAAAAGCCATTTGTTTTGTACGATCTGAAAATCGCAAATCAACACTCAAACTTCTACTAACACAAAATTAGCAAAAGGGGCACAAAGGGTGGCGCTTGGGAAATGAACTTTCTCTTTATACTCTTATAGTACGTCACTACGTTCGTGTTTGTCAAACGACATTTTGCGCATAGTTAGTATGCTAGACAAAATCCTGCACACAAGCTTTTGGCAAAAATCAAACGCTCTGTCATACAACAATCAAACCGCATGTACGAGGCCTTAGAGGGAATTCTCCCTCAGCTGGGTCATGTAACCAGTGCCACGGAGGCACTAGGGAGAACCTGCCCTGCTTCGAACTGCTTGTATCTGAGGTCTGAGAGGTGGCAGAAGCAACAACTGTTGTGCAAGTTGAATAGAAACACCACCAAAAACACACAAACAAAAATATCACACAGTCATGGTCTTGGAGCTGCCCACAAGAGGTGGTTATTTTGGTAATTGATTGAGGTAGGGGGGGAGAATAGCTGTACCTCTGTACCTCCTTAATCTATGCACCTGATAATAAAAAATAAGCACTTTACACTGCATACCTCCAGGGCTGTCTTTTCCATTGGGCATGCTGGGAAGTTGCCCGGGGGCCCCACTTGCCTGGGGGGCCCCCATCGGCTGCCCAGCGACCCCAGTAAAAACTGGTGGAGAGCAGCGGGTCAGAACTGTAGACTCTGGGGGAATCCTGCAGACTCTGATGTAAGAGGAAACTCTGAGCAGGCTGGGTTATAGTAACCTAACCTTCATGTCAATGAAGAAATTTGTAAAACTGTAATTGTAGGTACTTTTTTTTCAGTGGCAGTAAAAAAAATTGGGTTCTGCCAGTAAATCTCATGATTTTTGTCAGTAAATTCTCATGTACGATTGTGTAGACAGGGCCCCAGTGCGCTGTATTGCCCGGGGGCCTATAATGCTCTTAAGATGCCACTGCATACCTCTCAACTGTGCTGGACAGGGTCTACATTTGATATTTGGCCAGGAGTGCCTGTGTTCCATTGCACAGGCATCTTCTGTAGAGATGAATAGAAGAGCCAAGGGTGTGATGTGGCTCCTGAACCTGCAAGAAAATTGAATGCTGTTTGACACAGTGAAATGTATAATGAAGTGGCAGCTGGTGATCAAATTTTTTTTGGTGGAGGGGGCAAATAAAACACATCAATTGCAGCCCACTGTGCCCATCAAATGCAGCCATTGTGCCCATCAGCCACTGTGCCATCAATTGCAGCCATTGTGCCCATCAAATGCAGCCACTGTGCCATCAATTGCAGCCACTGTGCCCATCAAATGCAGCCATTGTGTCCATCAAATGCCCCCAATGTGACCCCCACCCGCCCCCTGTCTGCCTAGCACTTACCCTATCTTAGTGGCGGGTCAGGCAGCGGGTGACGGCGGCGAGCTGTGGGATGGCTCCTGTGTCCTCCATGCTTCCCCCTCCTCTCTTCTTCGATCTGCTACACGTCCAATCGGGAAGCGCCGGGAGAACCGGCCGTGTGTATGCTCCTTAGCAGTTTTCCCGACAGGAAAACTGCGGGTTAAAAAATGAGAACATGTTCTCTTTTTTCTCACCGCGAATCGCAGCATTTTTTTTACTGTACTCGTCAATCGCTGTCACAGTGGGTGCCCTGTGATTGGCCGAACGGGCGCCCTGTGATTGGCCGAAGGGGCCATGTGCGATGTGTGGGCGGGCCGGGAAGCAGACATGGGGGTCTGTGAATGGCCCTGCTGAGCTGGTGCTGGTCATTTGTGGAGACGGAGGCGGGGGCGGGGCTGCACTGTGGATTTGATAACCCCCCCTCATTTGTGTCACCCCCCTCCTCTGTGTCAGCCCCCCTCCTCTGTGTCACCCACCTCCTCTGTGTCACCCCCCCTACTCTGTTTCACCCCCCTCCTCTGTGTCAGCTTACCCCCCTCTGTGTCATCCCCCCTTCTCTGTGTCACCCCCCTCCTCTGTGTCACACCCCGTCCTCTGTGTCACCCCACCTCCTCTGTGTCAGCTTACCCCCCTCCTCTGTGTCACCCCACTGCTCTGTGTAACCCCCCATCCTCTGTGTCACCTCCCCCTCCTCTGTGTCAGCTTACCCCCCTCCTCTGTGTCACCCCACTGCTCTGTGTAACCCCCCATCCTCTGTGTCACCTCCCCCTCCTCTGTGTTACCCCCCCTCCTCTGTGTCACTTCCCCTCCTCTGTGTCACCTCCCCTCCTCTGTGTCACCCCCCTCCTCTGTGTCAGCTTACCCCCCCTCCTCTGTGTCACCCCCCCTCTGTGTCAGCTTACCCCCCACCTCTGTGTCAGCTTACCCCCCTCCCTCTGTGTCGGCTTACACCCCCTTCCTCTGTGTCACCCCCCTCCTCTTTGTCACCCCCCATCCTCTGTTTCAGCTTACCCCCTTCCTCACTCTCACTCTCTCACTTAGCCCCTCGCTCACCTCCTCTCTCCCACCCACCCACCACTCTTTCTCTAATCCCCCCTCTCTCTCTCTCTCACCCTCACCCCCACCAACTCACCCCACCCCCTCTCTCTCACCCCCCTCACCTCCTCCTCTCTCCCACCCGCCCCTGGCACCCTGTGATTGAGTCAAGTGGGCATGCGCGGCAGGCTGGCCTATCCTCAATCGCAGGAAGCGGGGCTGGCCTTTGCTGTGAGCTAGTGTACGACTGTACGCTCGCGGTCTTCTCCGCCTCCTCCTCCTCAGGCTCTCCAGCGGAATTGGATCCATGAACATGTCCTCGTCAGGGCGGCCCGGGCGTGCAGTGTGACAGGCGTCGGCAGTAGGAAAAAAAAAGGTGAGAGACTCGTCTCCCTTGTGAGCTTTTTCTGCTGGCCCGGGGAGTAGGTATTGGTCTGGGGAGAGGGAGGGAGCAGCCAGAAAGTCATTGTGTAATGTGTTATGCCTCCATAGTAAAATGCTGGGCCTTTTAGTCCCACCAATGCCTCCTATAGTAAAATGCTGGGGCTTTTACTATAGGAGGCATTGCTGGACTACAAGGCCCAGCATTTTACTATAGGATGCATTGGTGCAGCATTTTACTATAGGAGGCATTGGTGGACTACAAGGCCCAGCATTTTATTATAGAGGCATTGGTGGACTACAAGGCCCAGCATTTTACTATAGGAGGCATTAGTGGGACTAAAATGCTGGGCATTGTAGTTCACCAATGCCTCCTACAGTAAAATGCTGGGCCTTGTAGTCCACCAATGCCCCCTATAGTAAAATGCTGGGCCTTGTAGTCCACCGATGCCCCTATAGTAAAATGCTGGGCCTTGTAGTCCACCAATGCCTCTATAGTAAAATGCACCAATGCTGTAGTGTCAGTGTGTATTATGTAGCGGTCAGTGTGTATTGTGTAGCGGTCTGTGGGTAGTGTATTGTGTAGTGGTCTGTGGGTAGTGTATTGTGTAGCAGTCAGTGTATAGCGGTCTGGGGGGGGGGGGACAGGATTAGCTTGCACTGGGTGCCTGAACACCTAAGTCCGGCCCTGATGGGAATGAAGGACACCTATCAGCAAAAGTATGCAGGTATAGGACACACCCCTTGCCCCGTTCTTTATTATGGCTTTTGGAATTTACAAATGCAGCAATTTGCAAATTGGATGAAAGGTTTAGACGTGGAAAACACTTTTTGATAGATAGAAAGTGCATTTTATATACAACTATATAGATCAGACCAAAGTGAGGGACACATGGGAAGGAATGAGGGACAGAGGGACATTGCTCCAAATCAAGGACAGTCCCTCGAAATCAGGGACAGTTGGGAGCTATGCTGTAAGCAGTAATTCTTCTACTGACTGTGCCTCCTGAAACATTGCCACTCAGCTCCTCTATAGATCAGAAGGCAGGCTGAGTGAAATCTGTGATACAGCCATGCCCATTCACAGGGCATAGTGAATATGTGTCACAGCATTCAAGGAAGTCAACATGTGACTCTTCTCAAAGTTTTCAAGCTTCAAGACCATTAAGACTCCATAGGAGTAGGCTAGAAATAAGTAAAACTCAATGTGAAAATGTGATGATGACCATAGATACGCTTTAGTGGCGCATAATCACCTACATAAATATCTTTATAGTCTTCTTACTGCGAATCACAGGAATAACTGCTAACACATCAGTCAACACAGCTGGAGGCCTAAATGTAATACATTATAAGATTAGACGTTTGGTTAAAAAAGTGATATATGTAAAGATCTAGCAAGGAGCCTATGTTCAAAACTGTATATCTCTCAAGACTAATGCTAGTCAGTTTGCTCTCTGAGAATCACATGTTTCTAAGCTTAGCAAGCTGCACATATAGATCCTGTTAGTTAATGTTTTAAATTTAGAAACTAATCTGCAACAGTTTACCATGTCTTCCATTATTTCAACTTTTCCTTGTTTATTCACAAATTATGGTCAGTTTTTCCTGCTTTAGTATGTTAGCTGTATCATTAATAAATGGTAAAAAAAGAACTGTCAGCTTTAAACTTGCATGGAAAATAAATAATACTATAAATATTAATAATAATATAAATAATAAGCCTAGTAGCATTTTAAATTTGACAGGCATCACAGGAAATTTGATTCATGTTAAAGTGTAAAAGCAAATCTGGTTTGGGAGTGGCGTGCCCATCTACTGGAGGAATAAGATGCTAACCTGTGCAGCTCCATGCCTTCTGGCCTACTCCAGGACTACCTGTGCTCACCTAGGGCTCCGTAAGTTCATCATGGGAAACAAGAGGAAACCCAAGTCAACCTCTAACCCAGGAGGAAACAAATCCCAACAATGACAAGCCTTTTTTAGGTATCACAGTGTAATTTCTTCGCCGATGAGGTGGCACTAATGGACACTGATGAGAAGGCACTAATATGCAGCACTAATATACAGCACTTATGGGCACTGATAGACAGCAATGATAGATGGCACTGATGTGCACTGATAGGTGGCACTGATGGACACTGATAGGTGGCACTGATGGACACTGATAGGTGGAACTAATGGGCACTGAGACAGCACTGATGGGCACTAATAGACAGCACTGATGTGCACTGATAGGCAGCACTGATGGGCACTGCTGGGTGGCACCTATGGGTACTGATAGACAGCAACAATAGGCGGCACTAAAGATGCACTGACAGGCATCACTGATAGACACTGAAAGGCAGAATTGATGGGCATCACATGTGGGCACTGGCAGCCATCGCTGATGGGGCTGCACTGATAAACATTGCACTAATTATCAGTGCAGATCCTCCCTGTGAGAAAAGCCGCTTATTGGCTCTCCTCTACTCTCGTGTTGTCAGCGTGAGTAGAGGAATGCTGAAAACTGGAACTTCCTATTTACACTGTGATCAGCTGTAATTGATCACATGGTAAAGAGCCCTGTGACCGATCGACATGCTGCGTGCCCCCGGGGGTGCCCATGAGCGGCTTGTTCTGAAGGATGTTATATGATGTCCAGTCGGAACAAGTAAACCACTGCCCGACCGTCATTTTGCTGTAGGCCGGGCAGGAAGTGGTTAAAATAGTAAATTTTCTCAGTTTAAGTATTGTATTCAGTGCTGGGACAAGGCCATTTGGTGCCCAGGGCGAAGATGGCAAACTGCGCCCCCCCCCCCGTTTTTAAGAAACGCTGGCATTTCATGGGGCAAACTGGCAGCACACTGGCGGCAATTGATGGGGCAAACTGGCAGCACACTGGCGGCAATTAATGGGCACACTGGCGGCAATTGATGGGCACACTGGCGGCAATTGATGGGCACACTGGCGGTAATTGATGGGGCACACTGGTGGCAATTGATGGGCACACTGGTGGCAATTGATGGGCACACAATGGCAATTGATGGGGCACACTGGAAGCAATTGATGGTTACAGTGGCTGTGTTTGATGGCACAGTGGCTGCATTTGATGGGCACAGTGGCGACAATTGATGGTTACAGTGGCTGCGTGTGATGGGCACAGTGGCTGCGTGTGATGGGCACAGTTTCTGCATGTGATGGGCACAGTGGCTCTGTTTGATGGCACAGTGGCTGCATTTGAGGGGCACAGTGGCTGCGTGTGTTGGCACAGTGGCTGCGTGTGTTGGCACAGTGGCTGCGTTTGATGGGCACAGTGGCTGCATTTGATGGCACAGTGGCTGCATTTGATGGGCACAGTGGCTGCTTTTGATGGGCACAGTGGCTGCTTTTGATGGGCACAGTGGCTGCTTTCGATGGGCACAGTGGCTGCTTTTGATAGGTTGCATGGCTCATTTAAAATAACACAAAAAAAAAATTATCTGACATTTTTTATTAATAAGTGCTGGTCACTTCACCTCATTCAGCCCCTCAAGAGCCCCCCCCCCCCTTAGCCATTTTATTATCTGCTTACTTTACAGTTCAGAAGTCCGTTTTGTAGCAGACACAGGTTCCAGCTAGAGCCAGGCAGGCTCCTTGTCCTCGTCGGCGGCTCCTCCTCTCTAGCTCCCAGGCTGTGAGTCACATCACAGGCAGCGCCGACACAGCTCCCTGCGCAGCCCTCGGAGTCCTCCATCTCCCCCCTCGCCTCCGGCCGTGATTGGTGTGACGTCACGCCGCTGGCAGGGAGGGACTAAGACTCCTCCGTAGGGGGAGTAAGCAGACAGGGAAGGGAGCAGGGGCGGGAGGTGGCAGACCCGCATACAGGAGTGGCGAGCGGCGCGTACACGGCAGTCGGCACGCTGGCAATGACACACAGGTCACTTCACCTGCGGCTGCGCCCCCCCTCCTTTACAAAATGGTAGCGCCCAGGGCACTGGACCCTTCTGCCCCTGCCTTGTACCGGCCCTGACTGTATTTGATATGTTTTCTATTTTCTACTGTGAATTAATTTGTTTTTGTTTTAGAGATGTGTAAACAATTGCATTCTGTCTTTTTGCAGATTTTACACAGCATCACAACTTTTTGGGAATTGGGGTTTTGTATTGTGCATTTAGAAAAAACGCCAAGCACTTTTTTTTTTAAGAAAACTACTGAGTTGACTAGAATTAGCATGACTATTTCACATGTTTACAGTTCTGACAGTAAAGGCCATTTTACATATGTTGTGGGTAGTGGCGGCTGGTGGTCAAATGTTTTTGAGGGGGCACAAACAACCTGCAAAAATACTGAAAAAAAACCATCAATTGCACCCTCACTGAGCCATCATTTGCAGCCAATGTTCCCTAAAAAATGCAGCCACTGTGCTCATATTCTTCCCCTGTGTCCATCATATGCAGCCTGTGCCCATCATATGCAGCCTCTGTACCCATCATATGCAGCCTCTGTGCCCATCATATGCAGCCTCTGTGCCCATCATATGCAGCCTCTGTGCCCATCATATGCAGCCTCTGTGCCCATCATATGCAGCCTGTGCCCATCATATGTAGCCTCTGTGCCCATCATATGCAGCCTGCGCCCATCATATGCAGCCTCTGTGACCCCACACACTTACCCCATCCTGGTGGTGGGTCAGGCAGCGGTTGACGGTAGTGAGTTCCTGTGTCTTTCATGGTTCTCTGTCGCCCCGTGTGTGTCTCTTCTGTTACATTAGGTGTCCAATCAGGGTGCCTGTGCATTCAGTCAATCAGGTGACGGGTATTAGATCTGCGCCTCCTGATTGGCTGAGAGGCGGTTCAGTGTTACAAAAGCAAATATTCATCTGCTTTACTAACACACCAGGGTGGACCACATTTTTTTAACCCTATTAGAGCCTATGGCCGCTGAAATTCAGGTGAGCGGCGTCCGAAAAGGGTCGGATGCCTGAACAAGGGGTGGCTACAGCGGCCATGAATAGATTCATGTTATGCATGAATCTATCCATTCTACACATAGGGGGGTGACTGCAGAGAGAGGGTGGCACCCGTGTGCCCTTAATGGACCCTGGTTGTGGGTAAACCTCTTTTCCTCTTGAAATAAATACTACCTTTGTGTCTTTTTTTATGTCACAGTGACCTTAATGCTGCAGTAATTGCATTCCCTGATTCTCCCTTCTCCCCTCAATCACAAACTAATAACATTTTTAATAAAACAATTGCATTCATTACATACCTTATATTAGATCTACTAATGTTATCACCAGGGCCGGCGCTACCACTAGGCGGATTAGGCAGCCGCTTGGAGCGCACTGCCGCCTAGAGCGCCCGGCCACTGTAGACAGAGCTTGCAGTTCCAATAATACTATGCACCAGGCAGCTGCTCTGACTCCTCTGAGCCTCTGGCATATGTGAAGCAGGGCAGCGCCCCCACCCCCCACTCCCGATCTCCACTCTGACATCGTGTGTGTCCACTGTGCAGAACACCTCCCCTGCCGCTCTCCACCTCTGACATTTTCGCAGTGGATTCACCCAGCCGGCTCTTCGCTCTGCACTCTGAGCCTCTGACTCAGAACGGAGATCATTCTGACAGTGTACTGTGTCCAGCACCCCACCCAGCCCCCCCTCCCCTCTCTGCTCTCTGCTCTGACATGTGTGTGTGTGTGTCCAGCGTCTACCCCCCCCCTCTCCCCCCCAGGACGCTCTCCTGGACTGGCTGTGTCACACTGGAGTGGAGGGGAGTAAATCCTGGGACAATCTTGTAGCATGGCGTCTGGCAGTGGCCCTTCCTCAGGCTTGGGGCCTGCTGGAGCCTAGAAGAGGCACGGACAGAGGCAGGTACAGGCATATACAGAAGAATTTAGGATTGGTGTGAGCAAGGAACAGGCAGACAGCAGGCACTCACGTGGGATACAAGTTTTCTGAGAGCAAGACCATCACCTGATGTGTATTCAGTAAAAACTGTTGCCTTTCTTAGATAATCACAAGATTGTGTATATATTGTTATTGGAATGCAATTGGCAAATCTCTTGTGTGTATTAAATGTATTTATATTCACTGATGACTGATCTGCCAAAGTGCCAAGTATGTACCAATGCCCCCCCCCCCCCCGTGAGGCTGCATTGATTGGCAGTGGTGAAGCGGCATTGATGGGCACAGCTGAGACTGTATTTGATGGGCACAGGTGAAACTATTTGATGGGCACAGGTGAAGCGGCATTAATGGGCACAGGTGAGACTGCGTTTGGACACAGGTGAAGCAGCATTAATGGGCACAGGTGAGACTGCGTTTGGGCACAGGTAAGACTGCGTTTGGGCACAGGTGAAGCGGCATTAATGGGCACAGGTGAAGCGGCATTAATGGGCACAGGTGAGACTGCGTTTGGGCACAGGTGAAGCGGCATTAATGGGCACAGGTGAGGCTGTATTTTATGGGCACAGGTGAGGCTGTATTTGCTGGGCACAGGTGAGACTGTATTTGATGGGCACAGGTGAGGCTGTATTTGATGGGCACAGGTGAGACTGTATTTGATGGGCACAGGTGAGACTGTATTTGATGGGCACAGGTGAGACTGTATTTGATGGGCACAGGTGAGACTGTATTTGATGGGCACAGGTGAGACTGTATTTGATGGGCACAGGTGAGACTGTATTTGATGGGCACAGGTCAGACTAGTTGATGGGCACAGGTCAGACTATTTGATTGGCACAGGTGAGACTTTCCACAATTAGCTAGTCTACCAAAGTGTTGCATGCGAAATAGTAGCAGTCATTAACCACTTCCTTACTGGGCACTTAAACCCCCTTCCTGCCCAGAGGACTTTTTGCGATTCGGCACTGCGTCGCTTTAACTGACAATTGCGCGGTCGTGCAACGTGGCTCCCAAACAAAATTGACGTCCTTTTTTCCCCACAAATTAGAGCTTTCTTTTGGTGGTATTTGATCAGCTCTGCGGTTTTTATTTTTTGCGCTATAAACAAAAATAGAGCGACAATTTTGAAAAAAAAAAAAAATGTGTTACTTGTTCCTATAATAAATAGCTCAATTTTTTTTTTAATTTTTTTTTTATCCTCAGTCTAGGCCGATACGTATTCTACATATTTTTAGTAAAAAAAATAAAAAAAAAAAAAACGCAAAAGTTATAGCGCCTACAAAATAAGGGACAGAATTATTATTTTTTATTATTTTTTTTTTACTAGTAATGGCGGCGATCTGCGATTTTTATTGCGACTGCGACATTATGGCGGACACATCGGACACTTTTGACACATTTTTGGCACCATTCACATTTATACTGCAACCAGTGCTATAAATGTGCACTAATTACTGTATAAATGTGACCGGCAGGAAAGGGGTTAACACTAGGGGGTGAGGAAAGGGGTTAAATGTATTCCCTATATAGTGTTCTAACTGTGGGGGAAGGAGGGTGACTGGGGGAGATGACCGATCTGTGTCCCTATGTACAAGAGACACAGATCGGTCTCCTCTCTCCCTGACAGGACGCTGTCATTGTGAGAGCCGGCAATGAGAAATGATCTCATATGTAAACATATGAGATCATCTCTCATTGGCCGCACAGATCGCCTAGCAAACGGCCACTCCGATTGGCCGTTCACGGCGATCTGTGATTGGGTGTGTCCAAGGGACACGGCCAGCACAGAAGTTCCCCGCTGCGCGCTCGGGAAACAAGCAAAGGGGAGGACGTAAAATGACGGCGCCCCAGAGAAGTAGAACCACCCTGTGGCCGTATATAGTCCATCGGGAAGTGGTTAAAAATGTGGGGTATACATAGCCAGGGCAAAGGGAATGGAGTCAGTAGTGGAGCCAAGGGGGGGCGGAAAAATGAGGTTTCGCCTAGGGTGTCAAAAATCCTTGCACCGGCCCTGGTTATCACTAGGTCTCTGAACAGTTCTATGCAATGTAGGCAGATTGTGGCTTGTGGTCGGGGTAGGCAGGAGGTTTCCTGAAAACATCAGAGGCACCCTGCTTCATTGATCCACCAAAGAGCACTCAGTCCTGATGAAAACAGTAGACTGGCTCATGGGAGGAGATGGCAAATATCAAAGGGCCAGATTCACAGAAGAGATACGACGGCGTTTCTCATAGAATCAGTTACGCATAGATAGCCCTAAGATCCGACAGGTGTAATTGTCTTACACTGTCGGATCTTAGGATGCAGTACCTCGGCCGCCGCTGGGTGGAGTTTGCATCGTATTCCAGCGTCGGATATGCAAATTATCAGTTACGGCAATCCACGATGGTTTTTCCCGTTCGTTACGTCGTTGCTAGTCTAGTTTCCCGTCGCAAAGTAAGTCGTCGTTTTACCTGCCCTAACTTTACACAGCCCATGTTAAAGTATGGCCGCCGTTCCCGTGTCGAATTTCAATTTTTTTTTCTTGTGTAAGACGTCCGGGAATACGAAAGTACGCTACGCACGTCGCCGTTCGAAAAAATTATGTCACTTCGCGCAAAGCACGGCGGGAATTTCAAAATGGAGCATGCACAGTAGGTCCAGCGCGGGAGCGCGCCTAATTTAAATGGCACACAACCCTTTGAATTACGCGGGCTTACGCCGGAGGCCGCCGGCGTAAGTTTTCACGCAAGTGCTTGGTGAATCAGGCACTTGCGATGAAAACTTGTGGCGGTGTAACGTATATACGATACGTTACGCCGCCGCGATTCTACATGAATCTGGCCCAATATATCAGACTTTTCTAGATAAAACCCATATGTGATGCAGAGCCTCCTTGATTGAAAGAATTCATATCCAATGAATGAATGGGGGGCGGGCCAAGGACAGTAAAAATGAGGAAGAAAGAGATGCTTGATATCATCCAGCCAGGAAATCAGGCGGGCCTTTATCTAACTTGTTGCAACTTCTAATGCACCTGTGAGAAGCTCACAGTGTGCAGTGAAATTAGAATAGGCACATTCAGTACAGGAGAGGAACCCGTACAACTGTACAAGACTAATGGTAAGGCTGAAGTTTAGCATTAAATTAACAAATTTTCAAATTTAGCACCCAAGTGCTAAATGTAGGAAAACTCCACTTTTCTTAAAACAATTGCTACACCAGCCATGTTGTACTTTCATAAAACTAAACAATTATCTTTCCATTTTAACCAGCACTTTGTTTTTTTGTTTTTGTTTTTTTTAACTATTAAAAGCAAAAATGCATCTAATAATGCGCCATTCCTTATTAACCACTTCAGTACTGGGCACCTTTACCCACCTTTTCCTTCCTTTCTAGGCCAATTTTCAGCTTTCAGCACTGTCACATTATGAATTATAAATTGCCTGGTCATGCCACACTGTAGCCATAAGAAATCACCACTGTTTTTTTTTATTTTTTTGCTACAGAGACAAAACAAGCTAGTTTTTCTTTGTTTCTGTTATAAAATGTTGCAAATAAATAATCTTTCTTCATAAATTTAGGTCAAAATGCATTTTGCTACTATTCCTAGGTGAAAATAACCCAAATCAGTGTTTATTATTCAGTCTGAAAGAAAATTATAGAGTCCACAAACTATGGTATATATCTGAAAATTGATCAATCCTGATGTACTGACGGCCTATCTCATTTCTTGAGGCTCAAATCATATAACTGGTGTGGCACTGTGACACTGACTGGTGACAGTTTGTAAAAAAATAGTAATTTATTAAAAAAATTTTTTTTTCATATTATGATTGCTTATACCAATGAATTTCATTGGTATAAGCAACCAATTTTACTGAATGAAACTCGTTCATTCAGTGTCTGTTGTGATTATCTGTGATTGGCCAAAATTAATCACATGGCTCAGATAGGCTGTGATTGGCCCTGTCTGTACCATGTGATCACTGTGACCAATCACAGCTACTGTAGCAGCACAATTGTAGACAATGGATGGCATGAAATGAAGCCAGCAATTGTTTACAATTGTCATGTGCACTGCTGTGATTGGTTACAGGGATCACATGGTACTGGCAACGGGTCAGTACAGTAACAGATCATGCCGCTGCATGGCCACGCAAGAGGCACGTTCTGGGAGAACATCATATGACGTCCTCCCAGAACAACAGTTCTCCTGCCCAGTCCTTATTGTACTATAGGTTGGGCAGGAAGGTTTTAATGTCAACCCAACATACCTTGCTATTGGACATGCACTGCAGTGCACCCTAGCACCCTATGAACACAATAACATGATTGTGGTGTACTACCCTGCTAAAAATAGTACCAGCACATTTTTGGGGCAATTTGGTGCAGTAGGCAGCCTATTCAAATTAATGACTTGCCTTACAAAGCATGTTACCTTGCTGAAGCAATCATGCATACATTACAGCAGCACAACTGTGTGAACTTAGCCTTATGCCGCGTACACACCATCGTTTTCTGCGATGGAAAAATGCGACGCTTTATGTGCTTTAAAAAAACGTCATTTTTCAAACTTCAATTTGAACAACGACGTAGCATACACACCATCGCTTTTTCACAACGCTCTAGCACAGCGCAGTTCCGTCAATCACGCACGACGTCACTATAAAGGGTCGTTTCCAAGCGGAAGACGGCCTCTTTTGCTGATATCGTGTTGCTGCGTGTTAGTAAAAGTTTGGTGAGATACGATTCGTGATTTTCAGTGACTGTGCTTTAAATTTCGTTTTCTTGTCTATAAGCTGAAAAACACCTTAACGAATGTGCTCATTCCATTCTGAACAGTCGTTTTACATGAATGAGCGCTGCCGTCTCCTAACTTGCTTCTGAGCATGCGCGGGCTTAAATCGACGTTTTTACGTACACACGGTCAATGTTTAGAACACAGAAAACGACGTCGGCCAAAAACGACACATAAAATTGAAGCATGCTTCAATTTTTTTCTGTCGTTTTTTAGAAGACATAAAACAACGTTTTTGCCCACACACGGTCAATTAAATTGACGTTTTTGAAAATGACGTTTTTTTCCATCGCAGAAAACGATGGTGTGTACGCGGCATTAGGCCCGGCTCACACTGATGCAGCAATCATTCTGACTTAGGAGCACTTGTTGCATCAGAAGTCGGACCCCATTCTGTACAATGGAACTGTTCTAATAGGTGCAACTGGAGTCGCTCCGATTTAGGAAAAGGTTCCTGCACTACTTTTGGTCCGACTTTGGTCCGACTGGCATTGACTTCTATTAACCTGTAGCGCTGACCATACGCACATATGCATCCTTAGCTTTAAGGGGTTATACCGGGATGATTCTTGCAGCTGCATCCCGGTACTATTTTTTACAGCGGCTGATGCTGGGTGCACGGTGTACCACTACTTATATTGGCATGGGGCGGGGTCACCGGGGTGACCTCACCCAGAGCCCCCACCCCTTATAACACCACATCCAAGGACATGATGGGTGGTGACGTCGTAAGGGGCGGGCCTCCATGGGGACCCGGCCCCATGCCAATATAAGTAGTGGCACACCGCACACCCAGCATTAGCATGGGGGAGAGCGTTGAGTAACATCGGAAGAAGAACAGAGGGAGAAGACAGCGGAGAAGACCCAGCAAAAGAGCGAGAAGACCCAGCAAAGGCAGAAGAAAGCGGACACAAGGAGAAGAACCGGAGAGGGCTAAAAGACATCAGCAGAAAGGGGAGAAGAACCGGCAGAGGCAGAAGACGTCAGCGGAGGAGGCAGAAGAGCCAGAGAGAGGAGAGAAGAAGTCGGAAGAGACGCCGGAGCTACCTTAAAAAATGACTTTAAAAGCTGTGTAGTGTGTTTTATTTTTGCCACTTTTTTGGGGGTAAATGGGTAGGGGTACCAATTGGTGAAAGGGAATTAGAGAAAGGGATATCAGGTTTATAATGGTAGATCAATGTACCTATGTATAAAATGCCCATGTCTCAAATTCCTCTTTAATTTTACAAGTTAATTATTCATTTTGTATTTGCATTTTCAACCACTTCTCATGGTAAGTTTTTATATGGAAACCTTTTTTTTTTTGCTTTCTTAAAAAGCTGAAAATATAATAATACCAGTACTAATGATATAAGTAATATTATTACTATTCATATTAGTTTGGATATGACCTTGAGATGTAGATCGTTTCTGTGGTGACTGCTATTAGAAATGAAATTTGTTATTATAGTCTTGTACCTATGCCAGTAGAAGGGTTAACAACCAGGCAAACTCATTAGACTAATGGCTGTGATCTTTTGCTGTTGTGGTTCACTTCAACAGGTGCTGCATAAACTTTATTGATTTCACGAGCCACACGGCGACGCTAAAATATACTGCTAATAACCAACTATTTCTCACTCTGGTACCCAGGGTGCTTTTCACTCCGTAATAATAAGCCAATCAGAGGAAAGCACAATTCTCAACGATGGTCTTTGGAAACTGGAGACATCAGCAGTTATTTTAGGAAAGTAGAGTTCCACAGTAATTACAGGTGCAAGCTGACCTATTATAAGCTGTAAGCTAAACAAAAGGCATAGCAGCCAATTAACGATACTCAACAAATTCCCCAATGTTTAAACAAAGTGTATAGATAAGGAGTGGCAGCTTAACGAGATCACCATTTCATTAGTTATACTAATTAATATATTATCTGTGAAGTTTGAGAATTTTGCTTCCCATATACCAGCTCTCTTGGTCAATACGCTGGAAAAATTGAGCTTTGCTTAACACATTTTTTATTTGAAGGTAGAACATAATTAGAAAGCAGTATCTGTGTGACAAACATGTTAGGCATCAGCTCAATGCACTGGTTTCTCCATCCTAATGTCAATGGGTTGAATTTGGCTTCTTATACCCTGAGGGATGCTGGTGGCAAAGAAAACTGCACAAGTTACACTCAGCTTCTATGGTTATATCATATATACCTCCCTTGGTTTCTTTCTCATACTAAAGAATGAGAAATTAGACTTTGTCTACTGCAAAAATAAGAACAAAACTGTATATCATGATACCAGCAGTGACCATAGACATAAAAAGGCCCACATGCAATTCAGATACGTATTCATTAAAAAGCCCCTTGTAATTCCCTGTAGGTTAATATCCAGACTAATGAAGAAGGCCCCCATTAGAATTACTGCATTATACAGTTCTGTAGATTTAATAATTTTACAGTAGCTTGCTGGGTAGAAGAGATGACCTCATCAGTGAGCCTGCTGCTCCATCACTATCCTATAAGAGCTCTGCTTAAAAAGGAACTTCAGTCCTGTTTTAAAAAAAATAAAAACGCAGCAGCTACAAATACTGTGGCAACTAACTTTTAACCGGTTAAGACCCGGACCATTATGCAGGTTAAGAACCTGGCCCCTTCTTGCGATTCGGCACTGCATCACTTTAACTGACAATTGCGCGGTCGTGCGATTGTACTGATTTTTACTTTTCCCACTATAGTCAACAATGGCCTCTTTCTTCTTCCTCTAGTTCTTAGCTAAGTTACTGGAGGCGAATCATTAAAGAAGAAGTATGGCCAAAACTCTTTTGGCCATACTTGTCTTGTAGGTCATGAGAATGCACTCAGTTTTGCACTCCTGTGATCCAGAATCAGCTGACAGTAGGCTAAAGCTAGCTGTCAGCTGGCGTCACAGAACAGTCCAGGCCCTGCAGGGATCCTGTCAATAATGTTGGGATCTGCCCAGATGCCTGACCAGTGTTGGCTCAGTCTCTCACTTTGCCACTGAGAGCTGAACAAGCCACCTCTACTCCTCCACATTCTGGCGCTCCAGTGAGCACTGGAGGGGCAGAGCACAGAGCGGTGACTAAAGCCGCGTAAAAAGACCGATGGACTGTCTTCATCAGTCAAACCGATCGTGTGTGGGCCCCATCGGTCTTTTTTCCATCGGTGTAAAAAATAGAACATGTTTTAAATTTGGATAAAAAAACAATAGGAAATTCCGATCGTCTGTGTGGAACTCCATCGGAGAAAAATCCATGCATGCTCAGAATCAAGTCGACGCATGCTCGGAAGCATTGAACTTTATTTTTTTCGGGTTGTCGTAGTGTTTTACGTCACCGTGTTTTGGCACGGTCGGAATTTAGTCTGATAGTGTGTATGCAAGACTGATGAAAGTCAGCTTCATTGGATATCCGACGAAAAAATCCATCGGATTTGAATCCATCAGAAATCCGATCGTGTGTACAGGGCATAACAGTCACCATTCTGTGCCCAGAGTGGACCCGAGAACTGAGTGATCAATGGTCTTTGATCACTCAGTTCTCAGTGTATTGGTGGCGGATCGGATTGATTCTGGACCTACATAGGTGAGCATATTTTTTAATCCCGTACTTCTCTTTTAATTGTACCTCACCTGTATTGCACCTTTACTGCATCTTTACCACACCTTCACTGCATCATTGCCACAGCTATACTGCATGCTGGTTTACTAAAACTGTTAAGTTCATCAACACTTCTTCAAGGGCCCCAACGATAGCCAGCTGTCAGGACCATTAAGGTAAGTACTCACCGAGGCCGAGATGCTGAGGGCGGCTCACCTTTGCGACCCTGTGCAGACCACTCCCTGGAGTTAGAACAGAGGAGGGACGGCACAAGGAGGCACCTGTGCCGGGAACTGGTAGGCAGACTTGGTGCAGCTGACGAAAACAGGGCAGGTGCAGAGGACTGGAGACAGTCGTTGATCAGGCAGGAACAGGCAGGTAAGTCCAGAAGGGACCAACAGGAAACAAAGGCAAATCCGGGTCACAGGCCGTGGGTCAGGAGTTGGAGAGATCAGAGGAAGTCCGTGAGAGCAAGCCAAGGTCAAGGGGCAGGAGACAACAGCAAATCCGATAAGCAGGCAGGGGTCAAGTGTAGGAGACGGCAGAGAATCGTCGAGGTCCAATCCGGGTCAAGCAGGTCTGGGTATACAGGTTTCCAAGGTTCTCTCACAGGGTAAAGCTGACAACGAACCAGCCATTAGCAAAGGGGAAGGGGCTGGCTTAAATAGGCCGCACTGGCCACTGATTGGTCCAAAGTAACATGGGTTCAGAACCAGGCTCCAAGGGACAGCAAGCAAAGTAATACTTGAGCAGTGGCTCAGAGGCAAAGAGCTGGACTCACAATGGACAGGTCCCAGGTTCAATTCCACCCAGAGCCAACTGGGGAAATGTGACCGTAAAGGGCAGTGCCCTGACAGTGCCCCCCCCCTAGGGGCGGACTCCGGACGCCCAAACTGTCCACTAGTTCCGGATGCTCCTGATGGATCAAACAGGGAGCATGTAGATCTTTACTTCTTCTTTTTGGGTTTTTTTGATCCTGAAGTTCTGGTAGGGGGCGCCCTCCTTGCTTGTAAGGCCTGTTCAAATACTACCAGATCCTGTTTACGGACCATAGTACCATCCGAGGCATACGTGCAGTCTGGAGGGAGAACTTCAACTGGGGACATAGGAACTGAAGACACAGGAACTGGAACTGGGGACACAGAAACTGAGGACATAAGAACTGGAACTGGGGACACTGGAACTGAAGAAACTGAGGACATAAGAACTGGAACTGGGGACACTGGAACTGAAGACACTGGAACTGAAGACACTGGAACTGAAGACACTGGAACTGAAGACACTGGAACTGAAGACACTGGGACTGAAGACACTGGAACTGAAGACACTGGAACTGAAGACACTGGGACTGAAGACACTGGGACTGAAGACACTGGGACTGAAGACACTGGGACTGAAGACACTGGGACTGAAGACACTGGAACTGAAGACACTGGAACTGAAGACACTGGAAAGGTAGGCACAGATTCTGAGGCATAGAAAAAACTTCCAATAGTACCCACTTGAAGAAGCTTTGGCCGAGGTGGGCGAGTTGGGCAAAGCGATATAAGGTGCCCGCTAGCACCACAATAAAAGCAAAGTCCATGGGCTCTTCTCCGCTCTCTTTCTGCCATAGATAGGCTGGACCGGATGACCCCGATCTGCATGGGTTCTTCCTCCTCCAAGGTAGGCGTGTGTGCATCCACAGAAATGTCAAGACCTTGTGATGGGGAAACTTTCAGGCTGGGCACATACGGAGTCTCATAATTTGGCACACACTGGGCTGGCTGGAGGTCATAACCGTACTGGGGCTTCCTATCCTTGGGTACCCGTAGGCCCCGTGAACTAAGAGCAGACCTGGAAGTGCTGGTCCTCTTGGAAGCAGGGATATATGAGTCCAGAGCAGACATGAACGTCTCCCAGCTGTCCATGACTGGACTTTTTTCCTGCAGCAGCAGGTGAGCCCACGATTTGACCTGCCCTGTTAGCAAGTTGACGGAGGCTCTAACCTTAATATAGTCCGTGGCATAGGTCCTAGGTTTAAGGGTGAACAATATCTCACAGTCGGTTTTAAAGCACAAGAAGGATGCACGGCTACCATCAAATTTTTCTGGCATGACAACAAAAGGTTCATAACATGCTGGTTCCGGGGCTGGGCGTGTTGTCCCTTTAAATTTTTGGACTTCTTGTTGTAGTTCCTGAATAGTATGGTTCAGGCTGGAGACTTGCAGAGCCAGGGAGGTGAGCATCTTGTACAAGTCTGCGGACTCCATATTATTAGTTAGTCCATTATGGAAGGGTTTACCTTCTTGCAATTTTTGAACGGCAACTGTCAAAACAGACACCTGTTGACACAGGTTTTCAAGGGGTGAGCATGCCCTGTCGGCCTCAGACATAAGGGCTGGTTCGTACTGTCAGGACCATTAAGGTAAGTACTCACCGAGGCCGAGATGCTGAGGGCGGCTCACCTTTGCGACCCTGTGCAGACCACTCCCTGGAGTTAGAACAGAGGAGGGATGGCACAAGGAGGCACCTGTGCCGGGAACTGGTAGGCAGACTTGGTGCAGCTGACGAAAACAGGGCAGGTGCAGAGGACTGGAGACAGTCGTTGATCAGGCAGGAACAGGCAGGTAAGTCCAGAAGGGACCAACAGGAAACAAAGGCAAATCCGGGTCACAGGCCGTGGGTCAGGAGTTGGAGAGATCAGAGGAAGTCCGTGAGAGCAAGCCAAGGTCAAGGGGCAGGAGACAACAGCAAATCCGATAAGCAGGCAGGGGTCAAGTGTAGGAGACGGCAGAGAATCGTCGAGGTCCAATCCGGGTCAAGCAGGTCTGGGTATACAGGTTTCCAAGGTTCTCTCACAGGGTAAAGCTGACAACGAACCAGCCATTAGCAAAGGGGAAGGGGCTGGCTTAAATAGGCCGCACTGGCCACTGATTGGTCCAAAGTAACATGGGTTCAGAACCAGGCTCCAAGGGACAGCAAGCAAAGTAATACTTGAGCAGTGGCTCAGAGGCAAAGAGCTGGACTCACAATGGACAGGTCCCAGGTTCAATTCCACCCAGAGCCAACTGGGGAAATGTGACCGTAAAGGGCAGTGCCCTGACACCAGCAGAGGAATAACATAAAGAACTGCCCCTCCTTTAATGCAATCCTGCAAGTCCCCTTTGTTCACTGCTCGTATTTATCGCGTATACCGCGCACTTTTTTGCCCAGGGCAAAATCGTGGGTGCGCGATATACGCCGATACCCGCTTTCCCGCGCCGAGTTTGAATACTGCACTGACATATACCAAGCGCAGTACCCTCGTGTATGTTCGGGCAGTCTCGGCTCCTCTCGCGCTGACGTCTTGGACGTACAGGACGTCAGCGCGAGAGTAGCCGAGCCTGCCCGACCATACACGAGTGTACTGCGCTCTGTATATGTCGGCGCAATATTCAAACTCGGCACGGGAAACGAGCGGGGAGGACACCAAAACTGTAAGTACAAAAAATCTTTTTTCCACAGGAATTTCGGGCAACTTTAGGGGTGCGCGCTATACCCCAATAAATACGGTAATTTGTTTCTATGGACAGTGCACATCCAATCGGTCTAGGATTAACATAGTCACCATCAGTGCACGTTGGCAGTCAGGGCCGATCCTGGGCGGGTGCACTGCACCCAGGCGCCGCAGAGTGGGAGGCGCCAAAGAGCCAGGGTATCCTGATGTCCCGTGTGCTGCCTCGCGCCCGCATATTAGCCCGGCGCTCCTGCGGTCAGTGTGTGCCTAAAAATTAATACAGCTATTCCCCACCCCACGGCAATCTGCATATTGGCCGCCCGCTTGCCTGCTGCATATGATGATTCATTCACCGCCCGCTGTTCCATACGAGGAGGTAGGCTAGGTCTCTCCCACCTCCTCCCCATGTCCTGCCTGTGCCCGCCCACAACCCCTTCCTGCAGCCAATCTGTGCCTATGAAGGGGGTGTGGGCGGGAGATTTCGATCCAGCCAGCGATCTTGCCTGTCATGCCTGTTGTCGCTGCTGGTAGTGCTGCACATACATGACAGATCATCCGACCCGCCCGGCGCCACCGCCCGCTGTATTACCCCCTTCCTAGGCACAGATTGGCTTCAGGAAGGGGTTGTGGGCGGGCACAGACAGGACATGGGGAGGAGGTGGTGGCAGTATAGTTCCTGTGTCTGGTAAATCAAGATTTATTATTGCTCAGTGCTGCACTTTAGGTGACCTTGCTACTGTTTATGCTGATCTGGATGGCAAGTGTCTATTTATGCCTAGTCCTTATTACTAAATATCCTGTATGCTAAACTGTGTTATTACCATTGTCAATCCATTTCAATGCTACTTTGCCACCAACCATATCAGGTGATGATATATTAGGTCTGCCTTTACTAACTGGTTCAGTGCCTGTTTTCTTTGATATAGTACTACTATCGCATAATACGTTTTACTTTTCTGTGATATTGCATGCTTTGTACACTCAGAGGGGCTAACATTTTGAAAGAGGTTGAGGCAAAGAACAGAGGACTTATCCTATCCAGTGGCACCTATGGGGGTAGCACTGCAAATAATTATGATAATTAAACTTGAACCTTGCTGTATTATTAAGGAGCTGGTAAGTGTGAGAACGCAATATATTATTTGATCACAATGCAGGCATTACCCCAAACCTCTACTTATGTATTTATTTTTTATTTTTTATAACAGCTCTACTTTAATTGGCCAGGTCTGTGCTAGGTTGACTTTAGCTTTATATGTGATGTACTTGATATGGATTTGTTTAGTTTATGGTTTATTTTATAGGGTAGTATATGCAAAAAACATTATTGCTGCACTGAGACTCAACAAAGCACAGCTATGTTCATGGCTAGAATACATGATGAAAACAGCTACTGATGAACCTTCTGTAGTAAGATACTGCTTGAGTTTTTAGTAGGCTACAGTAGATGGCAGCAGAATATAATATTTCCTTTATGTCGCTATCATTATTCACAATCTATCTTGTACGTTTGGGATGAACAAATCTGCTAGTAAACTAGAAATAAAAAAATAAAGGTGACAAGAAATACCTTGGAATTTGCACCTGCAAAAATCCTAGGAGCTTTAGAGCAATGAAGGTAAACTGCTTGTACCATTTTGGTTCATTGACTAGTATAACGTAAAATGTGAAGTCTGGTGTAAAACACAGAGCACCTGTAAACAGCAGCATGCAGGTGCGTTATAGAAGAATATGAAACTGAGCATGCGTAAAGCACAAAGCTCAGTGGAGGGACCCAGAGAAATGCCTAACATAAAGCATTATAAAATGCTATACTAACCTTATTTTGATACATTTAGAATAACATAGAAAAGCAAGCCTTTCATAAAGAGGGGAAAAAAATACTTGGCTTGTTACCTTACTGAATAGGGTGAATGAGTGGATTAGTTTAAAAATTAAAATGTAATACTATTCATAGGGTCAAGGTAAAAAAATAAAAAAATCTTGATTTTATCTGTCATTTCTGCAAGGGTTTGGGTGTATGGGTATTTTCTGGCGATGAAACTGCTTTTCAAATGCAACTTCAAATACCTTAGATGGGGGTTAGGCACAGGTCAAGAGGAGATCAAAAGAACCTATGAAGCAAATAAAGTGTATAGCCCAAACAATTTTTTGCTTTGCATATAGTAGGGAAAGGTTGTAAACCTCTGTAGGTTTACTTTTTTATGTGTTCTGTTTAGGAGACTTCTCTTCACTTCTTGTCAAGGAGACAGAGAAGGAAGTAAAAGAAAATGTCTCCAAAATGGTCTCTTAAGCCCTGTACACACAATCGGTTTGTCTGATGAAAACAGACCGATGGACTGTTTTTCATCGGACGAACCGATCGTGTGTGGGCCCCATCGGTTTGTTTTCTATCGGTAAAAAAAAAAGAACATGTTTTAAATTTTTCCTATGGATAAAAAACCGATAGAAAAAAACGATCGTCTGTGTGGAAATCCATCAGTCAAAAATCCATGCATGCTCAGAATCAAGTTGACGCATGCTCGGAAGCATTGAACTTAATTTTTCTCAGCACGTCGTAGTGTTTTACGTCACCACGTTTTGGCACGGTCGGATTTTTGACTGATGGTGTGTAGGCAAGACTGATTAAAGTCAGCTTCATTGGATATCCGATGAAAAAATCCATCGGATTAGATTCCATCAGATATCCGATCGTGTGTACAGGGCTTTAGTGTCACCATTGGAAGAGTTACACCACCATCTGTTCTGGTGACAACTAAAACATTTTTGTTTATTATTTGTTTCTGTGACAATGGTCTCCAGGACAAATAAGGTTCATAAACACTATCATAAAATGGGGCAAACATTTTCATCTGAGGAATGATCGTACAATTTTCTGATAGTGTGTGCACAACTTTCAACAGCCAATTCTGACCTTCCGAACAAAAATTTCTGAAGGGACAAGCTTAAAAAAAATTCTCAGAAGGGAAACAAACTAATGATTTTCATTTAATTTTTACTATTTTCGTATGTTTTTCATACGAGAAAAATCAGAAACGAAAGACTGCGCATGAGCAGAAACAATAAACAAAAAAAAAAGCATTCTTCATACGAGAGTTTTCATATACATTATTTCCTTTCTCTTGCTGTGAAACAATGAGGCAAATTGGAGGCAGATTTTCTTATAGTGTGTACCTCATTTAAAGTGGTTGTTAAGCCACTATATACACTTCATACAGTTTTCTCTGTTCAATTATGTAAGGTGCCCCTGTGTCTGTGCTTTCTAAAAATAAGCTGCTATATACCTGATTTCTGGGGGCAGATCGGCGCTCACGTAGCTGGCCGGCTCTCTCTTTTCTTTTCTCAGCTGCAGCAGGCGGGGCCGAGAATCCCCTGCTGACGTCAGTCAAGAGGGGAGGAGGAGAGAGGTGGCCGGTCATGTGTACACCAAGCAGCGTTCAAAAATCAGGTATATAGTAGCTTATTTTTATAAGGCACATCCACTGTGGCAGCTTACATTAATAAACAGAGTGAATAGTGTAAAAAAATAATGATAATTTCAGCAGCAGGAGGGGAGGGGGTACATAAACTAACCACTGTGTCGAGGCCCAGCAGCCATGATAAACTGTGGTCAGTTTACAGGGGAGGGCAGAACCAGGCAGGTATTTTAGGTTATACAGGGGGCCAAATTACACAGCACATGCAATGTGCTGTTTAACATGCTTTAAGAGAACAGTTTTAATTTTTTAGGGTAAAAAACACTTTAAGGCTTCATATACACACAGCCTACTTTGACCACCGGCCATGGGAAAACTCAAAAGGTGGCAAAATTGTGCTGCAAATTTGCTGCAGTATTGCTGTGGTTTGCATTTTCTGGTGGACAGAAGACAAAACGTTCCTCTCCTGAACTTGATTATTTTGCATTCAGGAGAGGGAGGTTGAGGGAGGTTGAAGCTCCCCTAACTCAGCTCCCAAACTCGTGTAAAAGCCAGTGTGTACATTAACACTATAGGCTTTTATGGAGTTGAGTGTAGGAGCTTTGGCAAAAAAACACCAAAAGCTCCTAAACTCAACTTTAGGAGCTGTAGTGTACATGAAGTCTAAGGCCCCGTACACACGGGAGGATTTATCCGCGGACACGGTCCAGCGGACCGTTTCCACGGATAAATCCTCTCGAGGATTTGCGCGGATTTTGATGCGATGGAGTGTACTCACCATCGAATCGAAATCCGCAACGAAATCCTCTGGAGATGACGTGTCGCGCCGTCGCCGCGATGATGACGCGGCGACGTGCGCGACGCAGTCATGTAAGGAATTCCACGCATGCATTGAATCATTACGACGCATGCGGGGGATCCCTTTGGACGGATTGATCCGGTGAGTCTGTACAGACCAGCGGATCAATCCGTTGGGATGGATTCCAGCGGATAGATTTGAAGACATGTCTTCAAATATTTATCTGCTGGAAATCCATCGCATGGGAGAAAAATCCGCGGAAACAGATCCGCTGGATTTTACACACCATAGAATCTATCCGCTGAAACCCATTCGCTGGGATTTTTCAGCGGATGGATTCTATCGTGTGTATGGGGCCTAAGAGAAGGTGAATTTACTCAGCAGGAATTTATACTGCAATAAAAATGTTGCAGGAGCTTGAACCTTTCCCCACTTTTCAAAACTGTAAGAAGAATCTATGTTTTCGTTCACATGGAGCCTACTATAGTGTACGCCCCTGCGAGGGCCATGTTTACCTGCACAGGGATGATAGGTGTTCCGTCCATTCCATTGCAAGTAATTACATTAATGTCATTTGGGATGCAGCAGGTGCATGGACACAGGCGCTGCACTCAATGTGGCATCCATGCGGGTGCACATCTCCGAACGGACACTGGCCCAGATTCAAGAAGCAATTGCGCCTGTGTAACCATAGGTTACACAGCGCAATTGCTTACTTGCCCTGGCGTTACGAATGCTCCTGATGCAGGAACATTGTAACATTGTAACAATGTCTATTGAACTCTATGGTATTATTGTAGGAGTGGCCACATGTACAGTACTGTACAGCCCACAAGATATTAGGACTAAGAAGATACTGCTTGATTGTGTATCCCAAAAAACTGGTATGTAAACACACATTGAGTTTTCCCACTTTAAAATGCATTTTAGTGCATTTAAAATGATCCAGTCGATTTGTCCAATATGTATGCCATTGTCATAAAGTAATGCTATATAGCTATCAGTCAAGGGCTTATCTTTGCTTTAGTAAGTAGGAATTTAGTTGCCAATTGACAGCCAGCTATAAGTTTTTTTTTTTTATGTTTGTTAGTTTTTTGTTTTTTTTTAGCAAGCATCAGTAGGTTTAAGTGACTTGTTTCATTTTGACCAAGATATGTGTCTACTGCCATTATGTATGTTTACTGCTTCTTCGGAGCTGTCCAAAGTTCTGAACATGGAAAATGTGACAATAGTGGTACCTGTAATATTGCAATGTTTGACCTTCACTATTCATCACAGTGTATAGCGAGATATCTCAGCTAACATAAGCTTAAAGGAGAATCAAAAATCAATGTGACAAGCTTGTCAAGTGTAGAAATGAAAATGTAAGATGTATGCACACGGTAAAGGGAATCTAAACAGTGTATTTATATGCACTGAGAAGGATGGTTAATATTCACACACTTACTGTATGTAAGCTAAAAGAGTAAAATGTATTCATCTTTCCCAGCAGTTCTTATTAAAATAGATACACATGAACTTTAGGAGTGTGTTTATGGGAATATTTGACCATTGTTCCAGAAGCGCATTTGTCAGGTCAGGCACTGATGTCGGACGAAAAGGCCTGGCTCACAGTCTCCGCTCTAATTCATCCCAAAGGTGTTTTGTTAGGTTGAGGTCAGGACTCTGTGCAGGCCAGTCAAGTTCCTCCACCTCAAACTCACTTATCCATGTTTTATGGACCTTGCTTTGTTCCCTGGTGCGCAGTCATGTTGGAACAGGAAGGGGCCATTCCCAAACTGTAACCACAAAGTTGGGAGCATGAAATTGTCCAAAATCTCTTGGTATGCTGACGCCTTAGGAGTTCCCTTCACTGGAACTAAGTATCAAGAGAGGAAACCCATAGAGAGGAAGTTTGGAAGCACTACCAAACAAGTATACAGTAATAAGATTACAAAAATATATTTATTCAAAAACACATATAGATATTACACATGAACGTGGATACAATATGAAAAAAATAGCAAAGAAAAATATGATTACTGAAACCGACGCGTTTCGTGAAAAGTTTTCCCCTTCATCAGGGTTTTGACAGAGAATATCATCTCTGAAGAAAAATGCAAGATAATCAATAAACAGTGTATATACATGTATACCGATAACAATTGGTACTGTCTCTAATACATACAGCCCTGCGGGTATTTTTCTCTTACATAATATTCATTGCAAATACATATGGGTAAATTGGAAAGAAACTGTGCTATTCACTCCGAGAGCGGCGATTTCCATGTAAACAATAGATATAAATCGCGCTACCTCTAAAGCAGAAAACACTTGTTGAAAACACAAAATTATGAATTTACAAATAGGTGATATATGATGATATACATAGAACTCACTACTATATCAAAAACATTGGGGTTTGATGGCCACTAGGGTGCACTATACAGCAATCTCAAAAACCCTCCAGTAATAATGAAAAGTGATATAATGGTGACTAATACATTTTGATCAAGAAACATATATATACACAATAACTGAAAATAAAATATAGTTAGAAATAGTTAAATAAAAATAATAATAAAAAAAAATTTAATTGTGACAATAAAAGTCCATAAATATTTAACAGATGAGATGTCAAACACCCGTGTATTTGTGCCACATTTCAGATTAGTTGAAAAGCGTGTCCAAAATAAAACAGTGATGTATCCTCCACCAGACTATGGATTTGCTCCTTACCAGATTTCCATGATCCCTTATGACAGGGGATCATAAACAGCATGTATTGGGTAGTCACTCCCAGTCTCGCAGTTCAGACATATACGGTCCTAATGGGTCTTATTCACAAGTAATTTCACCAGCATCAATGCCCACCATGTAAAAAACAATAACAGCTCCACATAGTGTATTAAATGGGTAAAGAATTTATTAAAAAGTAGTATTGCACTTACAATCATGCAATTAAAAAATTGCCTTGAATCTGATGTGCCGGCTGGTACACAAACTCTCAGGCACCTGTCCACTGGGGGAACTTTTGGAGCTCCTGACCTCAATATCATTGAGCCACTCTGGGAAGATCTCAAATGTGCGGTTCATGCAAGACAGCCCAGGAATTTACAGGAACTGGAGGCTTTTTTCCAAGAGCAATGGGCAGTTTTACAAACTGAGAAGAAAACACTAATCATGAGTGAAAGAAAAGTTTTTGTGTTATCATTAATGTTCTCTGAAAAATGGCCAAGAAATCATACATTCTGCCAGGGTATATAAACTTATGAGCTCAACTGTATATGTTCACAAACAATGCAACTTCATTGGACACACCAATATTAAAGTTTCTATGACAAAACTTTGAGGAGGTCTTGTTGTGATACCCCAAGCTATACTTTCTTCAGATAATATCTAAAATCCAAGCATCCTTCACTTTGTCCACCCAGGCCTCAGTGAAAAGAGTTAACCTTCCTCCTACTTGAGGGTACTGGGTGGATACACTCTCAGAAGACCTTGTGGGAAGATTTTGCAGCCTGATTGGACTTAAACTTGGTCCCTTTGGAAAAGGCATGAGACGTTGGTTTGGAGTCCGAATGGCGACAGTGATCTGGAGCGACCTCCGGATGGATATTTATTCTCTGTTCTGGTGATGTGACTTATCACACATTGGATCAGTCCTTATTAACCTAGACCGGAGACGATGACTTGGAAAGTCTTAGCCAACAATTATCCCGAAGTACCTTTCTATTCAAATTTGCAGTTCTTGAGGCTGGTGGCAAGATTCAGAGGCAACATTAAAAAGGGCACAGAAAAGGAGCCCTTAACACAGTCCACCAGGCAAGTAAAGCCTAACTACTGTAGCAAACTTTGTGAAGTAGGCTTACAGAGAGTAGAACAGCATGAGCTGGAGCAGCCCGATGTGTGACAGGTGAGCGGTGGTTGGGACAAACAGCAGAGTGGCAGCAGAGAAGGATAGGAAGCCAGACTATCTAAAACCAGCATCCCACCAGTCCATGGCAACCTGAGAAGCTGTCCGGCAGCCACCTGCCTCCTTGGGGGCAACGTTACCTGCCCAGATTCCTGCATATGCACATGCCCAGGAACACATAGGGCACAATGTTAGGGGACCATAAGAACCAGCCAGGCTGCCAAATTAAACCAGGTTCACATCCCACATCCCAACATACAGTCCTTTATACTGCAGTAGAAAAGCTGTTCAACCAAAGAGACCCATTGGGCAGTCCTTTCATATACGGCCCACCAAATGCACAGTACTTACTGTCTGCAGACTATCTCTACACCAAGGGAACCCACTACAAAGGGAGATATTCAGCCAAAAATGAGGGGTCTTCTGACTCAGGAGAGACTGAACCTGGCAGGGTGGCAAAAAGAAAACCCAGGCAACAAAAAAAAAATATATATATTCTTTTAAAAACATATCTGGACAAAAAATAAGAACACTGGTTGGGGGAGACAGCCACACTTTATAGGGTAGTTAAAAGGTCGTCCTAAAAGGGTCAGAGGGGGGGGGAGTTGACCCATTATAGACTGATATGAGAAGGTAGAGGAAATATAAATACACACATCCCTCTTCCTTTTAGCCACAAGGATGGTATTTTGTTTGTACGTAGGATTTTCCAGATTTTTGCATCAAAGCTCACAATGTTAGGTTCAATTATTGGTATCTCCAGCAATATCCTATGCAGTGAGTTTTATCTATGACAAAATAATTATATCGTGGTGAAAAAATGGATTATGGTGGCAAGGGATATTGATGCTTCATGTCATTACTGGAAATTATCCTATGATTATAGTACATAGACACTACCAGTTAGCAGTCATTTACAGCAACTGTGCTAGGATGGCCAATGTCAAAAATAGGTAAGGATTCAAAAAACCATAGCTAAAATACTTGTAATGTTTATAGCTAACCTGAAATAATTTTTGTTTCCCACAAAACCAGAGCTTCAATTTAATTGGTGATGTTTTAAAAACAATTGTTTTAGATCACATATAGGTGTGTTGAACAGGTCAATGTAGGGCATTGTTAGATTTCAAAATGCTTGGTGTTACTTTAACCAGTACAGGCAATCAATTACTCTGCCCAACCATAGGCATTCGTTTGCCGCCCTCATCAAAAAATATTTAGCACCAACCGCCACTGCTTGAAAGGGTATGTAAACCTGATCAATGAACTTCTCTTGTTTGGACACTTTGATCTTTTAAACATACCATTGAAAGTGTTTTGTTATAATACTGTTTGATCCTGTCAGAAATATTGTCAGGTGATAACTTCCTGTACTCTCTGCCTGTGCTGACTGTTGCATATTTCATTGTATCTCAACTCTCTTTGAAGATTGCATAACCCAATCTCGCTATGATTTGAAGAAGAGGAGAGGGGTAGATTCTCCTTCTGTATGGACAAAAGTACAGTGAGTATGACTATTACCCTAGGACAGGAAATGTGTGACAGGCAGGACCACCAGGAAAAAGCCATTCAAAACTGGTGGAGCCTCCACATCTTAGGACTGGTGAGATGCAATTTATTAAATTTATTTTCTTGTGTTTGGATATGCTGTAAGTCTGATTCTGGTAGCGAATGTAAAATATTAAAGATGGTGACAGAATGATACCTTTGCTTAAATTACCAATATTGTCTACCGCTGTCATGCAGTATTTTAAACATACACACTGTCATCAGTCTGCATAAAATGAATTTCCATTATCTCCAAAACAACCATATAAAGAAATAACTTGTTATACTACAACAGAATAATAAAAGAGCACTTGTCAAGGTGGAAGGGTGAATGTTCTTGTTTTGAATCCTGCTACAAGAAAAGAAAAAAGAGCCTAATATGTTTTACTGTCTTTGACACTGTTCCTGTAGAGTCCTAATACCCCAAACTTACTAACTTTCTATATAAAAGACACTCTTTCCAGCCAATGTTACAATTTTTGGCGAAGTAAATCAACAATTGGGAATTCAAAGCACAATATCTGATGAGATACTACTTCTCTGAGACCCAGAGTGTAAATCATTGGCCCCTAAAATATATATTTTTAAGAGCAGATCACAGGGCACAATTTGGATACAGCTTACACATAAGCAAGCATATCCAACTCTGCTACGACTAAGGCTATTGCCGAAACGCGTTAGCCCTATTGTTTTACTGTCACTCTGATGTATCAATAAAGACACTTGAAAGATTACAGTCTTGCCGACTCTTCTTACTATTTGCTACATATCCATAACTGTGGAAATGACCCACGAGGTATCAAAATGGAGCTTGTGCTTATTGGCGTTTTTTGTAACACTAATCGGAGCCTTTGCAAATATTTTAACTGCAGGCATATCTTATGATAAAAACAAAATTTGAAGTTATAAATATAAATCTGCATAATTATCTTTTCATTGCCTTTCTTCATATCCACAATTAAACTGCATATTACACCATTAAACTATATTCACTTTTATTGCTTTATTTCATGCAAATAAATTGACATTACCACTTTGTAGATCTTAAGATAGTTTTGTTCATGACTTTGAAGATAATTGCATAGAAAACTGAAATTAGATTTTTCTTTAGAACTTTGAAATAACCTCATTTTTTCAGTTGAACCGTTTTTCTCAGATCCGTACTGTAACTGTGGATGTTATAACTTCTCATTTACTGTATAATTAAAATAACACTTGTGAAGAAAAATCTATCTTCAACACAATGACTTCTTTTTTTTTTTTTTATTTTGTTTTTAAATATGTTGCTGGTGCAAAATTGTATACATATTCAAAGCATTTATATTTTAAGTCTGAGTGTTTCTGTGGCTGTTATCTTGGGGGCATATTATGAAATATAGATTTTACCCATCTAACTTTCTATGTTTATCACATTATGCAATTCGTCAAGCCCAAAGATCCTACCTGTAGCAGCTGTTTAAAGTGATAGTAAATATAGTTTATTTATTTTTGTTTTTAAATAACAAACATGTAAAATGTATCTGCTGTGTTTTGCACAGAACAGTCCCGATTCTCCTCTTCTCAGGTCCTCCACCGGCGCTCCTGAACCCTCCATCCTGTTGAGTGCCCCCATACCAATCTCCCGAGCCACTGCTCTGCGTGTCTGTTCACACACACACACACACACACAACACAGCTTGGCCATGCTCCTGCTCTCTCCTCACTGGTTTACTGGTTGTGATTGAAAGTAGCGGGAGCCAATGGCTCCCACTGCTGTCTCAGCCAATGAGGAGAGAGAGTGCCAGGAGAGCTGGGCTCCCGTGCCCAGCTCTGGAGGACTAGATCAGGTAAGTATTAAGCCTCGTACACACGATCAGTCCATCCGATGACAACGGTCTGAAGGACCGTTGTCATCGGTTAACCGATGAAGCTGACTGATTGTCCGTTGCGCCTACACAACATCAGTTAAAAAAAACGATCGTGTCAGAACGCGGTGACGTAAAACACAACGACGTGCTGAAAAAAACGAAGTTCAATGCTTCCAAGCATGCGTCGACTTGATTCTGAGCATGCGCGGGTTTTTAACCGATGCTTTTGCATACTAACGGTCAGTTTTGACCTATCGGTTATCAGTTCATCGGTTACATTTTAAAGCAAGTTCTCATTTTTTTGACCGAAGGTTAAATAACCTATGGGGCCTACACACGATCGGTTTGGACTGATGAAAACGGTCCTTCAGACCGTTGTCCTCTGGCTATCCTATTGTGTGCACAAGGCCTAAGGGGTGCTGGGGGGCTGCTTCATGAAGGTAAAAAGCTTGAGCCTTGACAACCACTTTAAATTTTGAAGACACAGTCTCCTTAATTAAAGTATATCAGAAGCACAGGGTATTTGGAAAATAAAATTGCTGAATTTCTGGTGCCAATTACTCCAGCAAAGCAGAACAAAAGTAGCAAGCTTGAAACGTATATAGTTCTCTGTATTGTGTGTACTAATCCTCTATGTGTTTTTTTTTTTCTTTTGCAGTTTCCAAATTTTTAGTAGAATGCAGTAAACCAGTTATAAAAATAGAATTTCAATGTAAAGCAGGAACAGATGCAAATGATGAACTTTACCCCTGAGCTGAACTTTTATCAATGGCTTTAAAGGTTGAAATAGAAAAGGGGTAAAACAAGTAAACTAACATTTTTATAATGTTATAAATGGGCCTCCACGTTTTAGTTTATTCTTATAATCAACTTTCCAGTAAAGTGCAAAATCTAGAAGTGCTAACGAACAATTACTATATAGCAAATTTCTAAAAACAGTGAATCTGGGCTTAGCGTTCTTAAACTCAGTGTGCGAGAGAGTTGTGTAATGGTGAACATGATTGGGTGGCAAGGAAACCCACAGTACAGAAAAAGTAAGAGGGTCTCATTGGGAGGATTCATGATTTGCAGCATATAGCACAGCGCAAAACATAGTCTAGAAGAGATCAGGGGCTAGATTCAGGTAGGGGCGTGCATTGTTACGGCGGCGCAGCGTATCGTATTTACGCTACGCCGCCGTAAGTTAGAGAGGCAAGTGCTGTATTCACAAAGCACTTGCCTCCTAAGTTACAGCGGCGTAGCGTAAATGGGGCTGGCGTAAGCGCACCTAATTCAAATAAGTATGAGGGGGGCGTGTTTTATGTAAATGGGTGGTGACCCGACGTGTACATATCCCAGTGTGCATTGCTCCAAAGTACGCCGCAAGGACGTATTGGTTTCGACGTGAACGTAAATTACGTCCAGCCCTATTCGCGAATGACTTACGCAAACAACGTAAAAAATTCAAAATTCGACGCGGGAACGACATCCATACTTAACATTGCATACGCCTCATAGAAGCAGGAGCAACGTTACACCGGAAAAGCCTTATGCAAACGACCTAAAAAGATTCCGCCGGGCGCACGTACGTTTGTGAATCGGCGTATCTAAGTCATTTGCATATTCTACGCTGAAATCTACGGAAGCACCCCTAGCGGCCAGCGTAAAATTGCACACAATTATACGCCGGCGTATTCAAGTTACGTCGGCGGAGGAAGACTATTTTTCCAACATATCTGCCTTTGAGAATCAGCGTAAAGATACGACGGCGCAGATTTGAAATTACGGCGGCGTATCTGGAGATACGCTGCCGTATGTTGTTGCTGAATCTAGCCCCAGGTTTTCCCAATGTACCTTGACATTTCCTAATGATCTGTAGATTCTTAATTTTTTTCTCTTTGAGACTGTTATCTGCTAGTGGTTAATTGGAAGCATGTTAAAGTTAAAGCAAAACTAACTACAGGTAAACTCTCTCAATCAACATTGGCTATTTTAAACTTCATGCTGCTAGCATTAGTGTAAAGATGTACTAATATATTTACTTTTTTAAACTCTTTTTACATTTGTTCAGTTAATTCCTGGTTTCTGGCCTAGAGCAAAATTATGTCATACATCCCAGGAGTCATCGGGGGCATTCTTTTTTCTTTCATTTGGAAGAGGGAAGAAGGGACTTTCTCAGCTAAGCACACCCTCCTGCCTGCCTGAGCTAAAAGGCAGATAGGTTCCAGAAAGTAAATGCTACATGAATCATCTGCCCTTCCTTAACCACTTCCCGACCGCCCACTGACCGCTCTGTGCCAGATCACATACCTAGTACGTGATCTGACACTTCTGGGTCTGGGGCGTGCTCCCGAGCTTCCGGCGACCGGCTGTGATCAGGGACGGGTACCACACACTCGATGTTCGCCACCACTCGCCAATTGTAAAGTACACATGCAGAATGGCGATCTGCCTATGTAAACAAGGCAGATTGCCATTCTCTCAGTAGGGAAGGTATTGATCCTATGTTCCTGCAAAGCAGGAATGTGGACCACTGCCTTCTCATAGTAAAATCACGTCCCCCACAGTGAGAATGCACAGGGTAGGAACACATTTAATCCTTTGATCACCCCTTTCAAAATTGTCGGTCTTTTTTTGGTTATAGCACAAAAAATAAAAACTGCAAAGGTGATTAAATACCACGAAAAGAAAGCTCTATTTGTGGGGGAAAAAGGACATACATTTTATTTGGGTACAGTGTCTCTCGACGCAGTGCCATATCCCAAAATAATGGCCTGGTTAGGAAGAGGGGTAAATCTTCCAGAGGCAAAGTGGTTAAGATGGTTGTAGCATAAAAATGATGGGGGGGTGTTTTTCAAAGTAATTTCTCAACAAAAGCACGGAGACATGGATAGATAGGTGACTTTGCTTTGGATATAAAAAAAGTGAATAAATAGCATTTTCAGTTTGTGGTGCTCAGATACAGTTGATTTGCGCATTAACCACTTGCAGACCAGCATGGTCACCGGTCATCTCTATGACCGTCGGAGGCCGGGTACGACGTTATGACATCACGCCCAGGTACCCGGAAGTAAACAAAGCCGCAATCACGGCTGTCAGCATGAGATCAGTGAATTTTTTTTTTCCTGCTCACATATGTAAACGGTGTTCAAACCGCACATGTGAGATATCGCCGCGTGCGTTAGAGCGCATGCAACAATTCTAGCACTAGACCTCCTCTGTAACTCTAAACTGGTAACCTGTAAAAAAAATTGCAAGCGTCGCATATGGAGATTTTTAAGTACAGAAGTTTGGCGCCATTCCATGAGTGTGCGCAATTTTAAAGCGTGACAATCTAGGTATCTATTTACTCTGCGTAACATCATCTTTCACATTATACAACAAAATGGGCTAACTTTACTGTTTTGTTATTTGTTCTCCAAAAAAATGGCGTTTAAAAAATGATTGCACACATACCGTGCAAGATAAAAAGTTGCAATGAGCGCCACTTTATTACCTAGGGTGTCTGCTAAAATATATATATATATATATACATATATATATATATATATATATATATATATATATATATATATATATATATAAAAAATTTGGGGTTCTGAGTAATTTCTAGCAAAAAAAATATGATTTTTACATCAGGCGCAAAGTGCCAGAATTGGCTCGGTAGGGAAGTGGTTAAAGGGTAGTAAAGGAAATGTTTTTATTTTTTAAAAATAACAAAACATGTTATACTTACCTCCAGCTCGTTTTGCACAGTGAGGCCCCGATCCACGTCTTCTTGGGTCCCACAGGGGCTGTCTCTGGTCCTCCCCGCAAGAACTCCACACATTCATTCGAGAGAGCTTGCATGGTATGGAGTCCTTGTGGGCGCCCTCCCATACGTGATACAGCCGACGACCATAGCCGCTGACTGTATCACTCGGCCCCACCCCCGTGCACTGTGTCATTGGTTGACAGCAGCGCGAGCCAATGGCTATGCTGCTTTAATCGATCAATAAATGAGCCAGGAAGCTGGCCAAGATGCCAGCGCGTTCACAGCGTGGGACTTTCGAGGGGTCAAGTAAGTAAACGGGGGGGCTGGGGAGGCCGGTATTGTTGGAAGTTTTTTCACCTTAATGCATAGAATGCATTAAGGTGAAAAAACTTTTACCTTTACAACCCCTTTAAAGCCAACAGTGTGCATACATTTGACATAGTATCAACCCCTGTACACCAGGGCTGGAGTGTGAAAGGAAGAACACACACAAGAAGCCAATAAGTTCATGAGTATGTCTTGTCAAGTGTGACAGGAAGCATGCTGATAGGATGAGAAAGCAGAGTTAAGCCTCGTACACACGACCGAGAAACTCGACGGGCGAAACACGTCGTTTTCCTCGTCGAGTTCCTTGTTGGGCTGTCGAGGAACTCGACAAGCCAATTTTCTCCATTCCCGTCAAGGAAATAGAGAACATGCTCTATTTTTGGCTCGTCGAGTTTCTCGACAGTTTCCTTGACGAAAATTTACACACAACCGGTTTCCTCAGGAAAAAAAAATATCTCCCAGCAAGTTTCTTGCTGTTTTTTGCCGAGAAACTCGGTCGTGTGTACGAGGCCTGACAAAGAGATGAGCTTATCATTGTGTTTTTTTTTTTTTTTTTACTGTCTGAGAACAGGCCAGGACAGATCCAGAACTGTTCTCAGAGAAAGTAGGTTAAATAATACTGACCATTAAACTGAGGACATCTAGTGGTACAAAAGCTCTGGGTTAAAGGTAAGTTTTTGAGCAAAAGTTGGTTTTATTTTATGCTGTTCGTTTTGATCTTATAGGTTTAGACTGGAGTTCTACTTTAAGCAATTAAGAAAAACACACTAATAATTCTCCAAATCTGGGTACATTCAAAGTCTGCATAATAGGAAATGGAGTCAGCATTCTAAATTAGGGATTACCAGTAATAAAAACTAACTCTATTAGAAGTATTGAAACAGCTGGGAATGCTAAACTCATTAATTTGACTGATAGGGGGATCATAAATTAATGTAAATATATGACAAAATATGTATTACATGGAACTGTTGAAGAATCGCTAAATTCCGAGAAGAGGGAGTTTTGTTTGGAGCTTTTAATCAGAAAAACAATTTCACTAGAAAATCAGCCAACACCCGGCAAGCATTACCCAGATCTCACGCTAATATTAAGGGTGTACATTGTAAATGAATATATGTAGATATATACTCTATCTTGAGCAGATTTCAAGACTGGCCATGTTTAATTACAAAGTATGGTTATTAGCAAACGTGTATATGCACAAGTAGCTCCATCACTAATTGGTCCATCTGTGCTTGTGTTACGCTTTAGTTGAGTGTATTTGGGAGTTGAGAAAAAAAATGATATAAAAAAGTTGCTTAATATTTACAACCAGTTTTAAACGCACCACAAAACTGCAGTGACAAACAGCACTGAAATAATATTTAAAAAGAAACCTAGCAATTAATGTTAGGTCTGATAAATATTCATTTTGACGCTAAAATGAAGAAGGTGGTCATTGCAGCGGATTATTCTTGGCAATGTCTGTATGATTTCATATTTATTTGCCTAAGAGTGCAGATTAAACATCAGTTTAAACATTTCTGATATGCATTGCATAAGTTTTATTTCAGCAGAATGATTTTTGTTCCCTTAGAGGTGTACTCATGGGGGTGATGTACAAAACTGTGAAGTGAGGTGAAGTGGAGCTGTGTTCGAATCAAACATCTGGTCATGTGAGTTACGTTGCTAAAAGAACCAATATCCTCATTCCTGCCGCATTACTTCTGTTTGGTAGTATCTTGCAGTAATTGGGCAGTTTATTGGCATTATTTTAGACTTTTAGTTGACCATTTAACCACTTCAGTACTGGACTTTTCACCCCCTTCCTGCCCAGGCCAATTTTCAGCTTTAAGCGCTGTCCTGTTTTGAATGACAATTGCGCGGTCATACAACACTGTACTCCAGGGGTGCCACATGTGGCCCGCAGAGCCCTCTGATGTGGCCTGTGACCTCCTGCTCTGAGATGGAATAGAATAGAATAGTGTTATTAAAGGTAAGTTTATTACTAAAATCACAGGCCCGGATTCACGTAGATCGGCGCATCTTTGTGCCGACGTAGCGCATCTCATATGCGCTACACTGACGTAACTCTGAGAGGCAAGAGGAGTATTCACAAAGCACTCGCTCCCTACGTTGCGCCAGCGTAACGTAAATTGGCTGGCGTAAGCCCGCCTAATTCAAAGTAGGAAGGTATTGGGCGTGATACATTTAAATTAACCGTGCCCCCATGTAAATGAAGAGTCGAACGAATGGCGCATGCGCGTGCATGCTCAGAATCACGTCGCATATACTCCCTAAGATACGACGGCTCAATGTGTATGTCGTGAACATAACCTACGCCCAGCCCCATTCACGTACGACTTACGTAAACGACATAAAATACGACGGCTGTTCCCTGGTCCATACCCTAACATGACTTACACCTGCTTTATGTGGCTTAATTTTACGCCGGACGCACGCCTTACGTAAACGGCGTAGATTACTGCGACGGGCGTAAGTACGCTCGTGAATCGGCGTATCTCGCTTATTTACATATTCGAAGCGTAAAACAATGGAAGCGCCCCTTGCGGCCAGCGTAAATATGCGCCCAAGATACAACGGCGTAGGAGACTTACGTCGGTCGGATGGAGCCAAAATTCAGGCGTATCTTATTTCAAGAATCAGGCGCAGAGATACAACGGTGCATCCGTGCGCGTAAGTGCTTTCTGAATCCGGCTAACAGTGTGTATATATATATGAGCCTATCTGTTCTGCAGTGGTTACTGGGCTTCTTTCAAACTGATCCACAGGTGCAGAGAAGTGCACTTGTGGGTTACCTGCACTGAGCCATAGACTTCTATTACTTGCGAGTTTGGTGTGCTGAGAGTAGAGTGGGCTCTATAGAGCCGAGTGAGCTGCCATTCATCCGCTCCACTTATTGTGGCCCGTGAACGGTTACCAAGTCGATTAAGTGGCCCTTGCTCTTCAAAAGGTTGGGCATCCCTGCTGTACTACAATGAAATGTTGATAACATTTCTATTTTTTCCTACAAATAGAGCTTTCTTTTGGTGGTATTTCATCACCTCTGCGGTTTTTATTTTTTGTGCTACAAACAAAAAAAGACTGTCAATTTAAAAAAAAAAAAAAAAACACAATATTTTGTACTTTTTGCTATAATAAATATTCTATGAAAAAAAAAATCCTCAGGTTAGGCTGATAAATATTTTTTGGTAAAAAAAAAAAAATCGCACTAATCGTATATTGATTGGTTTGCGCAAAAGTTTTATAGCGTCTACAAAATAGGGGATAGATTTTTTTTTTTATACTAGTAATGGCGGTTATCTGCGTTTTTTGTCAGGACTGCAATACTGCAGCGGATAGATCAGACAGCTTTGACACTATTTTGGCACCATTCACATTTATACAGCGAACAGTGCTATAAATATGCACTGATTACTGTATAAATGTCATTGGCAGGGAGGGTGTTAACACTAGGGGGCGATCAAGGGGCTAACCACATGCCAATCGGGCTATACCCAAAAGACCCTGAGGCCCCATACACACCATAGAATCTATCCGCAGATAAATCCGTGCAAACGGGTTTCAGCGGATAGATTCTATGGTGTGTACACTCCGTGGGATATTTATCCGCAGATAAATCTCCCCTGGGATGGATTTCCAGCAGATGGATATTTGCTGACATGCTCAACAAATCCATCTGCTGGAATCCATTCCAACGGATGGATCCGCTCGTCTGTACAGACTTACCGGATCCATCCGTCTAAAGGGATTCCCCGCACGCGTCGTAATGACTTGACGCATGCGTGGAATTCCTTATATGACAGCGTCGCGCCCGTCGCCGCGTCATAATAGCGGCGACGGCGCGACACGTCATCGGCAGAGGATTTCAGCGCGGATTTCAATGCGATGGTGTGTACACGCCATCGCATAGAAATCCTCTGAAATCTTTGAGAGGATTTATCCGCGGATACGGTCCGCTGGACCGTATCTGCGGATAAATCCTCTCGTGTGTATGGGGCCTGAGGCGCTCACCCAGAAATATCCGTCACTGCCGGGTCCAGAAGACCCAGCGCATTATGGATCACGGTAAATGGCCGCTGAGTCACATCCAGTTCCTCTCTCCTCTCTCTGTACCGATCGGTACAGTGTGAGGGGAAAGGGGGAGAGATTGTTTGCAGCAGCACTGTGGGCTGGATGTGTAGTGCCCACAGCGCTGCTCAGTGCCCATTCCAGCCACATCCATACTCTGCCAACACTCTGCCATACTATGCCATACTCTGCCATACTCTGCCATACTCTGCCATACTCATTCATCCATACTCTGTAATACTCATTGATCCATCCATACTCTTCAATACTTATCCATCCATCCATACTCTGCAATACTCATCCATCCATACTCTGCAATACTCATCCACCCATACTCTGCAATACAAATAATAACAAATAAACATAACTTGATTTTGCAAAGAATTGTAGGAAAAGAAATACAACTTCAAAAACATCACCGTGCCTCTTTCTAAATACCTTGGAATGTTTATTTTCCAAAAAGGGGTAATTTGAGGGGGTATTTGTACTTTCCTTGCATGTTAGGGTCTCAAGAAATTAGATAGGCTGTCAGTACTTCAGGTGTGATAAATTTTCAGATATGGGCACCATAGATTGTGGACTCTATAACTTTCACAAAGACCAAATAATATACACCAATTTGGGTTATTTTTTTTACCAAAGATATGTAGCAGTATACATTTTGGCCAAGATTTATGAAGAAAAATTACTAATTTGCTAAATTGTAACAGAAACAACGATTTTTTTTTTTTTTGCAGAATTTTCAGTATTTTTTGATTTATAGCGCAAAAAAACCCAGTGGTGAGTAAATACCAGCAAAATAAAGCTCTATTTGTGTGAAAAAAAGGCTACAAATGTCATATGGGTGTCATTCAAAGTGTGAGAGCACCGAAAGCTGAAAATTGGTCTGGTTAGGAAGGGGGTTTAAGTGTCATGTGGTTAAATATGTTACTAGGTAATGATTCTAACTGTGGGGGGAGGGGACTGACTGACTGGGGGAGTTGACCGAACCAGTGTCCCTATGTACAAGGAAGACACCATTGGTCTCCTCTCCCCTGACAGGACGTGGATCTGTCCCTGGCTCTGTAACCGTCAATCGCTGGTGCCTGGTGGTCATCGTGGCTGCCAGGCACTCGCATCAGCTCCCGAGTGACGCACCCAGGATGGCAGAGCCACCTTGCGGCCACCATTTGACTATACGCGGGATGGGAAGAGGTTAAAGAACTTAGAATGTATCTAAAGCCAACATTTTGGGGTAAACCATTAGAAACTATCACTTTAGCTTTTACATTTTTTGCTGCCCAGGAGATCACGCTATTTGTTGAGGTAGGTACTGTATTGTCACTGGGACTGAAAGTGAGAGAAATACCAACATTTTTGATACCCAAACAGGAATAGAGGAGAAGTCTGGCAATGGGGGTAATTATTCTGGTGATATCTGTCTGAGGGGGGTTTATCTAATTTTGTTGAGATTTCCCCTCACTTTCATTGTGTCTATAGCACAGGCAGTGAAAGGAAATATTGTGAATTGGGCACAGAGGCCCAAAATTAATACAAATGGCATTGATTTTACCAAGGGTTAAGGATTACTTTTGCAGGCACACAGGGTTCACTACATCTGTGGTTCACAAATGAAATGGCATGTGCGTCTGTCCACCAAAACAAACCTCCAGTTGCTGAGAATTCATTCATTCATCCAGTGGCACCACTAAATATGACAACTTCCCCCTCAGGACTTGTTGATTGCTAGAATGTTGGCTGCCTCATTCAGCAGCTGGCCGGGGAATTACGGGGAATGAAAACAAAGTCCATTTGTTTACGTTTATCTGCCAGGCAGAGATTTGTCAGTTGTGCCAAAATTCTGTCAGGGGATAATCATTGGCGCAGGTTGTTGTTTTGTGTCCGAGGGTTGGCAGGATTGATGTTTATTATGATTGATGATAGATCTACATCACTGGATGATATGATTGATGATGAATTCTGTTTTTTTTTTAAATTAAGGACTTTATCAAAATGCATGTGTGTTTATTCACTTTGTAACTTTTTTTGTGAAGGAGTAACCAAGGGTACTATGAACCCCTTAGGCCCCATACACACGGGAGGATTTATCCGCGGATACGGTCCAGAAATCCTCTGGCGATGACGTGTCAGCGTGCGTGACGCTGTCATATAAGGAATTCCACGCATGTGTCGAATCATTACGCCGCATGCGGGGGATCCCTTAGGACGGATGGATCCGGTGAGTCTGTACAGACCAGCGGATCCATCTGTTGGGATGGACTCCAGCAGATGGATATGTTCTGCATGTCAGCAAATATCCGATCTGCTGGAATCCATCCCAGGGGAGATATATCCGCGGAAAAAGATCCGCTGGCGTGTACACACCATAGGATCTATCCGCTGAAACCCATTTGCTGGGATTTATCTGCGGATGGATTCTATGGTGTGTACGGGGCCTTAGTCATTCATGTAACAGAAAGTGCTGGGTATGTGGGGGCCTCTTGAGTTAAAGGGGCCTTTGAGAGTCCGATAAGTCCTACCCACCCAGTTCAGATATGTGGGCAAGAGGCCCATGTTCCAAACATAGTGATATGGTGACTTGCCAAAGGCATCCCCTGGCAATGTACCCTCCCAATACTGAAGGCATGTGGCCCTGTGTGGTTCAGGTGGAGATGGGCACACTCTTGCTATCCCTCTCTCTCCCAATCTGCCATGCTGCTTCCCAAGACAAGGATCTGGTATGTTTTTTTTTGGATAACTCTGTGCCTTTTTTTCCCTTAGTTTTTCATGAGGGGTTAAAATCCATAGTCCACCTAAAAAAATCTATACCAGACCGCCACCAATGAAACAGGTCTGGTATAGATTTTGTGGTGGCCCCTGTGCTGATTTAAAAAAGAAAAAGCAAGCTAACAGGGAAATGTCATTGGGCGGCAAGTATTCTTCTGCTGTAGTACAGGTTTAGGGCATCCAATGGCTTTGAGCACTGATCAGTGGGTTCTTCTGGTGGGGGAAGCCCCCCTGTCAGAACACAAATGTACAGTGGGGGAGATTGCTGCACCAACATTGCCTTTGTTGGTACAGTGATCTGTCAGTTTGTTTGTTTTTCTTAGTTTAGCCAGAATGATAAAAAAAACTTTATGTGTGTACCAGGCTTAAAGCGGACCTTCAGTCTGTTTTTTTAACTTCAACCTCAAGCTCTTCAGCAATAAGTAGTTAAACGACTTCTCCCTAGACAGAACTATTATTATTAGCATGCATGAGACTGTGCTAAAAAACTGGCGGTCTGTGTACTAGCAATGGAGACCCAGGTTTATTCTCAGAGGTCCCTTTGGGGGAGAGCCCAACAGGACATTGACATGCATACACCATGGTAGCTGTGGCATTTTTCTTACTTGAAAATCACTTCCAGTTTACTTGATTTAGTACTCGCTTTATAGGAGATTTGTAGGAAAAATAAATAATTATTAGAAGGTTGTTAGAGCTCACAATATTGCAAGGAGTGTGTGTTTTTTTTTTTATTATTGTAACACAAATTGAATGCCATGGATTTCCATGTACACAATGGGGTTAATTCACTAAAACTGGAGATTGCGAAATCTGGTGAAGCCAACCAGCTTCTAACTTCAGCTTGTTCAATTAAGCTTTGACAAAAAAAAAAATGGAAGCCGATTGGTTTCTATGCAGAGCTGCAGATTTTGCACTCTCCAGTTTTAGTAAATCAACCCCATTGTTTTTCTGTTTGTCCGTAGGGTTATCATGTTTTTTACTCATACCTAACATTATACTGACCCTAATTGACAAATGGTAGCATGAGATACAATTGCACATTAAACCTATCACAATACCTTTAAGCTTCAGTACACCCCCCCATATTAATGACTTGTTATCTTAGTTTATAATGTTGAGCCTTGTTCCGAACACTTAGGAGTATGATCTAGAGAAAAAGTCTCCATGACAGATGGAATACATCTGATAGGTCTGGTGCAGTGCTTTCAATGTTTCTGTGATATGAAGTTTTCCTGTATAATGTTCCATTTCCCCATGCCATAATGACTCATTAATTATGATCTCCCATCTGGATTTAACTTTTGTTTCATGTTCCTATTTAACGCTAGACAGCAGATAAGATATTAGAGATACTTAGAATTCCTTTTCATTACACCAAATTTAGAATAAGGAGCAGTAATGTTGTTAACAATAATGTAATATTAATGTGATATAGTGATAAATAGAATACAGTATCTTATACTGGGGCAGGTTTACTGCATTTATAAATATAAAGAAATTCAAAACTGAATTCTTATACCCAACATACTTATTAAAGTATGGTGAAACTGCATTACCCATGGAGGTAAGTGCAGCGGGGGCCAGGGGGGTGGGGAGGGAGTAGGGTGTTAGTTGACCATGCCATTTTCAATTAACTCTTTAGGCACTTGCATATACCCTTACAGGTATGCCTGGGGTTCTCCTGATACTTGGGCACACATGCCCACTTTTCATTACTTCTGAGCCTGAGTGACCTGCCCCACCTAACTATGTGGCCCTTAAGTAAGTGCAGTGTGGGGTGCTGTAGGGTGTTATATCTTCTAATTGGAATTACGTAGGAACTTTTAGGAGAGTGTTTGGGCTTATTCATTAACCACTTAAGCCCCGGCTCATTTGGCTGGCCAAAGACCAGAGGACTTTTTGCGATTCGGCACTGACAATTGCGTGGTTGTACGATGTGGCTCCCAAACAAAATTGACGTCCTTTTTTCCCCACAAATATAGCTTTCTTTTGGTTGTATTTGATCACCTCTGCGGTTTTAATTTTTTGTGCTATAAACAAAGATAAAGCAACAATTTTGAAAAAAAAAACAATATTTTTTTACTCTTTGCTATAATAAATATCCCCAAAAAAACTATAAAAAATAAAAAAAAATTCCTCAGTTTAGGCCGATACATATTCTTCTACATATTTTTGGTAAAATAAATTGCAATAAGCGTATATTGATTGGTTTGCGCAAATATCATAGGATCTACAAAATAGGGGTAGTTTTATGGTATTTTTATTATAATTATTTTTTTACTAGTAATGGCGACGATCTGCAATTTTTATCATGACTGCGACTTTATGACGGACACATCGAACACTTTTGACACATTTTTGGGACCATCATTTTTACAGCGATCAGTGCTATAAAAATGCACTGATTATTGTGAAAATGACACTGGCGGTGAAGGGGTTAACCACTAGGTGGTGCTGAAGGGATTAAGTGTATCCTAGGAAGTGATTCTAACTGCTAGAGGGCGTGGCTATGAGTGACACATCACTGATCGCAGCTCCCGATGAGGGGGAGCATAGATCAGTGACAGTGTCACTAGGCAGGACAGTTTACACTTGCCTCTCCCTCTTCTGCAGCTCTGTGACCGGATTGCGGCACACTGGCGGACATCGAGTCTGCGGGTCCCGCGGGCACGGTCACAGAGCTTGCGGTAGGGGGCGCGCGCACACGGCGGGAAGTAATGCAAATATACGTTACTCTGCCCTGCCCAGCCATGCCGTGCGTATATGCCAACGTATATGTACAGGAGCCAGTCATTAACCAGTTAAGGTGGACCTGCCAGGTTGTGATCATTTTTTAGTTGCTGATACTGCTAACGTGGCACTGTACCGAATCCTGACCTACCATCCCGTCAGAATGCTGTTCTTGGCCTTTCACATGGGAGTATACTTTTCTAAAACAAATCAGCATAAACCAAAACCTCGATTCAGTGTGCACTTGAAATACTGGTGTTCCCAGTGCACATTAAGAGGATATCAACTGTAAAAATAACACTTGTAGGCTCCCTGATGTGCCTGTAGTTTATACTTTTTGCAGCCTGAAAGATTCACTTTAATGAATGTTGAAATGTGCAAGACCCACAGTTTACAATAGATAGTCAAAAGCAACATTTCAGGGGCGCAGTACACGTTTAAATATCATCCATCAACACCAGCAATCACAACAGTTTAGAGCCTGAGGCCATATAGACAAGGTGCTTGCAGTTCTAGATTGTTTAACATATTGAAAGTTATTGAGATCATGCCAGTCATTCAGTACAAAGATGAAAAACAGCTGAGATTTGATCTTCTAAATAAAAAAGTAAAATAGCCAGAAGCAATGTAGTAGGAAAGCCCCCCAAATTGGATATAATGTGAATATATATAGTGAATAGACCGGTTAGTTTCACAGGCATGTAAAACTTTTAAAACAGTGCAATTTAAAAACAACCATATTGTGCAGAAATAGTGCTAATAAATGAATAAATAATACTTCAGTGCAAATGTGCAACACATTCAATCAATTTCAGTGGGGTTCAGATTCAGTAAACCCATCTCCAACCAAACCCAGTTATGTTTGGCACAACCCTAATAAATACGTACGTTTTGCAGTAGTGTTTTGACCCTCCTATCTCCCTGTATTCTCCAATGTGATCCAGTTCTACAGAAAGCGGATACAGGAGCTTTCTGGAAAACACAGACTCCTTTTAAAAGCGGAGGTCCGTCTTTAAAAAAAATAAAAAATAAAAGTCAGCAGCTACAAACAGCAGCTAAGCACACTTGCCTGTCCAGGTTTGCCGCGATGTCGGCTGCCCGAGACTGATCCGTCCGAGTCCGCCATCTTCACTAAGGAAAACAGGCAGTGAAGCCTTACGGCTTCACTGCCTGTTTCCTACTGCACTTGCAAAATGTTTTCTTTGTCTTATATTCTTTTACTTCAGCGAATGGTATCAGTTGGTCTCTTATTGCTTGGATTTCTGATTCTATATTTTTTATCTTATGTTGTCTCCTTGTTACAATCTTGTGTATTAGGTCTGCCTCACTCTGATTAAAAAAACGGTACCATTCCTCCATTAGACTCTTCTCGTTAATGGCATCATTGGGCGAGATGTCTCATCTTAGTCTCCTAGGGGTAATTTTTTCAGTGATGTACATCTTCAGTGTTGTTATGTCCCACCAAACTCTAGCTGTTTTTCTAAACTGTGTCCAAGTTGTTTAAAAGATTATCCATGTCTTGCTTATTGACCACTTGTTCCTGATTAAATATCTCTACTAAATTAATTGCTTTGATGTATTTGAAAATATCCATTGCTGCAGATCCTATTTGGTAAAAATACCAACAGTAATGAAAAGGGTATGGGTTGGATCCGCGCAGCAGAGAAACAAACGCAGAAAAGCGGATAAAAAGTGCTGGTAAAAAGGAAGAGAACTGCTGCAGAATGCACACCTTTCTGTGATGGGGAGAGAGAGGTTGCGGCCTACCGCTCTGCTACAACTATGCTTGCTGTTCATCAGACATCTACGTGGCACCAACCCTATTTCTCTACCGAGTCTGAGGCCGTGTACACACGGTCGGTCAAAACCGATGGAAACGGACTGAAGGACCGTTTCATCGGTCCAAACGTTTTTTTAACTGATGGTGTGTAGGCACATCAGACCATCAGTCCGCTTCATCGGTTAACCGATGATAACGGTCCTTCGGACTGTTCTCATCGGATGGACCGACCGTGTGTACGCGGCCTGAGATGTTATCCAGAACTCGGTTGATCTATTGCCCTTCCCTTTTGTAAATTAATACTACTTTGCTTACTCCAGTAAAAGCTGAGATAATACAAATATATTGACTTGTGTGACGTCTCATTTAAAGGTGCTTGTGAAAGAGTGTCAGGTGGGTTGGAAGGTTCACAGGGTCATGGCGCTGCAGATGAGCAGGTAAAGCAGTCCTCAAGGGGACCGTGCTACACCAGAAAATGGAATACAGGACTGGGAACACACAAATGCTTCTACCCTGTTAGTGCAGTCACCTGCATGTGGCAATACAACAATATTTACCCAGTCAAGAACCTCCACAAAGGCAACATGTGACAGTTTTCTTCTCTATAAAATAGGGTCCCAAGTTTTTGGTTTCTCTAAAACCTCATCTGAAGGTATTTCATTCGTCATTGCCTGTCTTAAAGCTAAATCCGCGAAAGCTCGAGCAACGGAAAGTAATGCATTTACCATTGCCAGTGCAGAAACTAAAGCCACAAAAGCTCAAGCAGCCACAAGTAATGCACTTGCCATTGCCCATACAAGAGCTGAAGCCACAAAAGCTTAGACAGCCGCAAGTGTTGCACTCACTTTTGCCTGTGCAAGAGCTGAAGGAGCAAAAGTGATGCTTTTTTAAAGCAAGAAATGCAGGTTAGAGGCTGAGGGCATAACATGACATAACACAAGGACATAACATGATACACAGTGAAAGGCATTTTTAGAAGTGCAGAAATCATAGTTGCTGATTGAGAAAACATGGAAAGAAGCTTTGCTGGAAATGCAGAAATCCCACTTAAAAATAAACCTGGAGAGGCTTACATATAGAAAAATAAGAGACAGTTGTTGTAGCTGAAGCTTTAGAAAACATCTGTCAACACTTCAACACTGCAAGCTGAAGCGTAACACTCACCCAGAAGAGATACTAAGAAAACACTATGTTGGGAAGAAAAACCTGAAGGGGTGATGCTTAACGCCACCACTGCAAGTCAACAAAAATCCTCAGTTTACAAACAAGAGAATGCTAAGCAAATCAATATAATGCACAACACTCCTTTCACACATAAGGTACCTGCAAAATAACTGAGTCACCTTTAATGACAGAGCGGTGCAACACAGATTGGTGTAAACACAATGGGCCAAATTCTCAAAACCATGTGTAAATTTAGGATTATCTAACTTATGTCATTTAAGTTACGGCGCCCTAAGTTGGTGTCGTAACTACCGTATTCTCAGTGCATTTGCGCACAAAACTGCGCCATCCTTAACTTAAGTTTCAATGCGTAAGGCGTGGTTATGGCAAGTGGGAATGAAGTGGGCGTGCTTCATTGTAATGAGCCGTGACCCCATGCAAATGAAGTGCCGGCCGTACTGCGCATGCGCGCACGAATCTGGACCTCAATGCGCATGTGCAGAACTTTGGTCAGCGCAATCAGTGAGATAGGTAAAAGGCCAAGCGTACTTAGTTTGAAGATCGCCCTGTGTTTAAATAGCCCCAGTCAAACAGACTTCAATTGCAAAAGTATTTCCCTGTGTTCCCTTCCTAAAGCAAGTTGCTTCTGCTTTGAACGTTTGTCAGTGTTTGTTGGTAAGATTGTTTTGTGAGAAAAGTGTTTGTGGAGTTGGAGGGTATAGTTGGTGTTTGTTTTTGCTAATTTGTTTTTTGTTTTGATTGGTTGCCTGTTTGTTTTTCCTAATAGTTTTTTTTTGGTTTTGTTTATATTTTTTGTTTTCCATTTTTGCCTGTTTGTTTTCGAATTAATAGTAGCTGTCTGTCTATTTTTTATTTTGGCTTGTTTGTATTTTCTTTGGTGTGTGTGTGTATTGTTGTTTGTTTGTTGGGTGAGTTCCCTGTTGCTGGGTGTTGTCTGTCATGGCTCCCAAGCGCAGGAAGCTAAATTTTTCACCGGCAGAGAAGCATATACTTGCTCAGGGCGTCATTAAATTTGGGCGATTTCTCCATGGCCCTGAGAGCCACACCACCACCCCGGCCAGGAGGAAGGAGATCCTTCAAAAGATCACCGATCGGATCAATGCGGCGGGGGGGGGGGGGGGGGAGACCAGGACCATCGCTGGAGTTCAAAAAAAAATAAATGACTTGAGGAGCGTGTCCCGGAACAAGCCAAGAACACATAATCTCTGTGATTTGGTCTTGGCAAATCAAAAACAAAAATAGTATTAGGATGCATTTACTGGGCAAAGATGCCTTCAGACAGTTGGCTCCTGATTGCCTGGCCCTCAGCAGACCGGGTAGAGGGGTTTGGGGGGGGGGGGTTGCCTGGGTGGGGGGTTAGGTCAGGAGATATCTCCACATGCATGCCCCTTCTTAATGCAAAATTGTGCAGTATGCAACATGCACCAATAATTTTGCATACAAAGTCTGGGGAATACAATAGTGTACCCCCAGTCTTGTCCAGGCATCTGAATCGTGACTTTAGCATGCCAAAAGTCCGCTCTACTATAGCCCGGGTCTGGCTGTGCACCTCATTGTATTTTCGTTCTCCGGGTGTTTGGGGGTTCCTAAAGGGGGTCATCAGGTGGGGTCCCAATGCATATCCTGAGTCACCTGTAAGGGAAAAGACAGGAGGATATTAGTCATGCATGTGCCCCTTGTGATGTCTCCATCATGGGGGGGGCATACCTGACACCAATGTCACTCACCAATCAGCCAGCTGTCTCCATACACGTTCATCTCAAAGTCTCTGTAGATCTTGGTCTGCCTTAGTATGAAACTATCATGGCACGAGCCGGGAAACTTGGCACAAACGTGCCAGATGAGGCCATGTGCATCTACGATCATCTGGACATTGATCGAATGCCAGCCTTTCCTGTTTCTGAACAGGTGTTCAGTATCATGGGGGGGCTGGAGTGCCACATGGGTGCAGTCAATCGCCCCGATGATCTTAGGAAAGCCAGCAATATTGTAAAAGTCTGTCATTGCTTGCACACGCTGGTCCTCCTGGGTGGGCATGACAAACTGGTGGCTCATGCGCCGCAGTATGGCAGGGACCACCTGATGTAGGCATTTACTCATGGTTGACTGCACCATCCCAGCCACACCTCCAGATGCTCGCTGGAATGAGCCACTCGCTAAAAAATGGAGGGTTGCCATAACTTTTTCAAGAGGTGTCAGGGCATGGGAACGTAGGGTTGGGGCGATTAGATCCTCATGAAGGAGTTGGGTGATCTCCAGGATGGCCTCCCTATCAAATCGGTAGTTGCCGATGACCTCATAAACTGGCATTTGCCAAATATCACGGCGTGGCCGATAAACACGCGCCTGTGCCCTCATCCTCCTCCTCTGTGCCCTCCTCCTCCTTTGTGCCTGTAAGGCAGCAAGTGCCGTCAAAATCATTGCTGGTCCTGGCATTTTTCAAAAACAACCTTCACAACTAGAGCTGTAACCTCTAGTCACTTCCTTCTGCAAACCCTTCCACAGCATGTGTAAAATTAGGGCTGGTTTTATAATGTGGAAATTTAGTCAGAAAAACTAACAGGTGCGCACAGGGCGGAAAATAGGGCACACACACTTAATTCTGAGAATCGCCCTAACTCCCTCATTTGCATCTTTGCCTATCAAAAACAGCGGCGAGCCTAGCGTAATTTGCGCCCGGGAATGCGCAGGTGTAACTAATTTAAGTACGGCTGAAAATACGGAAATCTTTGCTTAAGTCGTTTTGACGATCGCGCGCAAATATACGCGCCGTGTAAAATTAGAAAAATGGAGTTAAGTCTGCGTATCTCTTTTGAGAATTTGGCCCATTACTCTTAAAAGGTTTGATTACACATCACTTTTTCACCATAGCAGTACACACTTGGCTAACCAAGCCAAAATAGACTTATCCAAGTTCTCTTCATGGTTCTAAATAGTCACTAAAGGCTTGAAAAGTTGAATGATTATCTTGAAAGCTACAGAGCATGGCGATCCTCCATCCAACATACCACCAGAGGTTTACAGTTATCATGCAATGAAGAGATACAGTAGACCTCCTAATCAAATGACTTGAAAATAAGCCTGATGAGCATGCCAAAATAAATCAGAACAATCAACATTAACTACCCAGAAAACACTATCCATGTCTGCAAGACACCATCTTTAATGCAAGTTCAACTTTGCAAAGAATACCCAATCACAAGCAAAAAAATAAAATAAAATACCGGTAAACAGCAGTTTTGCTTACACATAATTGGATAATGGACGTCAGCAGAGCTTTACCCATTCAGCAAGCCCTAGGGAAAATTCCCTTGCAAAGTTCAATTACCTTTACAAAGTTAACAGTCAATTTGCCTTTAGTAAATCAACCTCAATGATAATTGTTCTACCCTATCTGTTCTGAATATCTGTATTACTTATATCTCCTCAGTTTCACCCCACCCTGTCTAGTTAATAAAGTTACAAGACCTACTATACACACAGTCAGGCTTATTGAAGGATAGGAGGGTTTATCTGCATGTCAAACTGCACGTAGGCCACAGGGTGATGTGTAGTAAGGACACAACAACTATGCTGTTAGCTAAATAAAGAAATCTAATTCCACTTATAGATTATTATACCCTTGAGCACTTTATCCTACTACTTATAATTATAACAGCTACATGAAAGCGCCTCATATAGTCACATATACAGTTTGGGGTAATTATGCTTACATCCAGTTTTGTAGGTGGTTTTACAAACAGATGTCTGCAGTAATTCTACTGCCAAATATAATTGTAATTGTGATTCTATGAAATTGCAGATAAAAACACATTGGGAAAACCATTAACACAGACACAATTATAGAACAGATTGACTGAATTCTACACTTTGGTGATAAACAGAGAAAGCTCAGTATTAAACCATTACAGTCGATTGATGTACGGTACGCACACGGGCTGACTCACACAAAAACAAACTAGCATTAATATCATAAAGTGATTGGATGAAATGTGCGAGTCACTGAAATGTGGGTCAAACAGCTCACCAGCAGGGGTCATGAGTAAAGGGAGCACATTTTCCACAAAACAAGGTTGTATGCCAAAGGAAAAGCATTCACACACTAAACAGAGGTTACCGAGATTGAAACAACAATGAGCTCACATTAAAGAACTGTACTCAAGAATCAATTCAATTGCCAGGTAAAGCTACAGTGAATGTCAAAACACTGGGACCGAACCAACACACTTGCCAGATCTGCTCAAAGCAATGGCACTGCTCTAATCTGCACATCTTGTGGCAGTAAACCAAAGCTCGGATGGAATTAAGAGAACGTTGTATAGGGAGATATTACATATGCATTGTATAAATATACATTAACTGCAAATGGGAACTATAAACTGGACACAATGCTAAATGTATTGAAAACCTTTGTTATAGTACATAAAACAAGAGCCTCTCAGTGTCCATATAGCAGCCATTTCTGTAACTGCTATTGGAGTAAGCACAAAACAAACTCCAAGCATAAAAAAAAACTTTAATAATTCAATATACCATATTTTCCGGCGTATAAGACGACTTTTCAACCCCTGAAATTCTTCATAAAAGTCAGGGGTCGTCTTATACGCCGGTAACCTAACATGCAGACCGCTGCAGTCTATTTTTCAAAAGCCGCTCCTCCTTCTGCTGTTCCGTGATAGGCTGAACACTCAGCTTCACAGCAGAGCCTCTGTTCAGTGTTCCGCCTGTCACGGATGCCCTCTCGTCCTCGGTCTCGGACGAGAGGGCATCCGTGATAGGCAGAACACTGAACACAGTGTCTCCTGGGAAGCTGAGTGTTCTGCCTATCACGGAACAGCACGAGGAGGAGGCGCGGCTTTTGAAAAATGGATTTCCGCGGTCTGACAGATTCTGCATGTCAGGAATAAGGTAAGGGATCGTCGAGACATGCAATGGCACAGTGAGGTATGCAGTGACACAGTGAGGCATGTAATGGTGCACAGTAAGGCATGTAATGGAGGCACAGTGAGGCATGTAATGGAGGCACAGTGAGGCATGTAATGGAGGCACAGTAAAGCATGTAATGGTGGCACAGTCTGGCATGTAATGGCACAGTGAGGTGAGGCATGACTAGTAGGAAGGGGGTCATCTTATAAGGTGAGTATATCCCAAAACCAACATTTTAGCTGGAAAATTAGGGGGTCGTCTTATACGGCCAGTCGTCTTATACGCCAGCAAATACGGTACTGTATTTCTCAATATCCACTAAGGTGTTGCAGGTTTTCCTTTTGTCTTCCCTGGTTTTGTACAGCACTGTACCAGCTCCACATCAACATTTAGCGGATTTAGTGTTACTTCAGATTTCTCCTCAAGAACTGTAGAGATTTACCAATGATGATTGTAATTGCTGCTTTAATTGAAAATATAATCTGGTGTTTTTATCACTACAATAGCAGAATTAAGGGGAAGATTTGACTGGTGCACACATGTGGGTGGTGCCATCTGCGCCCATGCACAAGGGGGTAAGTTTCACATGAAGCTCACTCATAAATCCCTGGGACCAGGCGCAGACTATGGTCATGTGAAACATCAAGCATTAAGGCAGTTCCCTGACTTAGTGATGACCTTTCACTGTGTGCAGTAATATAACAGAGTTCCTCTGAAAAGCGACTTTTGCCATGTCACTACACACTGTAACTTGGTAAGAGGGACATGCTGAGCCTGCGCCCACTCTACCAGTCCAGCGTACCTCTGTTACCTCACTTCCAGTAAAATAATGGGGTCCCGCCCACCACATAGTACAGACTTCATGCATGCTTTCACTTTAACTCTTTCCTTTTCATACCTCATGACCAGACCATAGATCTCCATATCATGGGTTTGGATCAGGTTTCTATTGGATACCGACCTTTAGGGAGGGAGCCAGAATATCGACCCCCTCTCTACTGGAGGACTTATCACCTTTACAGGGTACCACGCCTAATAAATGGTTTCTTGTAGCTTGTTCCTTCTCTTGGTTACTTTTAGCAACTACACTCCTCTTCCTTATCTTAACCCTTTTGTAGAAGTGTTACTTCATACCCTGTAGTGCATTTACAGACCCTGGTTATTATCACACATCAGACCCAACATGCACACCTTTGAATAACTTCACACCAGGCTCAAAACAATTAATGTAACTTTACTGGAGAGATACAGAATTACAGTCCAAAATGAATAATGTCCTTTCCCTATTCCTGACCACAATAACGTAGTGCCCAGGCATAACTCCATAAAGTGAGAGTCCATAATGGCATTGTCCATTGCTTGGATGTTCTCTGAAAAACCCTGGTTTCTTCGGTATTGCCAACAACTGGGATCACAGGTGATGCTGGAACTCCTAGACCCAACCAAGCCTGCCTTTTTTGGACCTTAGCTGTCCCCTGTTTTATAGCATGGGTGGGCTGGCTAGGACCAAAAGCTCTGAGCTAGAAACATTTAAGCCTTTTCCCAGCCTGAGCCAGTCGCTCGCTCACTGAACAAAACACACTTCAACCTGCCTACAAACGGGCAACATAAAGTTAAACATGCAACAGTTCTTCCCTTTCAATAAACATGTAGTGTTAAAGTAGAGCTAAACCTTTAGAAATTCTCACCACCCCAACCAACGATGTGCTGGTTATTGTTTCCCTGGCTACTTCCAGGTGTCAGATTTTCTGCTTCTTGATTGGCTGTTGGTGGAATGTCACAGCTGGGAATGCTCAATGAGCTGTACATTCAATGGAAGACTGCAAGCAGGCAGGCAAGTGTTTGTTATTGCAGAAGATACATTATACACATACATTTTATTATTATTTAAGTTTAGGTCCACTTTACACCTTAAGGAGTCAGTCCAACCAAAAGTAACATTTTAGTTATAAAGTAGGTTTATAGATTGAGCCAGCCCCTGACAAATGTTTTGAATGCCTAAAATCTCACTTTCATGATTTAAGACTGTGTTCCTGTCTACCTGGGGGTTTCAAGTGTCCCCATGATCCTGTGATGTTTCAGAATCTACTGCTGCATTCCCCGCAATTTAAAATAAATGACATTCCCTGCAGAGAGAGAATAGGAGCCCATAATCATAGCCATAGCAGATCTGCAGACCCAGGGACTCAAGGTCACAGATCTCACCAGTAGTCCCCTATAGTCATAAGAAATAAAAATATCTGTAAATGCATCCTAATTTATCCAGCTACACTAATGTAGCTGGAGACAGTAATACAAACTCAATAACTGAATGCAGTAACTGTCCAACGTTCTGATCTTGGTTAAGCCATGTGCTTTTACTAAAGAATTCCTGAAGGTGATGCTAAGCGTTAGCACATTCTAACTGCCATATACTTCCCATCAATAACACTGATATATGTATTAACCCTTTTCCGGAGCCATGCCTTTTCTTTCCCTGACTGATTTTATGATTGTGTAATCACCTTTTGAATACTGAAGCCTCTACTAAATAAGAAATACTGACCCGATAGAAAATAGACTCCCTTGATTCATAACACATGGAACATAGATACATTTAATTTATTGTTAGAGTCACCCTTCTAAAGTTTACCAATCATTTGCAAGAGCAAAACCTTACTAAGCAATTTGTGAAGTTACATAAAGTTATGTGGTTATGGGAATGTTGTCCTTCCAATGTCTCTACACATGTAATACAAGCAATGCAAATAAAATTATTGATCATTTTAAATGGGAAAACAAAAGAACAATTTACTGTCCATTTAAAAAAATAATAATTATCATAAAAAAACAAACCTGCAAAAGGAAATACTGTACCAATTAGAACAACTAGGAAAGTCCAGAACGAGGGTAATATAGTGTAGCCAGATGTTCTTTTTAAATGCTTTTGGAACATTAGCAACAATGTGCCTACTCACCATCTCCCCCACACACACACACTTTATTTTGCTCTCTCATTGGACGGTTCTGAACTCAACCAAGAGAGAAAGGACAGCTGCAAATGGCATTGACGGAGATGTACAACAAAATTGGCAACCACCCCAACTTATAAGTAACCTATTTTGGCCAGTTGTAGGTTAGGATGGTTGCCACTTTTTTGTATGGTTGGTTGAACTGGATGCAGGGACACACTCAATGCCTTTCCTCAATTGTGCATTTTCTGGGTATCACGTGTGTCCCCATTCCTTTAAGGAGGGGTGGGCTGCCTCCAGGCACACCTGCACTTAATCTATCTATTGTTATATATGTGCTACTACTTTGGAGACTCTGGACATTTTGGAGTTAGGACCACAGTATATACAGAGGACCCTTGATGTTGTCATTGCGGCTTATGCATATATTTGCAAATGTGAGCAAACAAAACCTTCTGTTTTTATTGTAAACTGTTAGACAGGGCCAATTTGGTTGTTTTTTCTGGCTGGTAAGTGTGCTGGGAAATCTTTTGTTTGTTTGTGATTGTCTGAGATGTAGTTAAACAAAGGTGGAAGTGGTATTGTGTTGGATCAGAGAGAGACTATGGTTCCCAGGAGGCAACAGGAGAAGCAGGAGGAGAGGAGTGATTCTTTGCAGATTGCCTGGGAAAGGTCGGGGCAGTTTGAGTCAGGATGACAGAGAGAGCTGACCTTATTGCAGTGTGTCTAGCTACCCATGGATCTTAACCAGAGTTATAACCACTGATGAGGGCCCCCCTCCTACATCTAGAACTGATGCTGTGTCACAGGAATAGTAAAAGGGTGGTTACCTGCTATCTACATTACATGGCAGGAGTCTCCATGAATCTGAGTGCCACACTCTCTTTACATACATTTAGACCTATCACAAGTAGCTTCAATAGACCTCCTTCCTAACTTATAATCAAGACAATCCCACTTCTTTAAATCATCTCTATATTTAATTTATCCTTACCCCATCCTTGTGCCCCCAATTACTTTAAAAGTCAAGGAATATATCTGAACTTCGCTGTACTCTAACTGGCTGCAGGTTGATTAGCTACCTTTGTAAGTGCACCAATGCTAAGGGTCACAATGATAGCCTGCAGAAGAAGCAACTTAAAGGGGTTGTAAAAGTAAAAAAAAAAATCCCTAAATGGCTTCCTTTACTTTAGCGCAGTCCTCCTTCACTTACCTCATCCTTCGATTATGCTTTTAAATGTCCCTATTTTTTCTGAGAAATCCTCACTTCCTGTTCTTCTGTCTGTAACTACACACCGTAATGCAAGGCTTTCTCCCTGGTGTGGAGAAAGCCTCTTGAGGGGGGAAGGGGCGAGCAGGAGTGTCAGGACCCCCACTAACACACAGCTCCTTTCTCTATCTGCAAAGTAGAGAGTGTCCTGGCACTCCTGCTCGCCCCCTCCCCCCTCAAGAGGCTTTCTCCACACCAGGGAGAAAGCCTCACATTACGGTGTGTAGTTACAGACAGAATAACAGGAAGTAAGGATTTCTCAGAAGAAATAAGGACATTTAAAAGCAAAATGGAAGAATGAGGTTAGTGAAGGAGGACTGCGCTAAGGTAAAGGAAGCTATTTAGGGGGGAAAAAAACCTTTACAACCCCTTTAAAGACTGCCCTATTTATCCAATTGTCCTACATCTCACCTTCTGTGACCCATGTTTTCCCTGGTTAATCTGACCTGGTGATGTCTTTCAAGTAAACTTGGGCCTAGCATGGCCATCCAAGTGCATTTTGGCCAGTATAGCTCATTGCTGCACATTGGGTAACAGTGTTACTTTTTAACCTGACCTGGGTGGCTTGTAAAATTGTAGGCCAAGTGGTACCATTAAATGCCTTATATATACACAGTATATATGTCTATATATGTGCATGCTTAGTGCCTTACTTTATTTTGTCATCTTTTATGGTATACCCTAATCATTAATGGTTGTTAATTTGTATAAGCATCACTAAATTCCAATATTTCTATGTCACTGATTGTGCTGGTGTTTCTATTCTTGTGAGATAGAAGTAATGCTGAGTATTAAAGTGCTTTTGTTGACTTCCTTGTGAACTCAGTCAGTGTGTCAGAGAGGCTGAAGGATTTAAGAAGGTCGAGGCAAGCATCAGGGGACCCATACAAACCAGTGGTTCCTTCTAGCGAGGTGAAATCTTCTGGATCTTTATTCATAATGTGCCTACTAGCCTAAGTGTTTAGTTACACAGAGCTATGTTTGTGCATTGTAAAAAAAGCTTTAGGTTGCCATTGTGTGTAGTGTGATTTTCTAGGTCTGATCTGGAACTGAACCTAAGCCTCGTACACACGTACGGGATTCCCGGCTGTAAAAAGTCAGAGGGGAAAACTGAGAACCTGCTCTGTAACTTTTTCCTCCTAAACACGACCGTGTTTCCTGACAGAAAAACTGCCATGAGAGCTTTGGTCCGGAGTCCCGGCCATGTGTATGCTTCATCACAGTGTTTCCCATAGAAAAACTGCCGGGTTAAAAACTGCCGGGAATCCTGGCTGGAAAAAAGAGAGCTGGTTCTCTTTTTTTCCCGGCAGTTTTCCTGTCGGTAAAACTGTGATGAAGCATACGCACGGCTGGTTTTCCCAACCAAAAGCTTTCGTGGCAGTTTTTTAGACGAGAAAACCGGTCGTGTGTACGAGGCTTACGTCACCGGATAAAAGAAGTGGACTTCATTCTGTGCATTGTTTAAAGTTTAGAACTTACACATTATGGTGGAATAGTCAGCTACACATAACTTTAGATGTGGACAATTTCACAGAATGTGGCCCACATAAATAAGCATAGAATATTACCAGCTATGATATGCTGCTTCTTCAAGTAGCAGAAAAATCGCATCCTTATTTCAGACTAACATGCAACAGCCTCATTTGAAATGTGGATCCTCTGCAGATCATTGTGAAGCATGGTTAGTTCTTATTACAGAGCAGTACAATTCACTAATATAAAACTGTGTTTGTAACTGGCATTCAGAGGCTTCATCCTGGAATGTGAAACTGGTCTGGAACTTCAATATTAATGGGCACTCTGACTCATGCTCTTATGCGCTCCTGCACTGACTCACCATTTACATCACAAATTACTTTTTGCAGGTGGAGTAGCAGTTCAGGGACATTTATAGAAGCTTTTCTAATTCTGACAGCCGAAATGCTTCATGTATGAAAATGGTTAAAGCTAATGTTATCTAGACATGTGCAGACTGGAATATTTTGTTTCGTTTTTTCGTTTTCGTTTGGAAAATAAATTTATTTAGTTACTCCCGAAAATCGTTTTGATTTATTTCGTTTTTCGTTGGGGAATAGCTTTCGTCCGAAAATCCAATAACACTTGGTTTCTGTCGAATGGTCAAAAGAATATTCGACGGAACGTCGAATATTTTTGGTTTCTGACGATTGTTCAAACGAACATTAGACGGAACTTCAAATCTTTACGTCGAATCGTACATTTCCGTTCGAATATTCCGCCTACAAGAATTCTAATGTTGTATGACTAGTAATAATGTCGAATCTATTCTCTATAATGTCGAATCTATTTTCTCATAAATCGAAATCTATTCTCTGTAATGTCGAATCTATTATTTCTATAGTGTCAAATCTTTTCTCTATAATGTCGGATCTTTTCTCTATGATGTCGAATCTCTCCAATTTTACCGCAACGAAAATGAAAATAAAGAATTTTTATGTCGGATCTTTCGGTTTTAATCTCTTGCACTTTCGTTATCGTTTGTTAAAACGATAACGAAAAAAACAGATTTTCGGACGAAAATGCATTCTAACGAAAACGAATGCACATGTCTAATGTTATCAGAGAACAGTATAATTTGTAAATAGGCATAAGAGCACACATTTCAATGAGCATAGAAGATGGCTTGAACATACATCATTGCTCATACATACGAGAATATGCCTATTTTGACCTGAGCTCAGCGCTAGCTCTTTGCTCAATGGCCTTCAGTCCTGTTTGTGTTTTGCAGTTCCTGATACGCATCTTGATCCTGTTACTGTTTCTCTTCATGCTCTCATGTTCTCGATCTGCCTCTGCTACCAACCTCAGCTTGGAACATTGACAATGCTTTTGCCTAGTGAATCTGTACCTCACTGTCCAATTGTTGCCAATTGTTGCCGACTTCTGCCTGTTCCTGACTCTTATTTTTCTCACATCCTGGTGTTACTCTGTTGAGCTATAACTTGACCAGATTTGGGACTCATCTCCACCCTCAGCTTGGCCTGGCATCTCCATGTTGCATCGTCAGCTGTACCTCTGCTTGTCAGATACTAGAGCTCCCAAGTTCCTTGTTACAGTGTCTACACCTTGGTAATTACGCCTTTCCTTTGCCCCTGCAGACCCTGTCCCAAAGTGAAAGGTGATAGGTCACCTGTGATCACCTGTAAGTTCCTATTCTGTTTTGCTATCTTTGCTCTGGGTGCGAGGAGTCCTACGATCGATCGGGTAATCAGCAAGACACTAACACGAGTATCATGTAGAAAGACTATAGTTTATTATCCGTAACTTGGCGGGTTTTATCTGTGCATGAGATGCACCTCTTTGTGGGGCCAGCCAATCATTATACAGTATTTTACAGTATATTTTTATGCAAAGTCTGCCTGGAGATACATGTATTAATGTATGATAGATCAAATAAAAGTCTGCCTAGAGATATTGCTACATAACAGATAGAAATATATTTTAATCATATTAATCTATCTTTTTCTTCATTAATATATGCACTGTGACACTTTACCATTATCACCTTGTTTTTTATTTTAACCTCAATTGGGGGTTTGTTTCACTGGACACTTTTTCACATATAGATTTCATTTTCATGCTCATTTTTTGCATGTCATTTATATTACTTTGGATCACTTTGCAATTTTTTGCACTTTAATCATTGCACGCTGCACTTTAATGGACTATTGCCTTTGGTGTTTGTAATTTTATTGGATTTGTTTTTATTATTATCTATGTTCATTAAGCTACTTATTATTTACTTTTGATTGTATTGATGCAACATTGTGCAGTGGTTTGGCACAGCTGTTCACTTATCATTAGTTACGTATTATTATCCACCACTACTAATACCCTCCACATTTTTTGTTGATGTCGGATGGTATTCCAGGATTAACCCAGAGTGGAACACATTTTATTCACATCCATTGGAGGATTCACCACGAAACTTTCTTTATTACTTTATGGGTCTAGTGATGAGGATTATTTATTGCTTTTAAGTTTTTTTAGGGTTTTTAGCGCCATTACACCTACCATTATTAACTATACCTTATACATTCCTTTGGCATACACAAAAAGGAGAAATACATTATTTTTTTACGCACACATCTTTACATTTGTTTACTTGAGGCAATTTACAGCTTAACTAAACATTTACATTAACACAAGCCAAAAGAAGAAGGCGAGCCACGAACAAGACAAGAAAATAAGGACATTGGGCCAAATCCACAGCCAGCGGTGCAAAATAAGTTTTTCCTAACTTATGTCATTTAAGTTACGGCGCCCTAAGTTGGTGTCGTAATTGCCGTATCCACAGCGCATTTGCGCACAAAATTGCGCCTGCCGTAACCTAAATTCGGAGGCGTAAGGCGGGGTTATGGCAAGTGGGAAGGAAGTGGGCGTGCTTCATTGTAATGAGCCGTGACCCCATGCAAATGAAGGTCCGGCCGTACTGCGCATGCGCGCACGAATCTGCTGCTCACTGCGCATGTGCAGAACTTTGCTTGGCGCAATCAGTGAGATAGGTAAAAGGCCAAGTGTACTTAGTTTGAGGATCGCACTGTGCTTAACTAGCTCCAGTCAAACACACTTCATTTGCAAAAGTATTTCCCTGTGTTCCCTTCCATGAGCAATTTGCTTCTGCTCTTAGTTTGTCAGTGTTTGTTGGTAAGTTGTGTTTGATAGAGAAGTGTTGGAGGAGTAGTAGATAGTAGTTGTTGTTTGTTTGTGATAAGTGTAATTTTTGTTTGATTGTTTCTGCTAATTTTTTTGTTTGTTTTTTTTCTGCTTGGATTTTGTGTTTGGTTTTTGTGTGTTTGTATTTTACTTTGTAGTAGCTGTCTGCTTGTGTGTGTATTTTTGTGTGTTTGTCCTGTTTGGCTTCTTGTTGCTGGGTGGTGTCTGTGATGGCTCCCAAACGCAGGAAGCTGAATTTTTCACATGTTGAAAAGCAAATCCTTGCCAGGTATATCATCCAATATGGAAGATATTTACATGGGCCTGATAGCCGGAACACCTCCCCGGCTCAAAGGAAGAGGATCTATGCCAAAATAACAGATCACATAAATGCGGCGGGGGGAGGGGAGACGAGGACCCCCGCTGGCATTAAGAAAAAGATCAATGATCTGAGGAGCGTGGTCCGCAATAAGGTGGCCAAGCTCACTGCGCATAGGAGGGGCACTGGAGGAGGGGGACCATGCCCCATCCGGCTGACTGAGGAGGAATGGGCAGTGGCCCGGTGTTTCGAGCCAGAGCAGGTGGTGGGCCTGCCTGGTTATCAGTCTGATGTTCCTGTGAGGCCATGTAAGGTTTTTTGTTTTTTTATTTGGTGATTAGCATGTGTGGGTGGGGGAAGGGAACATGTGCCAAGTGTGTGGATCCTCAAACCTGTGATTGTTTGGTGTCTTCCACAGATGACCAGGAGATTGCTGGGCCATCAGGCCAGGCTGCTGCACCACCCCAAAGACAGGAGGCTGCTGAGGAGTCCCCAGGGGAGGGGAGTGGCCAAACCTCCCCTCATGAGGAGGCTGAGGGGGAGGAGGATGAGGGGGAGGAGGAAGAAGATCTCCAGATTGGCCGGGAAATCATTATTGCCACAGATCTGATGACATTTGACGATACCCTTGAGGCTAGCCTTGAGGCTCCCCTTGAGGCTCCCCCAGAGGCTACCCCAGAGGCTCCCCCAGAGGCTACCACCAGTCAGGCCACCATCAGGGGTAGCCCCTCCCACTCCTCCCACAACATGCCGCAACCCACAAGGGTCACTCTATCCCCTCCTACCTGGCCACAAGCATCAGGGGCAGGCAGGATGGCGACCCAGGACACCAGGGTGGGGTCTGAGCATATGCCGTCCAGTCTGCTGAGGGACAATGCCAAGCAGACCCGCAGTCTGGGTGACATCAAAAAAACTATGGCCAAGATGGAGCACAGCCTGGATGTAATGAGGGAGTCACTCAGTGATGTGGCCACCAATTCATTGGGTGTCATCACCTGTTTGTGGTCCCTGCATACCGCCACAACAGGCGTGGGCCAGGAGGTGACTGCCCTCACCCGGGCTGTGCAGGAGAACACACGGGCTGGCCAGGCCAATACGGCTGCCATCACTGACTGCCTGACCAGGATAGCAGTGGCCTTGGAGGGCAGGCCAGCCGGAGGTCAGACACCAGGGGAGGCTCCTCCCTCCCCTGCTCCCCCCCAATGAAGATACTCCCCTGCTCCCCCCCCCCAATGAAGATACTCCCTCCCCTGCTCCCCCCCCCAATGAAGATACTCCCTCCCCTGCTCCCCCCCCAATGAAGATACTCCCTCCCCTGCTCCCCCCCCCCGTGAAGATCCTCCAGTTGCCCGTGGCCGTGCCCGTGGCCGTGCCCGTGCCCCTGCCCGTGGGCAGCCTAGACGGAGCACTCGCCGCCGGACTTAAATACCAGGGGTACTTTTTTTTTTTTTTTTTTTTTTGGGGTTTTAAAATTTTGGTTATTATACTGTACTTATGATTTGGTTTATGTGTGTGAATGATGTGTGAATGTGGGGGGGTGGCATTCCTGACAAAATAAGGGTGTCACCCTCAGTTTTGGTGGAGAAGGGATCCCCAGGACCAGGGAGAAGTCATCCTAGGTTCCTGAATGGTGTATGAATGCACAGTGACATAATTGGAGCCGTGGCAGGGCGTTACTGCTCCCAAGTACCAAAGGGGGGGGGGTACTTGGATCTAATCCAATTCGATGTGCATGTGATGTGTTTGTGCTAGGGACCACAGTGGTGTGCATTCATGCATTCTCATTGTGACATAAATCATGTGCGTTTCCAGAGACAAAAACATTCTCAATGTGTCATTAAACATGTGCGTTTACTGTGCAAAGCAACATTCTCATTGTCACATAATTCATGTGCGTTTGCAGTGAAAACAAATCATATCATTGTCACATAATTCATGTGCGTTTGCAGTGAAAACAAATAATATCATTGTGACATGATTTCTGGCCATTTACTGAGAAAAGATGCCTTCTGCGAGGCGTCTCCTGGCTACTGTGCCCTCAGTAGACCGGGTAGAGTGGGCTAGGGGGGGATTGCCTGGGTGGGGGGTCAGGTCAGCACGTAAGTTAAGCTCCAGTCCCCTTCTCATTGCAAAGTTATGAAGAATGCAACAAGCCCCTATTATTTGGCACACAAAGTCTGGGGAATACAGCAGTGTACCCCCAGTCTTGTCCAGGCATCTGAAGCGGGACTTCAGCAGGCCAAAAGTACGCTCCACTACTGCCCGGGTGCGAATATGAGCCTCGTTGTAGCGTTGCTCTCCTGGGGTTTGGGGGTTCCTGAATGGGGTCATCATGTGAGGTCCCAGGGCATATCCAGAGTCACCTGGAAGGGAAAAGACAGGAGGATATTAGTCATGCATGTGCCCCATGTGATGTCTGCATCATGGGGGGGGACAGTCATACCTGACACACATGTCACTCACCAACCAGCCAGCTGTCTCCATACACGTTCTGCTCCAATTCACGTGATATGTTGGTCTGCCTAAAGATGTAGCTGTCATGGCACGAACCTGGAAATTTGGCACACACATGCCAGATGAGGCCATGGGCATCCACGATTACCTGGACATTGATGGAATGCCAGTTTTTGCGATTCCTGAACAGGTGCTCTGTATCATGGGGTGGCTGTAGTGCCACATGGGTACAGTCAATGGCCCCAATGGTCCGTGGGAATCGGGCAATCTGATAGAAGTCAGCCATGCTCTTCATTCGCTGGTCCTCCTGGGTGGGCTTTTCAAATTGACTGCCCATGCGTCTCAGTATTGCAGGGACAACCTGGTGCACACACCTGCTCATCGAGGACTGTACCATCCCAGCCAGACCTCCACATGTTCTCTGAAAAGACCCAGTGGCCAGAAAATGCAGGGTGGCCATAACTTTAATGTGAGCTGGCAGGGCATGGGATCGTTGGGTTGGGGTGTTCAGATCATCCTGCAGGATCCTGGTTAAGTCCAGGATGGCTTCCTGGTTAAATCTGAAGTTGCCAATGACCTCAGACGCAGTCATGCCAAAGAGATCTTGGCGTGGGCGGTATATCCTCTCCTGTGCCCTCCTCCTCCTCCTCTGTGCCCTCCTCCTTCTCTGCGCCTGTAAAGTTGCGAGTGCCGTTATAATCATTGATGGCCCAGGCATTTTGGCAGTCACAATGAAGTCAAGCAAAGAAGTGTTGGCAGCTCTTCCTAAATGGTGTTGCTTCAGCAGACCTTTACAGGGCTGGTGTAAAATTAGGGCTGCTTTTATAAAGTCTAATTTTGCTCCAGAAAACTAACGTGCGTACAGGGCGTTATCTACGGCGCACAGGGCGTAATCTACGGCGCACACACTTAATTTTGAGGATCGCCCTATCTCCCTCATTTGCATCTTTGCCTATCAAATAAAGCGGCGTGACTAGCGTAATTTGCGTCAGAGGATGCGCCGGAGTAATTATTTTAAGTAGGACGGAAAAACCGGATTTTTCCTTTTGAGGATCGGGCGCAAAGATACGCGAGGAGTAAAATTAGAAATCTCGAGTTAAGTCGGCGCATCTGCTTTGTGGATTTGGCCCATTATTCTTCCAAGATAAAGCAACGAATGAAGATACAGCAACATGAAAATGCAACAAGAAAAAACCAACAAAGACAAAGTAACGAACGAAAGAAACTAAAGTTAAGACAAAGTTTAAAGGACATTGCATCTCTTGTTTTTTTAAGTGCACAGGAAAATCATTCTAAACAAGGGGTAAATATGTTTTTTATATAAGTGGGATAACATGGGATGGTTCAAAATCTCAAAGTTCAGAAGTATATCCCTGTAATATTCGGGAAATGATATATTCTATATATATATATATATATATATATATATATATATATATATATATATATATATATATATATATATATATATATATATATATATATATATATATATATATATATATATATATATGCAATGCAGGCATGTAAACAGTAGTAGGGTAATTAATTAATTAATGCCAGAGTGTAAAGAAGTTCTTTAATAAGGAAAATAAGCTTAATGCTGCATATATATGTTTAGGAATATTTTAGGCCTAAACAACAGAAATGTGTTATTGCATGTCATTCAAAGCACAAACAGGGGCAGAAGTTTAAAGGGAAAACTATTGATTAAGAATATGTAGGAACTGTATAAAATTCAGTTAATGGAAAACAATTTATTATTTAACAAAAATCCTACAGATTTGGCTGCAGAAAATAATAAGTTAAGGATTAAGCAATTTTTACAAAAGATTCCAAACTTGGTTTTGGTTATTAAAATTAAAAGCAGTAGATTTTTTGCTTAAGTTTACCCAGGAAAAATATTAAAATATGAAAGTTTTGTTCAATCCAAAATGAGCAAAAATAGAAGAAAAAAACTATTGTTAAAAGTTTTTATAATTGACTATTTCTGATGAGAATGAGGATTTTGTTTTGTTTGGAGGAATTTTCTCAGGAAAATGGCCAATTCACAGTTCATTAGGCTGGAACTAATCTGAGTTTTGTGAGATTGTCTCCTAAACAATTTTTTGTCATTATTATAATCAAGAAATGTCATATTATAACGTGATGTACATGATTTTTGGTATATGTACAAACCAAATATGTTTACATTTTTTAAAAAAGGTTAAAAATTATAAAAACGATAAAACAAGATTGGTTTAAACAAATTGTATAGTGAATGGGTAGCAATGATTGACAGTGACCGATCATTCTCTGGGAGTGTGACATGTAAAATAATGTACTATTAACAGAGAAAAGCAGATGGTCAGTCATGCCATGACAGTTTTTCACTTGTCAAAACACAAGGCTTTGAAAAGGTTATGACTAGTGACAACTGGATGTTAAAAAGTAAGGTCAGTCGAAGCTAAAATTACGCAGTGTGATAAAGCCACAGTTATGGAAGTAAATCCTGCAAAAGTTACTTTATCAATTTTTCAGTGGATATTTATATTGGCACAGATGAAACTTTCTGAGTATCTGTCTACACTGAAAAATGATCTTAAGACTTGTGTTTGCTTAGCAGACAGAGTGACAGAACACACGTTGTTCAATTAATCATACTGTATGATTGGTTCAGAAAAAGTACTTAAAGATGATTAAGTTTCTTTTAGAAATAACAATTTTAGGAAAGCTCAACCTCAATGTTTTTTTGCAAAATTAAAATGGTTATAAGTGAAAATATGGTAAAAGAAAAATACAATAATCTAGTAAAATTGTTGCTTTTACAAAATATAATTAGTCACAGAATAAAGAGAGGGACAATGAAAATTTTGTCTCAGTACAGACTGATAATGAAGATAAAATTCATTGTAAAAATAATTGATTCAACAATAATGGATAGAGTTATTTTTTAAATGAAAATATTTATTTTTGTATATCCAGGTACCTGACAGATTGACTGACAAATTGATTAATTGATTTTTTGTTTGAGCTAATGAAAGAAATTTTGAACTACTCATTATTAGAGCATTTTTGTCATCAAACTTCTGAATATTGTTTTTTTATGTTTATAGAGCAATTCAAAAGGCAAAGAGTAACCCGATACTATTACAAAGTATTGAGAGATTTGACAATCTATGTAGATTCATCATATTAGATTTTTCACTTGCTAAATGAGGGATACAAGGATGTTTTTTAGTTAATTGTTTTGATAAATTAATTGAGGTAATTCTAGGAATATTAATATATTTTTAATGAAAGCTAAGTTATGAACTTTGTCATATTCCATTGGGGATTGTTTTCAAACCATGGAATCAGAGAGATTTTTTTCATTTTTATAGGACAGGTGATGAAGGACATGTATGCAATTTTAGTATTTGATGAAGTTATTGTTTTTTTATCATCTTTAGTACCCATATATAATAGAACGCTACAATAGTATTTTTAAAAGTCTAAATAGGGTAAGATGATTCAAGGAAAGGTAAATACTAGGTGACTTATTTACCTGTTATATATTTTAGTTTAATTTTTTTTTAAACTAAGGGTTTGTTAAATTTTTGTAGTTAATGACAGGATGAAGAATGTCTGTTCTTCTATGTCTTTTTAAAATTAGCATATATATTTATTTGCAATCTGTTGCATAGGACAAAGTTCAAGTATAGGAATTTCAGAAGTTTGTTCACAAAACATGGCTAGGCCTTTGCTACATTTGAATAGAAATTATGTTTTAAATAAGATTTCTACTTCTTATGAGTATGTTTCATAATTTATTCTAGTAGCTAAAGTTATGGTTAGGAATTATATATCTGAAGGTACCAAGGATGTCAATAGATATGCCAACTGAAATATCAAGTTTCGATTGGGGAAGATAATTTTTTTGGATTCTTCCATGACCATGAAACAAGCACAACTAAAATTCTATTTTGTTATTACTTCTTTTTTTTCAAAATTATTTTTTGATTATGTTATCAAGGATTATCATTTTTGGATGAACTTCAATGGTTTATTCATATGGACTTACATCAAAAGTGACATATTGATCGGTCGATCATTATGTAAGGGGGAGTTGGAATGTAGTTCTAATATAGGAATTGTTTTGATTTTTTTTTAAATATGGAAAAATAGTTTTTATATTTTGGTTTCTAAATCTTTTATAAGAATACATATTGATACACATAGAATTATTATTTCACATAGAATAAATTAATTGTTATTCATTTTTAAAGAACACATAACTTGGGAAAATTAGATGGATAGTTTTTTTATTACAAGAATGTATAACAAAGTATACATTTGAAGTATTAATATAGTTAAAATACATACAGGCTTGTGTGGAAGGAAAGGATTTTAAAGTGTCTAAACAGAATTATTGTTGAATTAAAAAAAATGGAACATTGAAAAATAAATAAAAGAAAGAGTTGCTTGCTGGTCATGGGTAGATAAATAAATAAAATAGATAGATAAAGATAAAAAATAAATAGAAAGAGAGATAGAATATATAAAAATATGACAATCAAATAATGGGAAAGTTATGTTTTTATGTATCCACAAACAAGTAGATTACATATTATGTTTATAATTGTTCAGTGTCAAGGATAATGTATAAGAAACTGAAGAAATTTGGTTATTGAAATTTCAAAAGAAATGCAAAAAAATGTATTTATTAATTAATAATTAATATTATAGAGTAATATAATTTGATACATCAAATATATTTATTTCTTCTTTATGATAAAATAGTTATATGATATGGTTGAAGTTATAAGTAGTAACATGTATGAAGGTAAAAGGAAGAAAATGTTTTATATTGCATAATTATAAATTCAAATTAATTAATAACATAATAATTTATAGTTTCTTAATGGAATGAAATGGTTAAATATTTCACAGGAATATCTCAGAATTTTGGGAAGAGGTTTATGTACAATATCTGAAATTTTAAATTGTATTGTTTGTATTGAAAAAAGTGAATCAGAAACCTTTATTATTTAAGATGAATGCACTTATTTTGTTTGTTAATTATAGTGCATTAAGGGGGAATTGTTAGATTTTAAATGTATTAATATTTTTATGTGATAAATGTTTCTGAATCATTGAATTAAACATGGTAGTTTGAGGACAGACAAGGTCAGTTACAGGCGACACTACATCTGTCGTAGACTACATCTATTCTTGAAAGTCATACGTCAAGACAGTGGGTGGAGATGTGTTACTTAAAAATACACAAGTGGGTGTTATGTTTATCACCAACCTTCCATGGAGCTAATCTATATATAAATTATGCTTAGCTTGGCTTTTAAACATGTAAAGGTATCCATGTGGTGTGCGTAGTTAGCTAGGAAGCCTTAGGCCCCGTACACACGGTCGAAAAAAAACGATGAGAATGGACCGAGGTTCAGTTTAATCGGTCCAAACCAACCGTGTGTATAGCCCATCGGTCTGTTTTTCTTTCGGTCAAACATCTTAAAACATGCTTCAAAACCGAACCGATGGACCAATGCTCGATCGGTCCACACCGATTGTTAGTACAGAAAAGCATCAGTTCAAAACCCGCGCATGCTCAGAATCAAGTCGACGCATGCTTGGAAGCATTGAACTTCGTTTTATTCAGCACGTCGTGTGTTTAACGTCACTGCGTTCTGACCTGATCAGTTTTTGGAACGATGGTGTGTACGCACATCAGACCATCAGCCCACTTCAGCGGTGAACCGATGAAAACGGTTCGTCGGACCATTCGCATCGGTTTGGAACAACCGTGTGTGCAAGGCCTGAGGGTCACGACCCTACAGAGAAGATGGGGGTAGGAAGGCCCAATCTGCTGGAAGGGATCTTTCCCAGCAGACAGATCATACCATCATAACATCTATTTCCTCCTTCTGTAACTTTCTGAAGTATTATCCTACCATGATGTTTTACCAGCTGTAACAATGTAAGCATTGACTGTCTTGCTCTCCTGTCTTTGGAAGAATAAACATTGTATAATGAAGGAAACCTGAGTCTGTATATTGGGAACCAAGTACGCCTAAGATGAAGGAGAGTTTTGACATATCGCATGACACGTGTTAGGAAAAATGTCCTGTCTCTCCTCTCCCCCACATTTTACAATGTGACCACATTAAGGGCAGTGTTAGCAATTATAACTTTAGGCCTAATTTTACATTTAGTTCCATGTTGGGGGTTACAATGGCTACAGAGGTGATTCATATCTTTGTAGCGCCTGGTTACTTCAAAGTACCGGTGCTATTTAAATTTAGAGGGAGATCAGAGTGTAGTTAAACTCTGATCTGGTTAATGTGTTCAAATTGGGTCTCTGTCTCAGCTTGGCTGTGCTGTGGGCTCATTCTGTTGTGCTGGGGTGTTCTTCCCTCCCCAGTGCAGTAGAAGGCAGCAGTGGAGTCAAGGTTTGGGTGCTCTTTGCCAGCAGCCAATCAGGAGGATTGAGCCTCGCTGTGCATGCTGGGGGAGGGTATTAATGGGGCAGACGCCATTAGTTCGGGGTCCTTCTTCAAGTGCGGCATCCACCTTTAGGGTGTCGGCGCCCCGGCCTACCTGGCCGGGGCGCGCGTGCCTCGTGGAATTCCTGGTTTCTATGACCAAGCTAAACATTTAAGTCGTGTCCGGGAACCCAGTGGTCGACTGGGTTCCCAATCCTGAAGATCCCAAGCGGTATAGCTGTTCGGTGGGGAGTCCATCTGAGGAGAGCCAATGAGAGGCTGGCGATCCAATAGGGTCTCGACAATCCACCGGGGTTCAAAGTATCCAGACACTGGGAGGCTGGTCACCTGTCAGTCGGTACCTGAAGGCAATTTGAAGGAGATCCAGGCATAATTCCACCAAGGAGGTTTACTCTCCGCAATCACAATCAGGAGGGCCTGTGGCAGAGGTTTCTCACTAAATTTATATCCAGGAGGGTCTGTGGCAGAGACTTTTCCTCAAAAGGTTCGAGCGATACTCTGGCTGCCAGGTCAGTGAGAGAGACCTGTCCAGGTACGCTATTCCCACTCAAGCAGGAGTGGCGCAAGAAGTGTCACACGTGGGAGCAGGACTGTTTCCCTATTGCTATGCCTGAATTTGCTATTCTCCTTCTTCCTTCAACTCTACCTTCTTCACCACAAGTTTTATTGCTTTTACCCGGCTGGGTAATAAGGAGCACAGCAAAAGACACCTGTTGCGGACATTCCTTTACTTCTGCTATATGCACCATGCACCCCTATGAATTCGGAGAGCCACAAGGTAAATGTGCCACCCAAAACAAACCACTTAACACTGTATTGATTCAGGGAGCTATATAATCGACAAGTTCAAATTTAGTGATCATTCCCAGCCACTGTCTGCTGGGCTACACCCAGCATATTGGTGGTCAGCCAATATTTAAATTCATCCCATCCCCCTTTTGAAGCGGAACTTGTTTATATAGGCAGAGCTCTGTTATAAGTCTGACCAAAAATCGGCGGGTGCCGGCAGACATCGAGTGCCCGGCGCCTGCAGATTGGCTTCTGCTGTGAATAATCACAGCAGAAGAGGTGCACGCATGCTCACTGCTGACGCATATGCACAATCACGTATATATGTGATTCTGCTTACAACTGCCATCCTGTAGCAGTAGAAGTGCTATAGGGCAGACAGCAAGTGGTTAAAACCCAACTCAGGAAGAACCTAAACATTATCTGTACTCATACTACAAGGGTTAATTGCGTTCTGGATACAATTTTGCTTGAAGTTCACAACACAAAAACTCCAGATGCTTTTCTGCATGCACATTTTTTTGTGTTTATAATGTGTTCTAGCATGTTTTTCTCCTCTTCTTTTATCCAAGGTTTCCTGGTATAATCTACTGTCACTGGGGCAGATTCATGTAGCACTTACACCGTTTTTTTGGGAGATGCGCGGCGTAATTGCAGATTTGCGCCGGCGGATCGCTGCGCCGTACCTAGAGAACCAGATTACGCCTCCAAATAGACTTCATCGCCTCGGTGTAACATTTCCACGCCGGCGCGGCGTTGGCGCAGATTTACGCTGGTCGGATCTGGCGTGGCCATGGTTTTTGTGTTTTAAATATGCAAATTAGGTTGTTGGGCTGATTCATCAACTTAAGCTTGACCGGCGCAGGCTACTCCCGATGCGCGGAACTGAAAATTCCGGCGCCAAGTTACCCCTCATAAAAGCAGGGGTAACTTTGCACCAGACTTGCACAGGTCAGCTGGAGAGCAGCTAAAGCAGCAGCGTTACAGACGACCTGGGCAACAACACTTGCTGGACAACACATCTGTGTGCCAACATGCCAGGGGCAGCCGTGGTTCTTGCACTATTGCGTCGACGGGCACGTAGGAGGGCACGGGAGAGGATATTCCGCACGCGCATTGACGTCTTTGCCATGGGGGAATTGGAGGTGTATCGCATCTACAGATTCAGCCGTGATGTCATCCTGGAATTAACCAGAATCCTGCAGGATGACATCACCAGCCCAACACACCGCACACATGCAGTGCAGCCACTGGTGAAGGTCCTGGCAACACTGCATTTCCTCGCCACTGGATCTTTTCAAAGAACAAGTGGATTGTCGGCTGGGATGTCACAATCCACCATGAGCAGATGTGTGCACCAGGTTATCCCTGCAATCCTGAGACGCATGGCCAACCAAATCATAAAACCCACCCAGGAGGTCCAGCGGCTGAAGACAATGACAGATTTCTACCAAATTGACAGATTCCCACGCACTGTGGGGGCCATTGATTGCACACATGTGGCACTACAGCCCCCCCGTGACATGGAGCACATATACTGCAATAGGAAGCATTGGCATTCCATCAATGTACAGGTGATTGCCGATGCCCAATGCCTCATATGGCACGTCCGTGCCAAACACCCAGGATCCAGCCATGACAGCTTCATATACCGTCAAAGCACCATCCCTACAGAATTTGAACAGAACGTGTATGGGAACAGCTGGCTGGTTGGTGAGTGACATGGGTGTCAGGTATGACTGTCCCCCCCCCCCCATGATGCAGACATCACGAGGGGCACATGCACGACTAACATTCTCCTGTCTTTTCCCTTCCAGGTGACGCGGCATATGCACTGGGACCCCATATGATGACTCCATTCCGGAACCCCCAGACCCCAGGAGAGAGAAGATACAATGAAGCACATGCACGTACCCGTGGAGTGGTGGAACGCACATTTGGCCTCCTGAAGTCCCGTTTCCGATGCCTGGATAAGTCTGGGGGTACCCTGTTGTATTCCCCAGACTTTGTGTGCCAGATCATCGGGGCATGTTGCATGCTGCACAACTTCGCAGTGAGAAGGGGCCTGGAGATTGAGCTACGTGATGACCTGACCCCCCAACCAGACAATCCCCCCCTGCCAGAGGCTACCCCGTCTGCTGATGGAAGAGCAGTCAGGACACGCCTCGTGGAAGGCTTCTTTTCACGTTAAACACCCACATTAATCATGGCACAACACCACTGTGGTCCCTAGCACATACACCTCACATCCACATTGAATTGGATTAGACCGAAGTACCCCCCATGGTACTAGGGAGCAGCAACGCCGCGCCAAGGCTCCAATTATGTTGCTGTACATTCATACACCTTTCACACGGGTCGTGGGGATCACTTCTCCCCAACGACTGAGGGTGACAAACCTTAATGGCAGGAGTGTCACCCCCCCATATTCACACACCATTCACACTGAAGCCTGCACTACTCCCCGTGTGCAGGGAAATAAATAAAAAAGACTCATAACCTGAGTATACAATAAATAAAAAAGACTCATAACCTGAGTAAAAAATAAATAATCCAAAAAATCAACGGCCCTGGCGTGGGCTCTTTCTTGTCCCTAGGGTTTTGGGGCGCTGTTGCCTGGTGCGAGCCAGGGCTGGGGGGGCTGGTGGGGCAGGTGGAGCTTGGGGGGCTGGTGGTGTAACCTCCCCCAGTCTCTCCATAGCTGCCTGCCTGCCCTCCATTGCCATGGCTAGGCGGTGGAGGTACCTATTGGTGGCAGCCTGCATCCGCAGCCGGCGGGTGGTAGTGCTGCGCTGCTGGCGCCGTGTCAGCCTCCCCTCCTCTCTGACAGCAGCTGCCAGGCTCCGGACCTCAGCAACCAGCTGAGATGTGGTGTCCTGCAGGTCCCCCAGACAGGACAGAAGGGCTGCCCCGTTCCCCACAACGTCCTGCAGGCTCTAATTGATGAGCCGACTCTGCCCAGCCTGCTGCATAACAGCCTCCTTCACTGCCACAGTGCAGGCAGCCTGGCTCTCGGCAGAGGACGCCAGGCTAGCTGCGACCCGTGTTAGATCCCCCGCAAGAGTCCCAATGTGGCGGGTCTGCCTGGTTTGGTCCCTTGCAAGATTTAACTCCAGCTCTGCAGGGACTCCCCTCGTTTTTTTTAAAGCCTTCCTCGGGGCAGGAGCGGCTTGAGGCCGGGTGGAGGGGCTGGCCCTGGAGGGGCTGGGGTCTTGTGAGGGGCTGGCCCTGGAGGGGCTGGGGTCCCGTGAGGGGCCGGCCCTGGGAGGGGCTGGGGTCCCGTGAGGGGCTGGCCCTGGAGGGGCTGGGGTCCCGTGAGGTGGAATCCCTGATAGGGATTGAGTGCCCTAAAGGGGTAACTCTAATGAGGGGAGAGGTTTGGGAGGGGCCAGCAATGGGGGTCTCCACCAATAAATAAGTAGTCTCCTCCTCTACCACGACCTGCTCCTCCTCCACTTCCTCCATCACAGACGTAGGGGCAGTCTCCACCCTGGATGTGGTGGGTTGCCCTGCAGCCGATGATGGCCCAGCTCCATCCTGCACATCTGTGGAGGACACAAAACATTCAGATGTTGGTGGACCCACACACTTGACACTTCTTCCCTCCCCCCCCCACACACACACAAGCAACACACCCGAAAGAAGATAAAACACACTTACCTCTCCTCAAGGGCTGATCCCCAGAATCAAAGCCCTCCAGGCCCTCCACCAGCTCCCTAGCCAGGAACCTGGCCACAACAAGGTCCTCCGCTGTCAGGGTGATCCTTCTGGCTGGTCCTCCTCCTGTTCCACTGGCATGCTTTTTGTTGGCCACCAATTTTTCTTTTACTAAGCGACGCAAATCATTTATTTTCTTCCGGATGTGCTTTGGCTCCCTCTCCGCCACCCCCAAAGCATTCACCTGTGCTGTGATCTCCGCATAAATTCGGAGTTTGTCAGCCTTGCCAGTGTAGGCACTCTGTGACCCATAGAGGCGGTCCCCATGTTGGGAGAGGCCCTTAATAATTACAGCCCTCTCCTCTGGGCTGAAATTGGTCATCCGCCCACCTGAGGATTCCTCATCAGCCATAACTGCCCCAGCACACTGCAAACGACCTAGCTTGGAAAAAAAAAGCTTCAGTACATTTGCACCTGCAGGGCGGAAGTCTGGGCTGATTTATGGACTGGGCATTGGTAGTGGGCCGGCGTAGCTCAGGGGTCACGCCGGGGCGCAGTTCTGAGCATGTGCAGATTGGGGCATTTACCCCTGGATGTCACTGTGCATGCGCGGTCTAAGATGCGCCCCGGCGTGACCCCTGCGCCACGGTCGGCACTTCATTAGCATAGGGTGACTCCCATTTGGCCTTACCCCGCCTTACGCCGTCTAAAATCCGCCCCGCTGGCCCATCTTACACAGAAAGTTTTTGGTGAATGACCTAACTGCCTCTCCGCGCTGGGCCGGCGTAGTCTAAAAATGATGCGCTACGCCGGTCCAAATCTGCGCCATTGTACATGAATCTGCCCCACTGTGTTTGTGATGCAGAAAAAAAAGGCACTGGACTGCATCTGGTGGGAACTAGCCCTTAGGCTGCTTTAACACTGAGGTGCATTACAGGCGCTATAGTGCTAAAAATAGCTCCTGCAAAGCGCCTGTAAAGCACCGAGGGCTTTCACACTGGAGTGGTGTGCTGACAGGACACTAAAATAAGTCCTGCAAGCAGCATCTTTGAGGCACTGTAGGAGCGGTGTATACACTGCTCCTAAAGCGCCCACGCCCATTGAAATCAATGGGCAGCGCCACCAAAGCACCTGCAAAGCGCCACTGCAGCAGCACTTTGCAGGTGCTTTAAAACCCTTTTACAGCCATTAGCGGGGGTTAAAGTGCCCCATTAGCGGGTGAAAAGCGCAGCAAAAAACACTGGTAAAGCGCTGCTATTTTTTACCGCCAACGCCCACCCACCCCAGTGTGAAAGTGCTTTTAGAGTGCAAAAACGTTCCCCTACACTAAATGAGCTCTTAACCCTTGCAGTAAAGGTAAAATGTATAATTTTTAAGCTGGGCTATAAATCCAAAATGGTATCACCATCCTGGCCATACTGTGCTATATGGAAAAGGTATATAAATAACAAAAATATCTGAATTCCAATATATACACTACATTGCTAAAAGTATTGGGACCAATGGTGGCTGTTGTTTTTTTGGGGGAAAGGGGGGGGGGGCAGAAAACTATGCACCCACAGCCACCCCCCCTGGTTGATGAGTCGGGTCAATCCAACCGCTCTTCGCCCCTGAGCCCACCCTTTTTTGAAGCCTATTAGACCTGCTGGCTCTAATCACATGCTTAAAAAAAAAAAAACATTGGAATCCATGCATCTGGTGCCCTGCATGTAGATTAGGAGACCAGATACATGGATGGGGGGTGGCACCCATGCGCCCCTAAAGGATGTGCTGCCACTGATTTGGACACCTGCCTTTACACGCACATGGCACTTTAATGGCATCCCAGTCTAAGGCTCCATTCACACTAATGCGTTTTTTGGTGCATTTTGCATTTTGCAGAAATGCAGTGAATTTTTTTACCATGGGTTCCTATGGAACATGTTCACATCAATGCTTTTTTGTGCCTCTGCGTTTTTGGAAAGGGTCGGGGACTTTTTTCCCGCAAAAAGCAGCGTTTTGCATGTAATAGAATTCAATGAACCCGCATACAAAATGCAAGTACCGCGTTTTTACTGCGTTTTACCACGATTTTGACGCGATTTGCGTTTTGCATTTTTTTTTAACCTGTTTATAGCTGGTTGTTAAAGGAAATGTAAAAAAAATTAAATGGATGACAAAAAAGAAAAAAGGCAAAACGCGGTAAAATCGCGGTAAAAACGCAGCAAGCACCGCAAAAAGCACTGCAAAAACGCTCAAAAGCAACATGCATAGGTGTGAATCGGGCCTTAGTCCGTAGGGTTCAATATTGAGTTGGCCCACCCTTTACAGCTATAACAGCTTCAATTCTTCTGGGAAGGCTGCCCACAAGATTTAGGAGTGTGTCTATGGGAATGTTTGACCATTCTTCCAGAAGCACATTTATCTTTGTGTTTTATTGGGTTGATGTGAGGACTCTTTGCAGGCCAGGGAGGTTTCTCCACCACAAACTCACTCATCCATGTTTTTATGGACCTTGCTTTGTGCACTGGTCCAAATCATTTGGTGGAGGGGGTTGTGATGTGGGGTTGTTTTTCAGGAGTTGGGCTTGGCCCCTTAGTTCCAGTTAAGGGAACTCTTAAAGAGGGTTTAAGAGGTTTGTTTTTCTTTTTAAAAAACAAACATGTCATACTTGCCTCCTCTCTGTGCAGGGGTTTTGCACAGAGAAGCCCAGATCCTCCTCCTTTGCCCCCCCCCCCCCCGCGGCACTCCTGGCTTCTCTTCTCGAGTTCCCCCATAGAGAAAAGCTTTCTATGGGGGCTCTTGTGCGGGCTGCTGCTGCGTCAATTGATGCAGCGGCAGGACTCTGCCCCGCCACCCATGTCACTGTATTTGATTGACAGCAGTGGGAGCCAATGGCTCCTGCTGCTATCAATCTATCCAATGGGGACCCAAGACAGCGGGTTGGGCTGCTGTGCTCATCAACATCAATGGAACGATCGGTTTCAGGTAAGTAAAGGGGGGGCTTTGGTGTGCTGCTGCACTAAAGAAGGTTTTTCACCTTAATGCATAGAATGCATTAAGGTGAGAAACCTAGAGAATTTACAACCCCTTTACCACTTAACCCCCGGACCTTATTGCTGGTCAAAGACCAGAGCACTTTTTGCGATTCGGCACTGCGTCGCTTTAACTGACAATTGCGTGGTCGTGCGACATGGCTCCCAAACAAAATTGGCATCCTTTTTTTTCCCCACAAATAGAGCTTTCTTTTCGTGGTATTTGATCACCTCTGCGGTTTTTAGTTTTTGCGCTATAAACAAAAATAGAGCAACAATTTTGAAAAAAAAAAAAATATTTTTTACTTTTTGCTATAATAAATATCCCCCAAAAATATATAAAAAAACATATTTTTTCCTCAGGTTAGGCCGATATGTATTCTTCTACATATTTTTCATAAAAAAAATCGCAATAAACGTTTATTGATTGGTTTGCGCAAAAGTTATAGCGTTTACAAAATAGGGGGTTGATTTTATGGCATTTTTATTAACATTTATTTTTTATTAGTAATGTCGGCGATCAGCGATTTTTTTCGGTACCGCGACATTATGGCGCACACTTCGGACACTTTTGAAACATTTTTGGGACCATTGGCATTTTTATAGCGATCAGTGGTATAAAAATGCATTGGATTACTATAAAAATGCCACTGGCCGGGAAGGGGTTAACACTAGGGGGTGGGGAAGGGGTTAAGTATGTTCCCTGGGTGTGTTCTAACTGTAGGGGGGTGGCCTCACTAGGGAAATGACTGATCGCTGTTCATACATTGTATGAACAGACAGTCAGGCATTTCTCCCCATGACAGGACCGGGAGCTGTGTGTTTACGCGCCTAGTGGCCGCTTTGAGAGCCTGACGTATAGCTACGGGCTCTCGCGCATGGGAGTCGACCTGCCGCCATATAACTACGGCGGCTTGTTGGCAAGTAGTTAAAGCATCAGCAATCCAAGACATTTTGGACAATTTCATGCTCCCCACCTTGTGAGAACAGTTTGGGGATGGCACCTTCCTGTTCCAATATGACTGCACCAGTGCACAAACAAGGTCCATATGGAAATAGATGAGCGAGTTTGGAGTGGACGAACTTAACTGGCCTGCACAGTGTCCTGACTTCAAACCGATAGAACACCTTTTGGAAGAATTAGCATGGAGACTGTGAGCCAGGCTTTTTTATCCAACATCATTGCCCGACCTCCCATATGCGCTTCTGGAAGAATAGTCAAACATTCCCATAGACACACTCCTAAACCTTGTGGACAGCCTTCCCAGAAGAGTTGAAGCTGTTATAGTTGCAAAGGGTGGGCCAACTCAATATTGAACTCTTGGGTGGGATGATATTTGTATTTCAACTGTTTTTAGTTTGTTTTGTTTTTCCCTTTAAAAATCTGAAACACAACAGTGCATGTATAATTTATGTTTTTAGCTCATCTGCTGTTCATAAATGTTCCATCCTCCATTTCCACAAAGAAAAAATGCACACAAATGCCTGCAATCACATCTGCGTTCTAAGCATGTGACTCACATGAGTATAAATGGGCCCCATAGCACCAATACATTCTGTATCTTTAACAGGTGAGAAACTAGGAAGCAATGCATACTGAAAAATGTCTCTTTCTGCCAATAAAATATGTTTTATAGGCTAAATAAACAGAATCTGACTAAAGAAGACACTGTAGCCTTGAAATTGTGTATAACGCCATCGCTGGATGAATTTCGAAGCCTGCTCAATAAAATGCTTCACATTCTTTTGAAGGATACCATTTAGGAAAGTGGAAAGAAGCAAATGCAAAAGCAATTGGTGCTGTATTTTAGCTGACTATAAATGAAATTCAGCAAAGTTCTAGCCAGCTCTGACTTCTTGTTCTTAAGTAACCCATACCTCACACTTGTACTCTGCATTACATTTACGAACCCTTTTTTATAAACCAATTGCTTACAACAATAGAATCGCATATCTAACACTAGATATAAAGCATTAACATTCAAAAGCCAGCTCTGTTTTAAAGTTTTGTTGAGCACAGATGTTCAGGCCTTATTGGATTTGACTGTTTGTGACGTTAACTGCTTTTGAAAATTGAGCCTTGTACCCGAGGTGCTAGGAATATTGTTACAAACACACTTTGAGCGGTTATTAAAATGCTGGACAGCTCAGCTAAAGGAAAAGGCAGCACTTCTACACTGGCCATTAATGCAAGGGGGCACCTCTAAACCGGCCATTAAGGCAAGGGGGTACCTCTAAACCGGCCACTAATGCAAGGGGGCACCCCTAAATCGGCCACTAATGCAAGGGGGCACCTTTAAACCGGCCACTAATGTAAGGGCGCACCTCTAAACTGGCCACTAATGCAAGTGGGCACCTCTAAACTGGCCACTAATGCAAGTGGGCACCTCTAAACCGGCCACTAATGTAAGGGCGCACCTCTAAACCGGCCACTAATGTAAGGGCGCACCTCTAAACCGGCCACTAATGCAAGGGGGCACCTCTAAACCGGCCACTAATGCAAGGGGGCACCTCTAAACCGGCCACAAATGTAAGGGCGCACCTCTAAACTGGCCACTAATGCAAGGGGGCACCTCTAAACTGGCCACTAATGCAAGGGGGCACCTTTAAACCGGCCACTAATGTAAGGGCGCACCTCTAAACTGACCACTAATGCAAGGGGGCAGCTCTAAACCGGCCACTAATGGGAGAGGGGAAACAATTAGTTTCCCATCAATATGGGAATGAGACAGAATCAGGTAATAAAGTTAATTAAAAAAAAAAAAATTATAATATAGATTGTTATTATAGGATTGGTTAATAAGGCAATAAGATGATTGGTCAGTAAATAAGCACGAGCCCTTGGTCAGTTGTTAAGCCTGGAGAGCCTATAAATACAAGTGGACGTCTTGAAACCGTTAGCAGAGCGGCGGTGACATCTCAGAAGACACGCCCTCCCTCCCTTTGTCGTAGCTCTATGTTGTGTGGTTGTTTATGTCCCTTCCTAAGAAGGGGATATTTGTGTGTAAGTTTATGGTATATAGTTTGAGCTGTAATGGCTAAACTAATTTATGGAAATAAGTAAGAGTATTGGCAAGTAATGTTTTGGTGATAATACGTTTATTATAAATACCAACAATGAAAGAGCTACGGCCAATTATTTCCAACAAATAAAATATTTTATCAAAATGATAATTTCTGGTTTCATAGTATTTATTTATAGAAGGTTAAAAGATTTCTGTATTCATTCCCATGTAAGGGTGCACCTCTAAACTGGCCACTAATGCAAGGGGCACCTCTAAACCGGACACTAATGCAAGGGGGCACCTTTAAACCGGCCACTAATGTAAGGGTGTTGCACGACAAGGGGCGTGGTCACCAGGTCACTTTCGCAATCTAAATCTAAACCTGAACTAGCTGGACGTAGGCACGGTCTGATCGGACAACTAGCATCCATCCGAGCAGCTGCTCCAGTATACCATCAAAGGGCTGTGAGTACATTTGGGCTGATCGCTGGTCCGCCGTGACCACTAGTTCACCTGGAGAAATTTGTTTTGTTGTCGTGCAACACTGTGATTTTTTGGATTTATTCACTGCTTGATACAAGAGAGTGTTTTGTGAGTGCATCTTTTGGAAGACTTTTTAGTGTTTTATTAACCACTTGCCGACCGCGCACCGCCGTTCTACGTCGGCAAGTTGGCTCTGCTGGGCGAAAGCACGTAGTATAACGTCCTCTCTCTCAGCCGCCACTAGGGGCGCGCGCGCGCCCCCGCTCGCCCCCGACTCCCGTGCGTGTGCCCGGCGGGCGCGATCGCCGCCGGGCACACGCGATCGCTCGTTACAGAGCGGGGACCGGGAGCTGTGTGTGTAAACACACAGCTCCCGGTCCTGTCAGCAGGGGAAATGCTGATCTTCGGTTCATACAATGTATGAACAGAGGATCAGTGTTTCCCCTAGTGAGGCCACCCCCCCCCCACAGTAAGAACACACAAGGGACATACTTAACCCCTTCCCCGCCCCCTAGTGTTAACCCCTTCACTGCCAGTGGCATTTTTATAGTAATCCAATGCATTTTTATAGCACTGATCGCTATAAAAATGCCAATGGTCCCAAAAATGTGTCAAAAGTGTCCGAAGTGTCCGCCATAATGTCGCAATACCGAAAAAAAAATCGCTGATCGCCGCCATTACTAGTAAAAAAAATATATTAATACAAATGACATGACATAAAAATACCCCCTATTTCGTAAACGCTATAACTTTTGCGCAAACCAATCAATAAACGCTTATTGCAATTTTTTTTTTTACGAAAAATAGGTAGAAGAATACGTATCGGCCTAAACTGAGGAAAAAAATTGTTTTTATATATTTTTGGGGGATATTTATTATAGCAAAAAGTAAAAAATATTCATTTTTTTCAAAATTGTCTCTCTATTTTTGTTTATAGCGCAAAAAAAAAAAAAAAACGCAGAGGTGATCAAATACCACCAAAAGAAAGCTCTATTTGTGGGAAAAAAAGGACGCCAATTTTGTTTGGGAGCCACGTCGCACGACCGCGCAATTGTCTGTTAAAGCGACGCAGTCCCGAATCGCAAAAATTACTCTGGTCTTTGGGCAGCAATATGGTCCGGGGGTTAAGTGGTTAAAGTTGTTTTTGCAATATCACACTATTGTGCTCTTTCTCTTTATCACTCATGTGGCATCCATCTTGGAGTTTATACTTTGATACAGATTTCCATCTATTGAGCTGAGTGTTCCAGTATAAGCTTATTTGCCTTAACACGAGAGTGTCAGGCCATTTGCTGCGGTGAGTGCACATTTCTGAAGGGTGGTGGATTCACGCAGACACTGTGGTGTGGTGGAAGTACATCTTAAAGATCCTGGAAGAAATTTATCCACTTATGAACTTTATTTTTCTGTCTATATATTCAGTTCACAGATTTAGTTTATTTTTGTCATTGATTCATTTTTGTGTGTTTCAATTGCACTTTTTTTTCTCACATATAGGGTGTTTAATTCACTTATTCATTCTGTTATTCATTTAACTATATGTTGATTTATTTACTCACACATGTAAGCGCTGCTTTATATCATCAATGACACATGATTCACATTTTGGTGTCATCACATATGTATATACATTTTTCATTGCATGTTGTGTACCTGCTATTGTGACTCCAACCCTGCAGGGGTCACAATATCCCACTACCCGAATTCTAATGTGTCAAGGGAGGGTTCGAGCTAGTTAAACGGGGGTGAGTTGAGCCAAAAGAGAGTAGATCCCAAATCAACCAGCGGCTCCTTCGGGGGTATCGCTACAACTATATCTAAGCTCACACAGTACACAGAACATGGAAATGCAATTATTTTAGAAAATATAAACAGCTAAATACCTTTTCTCATCAGCAGTATGTAGCAGTCTTGTGATTTCTATCAGTTCCTGGTGAAGCTTGTAGGAGGAGTTTTCATACTGCACTGAGCTGTCCTATGAGGCTGTAGGTCTCCTGACCCTCTGCCTGCACATGTTTAGACAGTGTTGATTGGCCCTGTGTTGATCACATGCACTCTTTACAAAAAAGCAAACTAACAAAAAACCTTGCTAGCAATACACACCAAACTGAGCATGTGCAACCTGACTCCAAAGGCTCTGTCTTATCCGGACTTGTCCAGAGGGACAGTGCAGGGAGGGGAGGATCTGTGCATACAAGATCAAACATCCCTTTTACACAATGTGGAGGATTAACCCCTTAGGTTCCACAGTGAGTATAACAAGCATGTTGTACTGCATATACAGACTGATTTTACTGTTGTGGGTTTAGTAACACTTTAAGCATTGACAAAAAAAAATCTGGAAGTTGATTTCTATGCCGAGCTGCACCAGTATTTGCACTTTCCAGTTTCAGTAAGGGCTCTTTCACACGGGCGGTCCGTTCAGGTCCTCCTGCCAGTTTTTTAGGCGGACCTGAACAGGCGCTCCGTGCTCCTCTATGGAGCTCCGATCCGCCAAAGTGTGACGGAGGAAAAACCTACTTTTCCATCTGTCTGGTGGATCGGATCGGGTGAACACGGACATACGGTCCATGTTCATCCGATCCCCCCATAGGGGAGAGCGGAGAAAAGACAGGGCGGTCCCTGCACAGTGTGCGGGGGCCGCCCTGTCATCCACCGGCTCAGCGGGGATCAACGGAACGATCCCCGCTGAGCAAGCGGAGGTTCACGGGGCGGATCAACTGGAGAGTGCAAACCTATATTCTTATAGGTAGATTCAGAAAGAGTTAGGCCGGCTTATCTACAGATAAGCCGACCTAACTCTGAATCTGCACCGACCTATGTTTAAGTGTATTCTCTAACAGAGATACACTTAAACATATCTAAGATAGGACGGCTTGCGCCGTCCTATCTTAGATTGCAATGTTTTGGCTGACCGCTAGGTGGCGCTTCCATTGCGGCCGGCGTAGATTATGTAAATGAGCTTGTACGCCGATTCACGAACGTACGCGCGGCCGCCGCAGTCGAATTACGTTGTTTCCGTAAGAGATAGGCCGCCTAAAGTTAGAGCTATGCTCTAGTGGCCTAGCCAATGTTAAGTATGGCCGCCGTTCCCGCCGCGAAATTCGAAATTCGTCCACGTCGAAATCAATAGGCCCGTACGGCGTACTTAGCCGCAGTATGCGCAGTAGCAAAAAACGTCAAAAAACGTGAGGTCAAGCCTCATTTCCATACAACACGCCCCCATCCAACCAATTTGAATTAGGCGCCCTTACGCCCGCTCGTTTGAGGCTACGCCGCCGTAGATTAGCAGGTAAGTTGATTTAGAATCATTACTAGCCTAGCTAATTTACGGCGGTGTAGCCTAAACAGGCTAGGCTACGCCGCCGCAACTATAAGCCAATGTACCTGAATCTACCTATTAGTTCTTACTTTCAAAATTGTAATAAAAAAATTAATCCTAATGCTGCTAGCATTAGTAAATAAATAAAATAAATAAAATAAAAAAAAAAGGAAGAAAACACATGCAGCCATCACATCGAATAATTGTTAAGCTGCAGTATAATTAAAGGGGTTGTAAAGGTTTGTTTTTTATTTTCTGAATAGGTTCCTTCCTAGTGCATTGTTGGTTCACTAACGTTTTCCTTCGATTTCCCTTCTAAAAATTTTTTTTTTCTTTGTCTGAATTTCTCACTTCCTGTTTCTCCTCAGTAAACTTCCAAACTGTTCTAGCTGGGGGTTAGTCAGCATGCTTGCCCCCTCCCTTGGGACTACATCCCTGCGGGGAGACGCTGTGTTGCACTAGCTTAAAGGAACCTATTTAGAAAATAAAAAAACAAACCTTTACAACCCCTTTAATGTTTTATTTTGGGCATAATACCGCTCAAAACAAATAGGGAGATATACTGTAGGTACATAACTTTTGATTTACATTTTTCTAAATAATAAAATCATTCCACAAATACAGAGACATCAGATCTAGATTTCCGTATAATGTAACATGAAAAAAAAAAAAACACAATTGGCTGAGAATTTGACTGGGTCCAAAGCAGATTTGCACAACACGAAATCCTATGTGATTTCTTCCTAAGGCTAAAATTTCTTGTGCTTTAGAAGTGTAGACAAGATTAGACCGAGCTGATACAAAGAGTATCCACAGAACCGCTCTTGACATTTCTCCAATGCCACCTTGCATGCAGTCTTAAACGCTAAACATAATGCATTAGCTCTTACCCCCCCTCTCCACACCCCCAACCTCCAAACCACAAGATGACCCTCTTGTATGTACGCTATCTGAACGAGTGTTTCAGGTCAGGGCCTATCACAGCTGTCATCACAGCTCCAGTGAGGATGAAAGGATAAAAGGTGTCAGAAATTCAGCTCTAGGCTTCAAGAAAAGAGAGAACCTTTTCAATATTTATTTACACAGAGATCCTTAAATAACATATTTCACTGATTTGCCTGTAGCCTTGAAGTCTCTAGGTCCGAGATGCATTTTCAAGTGTGAAATCTTTTTCAAATGCTCCCAGTGCTCCCTGAGTTTATAGCTGTCTTTTATTCCCTCTAATCTTACTTTCTCTCCGTCTTTCTTGTTCGTGTCATTTTTTGATCTCCTAAATGGACTTTATTTTTTTTCCCCCAGGTATGCTCTCTTGTGTTAATTAAATAAGCCATATTTATTTCTTAAGTCCCTCAGGCCTCCTGCTAATTTTTAAATTGTTTATTATTTCTTTTTAGCTTTTCTCTAACAATCTCTAACAATCACTTCTAGCAAAACAGTTTTTTAACTCTTTATGGAAACGACAAATGTGTGCAGACTATAATGATAACCAAGGTAAATTGTATGGCCAGATCATTTTGTGTTTTTTTTTTCCTCAAAGGGCAATTACCGTATTTATCTGTATATTACACGCATCGGCGTATAACGCGCACCCTAATTTTAAGAGGGAAGTTTCAGGAAAAAAACTTTCAACAGCACCTTTTATATTCCAAAGCCCCCCCCCTGCACATTACACATATCTCATCACATTACACATAGATACCAGCACATTACACATAGATACCAGCACATTACACATAGATACCAGCACATTACACATAGAAACCAGCACATTACACATAGAAACCAGCACATTACACATAGAAACCAGCACATTACACATAGATACCAGCACATTACACATAGATACCAGCACATTACACATAGATACCAGCACATTACACATAGATACCAGCACATTACACATAGATACCAGCACATTACACATAGATACCAGCACATTACACCGATCTCATCACATTACACATAGATACAGTACCAGCACATTACACATATATACCAACACATTACACATAGATACCAGCACATTACACATAGATACCAGCACATTACACATAGATACCAGCACATTACACATAGATACCAGCACATTACACAGATCTCATCACATTACACATAGATACCAGCACATTACACATAGATACCAGCACATTACACATAGATACCAGCACATTACACATAGATATCAGCACATTGCATAAATCTCAGCACATTACATAGCCCCCCCCCCTATACACTACACAGCATTGTCTCCCTGCACAGTACAGCTCATTTACATTACACAGCCCCCTTGCACTCCCAGGAGACTGCCAGCATACTGTAAAGTTTAAAAATAAAGCACTGCCAGCCCCTTCTACATACCGTAGCCTGTGTTCAAGCACGGACAGTTCCTCTCATTCATACTGTGTTCCCCGGCTGGTCACATGATCGCTCTCCTCTCATGTGACCGCTCTCCTCCTCCAATCTGAAGCTACACTCGGAGGGGGAGGAGGAGCAAGAAGAGGAGAGAAGAGATGAGCGATTTAGTACGCTGGCATCCCAGGACCAGGAGAGGTAGGAATCTGGCCGGCAAGACACCCCCGCCCAATCCCCGCTCCCCCCCATTGGTAAAAAAATGACATTGGCGTATAACGCGCACCCCCGATTTCCCCCTGATTTTAGGGGGAAAAAAGTGCGCGTTATACGCCGATAAATACGGTAATTCAGTTTTTTCAAGAGGCTCTGCCATGAGAAAAGTATGGTGGCAGCCATTGCTGAGCCCTTTTTTGAAAATTCTAGTTGACAGTGCATCCTGAAAGTATTCACAGCGCTTTACTTTTTCCACATTTTGTTATGTTACAGCCTTATTCAAAAATGGGTTAAAATAATAAAGTCAACATGAAAGAAGTTTGTTTGAAATCTTTGCAAATTTATTAAAAATAAAAATCATATGTACATAAGTATTCACAGCCTTTGCCATGACACTCAAAATTGAGCTCAGGTGCACCCTGTTTCCACTGATCACCCTTGAACACAACATGATTGGAGTCCATGTGTGGTAAATTCAGTTGATTGGACAAGATTTGAAAAGGCACCCACCTGTCTATACTGTATAAGGTCCGACAGTTAAAGGGGTTGTAAAGGTTCTTTTTTTTTTTCTTTTTAAATAACAAACATGTTATACTTACCTCCACTGTGCAGTTTGTTTTGCACAGAGTGGCCCCAATCCTGTTCTTCTGGGGTCCCTCGGCGGCTTTCTCGGCTCCTCCCCGCAAGAGCTAACCCCCTTCATGGGAAGCACTCTCCCAAGGGGGTTAGTTTGCAGGCACACTCCTATGATACAGCCGGTGGCATCACTCGGCCACCAAAGCACTGCATCATTGATTAGATTGACAACAGCGGGAGCCAATGTCTGTGATGCTCCAATGAAGAGTCGAGAACAGCCGAGAAGACTGGGGCCAGTAGCCAGCGCCTTCATGGCATGGGACTTTTGAGGGGTCAGGTAAGTAAACTGGGGGGCTTGTAAGCATCGGATGTTTTTCACCTTAATGCATAGGATGCATTAAAAGACAGTCCCCAACCCATCTGCTGATAGCACAGAGCCTTGGAGGGCACTATGCACATGCTCAGTTTGGTGTGTTTTGCTTGCATGTGATCACCAATCAACACTGTCCAGACATGCTGCCTCATAGGACAGTCAGAGGAGATGGACAACTCCTCCTACAAGCTTTAACTAGTGCTCGGCAAGCTGGTGATAGAAGAGATGGGCCTCAGGTAGGTAATTAGGGGGTGCTGGGAGGCTGAATGCATTAAGATAAAAAACCTTCTGCCTTTACAACTCCTTTAAGAATGCTTCATGAATCCACTGACATCATCACTAAAGCCTAGTGGATTCTAAAAAGACTATATAGGAAATGAACTCCAGAGAAGTTGACACAGGAGGGAATAGTTAAGTGGTGGTAAGGATCCATTATACTGACCTAAGGTTTGCAGCAGTGGAGAACAAATTGTTACATCCACTCCTTGCTTGCTTTATATTGACACATCTTTATTGGTGGTGTTTACCTTGGCAGGGTTCAAGTGATAATTGACTAATACCCCTAGTGGGACAAAGGTTAGAACCTTTGTGGTGTTTTTATTATTGTTTCTGTCTTTCTGTTCCCTGCATTTATTGTCCTGCTGTGTCACAGTTAAAAAAAGAGGATAATCTTCTCAGTGGAGTGAGAGACAGCAGTAAAAACCTCAGCAAACAGTCTGACAAATAGATATGTCTTCTCTTTAAATGTTTCATCGCCCACCAGTATACTTGGTGGATCAGACACAGCACAAACAGCACATACCGGTACATTTATATGCTGTAATCAAGGGAATAAATCAAAAAAATATCCAGTGATAAAAAAGAAAAAATTATAATAAAATATTTTTCTCAATAATGAAAACTAAAAAGTCTTGTCAAAAAAATGTGATAACTGTGATCAAAAAATCATAAGTCATTTGTGTGAATAAACAAGAACATAGGTGATTTGTTCAAAGATGGTGGAAAAATCTGGAAAGAAATCAAACGGTGAACATGGATCCCAAATATCTGGTATTGATGACCCTTACCAGATAGATTGATCCTTAAGGATCAGGCCAAGCAAGCAGCCACACACCTGGACTGCACAGGGGATCGGAATCTTTAGGGTCCTCACAATAGGTTCTCCAGCAGAGTTTCCAAGAAAAAAAACAAATATACAAAAAATAGTGTGATACTGTATGGAACACTTAATGGTAAATATCACCCAGTGACTGGCAGACCAACAGTGAAACAAAAAGACCACCACCACAGTACACACTGCTCCTTACCAGAGCCCTAGGGATGGCTAGCGCAAACAGTAAATGAGATATTGTGAGTTCTCTTCCACATGTGTATACACCATCTGAATATTCGTTTGAGGATCGATCTGACCATTCCCTATCCTGCTGCACACATCTCATTTACTGTTTGCGCTAGCCATCCCTAGGGCTCTGGTAAGGAGCAGTGTGTACTGTGGTGGTGGTCTTTTTGTTTCACTGTTGGTCTGCCAGTCACTGGGTGATATTTACCATTAAGTGTTCCATACAGTATCACACTATTTTTTGTATATTTGTTTTTTTTCTTGGAAACTCTGCTGGAGAACCTATTGTGAGGACCCTAAAGATTCCGATCCCCTGTGCAGTCCAGGTGTGTGGCTGCTTGCTTGGCCTGATCCTTAAGGATCAATCTATCTGGTAAGGGTCATCAATACCAGATATTTGGGATCCATGTTCACCGTTTGATTTCTTTCCAGATTTTTCCACCATCTTTGAACAAATCACCTATGTTCTTGTTTATTCACACAAATGACTTATGATTTTTTGATCACAGTTATCACATTTTTTTGACAAGACTTTTTAGTTTTCATTATTGAGAAAAATATTTTATTATAATTTTTTCTTTTTTATCACTGGATATTTTTTTGATTTATTCCCTTGATTACGGGATACACACCACTATTATATTTGTTAGCGCAACTCCACCTTTTTTCTATTGTTCACTTTTGTTTGTATAAACATTTGAGTTTGCGGCTATGTATATGTTTACTTGATAAGCGCACTTTTTCTTCTTTTTGTCACATTTATATGCTGGGTGCCGCACACTTGTATACAGTCGCTCTCTGTCTGGCCCTTTTTGCTTATTGCTGTGCACCTTCTTTCCCCTTTCTTCGTTGTCACAAACTCAGCTTAACGCTACATATCTTGTTCCTGGGCATCCACCTACTTTTTATTCTCAGCAGTACCATCAAGGTTGGCAAAAAAAAATGTTTTTTTTTAAACATTAAAAAAGTTGCAGAGTCACCCACTGTGTCTTCAGCTAAATCATTTCCTAGTAAACCCACAGGAAGGCAATTGGATGGAATGTGTCACCACTGTGGCGAATGCTACCACTACATCTACCATAGTGCTGGTTGGTAAGTAGTAATGAGCAAATCTGCCTAGGATCTGTTTGCCAATAGTTTGGCAAATCTTGTTCATAGTTCGGCAAACCCAGACTTAGAGGTGAGCACCAATTAAAGTCTATATGGTGGGGGGTTGTTAAATTCTGCCCATTTGTAAGGCTAGGTGAACAAATGTAAATAAATAAGCATGTAAACTTAGGCACTGCCATGTGGGATATTTACCCAGTGGCTTGTTTAGGGGGTTGAGGTCCACACTGGGTGCTGACATTATGCATTTTTTATTTTTCTACTGTTGCACGGTACTGCAGTTCCTAATCGATTTGCACTGCAGTGCCACTTCTGCTGACAGAGGCAGTTCAAAGTGAAGAAGGAGGGGGTCTCCTGTCACATGACACAGCCAAGGGGAGGACTTCCCTTTGTTACATTACACAATCCTGACCTCTGCACCCTGTAGGGCTCCATTCACACCTAGGCGACAAAACGCCCGACGCTCGATATGCTGGAGGGGCGAATTTCCATTGCTGTCTATGAGATGGTTCACATCTCACGCCGAACGCCGAAGCGCCGTACGCCTGCCGCCTGAAAACAAGTCCCGGACCCTTTTTTTCAGGCGGCATTGGCGTTCGGCCATAGACAGCAATGGAAATGATTTGTGAAAAAAAAAAAAGTTACACAAATCGCGGCAAAATACGCCGCATACGCGGCGTTACAGTGTGAATGCAGCCTAAGTTACACACTCCTGAGCCCTGCACAATAAATATTATGTTGTACATTTCATATACCCTAACCACTGTACTCAGTACATTATATATATATGAAGCTCATCTTTAAAACAGGCTGTGTGCAGTAAAGAACAACAGTTTTCATTTTCAAAAATTATTGTGCTAAGGTCTGAACATGCCTGTTAGACGCTTACTTGTGGCACAGTAGTTATAGCATAAATTGTGGGTAAAAGGACTTTGGCAAATGTGTTCTGTGCATACAGTGAATAGGTTTAGGTTTTATTTACCATGCCCCTTAATTCCCTCCCACTGTTAGTGCTATTGGCCACACCAACAATGTGTGCTGCTTTATTACCACAAATACTTTTTTTTGTGGAGGAAAAAATGTCTGACCCTGGGTGCCAAATGGTATGCCACTGCATGTACCAATGCAAAAAAAAATACCATACAAAAGGGGTAGGGGCTTTTAATGCAGCTTTTATGGCAGCACCAAAAATACATAAATCCTTTAAATTAACATGCTTGGGCTGTATGTCATGGTATGGAACACTACAATTTTTACAGTCTCATCAACAGTCAACACTGGCAAAGCACATACAAAAGCAGCATCCCTAGCTAATTAATATATTATCTAATAAATACATTTTTTCAGATAGCTTTAGTAGTGACACAAACTTTTTTACCAAATAGAGATGGGCTTGCCTTAGCCGGCAGATAGAAATAGGAAAAGGCCAGTTGTTCTCTTTGGCTGTCCCACTTCTCACTGACCTGCAAAACACTGAAAAACTGTCCTAATGTTATTTCCTTTCTGTGAAGCTCTCTTTAGGAATTTTAATTGTGATTAAGAAGAATGGGCCAAAAATTTACTAGAGAAAAATAATTCAGGCAGGCGTTTTACTATATGAAGTAAGAGACTACAGTTGACGCAGGAGTGTAATTTACACTGTGTAAAATTGCCCAGCAGCAGGACAATTTTAAATAGCAAGGATAGGTCCAAATTAACTTGAGACAGAGAGCATAGGCTGAGGGTTTGCTGGCAGAATTAGGATACTACAGGGTATAGAAGTGTAAAATTGCCCAGCAGCAGGTACGTTTTTACCTAGGATAGCAAACCTTACTGGTGTATGACTAAATTATTTTACCTATGGATAGTAGGCCTTACTGGTATTTCTAACTTTTATTTTATCAATAGGGGTAGAGGATTAAAGTAGAACTACAGGCAAACCTTGTTTCTTCATTTTGGATAGAGCAAGGGAGGGTTAGAACCTCTGTCAGATTCCATCATCTGTGTCCTATTGCAGAGATTTACCTTCACTTCCTGCCCCATAACCAAACAGGAAGTGAGATGAAATCCCTGCAAATTAAGGGAATTCCTTGGGAACCCCCAGGTTGCCATAACTAGTCTCCCCATTGAAGGCTTTCCCCTTCATTACTTTTCTGGGGACAATCCAAAATTTGGGGTTTTCGTTTACTTTAAATAATAATGATAAACAGGACAAATAGAGAGGGTGAATCTCCTTAATGGAGACACAGACAGCAATAAAACAAGGGTTCTAATCCCTCTCTCCTCAATCCAAAACTAAAAAAAAGGTTTGTCTTTAGTCATACTTTTAATACTAACATATTTGCCAGAGTATTTGTTTCAGATCCAGGACACTGTCACTCCTGCCCGTGGCCCAATTAACACGCTTACCTTTCAAGCGGCAAAGCCCATATCACTCATACTTTCTGGGTGGTCCCTCTTGGATCAAGTTCACTTTCTGGGCTATACTGCCTCTAATTATGTGGGAACTGCCCACTTGTGGCCACAATAACCTTTTTCAGTTACAGTGGATGCTCATCAACTCAAGTAAGGATAATGCTATGATATCAGGACTGGAACACAGTCGGGACTTTGCTGGGTGTTTAGTGTGCTCATGCCCCTTTAAGGAGAGATGGGCTACCTCCAATCACCTGCCCTTTATCTATCTATCAGCATGCATGTGCTTCTACTGAGGAGACTTTAAATTTTAGAGTTAGGACTGCAGTACACAGAGAGCCTTGACTGCAGCTTACACATGCATTTGCAAATGCGTGCAACTTAACCTCTGTTTTTAACGCATACTGTTAGACAGGTGAATTTGGTTGGTTGCTGATTGGTCAGTAAGTTTGAGCTTTGATATTCTCTGTTGTTTTTGTATGTATACGCGCCCTTTCCAGCGCTCCTTACTGTATAGACCAGTCATAGGTAGGTGCAGTGACATCTGTTTTTTGTAAATGCGGGACTGTCCCGACATACCTGGGACACTTAGCATCTTTGGCCCGGATTCACAAAGCACGTACGCCGATGTATCTCGAGATATGCCGCGTAAGTGTAAATATGCGCCGTCGTATCTATGCGCCGTGCCCATAAACTGAGATACGCCTGAAAATAGGCTTCATCCGACCGACGTAACTTTCCTACGCCGGCGTATCGTGGGCGCATATTTACGCAAGTGGCACTCCCATTGATTTCCTATTCAAATATGGAAATGAGGGAGATACGTCGATTCACGAACGTAGTTGCGCCCGGCGCATAATATACGCGGTTTGCGTAAGTCGAACGTCCGGCGTAAAGTTATTCCCCATATATGAGGCACAACTCATGCTAAGGTATGGACCAGGGAACACAGCTGTCGAATTTTACGTCGTTTACCTAGTACGTGAATAGGGCTGGGCGTAGGTTACGTTCACGTCGTAGACAGTGATCCGTCGTATCTTAGGGAGTAGTTCTGACGTGATTCTGAGCATGCGCAATGGGATACGTCCACGGGACGGTGCATGCGCCGTTCGTTTTAAGTACTTGTATGGCACTCGGCCCATCATTTGCATGGGATCACGCCTCATTAACATGACTTACCTAAGACGGCTTACGCCGAGGGAACCCAGCGCAGTTTGGGAGGCAAGTGCTTTGTGAATTTGGTGCTTGCCTCTCTGCGCTACGTCGGCGTAGCGTATATTAGATACGCTACGCCGGCATAAATATGCGCCAATGTCTGTGAATCTGGGCCTTTCTGTGTATCTGCAGTCACAGCATTCTGACTTTATCACTTCATAGAGACTGACATGGGTCTACATGGGTCTTTATCACCATAGAGAGACTGACATTCACATATCCATATACGCTCACCTTTACATCAAACTAATGCTGCCAGTTCCTTTACAAAATCTATCTGTGATGTGCACAAAGAAATACATTAGCCTTCATAAATGTTTCCAATAGAAGCCTCTCAGTTTTATTAATTTGTTGAAAAGCAGCGAACCTTCTAAAGTTCAATTTCCAGAAAATATTTGTAGTGCTGGGTAAATCATTTATTTTTGTCAAATCGATTCACAAATCCTTTTCTGTTTTAGATGGAAAAAAGTAATTTAGAAAGGCATTTAGAAGAATTTGTTGTTTTTAAACATACACTGATGTTTTTTTTTCTACAATTCTGCTTACAAAATAAAATTCTGCAAACAAACATAATTGCAGTGTGCCCGGTGAATTGATTAGTGATGCCCAAAATCTGATGAATTCCAAAGTGTTCTGAAATTTTTTCTTTCATTTCTAAGAGTGTGCAATCAATCAGATTATTGCTGACAAATCATCACTCCTTACAGACTTTTTTTTATGTTGTGGAAAATAACTATTGCTGTTACAAATGTTCTCAAAACTATTTTGTGCAGAGAAAATCCCATAACAAACTGCTTACAAATATCAGATTAGTAGGACTTTACACTTTCATGATCCAAAACCTAACTTAACTGAACTCTGGGATAACAAATCCTTATCTAAATAGAAACGGAATGTGTATTGCTACTTAGAAAGTTTGTTAAAGTGGTTGTTAACCCACTTCTATTACATAATCCCATCCTCTCTGCACCATTAAAAGAAGTTTTCCTGTGCCCGTGTTGTTTAAAAAAACAAATATTCTACCTCTATGAGCTCTGCTCCGGGCGCTCAGCTGATTGTCGGCAGCTTGGCACTCTGTCTCTCCTCCTCCTCCTCGGCTGACGTCAGCGGGAGGGCTCGGCCCCACCCACTGAAGCTATGAGCTTGAGACGGAAGAGGCTGCTTTCACACTGAGGCACTTTGCAGGCGCTATTTCGCTAAAAATAGCACCTGCAAAGCGTCCTGAAAGAGCCGCTCATTTATATCCAGTGTGAGGGCTTTCACACTGGAGCGTTGCGCTGGCAGGACGGTAAAAAAAGTCTTGCCAGCCGCATCTTTGAGGCGCTGTAGGAGCGGTGAATATATTGAAATCAATGGGGAAGCCTCCAAACCGTTCTCAAAGCGGGTTCAATCCTTTTCCGGCCGCTAGTGGGCGAAAAATCGCGGCAAAGACGACGGTAAATCGCCACTAAAAATAGTGGCACTTTACCACCAACGCCCGCGACATCTCAGTGTGAAATTACCCTAATGCCGCATACACACAATAATTTTTCGGGGTGGAAAAAACAAAGTTTTTTAAAAATGTCATTTAAAACGATCGTGTGTGGGCTTCAGAGCATTTTTCGGGTTCTGAATTTTTTTTTCCGAACATGCTCTATTTTTTCACGACGTTTTAAACGTTGTCGTTTTTCGGGTTGTTAAAAATGGTCATGCGTGGGCTTTAACGACATGAAAAACCCGCGCATGCTCAGAAGCAAGTTATGAGACGGGAGCGCTTGTTCTGGTAAAACTAGCGTTCGTAATGGAGTAAGCACATTCATCACGCTGTAACAGACAGAAAAGCGCGAATCGTATTTTACTAACACAAAATCAACTAAAGCAGCCCAAAGGGTGGCGTCATCCGAATGGAACTTCCCCTTTATAGTGCCGTCGTACGTGTTGTACGTCACCGCGCTTTGCTAGAGAATTTTTTTTTTCACGACTCAAAAACACAGGTGGTGTGTTACTGACCAAATTACCAGATGAAAACAAAGAGAAAAATGCCCAAAAAATGTAATAAATAATATATATACCACATCTAATGATTGGTAAACTGCAACATAAGACATCTTTGGTTTTGGGTTTAATATTGCTTTAACCTCTTTCTTACCGGGCCATTGTAAAATGACGCCGGCAGGAACCCTCCCTCGATGACGTCCTTTGTTCCCGGCGATCTAGGGAGCGCGCGCGCCTGCGGCACCGCTCGTGTCTGGCGCGCGGACCCTGGGCACCCACAATTGCCGATGATCACGGCAGGAGTGTGGATCTGTGCGTGTAAACACACAGATCCACCTCCTGTCAGAGGTGAGGAGACCGATGCTGTGTTCCCAATACAGAGGAACACACATCAGCCTCCTCCCCTTGTGAGTCCTCTCCCCCCTACAGTTAGAACACACTTTAGGGAACATTTTAACCCCTTCAGCGCCCTCTAGCATTAACCCCTTCCCTGACAGTCACATTTACACAGTAATCAGTGCATATTTATAGCACTAATCGCTGTATAAATGTGAATGGTCCCAAAAGTGTCCGATGTGTCCGCCACAATGTCGCAACGGGGTCACAATAAAAAATCGCAGATCACCACCATTACTAGTAAAAAAATTAATAAAATAAAAATGCCATAAATCTATCACCTATTTTGTAGATGCTATAACTTTTGCGCAAACCAATCAATATACGATTATTGCGATTTTTTTACCAAAAATATGTAGAAGAATACGTATCGGTCTAAACTGAGGAAAAAAAATGTTTTTTATTTTTTTTATATTTATTAAATAAAAAAAATATTGTGTTTTTTTAAAAAAAATTGTCGCTCTTCTTTTGTTTATATCACAAAAAAATAAAAACAGCAGAGATTATCAAATACCACCAAACGAAAGCTCTAATTGTAGGGGGAAAAAACATAAAGATTTAATTTGGGTACAGTGTTGCATGACCGCGCAATTGTCATTCAAAGTGCAACAGCGCTGAAAAATTGGTCTGGGCAGGAAGGGGGTGAAAATGCCCTGTATAGAAGGGGTTAATCTTCCATCCTTGTGCTGCAGTCCAATACGCTCATCTCTTCCACAGAAGCAGCAGTCTGGAAAGGAATATATCAATGAAATGCTCCAGATGATGACTTCAGCCAGGATGGGGAGCATTATATTTAGCAGGGCCATCTCTTATATTGCTCTGAGACATACAATAAATAACAGCTAGACTCAAAATATGTTTACTGCAGCAGATCAGGCAGCAATTGCAATTGGTTGCCAAAGGTTACAACATAACATTACCACTCACTGACTGGTTGCGAGAGTCAACAGCACACATTATGGCTCCCTGTTTAGTTACTAGAGGTTACAGCACATCATTTCTGCTTACTGATTGGTTGCTAGAGGTTACTGCACATCATTACTGCTCACCCATTGGTTTCTGAAGCTGTAGGAGGGGGATAAGTGGCAGTGCTAGGGGATGGGTTGAGTGATAGTACTGGGGAGTGTGATCAGTGGCAGTGCTGGGGGGAGGGGGCAATGGAATGAGTGGCAGTGCTGGAGCGGGATGGGATGAGTGCCAGTGCTGGTGGGGGATGGGATCAGTGGCAGTGCAGAACTCCCCCTCCTTACATCAGAGTCCCCAGAGTTTTCCACCTTATATCATGGTCCCCAGAGTCACCTTTCTTGTATTAAGGTCCCCAGAGCCCCAAATCAGCACCCCCAGAGTTATCCCCTTTGTATATTGGGGTCCCCAGTGCCTCCTCCTTACTTCAGGATCACTTACGCCCCCCTTCTTACAGCAGTGTCCCCAGAGTCCCTCTTCTTACATTAGGGTCCCCAGAGAGCCCCCTCCTTACATTAGGGTGCCCTGATATTCAGTTTGTGGTGTCATTAGCCCTCCTCTCTGCCCCAACCATGAGAGGAAGCTGTGCTCCTAATGCTAACCCTTATGCTAACTCTAACCTTAAATTTGTTCAACAGAGCCATGTAATCATCATGCCAGTGCTGCAGTGGTGATCACATGGCTTTGGTGACACATGGCTTTGGCAGAACTCCCCCTCCTTACATCAGAGTCCCCAGAGTTTTCCACCTTATATCATGGTCCCCAGAGTCACCTTTCTTGTATTAAGGTCCCCAGAGCCCCAAATCAGCATCCCCAGAGTTATCCCCTTTGTATATTGGGGTCCCCAGTGCCTCCTCCTTACTTCAGGATCACTAATGCCCCCCTTCTTACAGCAGTGTCCCCAGAGTCCCTCTTCTTACATTAGGGTCCCCAGAGAGCCCCCTCCTTACATTAGGGTGCCCAGAGAGCCAGGTCCTTACATTAGGGTCTCCAGAGAGCCCTCTCCTTACATCAGAGTCCTCAGAGAGCCCCCCTCCTTACATCAGGGTCCCCAGAGCACCCCCTTACATCAAGGTTCCCAGAGAGCCCCCTTCTTACACAAGGGTCCCCAGAGAGCCCCTCCTTACATCAGGGTCCCCAGAGCCCCCTACTTACATCGAGTCCCCTGAGAGCCCCCTTCTTACATCAGGGTCCCCAGAGAGCCCCCATCCTTACACTAGGGTCACCAGAGAGACCCCTTCCTTACATCAGGGTGACACACAAAGCCAGTCATCACTAGTGCAGAGCTGGTAAAAAGCATAAAAGTGAATTGTGTAGCAAATATAAATGGTATATCATTGCTTATATATCAATAGTGGAGTTACTCTGTATGCATAGATTAAAAGAAAGAAGTACTACTATTATCTTTTTTACTATAGCCATAGGTGTGCGCAGCCTATTGCATTAGGGTGTGCACCCCAAAGCTCAAACACACATGCGCAGTAAAGCAGTGGACGGTGTCTTATTATTTTTTAGAATTTGTTAGGAGCCCCCATGAGGGGCTTGGGTGAAATAGCAGAGAAGGGGACTCAGCTGCCATGGGGGGTAGGGGTGTTCGGCAAGGGAAATCTAAATTGCACAGGGTGATTAGGGTGTGCCTAGGCACACCCAGCACACCCTGTGTGCACACCTATGACTATAGCCTTTCTTGTTTCAGCTTCAGAAGGAAAACTTTGCTTCTATAAAGCCTGCAAAGTCCCTTATCTTCCCCTGTGGCTGTGACGTTAGAAGGAGGAGAAGTTATAGATTGGACAACACTGAGATAGATCGCTAAATTTGATCTTTCATGAGTTTGGATTTGAAGATGCTGGGAGTGGGTATGCTATAAATGATTTGCTGTACCACTGGTGATGTGAATTATGGTGGCCTTAAAAGCCACCCTATCTGTCACACCCACACTGTCATGTGTCCAGACTCAGCTGTGAGCTTGACTCCTATGTTTCATGATTGCTGTTCAGGCTACGCGTTTTGTCCTTGTAAGTGATGAAGAGGTGGCTCTTCAAAAGAGTGATGAAGGACATGGCTTTGCTTTGTCGCTGTGGTGGATAAATCAATCTAATCTGTTCCTTAATTAGCCAGAAAGCAGCTTTAACTCTGCTGGTGATGAAGCTGTTTTTTCACTGTTATCTGTAATGGTTGCTTGTTTGTTCTAATCAATGGCTCATAAAATTATCAACAAGTGTATGCATTAAGTGCAAAGTGCTGTAACCCAAAGCATTTCAACAATGGCTTTACAAAAGGCTGACTAAAATGAGACAGATTCAGATTGTTATGGGTATTGCATGTGGCACTTAACGCTTGGCAACTTGTATTGTTATCCTAAATATGTCTGGTAACCTTTACCAAATTATAAGACAACAAATGCAGTCAAACAGTAAATTCCTATGTATATTATAGCTATGCTCAAATAAAAAAAATTACATATTCTGGTTGGATCAGTTTCCTTAGAACACATGATTTTGTGATGAAACACTTAATCTTTCACCCCATTTAATACATAGTAAGGAGTCATAGGCATGCACAGGGGGTGTGCAGGTGTCAGGGAACAAGCCGGACGAGACTTGCTCAGAGACCTGGCATGTTAGCCAACACCCAACATGGCTGCACCAATTTGCACAGAAATGCACGCACACGTAATGGAAACAAACGGGCGCATGTATGCCACCTTCACTAGATTTAGGTGGCCTCTGGCCATTAGGAGTTCACACTGTTGTGAATTGGATGTTTTACCACATCCAATTGCACAGAATTAGTGTGCATTTTCTAGGCAGTGCGGTGCGAATTGCAGGCACATTATCTTCTATGGGAGCGCATCCGATTCACAGATGTGTTTCGTTCTGAGCACAAATTCTCTGCCCCTCCTCACTACACTTCCCTCCTCTCCCAGGTCAGCTGATTTGAAGCTACAATGGAGAAGAACTGCTGAATGAATAATTGTTATCTTTGCAGGGAAACCGGAGCTGCAATTCGCACTGGACTATTGTGAATCCAGCCTAAAAGATTGTTTGATACTCGGACACCACTGACTGGTCTTCAGCTTCCTTCTTCCTGTTACCCTGTGTGTTATTGCTTGTGAACTACACGATTACCGACCTGGCTTACTCTTGGATTCCACTTGTCTCTCTTTTGACCTTGGCTTGTCTATGGATTTGCTCTTGTCTCCTGCCCTGTGTATGACCCTGGCTCGTCTGACCACATCTCTGATCTCCTGTCTACTGACCATTGGCTCTCTGACCATTTGCCATGATCACTAACTACGCCTCCTGTCTTGCCCTGCCTGCTGTGATCCGCTTGAGGTGCCCTTCTGCTGTACCCACCTGCAGTACTTATCTGTTGTTCCAGTTTGTGGTACTTACCTGCTGTGACCAGCCTACTGCACTCACCTGCTGCAGCCTGCTTCCTGTTGTGCACAACCACCAGTTCTAGTGGGTTTTGCTGCTTATCTCATTTGGTATCCACCTGCAGGAGTTTTCTACACCAGCATCTTCCCCCTTGCACATCCGGCATTCCCTGCTTATTTTGGCTTAGTAATTACCTTTTCCACCTTCAGGGACACTGAGCACTCAACTGCAAGGAGAGCCCTCTCTCAGCATTTCAGCTTCAAGACCTGCTTCAGCTACCTGGCCACACCCTAATTAACCCATGCAATGCAGATTCCCCTTGCTGCCCGGATCCCACTTCACTATGTTCATTCAAAACTGAAGCTTCTCAGCACAGAGCACTTTACATTCATTCACTCTCTAGTGCAACTGAGGCTGCAGAGAAAGGGATTGGGGAATCTCTAATAAGACTCCTGATATATCACTAAAGCTCCCCCAGACTTTTCATTAAATAAAAAAACAAAACAAAAACAATGAAAAATTATATTGTAAAATAATATTAATAATAAAAATAAAAAAACAGTGACACCAACCTCTGCCCTACTGACACGGTCCACTGCCCTACTGACATCACAGGCAATGCAATAGGCTGGGAAAACGGAGGAGTAGGGATAAACCAACTCAGGTTTTGCAGCAAACCAGAACATTCCTTCACCATGAGAAACAATCAGCTCTTTAGAACTTGCTGATCTGTAAGCTGTTAGCCAACCACCTAGAAGTGGTAAATCTCCCCAACTGGGCACAGATAGTCATAAACACCTGAATAAGATTGTATTACTTCCTCACTTGACTCATATCTAAATAAAAATGTCTGGAGTTCCACCCCACAGTACACAGCTTTTCTGAATCAAAACACCTACACAAGGACTGTACAGTTTTGGCTTCTGGCCATCATCAGAAAGGAGCTAGGAGTTAGGACTATCCTGGCTGGAGTACAAAGTGTAGGCAGAGAGATTTAGTAGACAACCTTTAGAATTCTGTCATGCCGCCACTATGTCACACCCACTACTGTGCACTATTAATCAACAGCAAGGTGTACCTAATAGGGAACTAGTTTCTCAGATCCCCATCAGACTCTGCCCACCCCGTGACACAAGGGATTTCCCAATATGGGCATTGCCATATTTGGGTAATGACATCACCACTATCCCTGGTTGCTTTCTTTACATTTAGCTTTCAGCAGCGGAATCCCCCAGCTGACAGCTGAATGATACCTGGGATAGCACCCGATGCAGGAAACTGTCACATTCGCAACAGCTTTCCAGCACAGACATGGCCTACGCTGAGCACTGATGTCTCTCTATATCTTCTCAGCTACATTTCAGAACACACAGGGAGCCCACATACTCTAATATGCAAATGCCTCTGGTACTGTTGGCATAGGTGTGCTTGCAGGGTGTGCCAAGTGTGCCTGGGCACACCCTAATCACCCTGTGTGATGCAGATTCCCCCTGTTTAGACTCCTGATATTTCACCAAAGCCCCCTAACAGGGCTCCTAAAAGAATTGTAAAAAAATAATTAAAAAAAATAAAATTGTAAAAAATAAAATAATAAAAGTGAATACTACTGACGCCATCCACTAGTCTACTAACAACAGCCTCTGCCCTAATGACACTGTCTGCTGCTCATACACATGCACACACATATTTGTTTGAGCTTTGGTGTGCACACCGTAATGCAATAGGCTGTGCACACCTATGACTGTTGGTTAGCAAATCTGCTCATGGCCATATGAAATAGGAAAACACTGGCCCGGATTCAGATACATTTGCGTATCTTTTGGCGGGCGTAGCGTATCTCAGTTACCCCGCGCCGCCGTAACTTACAGTGGCAGGTCCCGTATTCAGAAAGAACTTGCGCTGTCAGTTACGGTGGCGTAGTGTAACTGGGCCGGAGTAAGCCCGCCTAATTCAAATGTGGAGAAGGTGGGCGTGTTTTATGTTAATTATTCGTGACCCCACGTAAATGCCGCTTTTTACGAACAGCGCATGCGCGTCCGTGGACGTATCCCAGTGCGCATGCTCCAAATTACGCCGCAAAGCCTCATTGGTTTCGACGTGAACGTAACTTACGCAAAGCCCTATTCGCGAACAACTTACGCAAACGACGTAAACGACGCAAAATTTGACGCTGGCCCGACGTCCATACTTAACATTGGCTACGCCTCATATAGCAGGGGTAACTTTACCCCGGAAAAAGCCTTACGTAAACGACGTAAAAAAATGCGCCGGGCGGACGTACGTTTCTGAATCGGCGTATCTACCTAATGTGCATATTCAACGCGGAAGTTTAGGGAAGCGCCCCTAGCGGTCAGCATAAATATTGCACCCTAAGATACGACGGTGTAGGAGACTTAGGCCTAGTACACATGAGAGGATCGATCCGCGGAAACGGTCCTCCGGACCGTTTCCGCGGATAAATCCTCTGGCGGATTTTGATCTCATGGTTGTACTAACCATGAGATCAAAATCCCCGCGGAATTCCCTCCGCGGTGACGTGTCGCGCCGTCGCCGTGATGATGACGCGGCGACGTGCGCGACGCTGTCATATAAGGACTTCCACGCATGCGTCGAATCATTACGACGCATGCGAGGGATGGAATCGGACGTATTGATCCGCTGAGTCTGTACAGACCAGCGGATCAATCCGCTGGACTGGATTCCAGCGGATAGATTCCTTAGCATGCTAAGAAATTTTGATCCGCTGGAAATCCATCCCCGGGGAAAAAAATCAGCGGAAAAATATCCGCTGGATCGTACACACCAGGGGATCTATCCGCTGAAACCGGTCCGAGGATCAATTCCAGCGGATCGATCCTCTCGTGTGTACGGGGCCTTACGCCGCTCGTATCTAGGCAACATTGAGGCGTATCTGATTCTATGAATCAGACGCCGAGATGCGACGGCCCGCACTCAGAGTTACGATGGCGTATCTGGAGATACGCCGTCGTAACTGCTTTCTGAATCCGGGCCACTGAGTTTTGGGACTTCCAGAGCACTTTGGGGTGTAACTGTGGAGACGTGCAAATGCCACTGGGTACCTGTGCTAATGTTCTCTTTTCACATAATAAATGATAACAGGAAAACCTTATAGAATGAAAACTGTGATTCACAGGCATATCATGTAAAAAGCCTTCACTGGGAAGTCCTTACTCTTCTTAGATAATTTGCTCATTTCAAGCAAAATACAGGAGCACACAATACAAAAACCAATCCTTCATTAACCTCTTGTCACCAACAAAATTCACATATGTGGCAGCAAAGAGGGTGGGCTTTAACACTCACATGGATGGCTGCAGTTTTCTCCCAGCACAGTGATCAAGTGGTCACTGACAGCTCCTAGTCATTAATAATGATTGGGAGCTGAAGAACCTGAATCCTGATCATGTGATCACTGTGACAGCCAGTCACAGGGATTGATTTACTTAAACTGGATAGTGAAAAATCTGGTGTAGCTGTGCATGACAGCTTTAACGGAACGTCCCACACTCCGCTTGAGTGCTTCCGTCATATACCGCTTCCTATAAGTCTGGATATAGATATCAGATATTCCAGCTGCTCACAAGCACACAACGAGACCAGACTTGTTTATCTGCTGAACATGGAGTGTTTAATAGAACCAAGAATACAACCTTTAAGAGGAGATAACCAGAACATAAATTAACATGAGCTAATTAACTAATCATTTACCCAAACTAGGCGACTCATAGATATGACCTTTCAGGGTAGCCGTCACATCTCCTCGCTCACCTGCTATACAATACACGTTATCATAAGTGTAAACACAGGACATCTTCACACAATAGCAGGGTCAATTAGCACAGAGAACAGACAGATTGCTGGAGGGGATGGCATTAGCATCTCCTTACACTGTATGTCCCAACAGTATGAATCAGTCACTCTAATCTGGCATATACAGGGTTATCAGGCACACAGCTCACAAAGAGCACCGTTCCCCCAAATGCCAAGGCCCATGATCGCAAAAAAAGAGGCTAGCATTCAGTCCCCTCCAAAAGCCTCTGTCCCAGGTGAGTCTGTCACAGCAGCCAATCAGCTTCTAACTTCAGCTTTGACAATAATCTTGGAAGCTGATTGATCTCTCTGCAGAGCTGCACCAAATGTTGCACTCTCCAGTTTTAGTAAATTAACCCCACAGTGTTTTAATGATTACACAATTCCACCAATACATTTGCATCGCAATTTTAATTGAATCCAAGGAAAAGACCATCTCTCTTTGTTTCTTTCCAAATGACTGCATACAAATACTACCCTGTATTAGCACAGATAGGCCTAAACAGCATTTCTGTTAGCCTGCAAAGCCCAGTTCCCGAGAAGAAAAATCTCCTGATAGCTCTACTTTAGACGCTCTTCTTTCCTCAGACTGCAAACGTTGTGCTTGGTTGGAATGATCTCGGCTACGAGAGGAGATTTTAGCATTCAGCTCCCATCTCTCTGTCTGCTCCTTGAGTCAACAGGTTTAATTTGTCCTGCTCAGACTGGGCTGGCAGATTGTGAGCACACAGGGTTCAATCAGACAGGCGTTCACACAGACACAGCGTCATCCTTCACAAGAGAGCAGCCGTCATTGCAGCCCGTACCCATATGCTTTATCAAGAGGGAAGAGGAATTAACATGCAACGGATGAGCTCTCCTCTATAAACAGGCTGTTACTCTCTCAGGAAATAGCTAACAACACTGTTTTAGTGAGAGAAAAAACACAGAAGAAAACAACTTATATTTTAACAGGAATAAATGATTACATATACATTGGAGAGGTTAGGATGCTCAGGTTAATCAAGGTAGTACAAGAGAAATGTAGGAAAAGTTACAGAGGGCATGGCAGGCATTGCAGAAAGAAACAAATTGATGATACCGAAAGATTGAAAAGTGCACTCATTCCGTTGCTGATTGACTAGAGCACGCTGGACAGAGAGGAGCATAGAGTTGGCATAGGCCCAAGGGCAGAAAATTCAAAATGCAAACAAAGCATATGTGTGGCAGCAAAGAAGGGTAGGCTTTGACACCCACACAACGTATAGGAATCCTCATGAATGCTGCTGCCAGGCTCAATCCCTCCACTGGCTTACACTCACCCAACAAACTAAATTCAAAATTCTAACAAAAACTTACAAAGCCATCCACAACTTGGTCCCCAGCTAAATCACTAACCTAGTCTCAAAATACCAACCTACTCGTTCCCTTCATTCCTCCCAAGACCTCCTGCTCTCTAGTTCCCTTGTCACCTCCTCCTATGCTTACCTCCAGGACTTTTCCCGAGCCTCTCATATCCTATGGAACTTCCTAACCCAATCTGTCTGGCTATCTGCTACTCTGCTTGCTTTTAGATGATCCCTGAAAACACTTTTCTTCAGAGAAGCCTATCCGGCCCACACCTAACAACTGTACATTTAATTTCTCAATCAGATCATCCTCCTCAGCTATTACTGTTTTGTATCACTTGACCCTCCCTCCGAGATTGCAAGCTCTAATGAGCAGGGCCCTCTGCTTCGTCCTGTATTAAATTGTGTTGTAACTGTACTGTCTGCCCTCATATTGTAAAGCGCTGCACAAACTGTTGGCGCTATATGAATCCTGTATAATAATAATAATTAATATACACCCATGGGTGGCCGTGTTTCTGTGTTGAGAGCACATTCCCAGAACAGTGACTGAGCTGTCATAGACAGCTACCGGTCTATAGTAATGTTCAGGAGCTGTCAGCTCCAGCCCCCGATCATGTATACACTGAAACAGTCAATCATAGTGGACAAGAGATTTAGCAGCTCTTCCTGCACCCAGGTTAAAGGGTTCACCCCCTTTAACACCTCCTCTCCCACGCATCAACACACCCAAAAAAGCAAAGCGCTTTTTAGCTTTTTCTTGAGATCTTCAGTCTAACAGAGCTGGGATCCAAGAGGGCACCCTGCTCCACTTTCTTCAGATGGGGGGGTGCACTGTTGGACTATGAGGCGGGGGGGGGCAACATTGCTGATATCCCTCCTCATTAGTATGCATATAGCATTGCAGCCATGTGTGGCAGCTGATGGTGAAAAGTCTGCAGTAAATTCATTGCAGTCCTTGCAGCTTAGTTATACTCCTACAGAAAGGCTGAGGGGCTGGCAGGACCACTAAGTATTTGGTAAGTTTACATTTGCACCTATATGTATCTTTTTCTCCAAAAAAAATGGGAGTTTTTACATTTTGGGTATAAAATTATGCTATTCTATTAAGACTTCTCTTGAATTGTTAGATTTAAACTCTATCAGATTGACATAGCTTGCTAAAGCACCATCTATCATAAACAATAATCATTTTTAAATAAAATATTGGTTTCTTTATTGTCCTTTGAGGAATATACGGATGAAGCAATTCATAGATGCGTGCGTATGCTGCTGCCTTCCCAAAGTTGATACTGCCAAACAAAAAAAAAGCAGAAGGCTCGCCCACTATGAGCCTGTCTCTAATCACTATGTCTCAGTATTATGTTAGTGTCCTAGGAGGTTGGATGTTTCTCTTCAGCTCTGCTGTGGAGGCCCCTGTTACCTTTTTTAAATTTATTTTTCTCTTCTATTACTATTCTAAACACTTTGTGGATGTGTTTTCTCTTTAATCAAGACTGTAGCTAATAACTGCTGCAAAACTTCTTCCATTGTTGCTGCTGTATTATCCTTCTGTAGTGTGGACAGGGTAAAACTGAATATTCATTAAAGAGGTGTTCCAGCCTGGGGAAAAAAAATTAAGTTAGTAGCTACAAATGGACAATTACCTTTTCAGGGAGCCCGCAATGTCCAATCCAGACCAATCTGCAGATCAGCTGTTGGGTGCTTCCGCAGCCATCTCTACTAGGGGAAACTGGCAGTGAAGCCTTTCGGGTTCACAGATGGTTCCCTACTGCTTATGCATGAAGCACGCTGTTCCTTCTAATTGGCCCGGCAGCAGAGGAAGGAGGATGGTGGGAACAGGGACCTGTCAAAAACAAGTACCGTTCCCCCACCCTCTGGAAGGGGGCAAATGTGGCACCGGGGGGGGGGGGGGTCAAATAAGCAGATGGAACTCAAGCCATCTTTATGAAGACTGTTTGCAATGCTTGTCTATGGAGTGTCTCTAGTGCAGGGGGCAGCCAACTTGGCTGGGTCTGAATTAATCCTGGAGGACAATGATTGGCTGGAGCAACAAAGCAAGGCTGCTGAGAGGAAAGTAGAGGACAGCCTTAAGGCTAGAAAGGATATAAACAAGAGACTGGGCTGCTGGCTGAACTGAACCCTGCCATTGTTATCTGCAATTGGGTGAGATCTCAGAGAAGCAAAGAGACTGCTCATCACATAGGACTTTGCCTTAGAGACCAGAAAACTTCTCCCTAGAAGGCACAATACAACCTACATTGGTCATAAGATTTGATATGAGGCGATTCACATCCAAAACAGAAGATATCTGATACACATGATTTTAAATGTATTGATAGTATTGGAACACCTGCTTTTACACGCACATGATTTTTAATGGCATCTCAGTCTTAGTCCGTAGGGTTCAACAAAGTCATCCCCCGGTTCTGCCGTTCCGTGACATGATCACGGGACACTGGCGGACATTGAGTCCTTGGGTCCCGCGGGCACTGTCACAGAGACCGTGGCGAACATGCACGCCTGCTAGGTGGCAGATTCAAAGCAACGTATATATACGTTGCTTTGCCTGCCCATGCCTTTCTGCCAACGTATAAGTACGTGAGGCAGTCGTCAAGTGGTTAATCAATCTCTTCTAACATTCCCATGACTAGTGGTAAGTTAATATTGTACCTATTCACAAGTGGTAGGGATAGTAAGGTAGAAGCTGGCAACTACAGGCTAGTGAGTTTAACATCTGTTGTAGTCAAAAAATAGACTCACTCCTAAAAAGAAGAATCAATTATGATTTAAAAGCACACAATTTGCTGGACCCAAAGCATGGCTTTACTGAGTGCAGATCATGTCAGACTAATCTGATTACATTTGACTTTTGACACAAGACATTTGGATTGTGTATGCATTTCAATAATACTTTGAACAAAACATTTTAACTTGGCCCTTTCTATGCAGTCTGAAATGTACGGAACTGTATGGGGACTTTTGATTGAGCACCAGCTTAGGAAAAACAATCGTTACTCAGAAACACAGCCCTCACTTCAGAATAGGTCAGGGTATTCTTCCACAACTTGCAAAAGAGGAGGTTTCTCACCTTCTCCAGACTATTTTCCTGAGTATTTTTAAGGCACTAATCTATAACACAGCACATACAGTAATGGGAAGGAAAGCTGTCATGAGCAAATGATGAGGGATGCCATTACTAACCTCTATTTTTTAGAACGATAGTGGCCTGTTGTAATGCATTCTCTTTAATGTTGTGTGTGTCACTCACGAATGTCCATCACATTCACATATAAAGGGCCATGTTACTTAGAAGTAGTGCTTAAAGAGGTTGTATACCTGTATGATTTGTACCTATAGGTAAGCTAGAATAAGACTTACCTATAGGTACTGTAAATATCTCCTGAACATGCATCGTTTAGGAGATATTTACTGAATACTGTGCCAATGGTGTCATCGGTGCATGCGCTCTGAAGGAAAGGCCCATGCTGTTTCTTCAGGAGCATGTGAAGTGACGTCGCAGCTCCGGCCAGTCACACAGGCGAAGTCTGCTGCCCCCAGAAGTAAGACGGGCAAAGATGGATGCGGCCTGCAGGGGGTACGACGCTGGCTTTGTTTGCAGGTAAGTGTAACATTATGTGCTAGTATGCAATGCATCATCTTGTATAGAAATCCATTAATAGATCCTCTCTTTTTACCAGTGCCTATTCTATCTAGTAACAACAGATACATCTGATGAATTTTGCCAGAGTACTCCATGTGTCAGCATTGCATCACTTCATTCTACTTCTCAGTTACCTTATCACCCTTATTTCCCTTAATCCTTGCTTTTCTTTCCTCTTCTTGGTCCCTGGTCCTTTTACCTGTTGTTTTTCTATGTTACTGACAGTTCCTTCTCTATTAGACCACTGTCGGACAATCGGCATGAAACTTCAAACAAGTCTTCCCACCACATCTATCTAATCACAAACACATAATCAACCATGGTTGAGTAGCAGCACTATCTCCTGTACCTGCCCCCTAATTTATACTGAGAGTGTGGGTGCCCCCATAATGGCCATCCTTAGACATTGCACTCATGGCATCCAACACATGATAGAGCCAGCCATGACTATCTTCAAAAGAAAAATTAGGTAAAAAGAAAGACCGATATGTAGTAATAAACTGAAAACCTTACATGGCGACCATCAGATCTCTTTGACAGCTGCTGTAAAGGCATCTACAATAATAGCAGACTGTGATAGAAATTATAATTAGCAACAGCTAATGTCTTTTGGCCTTGTTTTTTGTAATTTACTCTCAGCTTAATTTAAATTTCATTAATGCTGAACAATGCTATTAAACATTCACCATGTTTCTGCATATCAACAGCTTTGTGAGAATCAAGCGTACTTTGTAAGATCCAAATGATGGTCTGCCAACTGTACTGCCCCCTGAGCTTACAAGGGCAGCATCATTTATAGTTTCAGTTAGAGGTAAGCGGCTAATAAATTCACTCCACCAACAGTTTCTGAAAAAAAAAAACACAGTTCATCAGGCTTCAATTCTCCAAACTGGGTGGAATATTTAATTCTTCCATTGCTCTATAAAACCTAGCTAACTACCATCCACAGATTTGGTTTATTTTCTAAATTATTTAAATTGGGTACCTTTTGTAAATACACACACATAACTAGTAGACTAATTTGGGGGAGATTTACTGAAGCACTCAGAATCGAGTGCAGCTGTGCATGGTGGCCAATCAGCTTCTAACTTCAGCACGTTCAAATAAGCTTTGGCAATAAAACCTGTAAGCTAAATGGTTCCTATGCAGAGCTGCACCACATTTTGCACTTTTTTCATTTTAGTAATCCCCCACAGTGTACAGAAAAACCCTTTTTTCCAAATGTTAAAGGTGTATGTTGTGTGATAAGAATCATGAAGACTGTCTTTTTTTCTCGGAAAGTGCGGCCGTGTGTAGCCTCCATCTGACTTTTTTTGTCAAAAGTCCGACGGACCTTAGAGAACCTGTTCTCTATCTTTCCGACGGACTTACGGCAGACTTTTGCATAGTCAAAAGTCTGACCGTGTGTACAAGGTATTACAGTGACAAAGTTAAATACAAAATTGGAAAAGTTGCCTGTGAAACAGAATAAACAAAATATGGAGTTGGCTCCAATTTTGCACACTGGTAAGGTCAGACCAGGTACCTTTTACAAGATTTCAGCAAAAATAAACATTTTGTTCAAATCTTGTTCTAGTCCCCTAAACAAAATTTACCGTTTTGATGCTAGCAATCTGCCCATCCATCCACCCATCAAATTTAGACAGAAGCTTTTATACAATGGAAAATGGGCATAAAGCCCATACAATAGTGAACATAGCTTCCTTTGTAATACAGGAATTGCTTTCCAGTAAATGTCCAGAAAAGTTCCAGCTGCATTTAATCATATGTCATATTACCATAACTAGTATAAAATGAAAGTGTAAAGCTTTTATCCCGACTGGCTGCTAAGTAAGTAAATTTTGCTCATATCAGCACAGTGTTTGATCGTTTTCTTTTCAATTTCTAAGATTTAAATCTTGTTTTCGCATTGCCTCTTGACCTTGTGCATCCCACTCTTGGCTGTGTCAACCCCAAGTTTGACTTCATGATTTATTTTTCATAGGCATTTGCTTTTTTTCATAAATGAGATGAATATGCCAGGAACAGAGCTGTCACAGGCGTGCAGTGGTTGAAAATTAATGAGGCATTAAACAGAAAGTGATGATGACAATGTCCCCAGTGCACACACACTGTATTTCTTCACACTGTATCTGTTTCTAAGAGCGGGAATCTCTACTAAAACAGGGGAAGTGATTAATGCTAGTGATGAGGAGCTACTTCATTCGGAACCTTAATTATGTCTTGTCAGAGCATTGAGACAAATGCTACACCACAATAATTTCACTTTGTTTTACTGTATTGATATTTTTCATAAGGACCTTTACTGTAGTGCCTTTATGTGGGTTCTTTAGCTGGCAAATATAGCTTACAACACAGCTATGTGTTTGACCAGTGGTGCAAGAGCACAAGAACATGTGCAAGATTTTAGGGTTTGTCCCCAAGGGCATGCAACACACACACACCCTTAAAGTGTCCAAATATTAACCACTTTTGATCCAAAAGCAATTGAAAATAATGCAGAATTTATGTAATATTCACTGCTTGTGCTTTTGGACAGAGATTCAATTGGCAGGTGGTGGATAAAATCTCTAACTGCAGCTTCCCAGTCAGCAGGATTTTTCTCCACTAGTATTGTGCAATAGCTTTGGGAAAAGAAGAGAAAAAGACAAACTTGTAAATAAATATTATATATGTGAAATGAAAATGAGCATTATTAATTATTGAACACTGATCCTTTCATTATCACACTCCCACTCACACCTCCCATCTCCTCCAGCCTTCCTGTCGTAATTTTCCTCACTTCAGAGGCAGAGATATTCTCTCTTTCTTCTGAACTTTGAAAGCCGAAAGATGGGAAATACAGACCTGCCAACGACATTCACAGGCTATTACACATTTATACATTTTTCTTCAAGTTTTGCAAAACTTTTTAACATTGCTCCTTGACTGTAGCAATCAGTTTTTTAGCTATTAAAATTCTCTTCGCTATTTTTTTTACTTTTTTCTGTCCCAATTTCCTTTGCTTTCTAAATACCTGCAAAAAGAGTCTGTGAAAACATCAAAAAGTGTCCTCCTGTTAGGAATAGTAGTCAGGGTGTGCTCTGTGGTCTTACTAGTAACAGTTCATATCAAATCTACTGACACTTGAAGGAGAGCCACTTATTTTCATTATCCAGTAATTCGCTGTTACATGGGAGATGACTGGAGAAGCAGAAGACATGTCTGTAGCACAACCCTCGAAGGAGCTGCTGGTTTAGATTTGGGCCTGCCGTTACCTTACTGTTCCATATGCTCATTTCAGTGGACCTCCTTGAAGAGTGGTCCTCAAAAATTTCACACGAAACACAAAGTCTCTTTCAAGGTTTTTATTGAACAAAGTCCTCCAACAGAGGGGTAGAGGGATGGGGAAAGACTCAGATACCTTTGCTTTGCGGATCACGGGTACAACTTAGATCCAAAGGATTAATTCAGTTCCACACTGGATTTCAGCCATGCCCAGATAGGCCCATGCTCACTGGCCTAGCAGCTGGTGCGAAGCTCGTCAAAGTCTCTGCCACAGACTTGAAAAGTGTTGTCAGGCTGTCCCACGATCTTCTGCCACAAGATCGGGTAACCGCTCGCACACTTTGTATAGTTCCAATAAAGTACATGACTCATGGTGCCAATAATCGTTCAGCCAGGTCGGAAGCACAGTGAGGTAATTTTGCCAGGATACGTCTTTCAATTAAATCCCACTGGTTCCACTTCCTTCCGTAGGCAAAGTAGTGAAGGACGTGGAATAGAAAGAAAATGTCTCTTGCGCTACTAATGAGTAAATATGAATGTGCCAAGGTTAAAGCAAAAAAGCTGCTAGATCTAATGTTCACTGTACACGTAAATGAATAAATAACTTAAAATGATCTTGCGCTAAAGATATGGATAACTAAACAAACAAATGCGTGCAAACTACAGAAAAAAAAGTGCTATATGATGAATAAAGTGCCTCTGATTCATGAATCAGAGGCTCGGCGCTAGAGGTTTGAATGATGGATCGTCCTATCGGAGTTAAGTGTGCGAGCCCCGCCTCCGTACACCTTTCCCAGAGAGCGTGGGAGCCGCGTTCTCATGCTGGTTTCTGGTCCCCCCAGCTCTGGGTTCTCTGTGGCATATGCCGGTGAAGGTCGGTGAGGTGTCAGCCTAAGTTTGGATAGGGAAGCGGCGGGAGGTCCTACTCAAGACCCATGAATAAGTCACGTGACCAGTGACGCAACGCGTGGGGGAGGAGTTTGTGTGACGGCACGCTCGGATGTGCTGTATGAGGAATCAGAGGAACTGAGCTGCAAACACGTTGTTTTACAACCGCGGATACGTGAGTGATTTCACTGCAAATTGCCTGGGTTCATGTGCATATGCAGAATTATGCTATGTTGTTTCTTTATCCTCTTTTACATATGCCTGTGAACATCTGAATGCTGGTGGAGTGGTCGCACTGGTCTGATCTCTGACAGCCTATCTCAGTACACTGAGTGATCACGAGCACAATCACTTTAGACACTGTGTGGTGGTGGAGAGTATCGCTGTGTGGATCCCTGATAACATTGTATCTAGAACTGGCATCCTTTAACATGAATTGTTAACTCTTGGTATACCATCAGGATTTCCATCTCCACCAATACTGATGCAACTCATCACACAATTAGTTGATTTAGCGCAACTACTATTTAATTTTTGTTCCTTAAGTACCTCTCCCCAGAATGCACAGTGTGTTGACCACGCCCCCTGAGCTGCTTCTGGGACAGAGATACCCAATGCATCCTGCCTGCTGTCTTTCCAACCTTGACTTGTGGTAACAGCGACACCCACCGTAAAGGGGAAATTTGTGCAACCCAGCTGAACCTAAACAGAACCAACAATTTAGCATAATCCTTCTGAGCTAAACTACAGCTCAGACAACTTAACACATATTGCCTACTCAATGGGAGCATGGTGCTACATGTCCATAAGAAGATATAGGCTATTAGACTAATCAAAAAAAACTGCTGCAGGGACTTAGAGGCTTAGGTAAGCCCGCATTCCCACTGACACCGTTCACCCAAGGGCCACCTGTAAAAGACCAATATTGGGGCCCCTCATTCAACCACTGGTCAAGGAACAACACACTCACTGTGTTTGATAGCTAGATTGAAGCAAACTTTTTCCAGTCTTTCACAGTTACATAGTGAGAGGTGTCCACCATCCATCTGTGAACAAGCAATCTATGGCTTGTGAAACACGTCTACCATTCTGTGTATCTGTCTGACTCTTTTGACAATAAAGATGACATCAAGATAATTTGTAGTTCCAGTGTGCGACCAATTTCTTGTTTTATTCATCTTCCACGGTGGTGAGCCGAGGTCTGCACCTGTGATCTACCTTGCACCTGATTCTGCCTGGAGTGGTGTGCTTCTCCTTGTTCTTTGCTATCCATCTGACCCACAACTAGTATAAGGAGTTTCTAAGTCCCAGAGGGCCAAGCTGCACAGCCTGCACAGATGATATGTCCACCACTGTTGACAGTGTGCAGGCCTTGAGATAAGTCATTAAGACCAACTTCAGCTGCATTTGAACACATACTTAACCACTTCAGCCCCGGAAGAATTGGCGGCCCAATGACTGGGCCATTTTTGTGATACGGCCCTGCATCACTTTAACTGACAACACTGTACCCAAACAAAATTGATGTCCTTTTTTCCCCACAAATAGAGCTTTCTTTTGGTAGTATTTGATCATCTCTGCGATTTTTATTTTTTGCGCTATAAACAAAAAAATAGCAACCATTTTGAAAAAAAACACAATATTTTGTACTTTTTGTATAATAAATATCCCCATTTCTTTTTTTTTTAAAAAAGCGTATTTTTCTCCGTTTAGGCCGATATGTATTGTTTTACATATTTTTGGTAATAAAAATAGCAATAAGTGTATATTGATTGGTTTGCGCAAAAGGGTCTGGTATGGATAACAGATCTGAAGGGTCTGGTATGGATATTAGGGGGGAACCCCATGTCATTTTTTCAATTTGACGCAGTGTTCCCCATAAAATCCATACCAGACCTGTAGACCCCCCTGAATTTGGGGGGGACCCCACGCATTTTTTTTAAATCAATGACTTTCAATTACTTTTCTCTGTATTGCCGGGAGCCGACAATTCATTATAGCCATACTTTTACAGAGTACTTTTAAATGACCCCCCCAGGTATGAAATTTAAAGGAATATTTCACTTTTATTGTTTCACTTTAAGCATTAATAAAATCACTGCCATCTCTTCCCCAGGTAAGTGATGCATCTGACCATCCACATGATGTAAAAGTAAACATGATTAATGAGACGCGGCTACCTTCTTTCATTGCTCCATGGTCCAGTTCTGATTCTCAGGTACCTATTGTGGGCACTTTTGGTGTGGTCAGCATGGGTACCCTGACAGGTCTAGAGCTATGCAGCCCTATATACAACAAACTGTGATGCCCATTTGTTCTGCTTTTAGCACATCAACCTCTGAGACAACATGTTTTCTTGCTGCTTATTATATCCCATGACTTTCAGATGCCATTGTAACAAGATAATCAACTGTATTCTCTTAACCTGTCAGTGGTCATAAATTTAAGGCTGATTGGTGTAGTATCCCTTTGAGTAGCCACATCATCTGGGGAAGGTGGAGTTGACACTACTTTAAATCTATTCTCCCAAAATGTGTACAATTCTTTGAGCCTTGTATACATCTGTTATTGAAGCAGGGTTGAATGGTCAACAAAATAAATGATGTGCTAGAATGTAGTTGAACTCTAAACAGATCATTGATGAACATTTTTATTTATTTGTTTCATTTAAGACAGGCAAACCACACAAAGCTTGATTCTGTTCTTGACCCACTGTCTCCATGCTGTGAGCAAACTTGTTTGAGAATTTAATTTGTTTGGAAAGCACCTATGGGCTTTCTCAGCATGATTGGTTTTCTACATGTGTACAATAATTAATTTTCACCTGACAAGGTCCCTAGATGAGAGCAGAGGATAAAAGATTTCTTATTTCTCTACAAGCAACAGGTTTTCTAGCATATACAGGACAGATCAGAAACATCATAACTTCTCAAGTGAATAGTTTAAAGCATCTCTTCAGCCAAGCAATGGATCAATGGCATTGCTTCTATTTATAGTTTTTAATCCTCTCCTGGTACAATGTATTGGAACTACTAAAAGTTATTTTAGTTCATTAGTTTAGTTTAGTACTTATTATTTTTATAGAGTAGCTCTGGGGAAGCAAGTCCACCAGTGACCTACTGAGGCTTTCCAGGAAGCACTGCAGCCGAGATGCAGTAAGGTTACGCATACACTAGTAGAATTTCATATGAAAACAGACATTTTTGAAATGTTTCATTGACTTTATAATGGTTATACGTATAATCAAGGAAATGCTGCACTATCTGGATGATTATCCCCCAAATCGGAGGAAGAATCAAGGTGTGGTACTCTTCAGCAGGCAAACAGACGTTCTTTAACAAGTGAAAGAATTACAAAACAAAGTATCTGGAACAACAAACGTTGGTGAACTGGTCGTTCGTCAGCGCCAGTCATTTCTATAGACCAATTAAACAGCTATCTGGGCCTCCAAGTTTCAACTGGAGGCCGAACGTATGTCTGCGGCCTGTGGGGTGGCACTAAGGTGTCTGTCTAGGTGGAATTTAAAAGCTGAGCGTATGCTCTCTCACCCGACAGGCCGATCCGCCTGGGTTCTCCTCAGAAGGCGCGTTAGTAAAACACTGCTCCGCAGCACAAAGGGATCCCGGACGAGGGTGCTCCACTGTTTCAGTTGTCAGCTGGGCTGCCTCTTCGATCTCTGGGAACACGTGCTGGATACTGGAGTCTTGCTTCCTTCTGGATGGCTGGTCTCTCGGTGGGTTTAGGCCCAGGCTTCTGGCCTAGCAGCACGGCTGTGCTGTGATGGCAGCTCCGCAGAGGTGAAGATGCTGGTCCCGAGAGAGCGAGATCAGCCGTGCCCTCTTCTTAAGTAACCTCCCCCACAAGTCTGTGCGGGGGTTGTCACATGTTCCAATGCTGCAGGGCATTATGGGATGTGTAGTCTGTTTCTCCTAAGAGTCAATGGAGTCCATACCTCCCGCTACTTTCAATCCCATAATGCATAACTCCTTAAAGGTATCTTACATATGTACAAGCGTGAATAAAGTTCCAGCGAGGATGGCCTGTCATTAGCCTCTGACAGGATGACCCTGCTACATAAAGGTTTACTTATAAACTGCAGAGAAGAGACATGGCAGTTCCTATATTTGGATGTGTAGTGATACCACCATATAAAAGTACCCCCACTGCTTGTCTCTACTGGGTAGAAGAGTGTATTTTCCTTTTAACTTTAGGTTAGGTAAGTTGTTTCTATTGATGTGCGTGTGACTTTGCATTCTAGCTTGGAGCTAGTTAAGAGATATGAACCATATATGACAAGCATCTAGCTGAGATGCATTTACTGGATCTCAAAGATGTTCTGACTGAGATTGCAGACAGTTCAACTTCTTCCTTTTCAGAGGATAAATCACGGATGCTCTGTTCCTTTTCCTGTAGAACTAATGAGGTTTCTTGGTGAGATTGTTGTTCAGACAGCGCTGCTTGTGTCACTTCATGAGGCTCTTAATAAAACATAGGTGTTTTATTAATATTTTACACTTCTGTATATTCTGTAAGTCTTTTGATACTCACTGTGGACAACAAATATACCTTTCTTAGAACAACGTTCCCATTTTGTATGGTTTTCTTTTGGAACGTGTATGTGTGGTTTGCATCTAAAGATTTTTATGTGTTTCAGGTCAGGATTCTTTCCATTCCATAGTTCAGTAGTTGTTATGAGTTTCCTGTTGTTTTTCCAGGTAAGTCGTTTTGGAGTTGGTAGACTTTCATGTTTGCCTCTTTACCGTAAGTTGTTGGCATATCTGCATCAAAAAGTATACTTCTGCCATTTTCAAATAAAGTGCAGGTCATTCTGCAACACTATTTTGTTCTGGATTGTATGGTCAGTGCTCTGGAGTTCTTCCTCAAGATAGCTTCTGTTTTATCAATTGTGTATTCTGTGCCATTATCTGTATGGAGTGGTTTAGGCATTTACCAAATGTAAGAGTGCAATTAGAGCCACTAAGATATAACACAAAAAGCACATAGCGGAGGAGAGCAAAATAAAATAAATTATTTAAGTATATAAACAGTAAAAGAGGGAGGACAGACCATATTGCCCCCATAAAAAATGAGGGAGGAAATCTGGTTACAAAGGATGGCGAGGTGGCAAAGGTATTGAATTTATTCTTCTCCTCAGTCTTCACAAGGGAATTGGGGGGGCTTCAGTAACCAAGACTGCAGTGTTTATCCTCATGACACATCACAGGAAGCACCCTCATGACTAACAGAGGACAGAATTAGAAATTGACTTGAAAAACGTAACATTAATAAGTCACCGGGATCAGATGGCTTGCACCCAAAGGCCCTTAGGGAACTCTGTCAAGTAATTGCTAGAGCATTGTTACAATTTTTTACTGATAGTCTACTGACTGCAGAAAAGCCAAAGTAGCACCAATATTTAAAAAAGGGCCAAAATACATCCCTGGGAATTACAGACCAGTTAGTCTAACATCAATAGTATGCAAGCTCTTGGAGGGGATGATAAGGGAGTATATACAATTATACAATACAAAAATATACATTTTAGTAATAAAAACATTATCATTAGCAGTAATCAGTATGGATTCATGAAGAATCATTCTTGCCAAACCAATCTATTAACCTTCTATGAGGAGGTAAGCTGCCATCTAGATAAAGGGAGGCCCGTAGACAGGTGTATCTTGATTTTTCAAAAGCATTTGACACAGTTCCCCTGAAATGTTTACTGTACAAAGTAAGGTCAGTTGGCATGGACCATAGGGTGAGTACATGGATTGAAAACTGGCTACAAGGGCGAGTTCAGAGGGTAGTGATAAATGGGGAGTACTCTGAATGGTCAGGGGTGGGAAGTAGGGTCCCCCAGGGTTCTGTCCTGGGACAAATCCTATTTAATTTATTAATAAATGACCTGGAGGATGGTGTGAACAGCCCGATCTCTGTATTTGCAGATGATACAAAGCTAAGCAGGACAATAACTTCTCCGCAGGATGTGGAAACCTTGCAAGTAGATCTGAACAAATTAATGAGGTGGACAACTACATGGCAAATGAGGTTTAATGTGGAAAAATGTAAAATAATGCATTTGTGTGGCAAAAATAGGAATGAAATCTACTCACTGGGGGGAGAACCACTGGGGGAATCAAGGATTGAAAAGAACCTGAGGGTCCTATTAGATGATAGGCTCAGTAATGGCATGCAATTCCAAGCTGCTTCTAACAAAGCAAACAGAATATTGGCATGCATTAAAAAGGGGATTAACTCAAGAGATAAAGCGGTAATTGTCCCACTCTTCAAGACTCTGGTCCAGCTGCACCTGGAGTATGCTGTCCAGTTCTGGGCACCAGTTCTCAGTAAGGTTGTGATGGAAATGGAGCAAGTACACAGAAGGGCAACAAAACTAATAAAGGGACTAGAGGATATTAGTTATGAAGTTATGCGTTCCACTGACTGGACGTGATGTCACCTGCGGTTCACAGGTGTTGCAGCAGCTATCCTACCTCTATGCATTTCACTGTATTAGTGTCATCAGGAAGTCCCTTGGTTGTATAACAAAAACGTGTGTTGGTCCAGTGGGTTATCTGGTTGTATAACAAATGCACTTTGGTTCAGTGGGCCTCATGGCTTTGGTTAGTGCATCCTTAACATCACTGGTGGGGAAGTACTTTTTTCTGTAGCTGTGTTTTACACTTGACTAAGCAGCACGGTGGATGGGATAAATTTGAAGAAGTGCAAATACATGGATTGTTGTGTTGGAACTGCTTAAGAAGGACTATACTTCTCGGAATATATCATATATTTTTTTTCTTGTTGTTTGCATATAATTTTTTTTTACAAATGGGACATTTATTCACAAAAAAATTTTTGCATGACATTTCTGGTATATAATATTTGCAGAGACTGTTTGGAGGCTTCAGGTATTTGTTTGGAGGTCTAAACTCACAATTTATTTAATAATTCTGCAGTTTTATGATATCTGTAATGAGTTTTGAGGTCACCATAACATATGGATGTGAGCACAAAGGGCCAGATTCAGAGACAATTACGTTACTCCGCGGCGGCGTAACGTATCCCATTTACGTTACACCAGCGCAGGTTTACAGCGTAAGTGCCCGATTCACAAAGCTCTTACCTGTAAACTTGCGGCGGTGTAACGTAAATGCGCTCGGCGCAAGCCCGCCTTATTCAAATGGGGCGGGCACCATTTAAATTAGGCGCGTTCCCGCGCCGAACGTTCTGTGCATGCTCCGTTAGGAAATTTCCCAACGTGCATTGTGCGAAATTACGGCGCCCCGACGTTTTTTTTTAAATGCGACGTGCGTTACGGCGTTTCGTATTCCCAGACGTCTTACGCAAAAGAACAAAAAAACGAAATTCGACGCGGGAACGACGGCCATACTTTAACATGGCTGATCTAAAGATAAGCCATGTTAAAGGAGGTGTAACTTCTGAGACAGGTGGATCGTGGATCGCCGTAACTAGTAATTTGCATATTCTATGCCGACCGCAATGGAATCGCCACCTAGCGGCCGGCCTAGAATTGCATCCTAAGATCCGACGGTGTAAGTCAATTACACTTGTCGGATCTTATGGCTATCTATGCGTAACTGATTCTATGAATCAGTCGCATAGTTAGGACGGGCGGATCACAGAGATATGACGGCGTATCAGGAGATACACCGTCGTATCTCTTCTGTGAATCTGGCCCAAAGTGTTTAAGGATTTATGTAAAGGAATAGCACCTGTTTTATTTTTGAACAGTTAAAACAATTTAACACAATAGTGTTTGTCCTGTTATCATGCCTAGATTTGGTCTTTGCATGCACCTAACTAAATATATACCAAACCTAGGGCTGCCATCTCATCCCTTTAAACCAGAACACATATGAATTACACAGGTTCTGAGGAAAGTTTTATGCAGATAAGGCACCAGGTGAGTCTAATTACCACCTTAATCAGCCACAGAACCTGTGTAATTAATATGTGCTCGGTCTTAAAGGAATGAGGTGGCAACCCTAATCAAAGCGCTACACTACGTATAATGCACATGTAAAGGTTGCATGGCTACCTTTAGAATGGACTTGATCATATATATTTTCTTATCTTACAACATCTGTTTTTTTATTTTTGTTTGTTTTTTTACTTTTGCATGTTGATACAAGTTTGGGTCTGCTTATGTTCCTAGAATACTACTTGAAAAAATATATTACTTAACTCACACAACATTAGGATGATTTCATGCATATTAGTATTTCAAAGGCGTAATCTTCAGTGAGATTCGAACAGAGCATCTAATCATCAGCAGTCCTCTCCTTCCCCCCACATCATTTTGCAGCACAATACTTTGCAAATGGATTGGGGTCTACCACTATAATAGGGTCACGTAAAACCCTTTGGGTCACCTTTACACAGCTCTGGTATATTTGTTATCAAAAGCATCAATTTTAATTATAAACATGTTCCTTTTAACACTGGACCAACTGAGTTGTAATTGATCTCTGCCTTGTTCTTTGGGGCCTAGCGTCTCATTCTTTCCGGAATTCTTTTATATTGCACACATATTCCCAAGATAATTCACCTGACCTTGTTCTTACAATCCCCCTGCATTAACCCTTTCACCTTTCCTGCACTGGCTTTTCTCAGAGAACAAAACACATATTGTGATGGGGAGCTATACGAGAACTATATATAGGCCCTATTATGAAAGACAGCAAGGTCTCTTAATAAAGCAAATCTGGGAATGTTAATATTTTTTCTATGTTTCTTTTAACATAATAAAAAACAAACAAATAACTGAAATACAGTTTACTGCTGAGATAACATTTATTGAAATTAATACCAATTCATTCCTTCCTTCCTTCCTTCCTTCGAATGCAGAATTTTCTTTAAAGATGCCTGAGGCACATGTAAATGTTGACACCCTTTCATAAAAGCTTCAGCTAATTTGTCAGTAACTATACTGCATGATTAATATTGTGTAAATTTAGACCAGAATACGCTAATAAAAGTCAGCATCGGGGGTTCTTTGTATGCAGTGCTACCACTGAACTGAAAAACATACAAAAGAATAGACAGAATAAATCCATGCATATTTCTGTATGTAGATCTGTATAGTATGTTTTAAACAGTTCTATGGTTTTATGTATAAATAAATGCTCCAAATATGATGTAACATATTACACCTATGCAAAATTAAAAAACAATGGTGTAATTGAAAAAAAAAAATGTTTCCATCTATCTTCAAACCATTTTTATAATATAATGGGAAGCCTTTACCATAACATAAATCACAATCATAATAATGTATAAATATAATATAAACAAATGTATCTTTTTTCTTATTGATACTCAATAAACTTGATGTCTAAAAATATAATATAAACAAATAGTCAAAAAAATAAATAAAAAGATTTAGTGTAAGATCAACCAACTAAAAATAAAAAATAAATACTTCTTTTTTTTTTCTATATCCTTGTGCAATAACCCATATAAACCTTTACATCATATGAAGGTTTTTTCTATGTACTACAAAATACCTCCCTCTTAACCACTTCATTACTGGGCACTTAAACCCCCTTCCTGCCCAGACCAATTTTCAGCGCTGTTGCATTTTGAATGACAATTGCGCGGTCATACACTGTACCCAAATTATATTTTTATCTTTTTTTTTTTCCACAAATAGAGCTTTCTTTTAGTGGTATTTGATCATCTCTGCGGTTTTTATTTTTTGTGCTATAAACAAAAAAAGACAAACATTTTTGAAAAAAAAAACACAATATTTTTTACTTTTTGTTATAATAATATCCCAATTTTTGTTAAAAAAAAAATATTTTCTTCCTCAGTTTAGGCTGATATGTATTCTTTTACATATTTTTGTTAAAAAAATCGCAATAAGCGTATATTGATTGGTTTGCGCAAAAGTTATAGCGCCTACAAAATAGGGGATAGATTTATGATTTTTTTTATTTTTTACTAGTAATGGCGGCGATCTGCGTTTTTTTTTTTTTTGTCAGGCCTTTCTATACCCAACTCCTGATGAATGGAATAAGCCATGAAATGCGTTGAGTTTTCTTGGTTCAAGTCTGGGTCATTACCTACTTACTGGCCATATATACTCTATATATTCAGAGTTTATAAATACCAAGGGCCAGATTCACGTAGAAGTGCGACGGCGTAACGCATCCTACGTTACACCGCTGCAAGTTTTCATCGCAAGTGCCTGATTCACAAAGCACTTGCAATGAAAACCTACGCCGGCGTAAGCCAGCGTAATTCAAAGGGCGTGTGCCATTTAAATTAGGCGCGCTCCCGCGCCGGACCTACTGCGCATGCTCCGTTTCGAAATTCCCCCTGTGCTTTGCGCGAAGTGACGTCATTTTTTTGAACGGCGACGTGCGTAGCGTACTTCCGTATTCCCGGACGTCTTACGCAAGAAAAAAAAAATTGAATTTCGACGCGGGAACGACGGCCATACTTTAACATGGGCTGTGTAAAGTTAGGGCAGTTAAAACGACGACTAACTTTGCGACGGGAAACTAGACTAGCAGCGACGTAGCGAACGCGAAAAACCGTTGTGGATCGCCGTAAGTACTAATTTGCATACCCGACGCTGGTTTACGACGCAAACTCCCCGCAGCGGCGGCCGCGGTATTGCATCCTAAGATCCGACAGTGTAAAACAATTACACCTGTCGGATCTTAGGGCAAACTATGCGTAACTGATTCTATGAATCAGTCGCATAGTTAGGAAGCCCCTAAAACAGAGATACGACGGCGTATCAGGAGATACGCCGTCGTATCTCTTTTGTGAATCCGGCCCCATGTAATTATCAATGTGTATGTGTTTCTTCACTTGTTTTTATAGCAGTTCTGTTGCATATGGTGTACCAATGTTATGACCACAATATGTATTTCATTATTGAATTTATCAATGTATTTGTATTTGCATTTTATTAATAAAACATTTATATACAAATGATCTATAACAGTGACGCTCCTCATTCAAAGTCCCACTAATTTCCTTTCCTGTTTTAAAGTGTCTGTGCAATAATGTGTAATTGCTAGTTGCAAACAATATCAATAAAGTGCAATATAAAGCCTGTGTGCAACTATTCTTTAAGTGACATAGAGTGCTCCAATAAAATGCTAAAATAATCTCAATGTCTTCACACAACGTTTCGGGACCACACGTACTCCCCTCCTAACCACCTAACTTTCCAGATTTCCTTGACCCCTTACTGTGGTAAGTGGGTCAGTGACACTTTAATATATATCTCTCCCACAGCCGTGTCTTTGGACTTGTTCTCCAGGACTTGTATCTCCATCTCTCCAAAGTCTCCTCCTCCAATGCAGGTATGTAAGGGAAATAAATTGGGAGGCAGCCTCCAATAGTGTAAAACCACTTTATTTTTGTTTAAAAACAATTAAAATCCACTTATGTATGGCTTGTTTGACACAAGCTACACAGCACATGTAAGCTTCCTGGAATGCTCCTGCGTGCCACTGACAGGAAATGCAAAAGTGGAAGTGATGTAACAAGCCCCGTCCAACATGTATTGTCCTGTTGACGTCATCAGGGATGGTGATGATGTTAACATGATAAACTGCTTTGGGCGAGGCGTCTTACATTACTTCTACTTTCATACATAGCAAAATACTTCATATGATGTAAACGTTTATATGGATTATTGCACAAGGATATAGAGAAAATATTTTTAGTTGGTTGCTCTTACAATAGTTTAGGAGGGAGGTGTACACCAACATGCATTATTTTATATTGCATTATACCCAATCTTGGGGTATACATATGGTGTTTTGGCATCTTTCATTTATTTATTTTTATTTTTGTTGTAGATTGTCCTTAGTGCAGGTATATTTATTTGAAAAGTCCATTAACCTCTCCAAAAGACCTTACCCCCTTCATGACCAGGTCATTTTTTGCAGTCCGGAATTGCGTTAATTTAAAGGCAATCGCGTGATAATGCAATCCTGTAAGCAAATAAAATGTATATAATTTTTTTCCACACAAATAGAGCTTTCTTTTGGTGGTATTTGATCAAAACTGGATTTTTTTTGTGATGTGTTCAGCTATAAAACATTTCCGATAAAAAAAAAATCGAATTTCTTCATAAATTTAAGCCAAAATGTATTCTGCTACATGTCTTTGTTAAAAAAAATCCTAATAAATGTATATTGATTGGTTTGCATTAAAGTTATAGGGCCAGATCCAGAGAGAATTGGATCCGCGCAGCGTATCAGAGATACGCTACGCCGCCGTACCTTACCTGGCGGAATTTCGAATCCTCAACGAGTTACGGCGGCGTAGTGTATTTCTGGCGGCGTAATTCAAATCGGCGATCAGGGGGCAGGTTTCATTTAAATGAAGCGCGTCCCCGCACCAAATGAACTGCGCATACGTCGTCCAGAAATTTCCCGCCGTGCTTTGCGCGAAATGACGACATAATTTTTTGAACTTAGATGTTCCGCAAAAAAAAATAAAAATTTCAACGCGGGAACGATGGCCATACTTAACATGGCAAGTCTATCTATACGCCGCAAAATACCAGCTTTAACTATACGCCGGAAAAAGCCGACTACAGACGATGTTAGAAAATGCGACGGCCGCGCGTACGTTCGTGGATCGTCGTAAATCGCTAATTTGCATACCCGACGCAGAAAACTACGCAAACTCCACCCAGCGGGCGCCAAAGTATTGCATCTAAGATCCGAAGGCGTACAAAGCCGTACGCCTGTCGGATCTTACCCAAATGCCGTTGTATCTTGGTTTGAGGATTCAAACTAAAGATACAACGCAAGAAATTTGAAAGTACACCGGTGTATCAGTAGATACGCCGGCGTACTTGCTCTGTGAATCTGGCCCATAGCATCTACAAACTATGGTATAGATACTGGAATTTTTTATTATTTATTCTATACTACTATACTACTAATGGCGGTGATCAGTGACTTATAGTGGGACTGCGATAGTGCAGCGTACAATCTGACACTAACTGAGACTGGGGGGAACTGATTTACTGCCTCTGACATCTCCGGTGGCACTAATACAAAGGAGTTTAACATCTAGGGCGATCAAAGGGGTTAAATACTTGCCTATCAATGTTTAGTGTGTTTACTGTGGTGCGTTTTACTAAGCAATATGCCAGTTTTTACTCCCACATCATTGCTGTGTGAAGAGAGCTCAGTGTTGCTTACCAACACAGGGCTCTCTTCTGTCATTCCCTAGGCTGATCAGCGGGTGCCGGCCATAAATCATTGGCTGGGACCCACTGATTGTCATGTGCTGCAGTGAATGGTAGCATGGTTTTCCAGGTCCGCACGTATGCGGTAGTGGACCTGGAAGAATAACGCAATGTACAGGTACCCGATTGTGCTTGTTCGAGCCAACCTGCCACAGTAAAAGTACTGCGGCGGGTCAGCAAGCGGTTAAACAAAAACGTTTTCTTTTACGCACTCAAAAAGATTGTGAATATTAAACTTCTTCCCCACACTCCACAATTGTTCTTCCTGCACCACCATGATCATAATCCAATGTATAAATGACACTGGCAGGGAAGGGGTTAACACTAGGGGCGATCAAGGGGTTAACTGTGTTCCCTGGGTGTGTTCTATCTTTGTGGGGGCTTGGCTCACTAAAATACCACAGAGATCGCTGTTCCCGATCACTGGGAACAACAGATCTCTATGATGTCCCCTGACAGAAAGGGGATCTGCCTTATTTACATAGGCAAATCCCCATTCTGACTCTGTGTATCGTGATCGCATATCGCTGGTGGACATCGAGTCATGCACGCCCACAGTGTCACATGCACGGAATGGTGTACGGGCACTGAAGTTTGCGCAATAGAACGGACCTTCCACCGTATATATACAGTGACTGGTCGGCAAGTGGTTAACAAAACGGGGTCAGGTGAAACAGCGGTGCTGCATTTAGAGGATGCAAGCGGATGCAAGTTTTAGTCCAAATCTGTGCTCTGATAGCTGGTTCCTTCTTTCAGTCTCTAAGATGGAGTCTGAGTTCCCAGGGTGTATCTGTTTCTCTTCCTTAGACTGAAGAATGATGGGAGGTTTTATTAAAGGTGAATGGTTTTCTAGTTTTCTGCAAAACTGTAAATGTATCACCGGCTTCGTCTTGTGGTCAAATCTGATATTGCAGGCAAACAGCTAATAAATATCCTGCTTGAGGCAGAACAATACTGGTGCTGACATAGTACTTTTTAGACCAGAGTACTCTTGATTATGTTTTAATCAAGTTTGGAATATAAGCCAGCATAATCCAATTTGGGATATAAGCACCATTCACTTTATGCTTTTGCATTTTTGATTAGATGCAAATAAATGCATTTAAGAACTTAATCGATTTTTTACACCTTCAAATTCTCTAGTTAGTCATACAAACAAACCTGACCACCTAATCTCCACCTGTGCCGTCTTTACTAGGCATTGTCGGGATTCTAATTCCCCTTGACGAAATGGATATGTGAGGTCGACACCATTTATCAGATGGAACAGATGCTATTTCAGGACATGGACTTACGTTTACATGTTTTATTGTATATGTACCCTGTAAATGTCTTTCTGCAAAAATGTATAAAAAGAAATTAAACATAAACTTTGTGCAAAATTAGATCTGTGCACCACTAGTACATGTTCAGTCACTATTCTAAAGACCTGCAAGCAGAATTTTTTCAGTATTGAACAAAGCATCTGCCACGGAAAGGGAATGTAATATTCACAAATAGATAAAAATTGTATGCATAATGTGACACTGTGAATCAATCCTCTAAAAATTTACAGAAAGATGCACATATTTAAAAAAAAAGTATTTTAAATAGAACCATTAAAAAATGTTCTCTTCCGAAAAAACGAAACATGTCTATACAGCACCCAATGCATGGCATATCTATCGGTGCCTAAAGAACCTGCATGCCAGTATAAGACTTGTTGGATTGGCAATTTGGCATAATATAGTAAGCTTCACTATTCAGCAGAGAACATAACACAATAAGTTCTCCAATTGCTGTAACATTCTTTGATGATGACAGGTTCTAAAATCCTTCGTTCTATAGACACTGATGAAACCAAAAACAAAAGCACAGATTACTTGATACCCACATAACAGTTAGATAAGAAGCCTTCATTGTTGGAAGCAAATAACAATTTGTGTTACATATGAAATGACAATTAAGATAATTCATGGTTTGTGCATTAGTCTTTATTTTTCTTTAAAGACAATTCTCATTTACATAGCTTTACAAAGTGTTATTAAACATATATTATATTGCATCTGATCTTCAATAGATCTAAATCCTAATTGGATGGCATTTAGCTTGCTACAGCGTTTTGTAGTATAAACAATCATGTTTTTTCTTAAAATACTGTTTGCAATTTTCCTGTGTCTCAAGTCTGCTGATTTTCTCCAGCATCTTTCAGCCATTCACTGTCTACATGCATGTAGTCTCTGTATTAGTTTCCTGATAGTGACAGTGGTGGACCATATCTGTAAAATGTATGCCAGTATGGACATCTGCATCAGGGGTCCAAAGCCAAAGGTGTAGCTTTAGGGGCTGCAGGGGTCACAATTGCAACCCAGCCCCATGCTCCAAGGGGCCTGTGTGGCCTCCCTGTTTTACACATGGACAGAAGGGACAGGAGGGGTAGCATATACTGAAACCAGTCCCCTCCATTGTCTTCCTGCAGCCACTGAAGGCATGCTTCTCCTCATCTCCCTCCTTCCTGCATTCAGCGGCTGCAGGAGGAAAATCAAGAGGATTGGTTTGTGTATATGACCCCCCCTCCTGTCTGGGTTATTCATCACTGCTGGCTGGGACCCCTGCAGTGCCTCCATCTTTCCCCCTCTCCTCTCCCGCCAGATGCTGCATGGAGATGTGTCAGGATTGAGATTGAAGGAATGGGCCTGTATATACAGTATGTAATTTCCTGGCCCCTTCCTTTTCTGACAGAACCCAGTGAGTACCGATCGTTCACCGTGTCTATTCATACCTGAAGTAAACTGTTTTTTACTAAGCTTTAGTTTGTGAATGAATGTGAAGCTCTAAGGCTGCAGAGATGGAAATCAAAAGTGAGACATTAAAGGTCTGTTTATACCTCTGATATTTTACCAAAGCCCCCAAAGGGGCTGCTAAGGTAAAACTGTAAAAAAAAAAAAAAAAAAAAATAAAATTGTAAAAAAAAAGAAAAAAGAAAATACAATAAAATGGTAAAAAAAAAATAACGAAAATAAAAAACGACTGACACCGTCCACTGCCCCTATAACTGACACTGTCCACTGCTCTACTAAATGACACCATCCATTGCCATACTGATGGGCGTACGTGTGTCTCTCCTGGGAGGTGTGACCTCCAGGTCCTCCCTTCTTGCTTTCCCCGAGCTGGGCTCTCCGCCCCTTGGTTCGGGTGGAATGCGTCAATCACGCACCCGCGTTGTGCGGAGGCACTGACCTGTGACGTCAGACGCCGCCCTTTGGCGGCGTTTCTGGCGTCCCTGTGTTGAGGAGCTCATTCATAAGGGCTTCGCCCGTGAATGAGCATTGCGGATTCCCTCGTGGTTCCTATATGCAGGTCTGCACTTTTGACACTCTGGGACTGGGGACTCCCACAGGTATGAATTCTTCTGGTATCTAGGAGCATCTCTGATACGTTTTGTTCAATTACCCATTGTAACTCAATTACATTTGCATTACCAGACTTCCTTCTGCTGGGCAGTTCTTTGCAATTATGGACTCTATACCATTTTTTACCAATGATGCCATCCTAGTCAAAAGTACCTTGAGATGCCCCCACCTTCAACCTGTCTTACAGCCTCCGCATCTTAGTGAACCACCAGTGATGGTTTGGCACTCACACCACTCTTTTATTACTCGGTAACCGGTACCCTTTTGGGTCACTTTGTGTTCAGCCAAATTTTGGTTTTGGGTATCCACTCTGTACTTCCTTCCCCTTGGTCCTTCCCCTCCCCCCTCCTCCATCTCCCTTCCCTTCTTCCCCTCTCCTCCCCCCTCCCTTTGCACTACAAGTGCACTTGGAAGTGCAGTCGCTGTAGATCTGAGGCAAAGATCTGAAATGAGGGGAAGCTCTGCTGATTTTATCATCCAATTGTTTACAGGCAAACATGCATTTTTCTTTCCTTGCATGTCCCCCTCAGATTTACAGTGACTGCACTTCCACATGCACTTGTAGTGCAAAGTGGATTTATCTTTAGTAAATCAACCCCACTGTGTTCTGAATCACAAAAATTCTGCATGTACTTTTTTGTCAATTCCGTCAACAATTGTCCGATGTAGCGTACAAACGGTCGGATTATCCATCAAAACCCTGCCATCACACATTTGAAAATCTGATTGTGTGTACGAGGCTCAAATGTTTTCACACAAGATTCACATGACTCTCACACATTTTCGCAAATACCTCCAATGTGAATGCTGGGTGAAAGTTGTATGAAAATATTAGTATTATTAGTACTGTTCTCCGGAGTGAATATGTTATGGAACATTTGTCTATCTCAGCTAAACCAAAAACAAGACTTTGCCCTATGTAAGTGTCCTTTTTCATCCTCAGTGAGTTTCAGTGCTTAATTCATCCTCCCACAGCCATTACACAAAATGTGATACAAGTATTGCATTATTGTGTTAGTATCTGCTCACACGATTGGAAGACTTCATACAACCGTGTAATTTAAAACTGACAAATTTGATATTTACAGCAGGTCTCTGAAATAATAAACTCCACAAATTGTGTTCAGTACTTATTTTTTTCTGTTATGTCTGCACAGACTTTTCATGTATTTTTTTGTAACAGATTTTCTAGTTTTGCTTGTTGACATTGTAGTTTGCCTGAGCTGTCTGAGGTTATCTGCACTTGTTTACTGAATGATTGCATAGGTTCTTCTAATAGCATTCGATTTGCCTACAGTGCCCACATTGCTGCAAGCAAATACTACCGGAGCCCATAGAAAGGAGCAAGCCAGACAATAAACAATTTTTGCAAAGTTGGCAACCTCACCACTTCCTTTATATTACCCCATCGTAGCGCCCTCCTAGGTAGGTGCTAGGATTAGTGTAGAATATTTTTAGTTTGCTCTGCTTAAAGTGGATGTTTTTTTTGATGTCACAATGTAGAGAATACGAATTCCTATTATCTGTGCCCAGTCTTGCCACACAGAGTTAATCCAGTGCTGAGCAATCCTCTTTTTATTGTTCAGTGAAATAAAACAGACTTCCAGATAAAGACCAAAGTCTTTGCTTGAGTGACAGGTTATTTACATATCTCGTGCACTAGCTTGCAGACATGTGTAGTGTATATACAGCTTAACACACATGTGTCGTACCTACTTTCGGTGTGTGGAGGAAGTCATAAAAGCGAGAAACGTGTGAACGAAGATATGATTTGAACTTGGGACATCAGTGGCCTATACTGCAAAGAGATTGAAGGCCTATATGGGGATAACGATTACTAGAGTTTATAGACTGTTATTGACATTAGTATATTTGTCTTTTGTTTTGTCTCGCAGAAAATATGAATCCATTCAACTAGAGGGAGTTCCTTAGTGAATGTATTGATAGATTAAGGGAGCTGCCTGCTCTTTGGGCAACAAAATACCCCATCCACCGGAAAAAAAAGCTAAGCACAGCAGCACTGAAGAGCCTGCTCCCATTTGTGCACACTCGCATGCCCCATGTAACCACTGAACAGCTGGACACTAAAATTGGGACCATGAGAGGCACATACAGGGGTGAGCGTAACAAGGTCCTGGCTTCTCAGAGGTCTGGAGCAGCAGCAGGGGATGTATATGTACCGTCGTTGTGGTACTACAGCAGACTGTCCTTTCTTGACGACCACCTTGAATCAAGGCCATCACTTTCCAGCCTTCCCCCCAAACTTCCTTCCAGAAAAAGCTCCAGAAAAAGCTCCAGACTTCTCTCCAGCCTTCCCTGCAGCCAAGCTGATCCTTCTCAGGAGCAAGCTGAGCCTTCTCAGGAGCAAGAGGAGCCTTCCATCCTGGAGGAAGACCCGGATGTGGCTGTCTGGGGCCAGGTATAGTATTTTAAATGCATTCATTGTGGAAAGAAAATGCTGTAAAATAGATTTTAATATGTACAAAATATATAATGTTTGATCTAAAAGCGTTTTCCATATCAATAGACAGTAGTGGCCCAAAAAGTTGGGGAGAAAAGAATAAAAACAGCTGGGGTCAGAATGATTGGCTTTTCTATTTATTTTCAATCAATTTGCAATAGTCATGAGCTGAAAATTGTGTGTGATTTTTGAACCCAAAACTCAAACTGTCCCTTTTTTATACACAGGAGGACATCAGCCAGGATGAGGGTCTGGAAAGTCTCAGGCAGGAGGAGGCCGGGTGAGTGGCAGAGAGGAGGTGGCAGGAGTGAGTGGCACAGAGGAGGTGGCAGGGCCAAGTGGCAGCACAAGGTGCCAGGTGCCTCCCATCAGCCTTCCAACAAGAAGGGCCAGGAGGGATAGGAGGGTGAGCGAGGCAGCACTGGCCCTGATTAAAGAGGCACAGGCCACCCTCCAGCAGCCTACCACCCCTGAAGAGGGCTATGACACCCTCATAATGGCCAAAATGAGCCAGATGTCCGAGGACCAACGCCTCATATTTGAGCCCCTCTTAATTAGTTTGCTGAATAAGGGGGTGAGGGTGCACTTGTCGAGGTGATGGTCATTTGTAGCCATGGCCATCCTCCTCCACCTGCTTCTTCTCAACCTCCTCCTCCTCCACTTTCTTCTTCTCAACCTCCTCCACCTTCTTTTCCTCCACCTTCTTCTTCTCCTCCACCTTCTTCTTCTCCTCCAGCTTCTTTTTCTCCTCCACCTCCTCCTCCTCCACCTCCTCCTCCTCCACCTTCTTCTCCTCCACCTACATCTCCTCCACCTCCTCCTCCTCCTCCACCTTCTTCTCCTCCTCCTGGCATGAGTACACCTCCAGAGGCACAGGCTGCAGAGAAGGCTGCAGAGAAAACTGCAGGGAAGGCTGCAAAGAAGGTAGCAAGGAAGGCAGCAAAGGAGACTGCAGGGAAGGCTACCAGGAAGACCAAGAAGTGATGGCCTTGCTTCAAGGTGGTCTGACAGAAGGCAGCCTGCTGTAGTACCACAAACTTGGGATATATATCTGACCTGCTGCTGTTCCTGACCTCTGGGAGTCCAGGACCAGATTGGCCTCCCTCCTGTATGTGCTGGGGGAGTGATTTGGGGGGAGAGATTACACTATTAGGGGGTATTTTTGTGGAGAATTTAGGCTAGCAGGGGGTATTTGGGGGTATTTTAAGCTGGAAGGTGGGATATGTTCTTGGAGGGGGATTTGGACTGTGGGGATGGGGATTTTTTGCATTTTTGTTTTGGGAGAATTGTAACTCACCAGACCCAAGGTGTTATGTTTGCTTTGCATATATCTATAGACGTTTTTCCTGATAATCTCCACTGTGCTTCACCGGATCAGAACTAATATGCTTGCTTTTCATATGTCCATAATCTATATTCAAGTTATCTCCACTAGTAGCTCTCCTCTGGGTAATGCCGTGATGCGTGCCTGTTAGGGGAACATAAACCAGTCAAAATACCCCATAGTGTGATTCAATTTATTGAAAGTTGCTTGCATGCACAAGCTAAATAGCATGTGTAATGGTGCAGTGGTTTCAGCATACGGCATCCAGGGAAACAAACTGCCTTCCATAGACCAGATGATGGTGGATGGAAGTGACGTCAGTAAGACTTCCCTAAACGCGCTTCGTCACAATGACGTCATCAGGAGGCTGCATTTTATTATTTGTTAATGTTGACTTTTAATAAAAAAAAAAAACTTAGTGAAGTTATTTTTTAAAATGGCTTTTTGAAAAAAGACATGGTAATGTAGGGCATTTGCGTGTTGCCAATAATTCTGAATGGCACCACCTCAGCGCCATCACACTGATAACACTGATATCTGGTGAATTTTCCTTTAAAGGAACCCTAAACTGCTATTTGACCACCCATCTCAGCCCTCTATCATTTTTAAAATGCTGAATGAATCAAAAATGAAGCTATTGGATCACCATAACAGCGAGGTACCCAGTATTTTCTGAAGGGAAGGACAGTGGCAGCAGAATATCTCAGTATGTTTCCCTTCTATAAAATAATACACCCCACTGATAATGACTTCCAGTATGGCTAAACTGGTTTGGCAATTTGTGCAGCCACTGTGCGCAGCGATGGAACAGATCTTCAAAAGTTCTGTTTTCTCATCTGGTCAGTATAAGTTTAATTTGATAAGAGCTGCATGCGTAACAGTGGAGTGACGGCCCTGACATAGAATGCTCTATAATTCTGATCTCCCTAGGAGCCCGGCAAAACATAAAGAGCATATTCCGAGCATTCTGATTTTGCGAGCAGCATTAAATCATGTTAAGCCATAAAGCAAGCAATCAATTGAAATTTCATTTTGTTTGCATCAGATCTCAGCCCTTTTATTTCATGCTGATCATAAATAATCTTAATAACAGTTAACTACATCGTTAAGCAAAAGCTTTTTCCTGGGTTATAAATGCGTGCGATGCTTACTGCAATTTTTTACAAGCTAATTTCTCCGTAATTGGCTGTTCTGTATCATGTTATGACTGAAATCTGCTATCCAATCAAATTATCTGTTCACTCATCATAGACAGGCAGCCAGATAAAATTCTAAATGATACACCTCTTATGATCTAAAGATGAGCGTGTCATAACTGCCGAGCACATGTTAAAAAGGCTTTAAAAAAACCTATAAACCAAGCAATCATTTTAATTCTCAAAGCTGTGCTTTGATAATATTTGGCATTAACAGTAGTTTGTGATGTCACTTACATAGGCATATTACTATATGCTTAAAGCGGGGGTTCACCCTAAAACAACAATAGAGCGTTACATCCAGCATACTGCTGACATCTACAGTATGCTGGATTTTTCTTTTGTGCTTACTTACGGTCTAATGGTATTTTCACGGGGCTTCCGGGTTCTCGCTCCCCCGGGGAGTAGGCGTTCCTTAGGTGATTGACGTTCGGGTAAAGCGTGTCATCGCCACTTTACGGCGCCTGCGCAGTCAGCTCTACAAGGCAGGCACAGGCGCCGTATAGCGTCGTAAAGAGCCGAGTCCTCGTCGGATATTTTCGGAAGGCGATGACGCGCTTTACCCGAACGTCAATCGTCTCCTGGGAGGATCAACACTCACTCCCAGGAGACATTGTGCAGAGCTCCCCGTCGGGGAAAAGGAGCGACACGCCCACTCCTCGCAAGGAAGAAGACCCAAGAGGTGCGGCTGAAGACAGGTAAGTGTACACATTAAAGAAAAAATGACAACGCTACAAGCCTTTATTAAGGCTAGAGATAGGTTAGCAAAAAAGTTAATTTTGAGGGTGACCCTCCGCTTTAAGGTGGTTCTAAAGTCTAAATGTTTTTTTTTTTTTCATTTAATGCATTCCATGCATTAAAGCGGAGCTCCACCATAAAGTGGAACTTCTGCTGATCGGAACCCTCCCCCCTCCGGTGTCACATTTGACACCTTTCAGGGGGGAGGGGGGTGCAGATACCTGTCTAAAGACAGGTATTTGCACACACTTCCGGCCACACAGTCTCAGGCAGACTGCGGGCATGATGTCACCTTCCGCCCCCCCCACTCGGCTCCCAGTACACAGTGGGAGCCAATCGGCAGGCGTAGCGTGACTCGCGCATGCGCCGTAGGGAACCGGGTAGTGAAGCTGGAGCGCTTCACTTCCTGGTTCCCTCACTGAGGATGGCCTCTGCTGCGGACGGCGCTGGACTCCAGGATAGGTAACTGTCCTAATATTAAAAGTCAGCAGCTGCAGTATTTGTAGCTGCTGGCCTTTAATACGTTTTTTTCAGTGGACATCCGCTTTAAGGGAGTTGTAAAGTCAGAAGGTTTTTTTATCTGAATGCATTCTATGTGCAGCAGCCCCCCCTAATACTTACCCAAGCCCCATCTCTGTCCAGCGATGCCCACGAGCCATCCGAGACACTCCCTCCTGATTGGCTGAGATGCAGCAGCGGCACCATTGGCTCCCGCTGCTGTCACTCAAAGTCAGTCAGGCAATCAGAATAGAGAGGGGGCAGGGCCGGGCCGCAGCTCAATGTCTAAATGAGAGTTGTGACTCGGCTCGGGTGCCCCCATAGCAAGCTGCTTGCTGTAGGGCCACTCAACAGGAGGAAGGGGCAAGGAGCACAGAAGAGGGACCAGAGAAGAGGAGGATCTGGGCTGCTCTGTGCAAATCCACTGCACAGGGCAGGTGAGTATAACATGTTTGTTATTTTTATTGAACAAAAAAAATACTTTACATTCACTTTAAGGTAAACAATAGCCCATTTTTTGTCCCCTAGCTTCCCCGACCCTAAACACTTACCCATCAACACTCCGGTGTTGTCACCAGTTCCAGCACCACTCTTCTAATTTTACACTTTCACAGGAGAAACAGAGGGCATCGAAGCCATTGGCTTTCCGGCTGCTGTCAATCAAACTCTTGTGAGGAGGGATTGGAGGCATGGCTTACCAGCGCTGTGTGTGGCTATGGATGCACACAGCCCAGCTTGGGAGCACGCATGCATGGGTGCCTCCTTAGCACTCAGCTTAATAAGGAGGCGACGGAGATGCTAATAGCACCGGCAGGGGGATGCCAGAGGAGCAAAAGAGGATGCTTTACGTGCAATATTGTTGCACAGAGCAGGTAAGTATAACTTATTTTTTATTTAAAAAAAATACTTTAGTATCAATTTTTTCTTAATTCCATCGTTATTCATGGCCTTACATGTTACAGAAGATGTGACGAACACGTCCTAGATAATATCCAAAAACATTACAGTTAGCAAACATTTCCATCTTGCCAATATTACAATTGAACACTATAGACATACGCATGTAGGAATAGGCCTTAGTGCAACAAAACCAACCAAAGATAAAAGGACACATATATATATATATATATATATATATATATATATATATATATATATGAAACTGACAAGTCTTATGACTCATAGTTTAAAGTGGTTGTATACCCTTATGCCGCGTACACACGACCGTTTTTCATGACGAGAATCTTTTTTTTTTAAATTGGTCGTTAAAAACGGCCGTGTGTAGGCTCCAGAGCATTTTTTCTCGTAGTTTTTTTACGTCGTCTTTTTTCTCGTTGTTAAAAATGGTTGTGTGTACGCTTTAACGACGGGGAAAAAAGCGTGCATGCTCTGAAGCAAGTTATGAGAATGGAAATTTGCATAATCAGCCCAAAGGGTGGCGACATAGTGCTGTCGTACGTGTTGTACGTCACTGCGCTTTGCTCGAGCATTTTTTTTTTTTACGATCGTGTGTATGCAAGGCAGGCTTGACAAGAATCACGTTGAGAAAAACTTTGTTTTTTTTCATGACATGAAAAATGGTCGTGTGTACGCGGCTTTACAGACCACTTGACCCTACAGGTAAGCCTATATTACGGCTTACCTGTAGGTGCAAGAAATATCTCCTTAACCCACACGGTTAAGGAGATATTTGCAGAAAAGTCTGCACCGATGTCTACGGCGCATGTGCACCATAGACAACGGCGCAGGTGAACTGAGCATGCCATTAATGAATGGGACCGTGCCATCCCTGACGGCTCCCACACGCATGCTCAGGAGTGACGTCATCACTGTTCCGGCCAGTCACAGCGCCGGAGCAGCAATACCCGGAAGTCACTCCGGGTATCATGGGTTTGGTAAGCATAACCTCTTTTTTATTTTAATTGTAAAAAATTACCTTTAGTTTCACCTTAACGATAACAGACCCACTGGATTAAAGCGGTGTGCATCAAGTGCCAACTGCAACAACATTTATGTATTCCAATATAGCAAATACAGGATTCATGAGGCACATTTTTGGTTGTTGTGGGTAAGTTTATTTGTGTATCTATGAAGGGCTTGAAAAAAGCTCCCCGGAATGAGCTGGATGAAAAGAATCCCTTGGATATTGTGCCATTTGTTTATAGTTTCATTCCTTACCTAAATTGCTTTGATGAGCCAATAAAAGAATCTTTAAAACTTCAGAGAGATTTTGTTAAGGCAACATTTTTCACAGAAGTCCTTTAAAAGAATACAGCTTTAAAAGAATACAGCTTTTTTGCATGTATTTATTTATTTTTTATTTACATTGAGCATTTAGCAAAGATGTACAAAACATGACACAAAGTATGTGAGTTTTCTGTAAAAGTACATACTTGTATTAAAGTTTGGTGGTATCTGAAACGAGTGCTGCTCTGTCATATTTCCCATTGGGAAAAAGTGAACAACCACTTACAATAGTACCCATCAAATAAAAGAAAATAATAATATACATGGGCAAATACACTCCTTCCATCTGAGATATATAATTTCTAGATCACAAATCATTTCAATTCTATCCAGCAAGCCCAAATGTTATAACATTTTTCATATTGATTGTTTTAGGTATGAATTCAATTAGGTGTAACTTGTCTATTTTTCTAAAGCATTCTCCTAAAGTTGGGGTACGTGCAGAATTCCAGTGGTGGCAAAAGAGAGACGTTACAGCATTGAGAAGAAAAGAATATCAGGGTGCATTTATATAATGGGGTTGAGGAGGACATATTATGGAACAGACAACTATAAAGATACTGTTACATTAATTCCGCTTATTTTAGAGGTGATGTCCTGTACTGACATGGTCAGGACTAAAAATATCTATAAAAAAAAATTACAGTCTGGTGAGAGATCTTCTTATCTTTTGTTAGGACTGACAGTGTTAAAATCTAGTTTGCAGCTAATAATGAGATCTGCCAGCACAGTACAGTCAGGGTTAGTTATGGCAAACACATCTCCCGAGCCTATTTATTCAAAAAAAGAGAACTAAGTAGTATACTCCAGAGCTGGAATTATCAGAAAAGAACATGTTAAATGGTAGGCAACACGTTTAAGATGATCACAATGCATATGTGTTAAGGGGGGCTAAAATCTAATTATACTTTTAAATAACGTAATCCTAATTACCCCCCCCCCCTTTTTAGGTCAATTAAACCCCACTTGCCCTTACCTGAGATTTGTAGGCCATGTAGTTCAGTAGCCTACACCATAATCAAGTGGTGTTCAGTCAGAGAAGTCTCCCTGCAGGTTTTTAAGTAGACAGCTTTTGTATTAGGGCTACCCAGTACACTCCTTACCTGCCGTCCAGCACCCCTAACACTAGACTTCTGACTATGAACATCCCTGAAAGTGCACCCCAACACTTCAGACACTGCACCATTCTGTCAGCCAGCACAATCTTTGCCACTGCATATTTCATCAATGTCCCCCATTGTCATCTTTGCAGGGACTTGTAATCAGGAGGTGAGGCTGAGCTTGGATTTTCTGGGCTGAATGTTCACTTAACATTTGGCTTCTTCCTGTCAGGAGTGTGTAGAGCTCCTACATATTGATAGCTGCTGGTCTCATTCCAGGTTCTTGGTTTTGGCTGTAATATGTTCTCACTGTCTGTCTGTCTACCTGCAAGGTGATTGATGTAGCCAGTCTCTGGGGAGATTAAACTTGATTTAAGCCAGCCAAGCCTACAGTCTCATGCTTGTGATAGTGTTTAACACATGTTTCAAGCTCTCTGTTTGTCTGACCTGCTCCTGTGCCTGCTGGTTTGGTTTCCCTTGTTGGTGATCTCAGATTGGATATTGAATAATCTCAGAACTCAGCCTGCCCTGAACCCAGACTGTCACGGACGACTCTGCCTGTCTGGCAACTGCAAATACATGTTCACTGTGCTCAGTTTGTGCCTGTCCTGGTGTAATAGCCACACACTTTAGCATTGTTATAAGACCTCTGGGGCAACCAAAAAACAGAAGTTAGATATAGTGCCTGACCACCTGCGTTAGGGGTAAGCTTGACACTCCCACGTCTTCCCTCACGTGACATTACCACCTCATTAGTGCCACCTACAGATCCAGTCCATTTTCCAGAATTGCTTGAAGGATTTGCTTCAACCACCAGAAGACCTGGGAGAGAACCCTCAAAACCTGCTGAGTTCCTTAGGTGAATTACCAGCTATGCACTTAACAACTATGCCTCTATGGACAGTCAGTCCTCTAACCTTTGGGGGCTCTTTGCACATGTCTGTATTCCCAGGGCAAGGGAGAGGAGGTGCACACTTCCAGGAAAAAGGGCAAAGGGAAATCTAACACTCTCCACCTCCATTTTACAGAACCCTTCCATGCCTGGCATCCATCTTTACATAATCCAACATCCAAATGTATTCTTTATTTCTTTTAATAGATTACAGTTTTTTGGAAATACAGTACTAACATTATCCTAATATTATTCAAACATGCAATTTCATTATCAGGCTGGAACTTAGGGTGAAAGAAATACTATATTTTATTTTCTGTATATGATTGCAGTAAAAACTGCTTCACTTTACTAAGCTTAGTGACCAGTCTCTACATCTTTCAAAAATCACCCTAATGGTGAGGACATTGACTCATCTACTTCCTTCCCCTGTCTTCCTGCTGTGTACAGATCGCTTCTACAAAGTTTCAATCAGAGAGAGAAGTCCTGAAGGCAAACAGTTTCTGCTGTGCTCTGTGGCTAGAACATCAATAATAATCTGAGACTCCTGTGTCATGGATCTATCCTGTAATAAATATTTAATAATAGTCCAAAAATGTCATATACATAGTAACAAATAGATATAAAACACTTTAAAATGTATATACCTAAACAAATTAAATGCAGTTGAACTAAAGCAATTATATTTTACCTTTAATCACAACATGGAAGTTCTAGTGGCTTATTCACTAAACTGCTGGCATAATTCGTTGGGTTTTGCATAAATCTTCCGGTACGTATACTTATATTTTCTTATTTACTATTCACAAAATAATTTAACATTGGCAGTTTTTCAGGCATTTTTTAAAGCTCCATAATTACAAGTAACTGAAAAGACATAAAACTGTGTCAATAACTCCTTCCTGTTTGGTGCAAAGACGGATGGTTATATGAAAACATCACATGAAGGATAGTCATTAAAGCTGGAGGAAAGAAAATGTGGATGTGTTTTCAGCAGAAAGCAGATATTACTTTTTAATTTTAATATTCCACTAGATAATTTCCAGTAGATATCTGTGTGGTTGTTCTGAGCTGTCCTTTTCCCTTGCTTGTAAAAAGTATACAGGCTTATTTTTTATTTTTTTAAGGGAAAGTCCAAACAAAAAAGCTGCAGTATGCAGTAACTCCCAGCCGAAAATGTCCTTTCAGCAGTTATACATTAATAAACTGCTCGGGGTTTCTACAGATTGCCCTATATTTTTCTGAATGGTCCAAATTAAATGGACTAGTAAAATGTTGCCATAGCATGGTAATTCATCTTTGAAATAAAAAAATAAAATAAAAAAAATACTACATGTGCAAACTACAAGTGCAAAGCGCACTTGAAATTGCACTGAAAGTGCACTTGGAAGTGCAGTCGCTCTAGATCTAAGGGGGACATGCAAGGGGAAAAAAAACAGCATTTTAGCTTGCACATGATTGGATAATAAGATCAGCAGAGCTTTCCCTCATTTCAGATCTACCCCTCAGATCTACAGCGACTGCACTTCCAAGTGCACTTTCAGTGCACTTTCAAGTGCACTTTGCACTTGTAGTTTGCACTTGTAGTGCAAAGTGGATTTCCCTTTTGTAAATAACCCCCATAATATATAATAATGTATTGTGCTAAATATGGATTCCAGCAATGCTTCTGTTCTGCCATAATCAGCATGTGTGTGGATCTTTAGGCTACTTTCAAGTAAACCATGCAATCCATGATGTTGCTCACTTTCCTCTAGAAAACATCATCCCTTAAAGTGGTTGTAAACCTCTTTATCCCACTTTAACCTACAGGTAAGCCTAGAATAAGGCATACCTGTAGGTGCAACAAATATCTCCCAAACCTAAAAGGTTTAGAAAATATTTGCAGAAATGATAGGTGCCGATGTCTACGGGGCATGCGCGCCGTAGATAACGGCGCAAGTGCACTGAAAGTGCAGTTTTTGTCAATGGCATTAACGGGGTAAATGTTGTGATTTTGCGCATGCTCGGGGACCTACCGGTCCCGCACGCACGCGCAGGAGTGACGTCATCGCCGCTCCGGCCAATCACAGAGCCGGAGCTCCTCTTGTGAGGAGACATGGCGGCGGCGTAGGGGAACGAGGAGGACTTCGGGGGCTTCTATCTCAGGTAAGTGCCACATAATGATGACATCATTATGCCTTTCTATTGCAGGTTATTTTTTTCCCCCATTTTTCGGGGGGGGGGGGGGTTTCCTTCCTCTTTAATTAACATCTCAAGTCTGCAGAGGAAACGCTTGCACAATTATTATTATTATTATTATTATACAGGATATAGCGCCAACAGTTTACGCAGCGCTTTACAACATCAGGGAAGACATTATAGTTACAATACAATTTAATACAGGAATGATCAGAGGGCCCTGCTCGTTAGAGCTTACAATCTAGAAGGGAGGGTGAAGTGGAACAGAGGGTAGTAGATGTGGGGGGTGATCAGGTGGGCAAAGTTAAAATACAGTTGTTAGATGTGGGTAGGATAGGCTTCTCTGAAGAGGAGGGTTTTCAGGGATCCTCGAAAAGCTGAAAGAGAAGGAGATAGACGGATAGTTTGGGGTAAGGAGTTCCATAGGCTTGGAGAGGCTCTGGAAAAGTCCTGTAGACGAGCATGGGAAGAGGTGATGAGAGAGCTAGAGAGCAGGAGGTCTTGAGAAGAACGAAGAGAGCGATTAGGTTGGTATTTGGAGACTAGGTCAGTGATGTAGCTGGGGGCAGAATTGTGGATGGCTTTGTAGGTCGTAGTTAGTATTTTGAATTTAATTCGTTGGGCGAGCGGAAGCCAGTGGAGGGATTGACAGAGAGGAGTAGCAGAGACAGAGCGGTTGGTAAGGTGGATAAGTCTGGCCGCAGCATTCATGATGGATTGAAGGGGGGTTAGAGTGTGCAGCGGTAAGCCAATGAGAAGGGAATTGCAGTAATCAAGGCGAGAGATGACCAGGGAGTGAATTAGGAGCTTTGTGGCATCATTGGTTAGAAAGGGGCGTATTTTGGAGATGTTACAATGTCACATATTCCATTGAGTAAATGGAAGGGAGGCATTTTACTATAAGCATGCATAGGGAACCAGACTGATGTGTCTTCATTGATTGAGCTGCACATGTCTCTCAGGTGGAGCGTTTGAAGGCATGTTCCTGCCTCCCTCTTTCCAAAAGAATAACAAATAGAATTGAGGGACGCTTCCATGTCAGAGGCACCAATGGCTATAGAAATCTAACAGGATTTCCATTTCTTACCCTTGCTACTTTTACAATTATATACCATTTTTTTTTACAGTCCCCCTTTGCCAATATACAGTATATGTAAACATATCTGATTTTTTTTTTCCCTTACAAAATACTCTCGTTTGCCCTCATGATGTTGTCAGGTTCCGCTGAGGTCATCACTTTACCATACCTGGGAGACAGGATCTGTGCACTATAGGCAGCGAGAGTTATCAGCCATGACATCACTGCTGAGCAATGGTAACACCACTGTTGTGAATTAACTACAGGTAAAACAACATTGTCACCCGTGCAAATAAATAATATGGATGAGGATCATCAGCTGATTACTTAAAGTGACGGTAAAGGAAACATTTTTTTTTAATAAAGAGAACAAACTTTCCTATATTTACCTGATCTGTGCAAAGGAAATTCCACAGAGCAGCCCTGAACCTCCTCTTCTTGGTTTCCATCTTGGGTCCCCTCAGGTGATCCTGGCACCTTTCTGTCCAGTGCCCAATGGGGATGGCCCTTTCCTGTTCCAACAAGACTGTGCACCAGTGCGCAAAGCAAGGTCCATAAAGACATGGATAAGCAAGTTTGAGGTGGAGACACAGGGCCAGATCCACAGCCAGCGGGCTTAACTTAAATCTTCCTATTTAAGTTACACCGCCGCAAAATTTCTACCTAAGTGCCCGATCCACAAAGCACTTACCTATAAATTTTCGGCTGTGTGACTTAAATCTGTCCGGCGCAAGGCGTGCCTAATCTAATGGGGCGAGTCCCATTTAAATTAGGCGCGCTCCCGCGCCAGACGTACTGCGCATGCTCCCGACGCGATTTTCCCGACGTGCTTTGCGCAAAGTTACGTTACGCCGAGTTTTGTGAATCGCGCCGGGTAAAAAAAGTTGCGTCGGGAAAAAAAAGAGATGCGGCGGGAAAAAAAAATATTTTAAAAAAATTTGACAGCGTCGCGGGAAAGAAGGGTCTACTTTTACATGGTGTACTAACTTTACACTTTGTAAAAGTAGCCCTAATTTTGCGTTTGCAAACTAACAACTTACGGAGACTTCACGAAGGGAAACCGCTTCGTGGATCTCCGTAAGTGCTAATTTGCATACCCGACGCGGAATTTCGACGAGAAATGCCCCCAGCGGCGGCCGAGGTACTGCATCCTAAGATCCGACAGTGTAAAACTATTACACCTGCCGGATCTTAGGAATATCTATGTGTAACTGATTCTGTGAATCAGTCGCATAGATAGAAACAGAGATACGACGGCGTATCGGTAGATACGCCGGCGTATCCCTTTTGTGGATCTGGCCCACAGAGTCCTGACCTTCAACCAATAGAACATCTTTGGGATAAATTATAGCAGAAACTGCGAGCCAGACCTTCTCGTCCAACATAAGTGCCTGACTTCACAAATGCTCTTCTGGAAGAATGGTCAAACATTCCCATAGACACTCTTCTGAACCTTGTGGACTGCCTTCCAAGGAGAATTGAAGCTGTAATAGCTGAAAAGGGTGTTCCAAATCAAAATTAAAACCCACAGACTAAGACTGGGATGCCATTAAATTCCATGTGTGTTTAAAGGCAGGTGTCCCAATACTTTTGACAATATAGTGTATATCTTGTTTTTTCCAGCAATAGCAACCAACCAACAACTTAGTAAAGACATTTGCAAACAAAAGGATATTTGCAGGTGAATACTTATGTTTATGGTAAACATGAAAGCCTTGAAATATATTATTCAAATGTGACTAATGTTCATAGCTGCAGTAAGGTCAGTACGTTAGAATGAGATATCTTTCTGTGCTGTTTTCTGAAACATGAAATTGTTCTCATTCATTTCTACAAATGCATTTTCTTATTTAAATCAATTTTTCATGTGTTCATTTAACCCTAATTTTTAAATATGCAGCCAGCTCTTTGACTTTACTGAACCTATCTGTTATATGTTGGTTCTATAAAATCCAATAAAAGATACAACAACATTTTGTGTTTTTTAGACCATACATGCATTTTCTTTATTATATAAAGGTAGTAAACATTACCAAACATTAGTATATATATTTGAGTATAAGCCAAGTTTTTCAGACCTTTTTTTAGGGCTGAAAATACCCCCCTCGGCTTATACTCGAGTCAGTGTACCTGAAGGGCAGCGATCGTCCATTGTATAAAAGTCATGGCTTCCCTCTGGTCCCTTCCGTGATAGGCGTTTCCCAGCAGACACTGTGTTCAGTGTTCCGCCTATCACGGATGTCCTCTCATCTTTGGACTTGGTTTCCCAGCAGACACTGTGTTCAGTGTTCCGCCTATCACGGATGTCCTCTCATCCCCGGACTCGGTTTCCCAGCAGACACTGTGTTCAGTGTTCCGCCAATCACGGACATCTTTTCATCAGAGAATGTCTGTGATAGGCGGAACACTGAACACAGTGTCTGCTGGGAAACCGAGTCCGAGGGTGAGAAGATGTCCGTGATAGGCTGCTGGGAAACACCTATCACGGAATGGGACCAGGAGGAGACCGTGACTTTTAAACAATGAATGGACGCCCGCAGCCTGTAAAAATTTCAGGTACACTGACTCGGGCACAGGGAGGCTGCAATGGGCACAGTGAGGTGGCAATGGGCACAGTTAGGTGGCAATGGGCACAGTGGCAATGGGCACAGTGAGGTGGCAATGGGCACAGTGAGGTGGCAATTGGCACAGTGAGGTTGGGCACAGTGAGGTTGCAATGGGCACAGTGAGGTTAGGCACAGTGAGGCTGCAATGGGCACAGTGAGGCGTATAAATGGGCATTGTTGACCCTCTTTTCTGCTTATGGCTGCTGCATTCTCACCCTAGGCCCATTTTTTTAGGTAAAATTAGGTACCTCGGCTTATACTTGGGTTGGCTTATACTCGAGTATATACAATATTTACATTTTATCATCAAGCTATTTTTAAGAGTACCCGTTAAAGTGATTGTAAAGGTTATTTTTTTTTATTATAAAACATAGCATACTTACCTGCTCTGTGCAATCGTTTAACACAGAGCAGACCCAAAGCTCCTCTTCTGGGGCCCCCAGAACCAATGTTGTCTCTACAGATGTGCTTCCTGTGGTGTCTTTATAGTGCTGATTGTGTCTTAGTTTAGCTGCTGGTAGAGGTGAAGGCTGGAATTGGTAAGCTCTCTACTTTCAGAGATTTTGGGTATTCCAAGAATTGTCTGCATGGGAAAATATTTGCATGGGGATTAGAGCATTTAAGGTAAAGTACATTTCTTTAATCAAATTAGCAATACGTCTTATTTAAATTAGCAATGTCTCTATGATGTACTTTGCAAGCAACTACTAGATAACTCCGGTAAGCTTCTCCTTTGATTTAAATCTCTGCTTTAAAACTTGGGAAAGAAAAACAATTTTTTTGGCAAAACAACATTAGCAGTATGAGGCAAAAGTGGTCATGCCCAATTGGCCTCATCATGTCGAGCATGCCAATCAAAACAGAACAGGGGAAAATGGATAACAGAATCAACAGCTTGGAATATGACTTACAAGGGTGAACAGTTTCTACACGTACAGCAGCTTTTACCTAGGGGTACCAATTTACATCATTCAAGCTTTTCAGTAAGGATTAGACTTTGCACACAATAAGTAATTTGACAGAATACAGTGGTAACTGTAGTAGAACATGAATTTGCATAGCTATCAACATTTTCAAATAATTTCCAGCGGCAAGTTATTGCAGTTTCATTGAACTATTCACTGCGACATTGATTCAGAAGACCACATAACACTGCTGTTCCACCTTCAGTTTAGGAAGACCTATTAATAAAGCCCAATTCCAAATTCTTGTTTTTTTTGTATTACTGTTTTTGTCCCCATTGGGGAGATTAGGAAATGAGAAGTAATATTTGCAAGGGTGATATGGATAACAATATAAACTTGATATCAGTTGTACTATATATTAATCTTCCTCTAGAACAGTTTGTGAAGTGGTTGAATATGGCATAATTAATAAATAAGAAAAGCTGTTTTATGCATGTGCCTGGAGTAGGTGATGTAAAGCTCCACCCTGACACTGTGTCCTTTCACCACAGTGTTGTGCCCTGGGTAGCTTTCTAAACAGTGGCCTTGCAACAACATGTACACAACCATCATACACAGTCAGCAGACAGACAGATCTTTATTAAATGTATGTGATACTGTCTGTCAGTGGCAGCTGGTGGTATATTTTTTTGGGGGAGGGGCGGAAAACAATCCACCCACCGCCATCCCCTTGGTCAGTCGGTCACCAGCCCTGCACAGACCCCATCTAGGTCGCAGGCAGCGCTTCCTCCGGGTCGCGGGCGGCCGCTTCATCTGGCATCCCCTCCCCCTGGGCTTCCCCTGCATCTTCTCGGTGGCATATAAGAATGCTTCTCCTCACGGCCAATCAGGTGACGGGTCTCAGTTCTCGAGGTTAAACCTCTATTCTTCTAATTTTAGTGAGTGGCCATGTGTCTTATTAAACTCCCTTCTGCAAACACATTTTATGCCTATTGTGGGGTCACCAGTATGGTATTTGTAAATGGAAACCATACCCCCTCTCAAGCGCCTCTTCTCCAGAGAGAATAAGTTCAGTGCTCGCAACCTTTCTTCATAACTAATATCCTCCAGGACCTTTATTAGCTTTGTTGCCCTTCTCTGTACTTGCTCAATTTCCAGTACATCTTTCCTGAGGACTGGTGCCCAGAACTGGACAGCATATTCCAGGTGTTGCCGTACCAAATTTTATAACTTGCTAAAACAAAAATTTAAAAGTACGATCAAATAAACATATAATCAACATCTTTATAATGTGAAAAGTGAGTGAGGTAAGAGCACAATTCTGCAAGGGGCGGGTGTATTACTATTATCCGCCCGTTACACGATATAACAGTAATACACCCGCCCCTTGCAGAGTTGCACGAGAATCAGGAGCCTGTGGCACAATATCGTGTTCACTGCTCAGGCGCCGTGTACAGCTGATTCACAGCTGTTTATCTTCTGAGATTTTTGGTGGTTCCATTGTGCTCCGTACTGCGCAAGCACTGCGCCTGTGCAGTACAGGGCGGGCATTATCCGACGGGGGACCAATCTCATCTGAACACCGGCAAATGTCTCCCAACATTCTGCCCATGTGTATGGGGTTTAACCACTTGCCTACAGGACACTTTCACTCCCTTCCTGCCCAAGCCATTTTTCACACTTTGAATGACAATTGCGCAGTCATGCAACACTGTACCCAAATTAAATTTTTATCATTTTTTCCCACAAATAGAGCTTTCTTTTGGTGGTATTTGATCACCTCTGCAGCTTTTATTTCTTGCGCTATAAACAAAAGAAGAGGGTCAATTTTGAAAAAAAAAACAGAATATTTTTAACTTTTTGCTATAATAAATATCCATTTTTTTTTTAAACAAATATTTTCCTCAGTTTAGGCCGATACGTATTCTTCTACATATGTTTGCTAAAAAAATCGCAATAAGCGTATATTGATTGGTTTGCGCAAAAGTTATAGCAGCTACAAAATAGGATAGATTTATAGCATTTTTATTATCATTTTTTACTAGAAATGGTGGCGATCAGCGATTTTTATCATGACTGCGTTATTGCAGAGGACACATTGGACACTTTTGACACATTTTTGTGAGCATTCACATTTATACAGCGATCCCTGCTATAAAAATGCATTGATTACTGTAAAAATATGACTGGCAGGGAAGGGGTTAACACTAGGGGGCGATCAAGGGGTTAATGTGTTCCCTGGGAGTGATTCTTACTGTGGGGGGAGGGGACTGACTGGGGGAGGTGACCGATGGTGTGTCCCTATGTACAAGGGACACACCATAGGTCTTCTCTCCCTGACAGGACTTGGATCTGTGTGTTTACACACACAGATCCACAGTCCTGCTCAGTTACTGGGCACGCACACCGGGTCCCCAGTGACGTTGCGCGCACACGCCACCTAGTGGCTTCGGAAGACACGTTGTCATATGACGTCCACCCAGAACAATAGGGTCTTCCTCTCGCCGTCATTTGACGACGGGCAGTGGATAAGAGGTTAAGGGTGAGCGGTTGGGAGGCAGTAAAAAAATGTGTATCCCGTTTCCCCAACTGCAAGTGTAAACAAGGCCCAATAGTAGTGTTAGCTCCTAGCAATCCATTAGGAGTGTTTTTCCTGCACAACCCCTTTTACTTACTTCATTGGTAATTGTGTGCAAATAGGGAGAGAAAAACAAACAAGCCCTCTACCAGAGATGAAGATTATCGAAGAATAACAAGCCTTCTTTTCTTGACTTTAGTAAAGATGATTGCATGTTTAACATTTTTTTCCATGCCACAGAATAAAGCTGCATGCCGGATAAAAGATTTGTTTATACATGGCAAAAAGAAATATGACAAGCAATAAAAATGAGAGAAGAGCAGTGTCACATCTCATAGAGTGTCCCCTCTGACTGCATACAAAATGTTTGTATGCTAAAATGAATTCTTCGGCCTTAATCAAAAAATAATCCCTTTTGGCGCACAAGTTTTCTCATCTTTGAAATAGTTTATGAGGGTAGGGGGTCTACAGTGCGTTACCAGAGAGAGAAGAGAAATACAATCAAGTTTCATTCCAGAGAAAGGAAAAAGGGAACAGAATAAAAAACTGACTTTTTATTTTTTAATTTGCATCAGTGGTAAAGCTCGTTTTCCATGACAAACAACCTTCGGCAAGGAAAATCATTTATTATCCCTTGAATGCACACTGGCGTCATGTGAGCAGTAATGAATACTAAACAGAGGACACTGCTCCTTTAGCGACTGTCTTGTTTAACAGCGGTGATCAAAGGGGCTTAAACCAAGAACTATTTTTGTGTCTAATTTGAAGAGCATTTCTTCATGTGTAATGCTTCAGTGCTCCGTGGGTGAGAATGTCACCAAATCAGAGATGCCGTAAACTGTACGCCAGAGGACCTTTTTTTGTTATTTTCAGTAAATAAGGAATCTTGTGGTGGTGGTGGAAATACTGTATATTGATATAGACCTTCTAAAAAAGATTAATTAAAAGATTAATGTTTTTAGAGTTGGTGCTTGCGGGAATTTATCCTTTTTTTATTCCGATATGCATTTGTGAAGCAGTTTGGAACGATGTATAATGCAATGTTTGGCTTTTTAAATTAGATGTCGCAGAGCCGTGTTCACTTGTGTTTATTGTTACATTCATTTCACCTGGCTTCACGTTTTGGTAGACACAGAATGCCCTATAGTCAGAACTACTTTATTTCTCAATGTAAATAAAACATTTGACTTCAATATTTTTATTGAAATTTTCATATAAAGCATTATACAAAACAAAAAGGGTGATTCGATATACACGATATACATTTAAGGCAGTGTAAAGGTAAGTAACAAAGAGAAACACAGTAAATCAGGAGAATATTTAACATTTCTTAGGCCAAATAGACCAACTGTTATCAAACCGATTGCATTGTAAAGAGTTAATTGCAATTAAACATTCGAACGTGTAATTTCTATGGACTGCTCTAATTACAGTACATCAGAGAGGTTCGTAGTCGTATTTGTTTTCCAGGTGCGCAAAATGGTCGCTCGTGATTCCAGTAGAATATGGCTTATGACCGGTCTATATTCTAGGGGAAACTGTTCCATGCCTAGATGTAGAATTGCCAATGCTGGAGAGGGTTGAGTTAGAATTCCTGTCAGGGAAGAAATAAGTGAGAAAATTTGGTTCGACAGACTCCTTATGTTTGGGCAGTGAGTGCCAGAACATGTGAAAAAGATTGCCTATTTGCCCACATCCCCTCCAGCATTGTGGTGATAATGCTAAGTAGTAGGTTGACAATCTATATGGGGTATAGTGCCATCTATTTGCTATTTTTAGTGTCATTTCCCAATGTTTAACACAATGTGAAGCCTTATGAATCTCTTTGAATGAATTCTGCCACTGTTCATTGGAGAAGGAAGTACTTTCCCATTGCCGTACTTTTTTTAAAGGTTAGTTTGTCTCGGATTAGGTTGTAAAACATTGCAGTGCCCTTCTTTGGTTCGTCATAGTTCGAATAGAATTTCCATAGTTTGGGTGGTATAAGTATCTCTGGGTTAGGGTACTGCTTGAGGAAGTGCAAAATGCGTAAACATGTGAACATCTTGTCACTAGGCAAATTAAATTGCGTCATTGTTTGTACTAGGGATTTGGGCTTGGGTCCATTATAGAAGTATGATATATGGGATATACCATGACTCACTAAGTCTTTTACGGACAGTAATGGTATTTTTGCTTCTAGCAATGATACCGGTAGCCTATAGGGTATTTTCTGGGCGTCCTCACTATTTAGTTTAAGACATAACCTCCATGTACTTAACGAGGTCTGTAAGGGTGGAGAGAGAGTTGAGATGTCCCATGGAGACCATCCGTCACTGAGAAGGAGCAATTTTAGATCAGTCGTTGGTGATGTTGTCTTTTCTATGTCTACCCATAGTGGCGTTTCTTGAGTACATAGCCAGTATTTCATGTGGTCTAGTCTGATTGCCCATAAATAGTCATATAGATCTACTAGTCCTGCCCCTCCCACTTTTCTATGAGAGATGAGAGTATTGCGTGGACACCTAGATTTTTTCTTTCTCCAAATGTATTTCCATCCAATACTCGACAGTCGATTAAGGAATCTTTTGGGTACGTGAACTGGTAATGTGCGGAAGACATGGCAGTATCATCATTTTGTAAGCTGTTATCCTCCCCATCCATGAGATTTCTTTATTTGACATGTCCTTCAGTTGGGATTCCAGCTTGGCAATTAGTTTGGTCATATTAGTTTTGACTAGGGCCGAAATGGTATTAGTTATGGTGATACCAAGATAGGTAATACCTTTGTCACTCCAAGTGTACGGAAAATGGTTTTGTAGTAGGTTACGCGTTTTGGAAGGAACTCCTAGGTCTAGGATGAGGGAGGCTGAAGTTCACTTTGTAGTAGGAGATTTCTCCAAATTCCGTTAGGATATTATGGGCCAAATCCTCAAAAGAGATACGCAGGCGGAACTGCTGTTCAGCCTGCGTATCCCTGTGCCTATCTTTGGAACTGATCCTCAGAAGCAGTTTTCCAAAGATAGGCAGAAGATCTGACATCTGTAAGACACTTACACTGTCAGATCTTAGGATGCAGTACCGCATCCGCCGCTGGGGGCATTTCGCGTTGAAATGCCGCTTTGCGTATGCAAATGAGGACTTACGGAGATCCACAAAGCTTTTCAGCTTTGTTTTTTCTGCGTAAGTTTACGTTTGCATACGTAAAATTAGGGATGCTTTTACAAAGTGTAAACTAGTTACACCTTGTAAAAACAGACCTTTTTTTCGATCGCCGCTATTTTTTTTAAATTTTGATTTTTTTTTTTTCGGCGCGTAACTTTTTTTTTACCCGACGCAACTTTATTGTCCCGTCGCAATCCACAAAGCCCGGCGTAACGTAATTTTGCGCGCTGCCCGTCGGGAAAATGACGTCACAAGCATGCGCAGTACGGCCGGCGCGGGAGCGCGCCTCATTTAAATTGTCATCGCCCCCTGCAGAAGAGGACCGCCTTGCGCCGGAGACATTTAAGTTACACGGCCGAAAATTTCTAGGTAAGTGCTTTGTGGATCGGGCACTTAGGTAGAAATTTTAAGGCAGTGTAACTTAAATGGGAAAAGATAAGTTAGGCAGGATCTTTGAGGATTTGGCCCTATGTGCCTAATGTAGAGATTGATGCGGATTGGTCAATAGCAGGATGACATCATCCGCAAAGAGATTAATAGTGTGGGAGCTAGAGCCAAACTGGAATCCCGTGATCGAAAGATGAGTTCTGATTGTTTCAGCTAACGGTTCAATCATGAGATTGAAGATAGTCGGTGATAAAGGGCAGCCTTGCCTGGTCCCATTTGTTATTTGAAAAGTCCTGGATAGGAAGCCAGCTGAATGCACCTGTGCAGACGGACATGAGTAAAGCGCTAACATAGCTCATAAGATATGACCTCTAAAACCAAACTTTGATTGGACCATTTGCATATAAGTTCAATGGACCCTATTGAACGCCTTCTCTGCGTCAATAGATGCAGTAACAACAGAGAAGGTGTTCGATCCTCCACAGCAGAGTACAATACATTTATAAATCTTCCAGTAGCATCAGAGATTTGTCTCCCCCTCACAAAACCCATCTGGTCGCGTTGTATAAGCGATGGAATGACATAGCGATTGACATGAAATATATTAGTTGTTTGGCCAGCATTTTAGCATACACTTTGATGTCTGAATTTAGTAGGGATATCGGTCTGAAGTTGGCTGGTGTAGTAGGGTCTTTTCCAGGTTTCGGCAATGTAACTATGTGTGCTTTCAACATTTCCTGAGCAAAGGATGCGGACTCTGCCGATTTGGAAAAGACTGGCTGTATGTGCTGTGTTAGGATGTATATAAATGTTTTGAGGTACTCGTTAGAGAAGCCATCCAGCCCTGGTGACTTACCATTTGGAAGTGTATCTATGACCTGTTCTATTTCTAGGATTGAGAAGGTGGCGTTAAGGTGTTCTATTTGTTGCTCTGACAGGGATGGAAGATTTAATCTCTGTAAGAAAGATTGTATTTTATTTAAGTTTAAGTTGTATAATGAACTATAGTAATCAGAAAATTGGTTTGCTATATCTTGTGGATCTAATATTTTATGTTGTGCTAAGGGATGTTGAAGAAAAGGTATTCTCGTTTTTGTACGTGCTGCCTTCGGCCTATTCACTAAGTATTTGCCTGCTCTATTGGCGTTAGCGTAGTAGTTCAGTTGTAATTGGCGCAAATGTTTGTCATATTGCTGGGAGAGGTGTTCTCTCAATGATTCCCTGAGTGCGGCTAATTTACCTATTAGGTTATGTGTGGGAGCCTGTTTGTTTAGAGTTTCTATGTCATGAATTTCTCTGAGTAGTGTATTGATTTTTTGCATAAGACGTTTTTTTCCTGAGCCCCCAGCTGGATAAGTATGCCTCTCATATAGGCCTTATGGGCATTCCAGAGCATAAAAGGGTCGTGGACCTACCCTATTTTTTCAAGAAAAAATGTTTTATTATGCTGTGATATTTTTGCATGTGTATGCGATTCTTGGAACAATCGTAAGTTGCAACGCCAGATGGGGGGAGATGAGGAGACACCCCTTTCCCGAATAGTCAGAGATATTGCAGCGTGGTCTGACCACGTTATGTCGTGTATTTTGGCGGTTTCTATACTTTGTAGGAACCATTTATCCATCAAGAACATGTCTATCTGTGAGTATGAGCAATGTCTGTGTGAAAAGAAGGTGTAGTCTCTTTCATTGGCATGGTGACATCTCCACGTATCAAACAGTTCTTCCTTGTGAAGTAGTGCTTGGAGTGACACTTTACCCTAAGGCCTCGTACACACGATAGGATAGCCAAAGGACAATGGTCTGAAGGACCGTTGTTTTAGGTCAACCGATGAAGCTGACTGATAGTCCATCACGCCTACACACCATAGGTTAAATAACCGATCATGTCAGAACGCGGTGTACTGCGGATGGGCAGACCTTAAGTGGTTATATAATGGAAAATAAACTCAAAATTGAGGGGGAAAAAAGGCCATGACAGCAGACAGTTGAGGGGATTTACTAAAACTGGTGTAGACAGAATTTGGAGCAGCTGTGCATAGTAATTAATCATCTTCTAGGTTCAGCTTGTACAGTTAAGGTTTGAAAATGAAATGTAGAAACTGGCTGGTTGCCATGAATTACTGCTCCAGTATGCAGGAGAGGAGTACAGAGAGTATGACAGTGGACAGTGTGTACTGAAGAGGATTAAATAATATGTGACAGCAGGCAATATGTGTAAAAAAGAAGTGCAGAGGGTATACAAAGACACAGTGAGGTTGATTTACTAAAGGCAATAGACAGTGCACTTTGCAAGTACAGTTGCTCCAGAGCTTAAAACGGTTGTATACCCTCATTGTATAATTGCACCTACAGTTAAGCCTACATTAAGGCTTACCTGTAGGTGCTTGCAATATCTCCTTAACCTACATGGTTAAGGAGATATTTGCAGAATAGCGGGCGCCGATGTCTACAGCGCATGCACGCCGTAGAAAATGGCGCAGGCGCACTGAGCGCGGCAGCTCTTGAATAGGAGCCTGCCGGAAAGTGCCGGAAATGTGCTTCATCGCCACTCCGGCCAGTCACAGCGCCGGAGCGGTGATACCCAGGTATCACTCCGGGTATCATGACAGCGACGGAGGACGTGTCCGAGGACCGCTGTGGGGGCTTCGATCTAAGGTAAGTAATTGATAATGAGCTACTATGCTAGTCATACTAGCTCATTATGCCTTTGCCTTGCAGTTTTTTTTTTTTTTATTATTATTTTTAAGAGTATACAACTGCTTTAATAAATGAGGTGAAGCTTCACTTTGCAAAGAATATCCACTCACGTGCAAGAAAAAAATAACAGCAACAACAAAAAAAATTGAATTTTTGCTTGCACATGATTGGATGGTGGAAGTCAGCAGAGCTTTCCCTCGTTGACTAAGCTTTGGATCAACTGAACTTGCAGTCTATTTTCCTTTAGTAAATCAAACCCAGTATATGCAGATGGAGAGTGTGCAGTGTATGGTAACAAGTAGCATGCAGGAGAAAAGTGCAGAGGGTATGCAAGTGGCAAATATGCAGGAAAGGAGTACAGAGGGTATGACAGTGGGCAGTGTATGCAGGAGTGGGGATTGGAAGTTATAACAGCTGAGGGGTTTACAGAGGAGCCATAAATATTAAAATCAGTGTACAAAATGGGCCTGCTAAAATTGCAGAAGTTTTTTTTTTTTTTTTTTGGAACAGTGGAGGTGGCGGAGATTGTGGCAGTAAGGCCTGGTTAACACATATGCATTTTTTAGAGCATTTTTAGTTTTGCAGAAATACACTACAGTACATTTAACATTGTGTCTTATGGGTCATGTTGACATCTGTGCATTTTATGGAAAGGCCCAGGACTTTTTTAATTTTTTTTGTTTTTATACACTTCAATGAATCAAAGGTGTGTATTGAAAAAAAAAAACAAGGGAAAATGCAAACTGAAACCTGCATAGATGTGAATCAGCCCTTAAAGTGGTGGGGAGTAAATTAGAGATGTGTGTCATTGAAATAGGGAACAATAGAGGTTGAAAATCTAATCAGTTTAGCAGGGACTAAAGCCTCGTACACACGCTCGGTTTACACACAAGCATGTGTACGAGGCTTCCAGGTTTCTCGACAAGAAAACTGCCCAGAATCTAGACGAGAAAAATAGAGAACATGTTCTCTATTTTCTCATTGCGAGATTCTCTGCAGTTTTCTTGTCGAGAAACCCGAGCGTGTGTATACTTACCTGGTCGCCGTGGAAACCCGTGTATGCTCGACATGACTTTGACACATGCGCGGTAGCTTCCTAGGCATAGGTAGGGTGCAGCAAGATGGAAGCGACGGCATTGAATGTGACGAGTGCATGCTCGTCGCACGCAATGACGTCACCGCATTCTTTCCTTTCAAGAGAACCGCGGTTCTTTTGAAGGGATAGTCTGTACACTCGGACGGCAAGAGATTCTTGCAAAGAATCTCGTCGGGAAATTTTTTTTTTTTTTTCTTGACGAGATTCTTGTTCGTGTGTACAGGGCTTGAGTCACGGAGTCCAACAACAGTGGAGGAAGTGCTGGGGATGTGGGAAGTGGGGCAGGGGTTTATTTCGGAGGGTAGTTTAAATGGGAAATGGGGCAGTATAGCGCAGATCCCCACTGGACCAGACTCAGTGGAGATGAGATGGAAATTTGGCAATATTCACTGAATAAATGTTAGGGATTATCACACATGCTCTGGAGACAAGGTGCTAATGGGTTAATACACATGTGCTGGTGACTAGCTGCTGAGGGTTAACACATGGGCTAGTGACTGGTTGTTGGTTAGCACATCCACTGAGTACTGGCAATTGAGAGATTAATGCACATGTAGCACCCTCCTAGAGAGTTGTTCGGGTGTTTCTGCTTACCAGGAAGGCTGCCAGGTAATTTTAGATGCTCTCTGCCTACCAGGAAACAGGGATCCATTGATAAGGTCTACTCATGGTGTTCAGGTGCTGCTCATGTTGGGGCATATTGGACAGTGGGAGAAAACCTGACAAATGAGAGCACAGGCATAGTTACAGCCCTGGCTATTGGCAGAGGAAATTGCCTCGGTGCATGCTGGGTGACTGTATGTATGCCAAGGGCACATATGCTCAGGATCTTCAGATGGAGAGTGGGATCCGGGAGAGAGGGGGTTGCTGCCCCTCCTCTGCACAGGCTGCCATGCGGCCTCAGGTGATCCTGCAAAGCAGACTGGAAGGGAGACACACCAGGAAGGATCTGTTTCTGCCTACTGCGTGTACAGATCTATGTCGTGGGGCCTGTCTTGTGAGGGCCATCCCTTCATCTAGTAGAGTCAGTGGACGGGTGTCAGTCACAGGGGATGCTAGTGAGTGTCCTAAAGACTAAAACAGTTGCATCAAATCTGCTGCCAGAGCAAGCAAATGACTGATTTCTCCCGAACACGTGCAGTATGGTATAGCAGAGAGAGTCTGCTACCACATTCAACCTGGTGAGGCCAAGTGAGAGGTGGGCTCATCTGTAAATAGTTCCAGTTGGAGTATCCCACTGTTCCCTTCTCCCATCCACGTTTCAACAATAAATAAAATAAATAAAAAACCTGGATTGATTATTGGATAACGAGAAGATAAGAGTACAGTTGGCCGTGTAAAAACACCTAGCAATTGACAGCAAGAAACTCAGAGGGAGGCCCAGGGAAGTTCACACACAGCAATCCCTTTTGGGGCAGTTCTACACCCATAAGCAGATGATTAGGTGTTGAGAGGTTAAATTAGATCCATTGAGTACTAAGTGCAACATGTTTAGATTATATGAGCTGGGTATTGGGTGCTGAAAGGTTAACATACATACCTGGTGATTGAGTACTGAGGAGATAATCTACAGGAGAAACATTGGAATACTAGTCAGTAAGTACTAGTGTGCAAAAGTGTATTTGCTTTGGAAGAATAAATGCCTTCTAATATTTAGTCCTACGTTAGTCCTACATGTGTCGATGCTGCTGGGTTTTGTAAAACTATGAGAATAGCTTTTTACATTTTAGAATGGGGTGCCTTGAGATTGTCCATAATTTTAAAGGGTGCCTTGAGAATATTCATAACTTTAAAGGGTGCCTTGAGAATATTCATAACTTTAAAGGGTGCCTTGAGATTGTTCATAATTTTAAAGGGTGTCTAGACTGAAAAAAGTTTGAGAAACTGCTGTAGACTGATGAGTCTCTGGAGGAGAAACTGGAGAATGTGTGCTGGAGGAGGAATAGAGGTTGAGGACCAATGTGTCCGAGTGCTAGAGGAGCGATACAGAGAGGAAAAATCAATGGGGGAGATTTACTAAAACTGTTATGCTCAGAATCTGGTGCAGCTGTGCATGGTAGCTAATTAGTTTCTAACTTCAGCGTGTTCAATTATGCGTTGACAATAAAACCAGGAAACTGATTGATTTCTATGCAGAGCTGCACCAGATTTTGCACTCTCCAGTTTTAGTGAATAACCCCCAATGTGTCTGGGCTGGAGGAGGGATATGGAGCATGGGCATCCGCTGAAATTTTTTCAAGGGGGGGCGCTGTGGCAGCGGCAATACACAGTCACATTTAACCCTGTCTTCGACCACTAGCTGAGGTTTAAACCCCCCCCCCCAGCAGCCGAATAGGATGGATGGTGTCAGTAGGGCAGTGGGTGGTGTTAGAAGGGCAGTGGACAGTGTCAGTCCTTTGTTTATTAATTTTTTTACAAATTTATTTATTTTTACATTTTTTAACAGTCTTGTTGGGGGGCTTTGGTGAAATATCAGGGGACTAAACAGACCCCTGATAGCTCACTTTCGAAAAACAGAAAGGGACTGAGTGTGAATTCTCCAGTTCCTTTCTCTGAGGCATAATAAACATAGTAAATTGGAACAAATATACTCTCTGTGTACCGAACTTTTGCTGATTCCCTCAATCTCTGTGACTGGTCCCCTGCAGCTTCTGTGAAAGTTGTGACAGGCTGTTGTGGCACTCCATCATCCTCATTGTACCATACAGGGTTAATGTTCCTGTATGGTATGCAATGATGCTGAGGCTTTGGGTTAATCAGGAGAGCAGTGTGGCTGGCTGGAACATGAAAACATAGAAGTACAAGTGGTAATTTCCCCCCAGCAGTGCAAGGGTGTAATTTTCCCTTTTCTGGAGGTGGGCTGTATTATGTATGTCTCTTTATACTCATGACAATGTCAGGAATATACTGGGACTTTTCAGGTTCTACATAGAAAGTATTCCACATTATTAAAAATAATAATTTTTAATAATATATGGTGTGTGTGTCCAATACATCTATGTGGAGCCTGAAAAGTGCAGTCCACTCTGACTTCCAGGGGGGGTCAATTGACCCCCCTTGCCCTACGGAGCGGACGCCCATGATATGGAGGAATGACCAGTGTGCTGCAGGTGGGATGCCACTGGGAAAGGACCAATCTGAGAGCTGGAGGTGTGTTGTCATTTGGGAAAGACCAGGAAGATGATGAGTTGCACAGGGGCAAAGTGAAAGCAAAACATAGAAATTATATAATATATAGGATAACAGACTCGGCCCGTATGTCTCTAGGGTGGGATCATTACTTCTTCTGTTCGTCAACACATTGTACTTTGTACTTCCTTATTAAAGGGAATCTATACACAATGAAAAGGTACATGGACATGCAGCATGTTACAATTTACCTAGGGAAGCTCCTTAACACTGTGTTTGTCTGTCTAGACCACGTATCAAACACAAGACCTGCTAGCTGAATCTGGCCCGCCAGACCAGAGAAAAGAACAGAACACTATCTACTAATCCTGTGCTACTCTGTGCAGCCACAGCACCCCTCGTCTCAACATTTAACAGGCTCCAGCAGCTGACTCCAGCCCTCCTCTGGTCCTCCTACAGACCCTGCTTCCCAGTTCTGCCCCAAGCTTCTTCTTAGCAGCAACACAAAGTAAGGGGTGTGTACTGTGGTGTAAGGAAGGGTGGGTGAGACACTTGACTTCTGATGGTGGGGGAGAGGGGGCTCTTGACATATGATTTAAGTAGGGTGGAGTTCACATTACAAGCAAAAAATCAAGTACATATCTCAAAGTTCAGCAGCTCTGGTTCACAATTATGAACATAAAAGAGAAGAACAAAAGTCGAGCATTAAAAGGGGAATAGAGGGGAGGGGAGAAAGGGAAGGGGACAGAGGAAGCATATTTACCCGTAAACAACATTGCAGCATAGTATTTCAAGGTGATACATCACAGTAGATATCAATACTTTCAGAAGTGGAAGCAATGTTGGGAATATCTAGGTGCTGATCGCCTGGGAATGATACAACAGCAATAATAGCAACAGAGAAATCAACCTATTCGGAATATAAGATCTTGAGTCGTCAAAGAGCTTCAAGGGCATGGCATTTCTAGGGTGATATAAAGATGGAGGGATCCGACAAGTTGGAAATTTTAAGTTTACCTGGGGAGTTTGAGAGGTCTTGTTTTAGATACCAATCAGTGAATTTAAATGGTTGCATTATATCCAGCAGTTCCTTTTGGGTGAACGTGGCTTCCATATAATTACGCCATCTTGCAAAGAAGCGTGTAGTAGAACGGAAGTTTAGAACAATAGTGTCTAGTCTCTCTAGATTGAAGAGCATTAACATTGAGCATTCCAGAGCTGGGAGGCTAATTGGTGTTGGTTTGATCCAATGCAACATGATAATTCTACGAGCAAGTAATAGAGTTATATGAGTCCATTGTGTAAGGCTGAGTGAGCCTGCTGACGATGGTGTGGGATGTAGTGGTTCGCATCCAAGTATACACAATAACGGATTGTTGGGTAGCCGGATCTTATTGATTCTGAAAATATATGCCAGCACAGAGTTCCAAAATCTAGTAATAGTCGGGCATTCCCAGAGGCTGTGGAGTAGAGTAGGACGTGGTAATCAACACCAGGGGCATTGTGCTTGGGTGCTTGAGTCTTTCTTATTGGTGTGGAATGGGTATCTGCTTATTATTAATATGAGAATTCGATAATTCTGTGCCAGTTGACAATAAGGGTCACACACCGCTGGTATGATACAAAATAAACTGTATTGGAGACTAATCAGACTGGACTCCATGGCAAAACCATGTTCTGTCTGAGCAGTCTCAAATACTTTTTTTGTGGATGATACCAGTGGTGTGTGACCCTCCCTGTGTGAGTGGGTTCCATGCTGGTCTGCACCTGTCCTCTACAGCTTAAGGCTTCACATTACTAAAACCACTAATAATTGAATGCAGAGCAATTGCTTGTGATTAAGAGTAGATGCATTTATATAGTCTTACAGATACAATTGTTCCTTTGAGGGCAGCTGTGATGCTGATGCGGCCCACGATGAAATTGAGTTTGACCCCCCTGGTCTAGATTAATGTAACAACTATGACAAATGTCCTCAGAGGTTGCAAGAGGGGCTTAGGTCTGGATGATTGTTCTATTATGCCCACTGTGGTGCTTTCAAAGGTGTGGATTGCACTCCAGGATTTGCACCTGGTAAAAGATAGAGGGGTTAGCCTAGCCTTGTGTGTGTGTGTGGCTGGACTGGAGAGACCAAGCCCAGAAGTAACCCACACCATATCTAGTACATACATGAGCTTGTGACATTGTGGAAGTTGTGTATAATGTGTTGTAAAGAATAAACATAAGCAATGAGAAACCAACTTTTTCTGTGGCCCTTTATGATCCTAGCTTTTTGCTGTTTCTATCTGAGCATAATCACCATAATCCTAACTTTACTAATAATGTGGTTATTTTGGATACAGTATTCGTCCAGGTGCTCAGCAGGTGTTCATTTGATTTATTAAAGGAGTTGTAAAGGCAGAAGTTTTTTTTATCTTAATACATTCTATGCTTTAAGATAAAAAGCCTTCTGTGTGTAGCAGCCTTCCCAGCCCCCCTAATACTTACCTGAGCCCCATCTCTCTCCAGCGATGTCCACAAATCCCTCGGCCGTCCAGGACTCTCCCTCCTGATTGGCTGAGACACAGCAGCGGTGCCATTGGTGCCAAGTCAGTTAGCCAATCAGGAGAGAGAGAGGGGGCAGGGTCGAACAGCAGCTCCATGTCTGAACGGTCACACAGAGCAGCTGTTCGGCTCAGGCCTCGTACACACGACGAGTTTCTCGGCAAAAACCAGCAAGAACCTTGCTGGGAGATATTTTTTTGCTGAGGAAAACGGTTGTGTGTACATTTTCGTCGAGGAAACTGTCGAGAACCTCGTCGAGCCAAAAAGAGAGCAAGTTCTCTATTTCCTCGACGGGAGTCTGATTTGGCTCGCCGAGATCCTCGACGGGCTGGTTTTCGACGAGAAACTTGAACGTCTGTATGCTAAGAAACCTGCGCTTGCTCATAATAAAGTATGAGACGGGAGTGAGGCCCCGTACACACGACCAGTTTCCTCGGCAGAATTCAGCTTCCGACCGAGTTTCTGGCTGAATTCTGCCGAGGAAACTGGTCGTGTGTACACTTTCGGCCGAGGAAGCCGACGAGGAGCTCGGCGAGGAAATAGAGAACATGTTCTCTATTTCCTCGTTGTTCTATGGGAGCTCTCTCCCCGCCGAGCTCCTCGGCGGCTTCAGTGCTGAACTGGCCGAGGAACTCGATGTGTTTGGCACGTCGAGTTCCTCGGCCGTGTGTACGAGGCTTAAAAGTAGCATTTGTAATGGAGAGAACACATTTTTAAAGCTGTAACAGACTGAAAAGTGCAAATCGTCTCTTACCAAACTTTTATTTAACACGCAAACACATGAAATTAGCAAAAGCAGCCCCAAGAGTTTAGCCAGTGGAATCGAACTTCCCCTGCCATTGTATGTGTTGTATGTCACCGCGTTTGAGAACGAAGAGATTTTGGCTTGACTGTGTGTACGCAAAGCAAGCTTGTTGAGTTCCTCAACAAGCCTAACAAGGAACTCGACGAGGAACTCGATGTGTTTCGCCTGTCGAGTTTCTCGGTCGTGTGTACGAGGCTTCAGGTGCCCCCATAGCAAACTGCTTGCTGTGGGGGCACTCAACAGGAGGGAGGAGCCAGGAGCAGCAAAGGGGCACAAGAGAAGAGGAGGATCTGGGCTGCTCTGTGCAAAACCAACTGCATAGAGAAGGTAAGTATAACGTTTGTTATTTAAAAAAAAAAACAAGACTTTACAATCACTTTAAATATAGATTACAGTACTAGTTTTAAAGTGGAAATATACAAACATGTTCATAATTTGCAGAATCCATGGTTCCTGAAGCAATTTTATGGTGCTTTTAGTGTGCCTAATGCAAAAAAAAAAACACTTGGTTTATACATTTTCAGATTGATTTTACTAAAAAAAATTGTGGCCAAAATACACAATGTTTTGCACACCACATACCCAGTGGTGTGCCTGGGTGCTAATCTGTGTAGTGAAAGGTGAATTTATCATTCTGTCAGCTGCCAGCATTCTGTAGAACACAGCTTGTGTTTCCACAATACCCTGATGTGTCAGTATGTGGTTTGTTAAAAAGTTCTTGATGTTTGAAAAGTTTTCCTTCTTCATAAATAGGTTCTGCTGACACTTTCCTCAGAAAGTTACATAGAAGCTTCATCGGGTTAGTGCTTTTGCTACTGATCCACTGTAAGTAGTAAGTTAATGTGATGGTGCCCAGAGTGAACTTAGTTTTAAATTGTATAATTAATCTGGAGAATGTCAAACTCAGTGGAAACGTTCATTTTAATTAGTGAACTACTGCGTGCACAAGTTATTTTCCCGCTAATGAAAAATTCTTTATAAAGGCTATTTTCTAGCTCCCTACATATGTATAATTTAAAAAGGTATCTGATATAAACATATCATTATATGTAGTGTGTATGTACATTACAGTGTGTGCATATGTATGTGTATATATAGTTTATCTATATAATATACTGTATACGCACAAATATACTGTATACAGTATAATAACACATAGATTTACAGACTGTTGATCTTTTTTTTTTTTTTTTACACATTTTATTTAGCCCTGGTTCACACTGGGCTGCGGGAGTGAAGCCGTGCGAGTTCAGCTGAACTCGCACGATTTCACTCCCGCCGGCAGTCCCGATTTCGGCCGCGATTTAAGAGACATCTGTGCAGGTTTCTGCACAGATGTCAATGTAAATCGCGGCCAGAAATCGCAAAAAGTAGTACAGGAACTACTTTTTGAAATCGGTGCAGCGCCGCAGATGCTGCGTCGCACCGATTAGGACGGTGTCATTGCCGACAATTGCCGGCAAATGCCGCCGATTTGAGATGCGATTTCACATGTGAAATCGCATCTCAAATCGAAGGAAATCGTACCCAGTGTGAACCTGGGCTCAATGTTGATAAGGCCCTTTTCACACCAATGGACCGATTGGTCAGTTTTTTCAGGCGGACCCATTCGGACCATCTATTGCTCTCTATAGAGCAGTGGGTATCAGCAGACATTTGTCTGCTGACACCTGCCGGGAATTGATCCGATCCTGTCCATTAAAAACAGACAGATCGGGATCTGTTCCCCATCTGTCTGGTGGATCGGATCAGATGGAAACGGACATGTGGTCAGTTTCCATCTGACAGCCCCATAGAGTACAGTGGGCTGTGTCCGCTCTGCATCAATTCCACACACACAACCCAGTGGCTGGTTACCACAGCCCGTCTCCGCTTTCAGTCAAACATAGAAAAAATATAAACCGCTCTCCAGAACTTAGCTCTTCTTTCTGTGTTCATTTTGTCAAAAAAAGGCTGCATACATTGATGTCTCTACCCAAAGCCAGCCTTCCTTGATGAGTTTCAGCTATGATTAAGCACTGTTTGATAGTGTGAAATGCGTCAGCTCTTCTGTCCGTTCTGCTGTGGTATGTATTTTTGATCCTATTTTTTGAATGAAAGGCAATTTTTGGAGTGCGGCTGTCCAGAACTTCTTCCTATCTCATTTCACCGCTGCTGGCTTGCTAGCATCAAGGAAGGTTCGTTTCGGGTAGAGATATCAATGTATGCAGTTTTTTGACAAATTAAACACAGAAAGAAGAGCTACCGTATTTATCTGGGTATAGCGCGCACCGGCGTATAGCACGCACCCCAAGTCTAGAAGGGAAATTTCAGGGAAAAAATGAATTACTTACAGTTTGAATGCGGGCAGATAGAGGTGTCAGGAGGTAACTGGGATGACTGCTGCCACATCGCTTACCAGAGGCCCGTGTGTTCTGGCTATTGATTCGTGTTGGAGATGAAGCCGTGTTCTCTTTCTCGTGGCCTATCAACATTTTATAAAAGTACTGCACAGGACTCCCTCCCCTCGACTGAGCCGAATCCTCCTTCATTTGAATCTTGCGCGCTGTCTCTGAGCGCCGCCACCGACATATACTGAGCGCAGTACACTCGGGTACACTCGGCTAGGCTCGGCCACGCTCGGCTTCTCTCGCATAAAGGCTAGGAGGTGTGACCGCGAGCGGAGCCGAGCGTGGCCGAGCCTAGCCGAGTGTACCCGAGTGTACTGCGCTCAGTATATGTCGGTGGCGGCGCTCAGACAGTGGGGATTGGCGTATAACACGCACCCACGATTTTCCCCTGATTTTAAGGGGAAAAAGTGCGTGTTATACGCCGATAAATACGGTAAGTTCTGAAGTACTTTATATACTTTAAAAAGGTTTGTATCTATTCTGTAGCAGAATGCAAATCATAGTCATACAATATCCTATAGTAACAACTAAGACAGTTCTCACATGCTACACGTTTCACATCAGTGAGGTCTTTATTATCAATCAAAATGAGATTTGGAGGAAGGTGTGGTTTCTTTAAGACTGGATAATTTTTTTTTAAACTAAAAAGATCAACCTTAAAGTGATCGTAAAGTCAGAAGATTTTTATCCTAATGCATTAGGATAAAAAGCCTTCTCTGTGCAGCAGCCCCCCTCAACCCCGCTAATACTTACCTGAGCCCCCTCTAGATCAAGCAATGTTGCAGCTCCATGTCTAAATGGACACACAGGGCTGTGGCTTGGCTCAGGTTCCCCCATAGCAAGCTGCTTGCTGTGGGGGCATTCAACAGGAGGGAGGGCCCAGGAGAGCTGAAGAGGGACCAGAGAAGAGGAGGATCTGGGCTGCTCTTTGCAAAACACTGCACAGGGCAGGTAAGTATAATGTTTGGTATTTTTACCTAAAAAAAAACAAAAAAAACGAGACTTTACAATCACTTTAAATTGAACAATATCAGTTACAGCCAACTGTGCTACAATTTGTAAAGCTTTTGTTGGAAAGTCTTTTGTTTGATCCAACTAAACCATTTGGGGTCTAAATAGGACATATCACGGATCAAAGTTTCATTATTTGAGAATTTGTATTCCCATCTGGTTGTCATCTGATCAATAGAAAACCTGATATTGAAACCATTCAAGGGGGTTGGAAAAGGGTTTATCCGGGGACAGTTCTCCATGCATTATTATTTATCTTGCAAGCCTTTTCTAAAGTGACTGGCTTTTAATTGCAGCATTAACAGAATGCCCCAGAAGGGTACTGTTTGCCATTGTGACAAATCAATCCACCAGTGTAGTTAGATTTGAAAATGTATCTCTGAACATCATCATTTAGTCTTTGGCAATTTCCACTATTCGCCATGCATGTAAATGATCTAATCCACATGTTTGCAGACTGTCTGAAACTGGACTAGCAGCAAAGATTTCCAGGAATGAAATAAGTAAGATTGCATATTGTATCTAAATATCAAGCAGATTGTTGGCCTGACTCACAGCGTTATTGTCATATCTAGCTGATTTAGCAATTGTCCCAAGCAGTGCTGTATGCAATTGCTTTGATTCGTCTACAGTGGAACCAAAGATGGTATGCAGTGATCTTACCTCCCGCATCTAGTATCATCAATTTACTGAAGTCTAGTAAGTTTTTCATGCCCTTGAACCTGAGTATAGACCTATTCAGTCTGAGCATGTATATGATTCTGAGAGGAGGACAACTGTTTTTCCAAGAGTCCAAAGAATGATTTCACGGAAGTGGCATACTGTGTGACATCAGTAATCACCTAATTAGAAATGTGAGTATAACACCGCGTGTATACAGAACTGCATGACATTGTTTTGATATGGGCCTGTATTACCGCTTAGATTTGCAGGAGCATCAAATGAATAGCCAATAATGTTATCAACACTCAAGGAGAACTGTTCCAACTGCTCTTATAGAATAACAAACAGGCTTTCTCCAGTGGAGCTACTAACTTTAATTAAAGAGAAAAGCCTCTCCTGTACTGTTCTCACTTTGACATATCACAGAATTATACTGCCACGTCCTGTGTACTGCTCCACACTGCTCTTAACAGCTTCTCTAACATTAGTATTAAACAAGATTTATATAGTGCCAACAGTTTGTGCAGCACTTCAGAAAACAAAGGGAGACGGTACAGTTAAATTATTATGCAAGACAAAAAGGTTAGGTGGGCCCTGCTCGTTAGAGCTTACAATCTCAAAGGAGCCGGCAAGTGATACAAAGATAGTAATTCTGGGGGGATGAATTGACGGAGAGGGTAAAAGTTCAGTTTTTAGGTAGAGACGAGGGGTAAGCTTCACTAAAGAGGTGAGTTTTCAGGGATTGATAAAAGGTTGACAGAGTAGGAGATCGACAGAGTTTGGGACAGGGAGTCCCAGAGAATGCCAATACAGAAAAGCCATCTTGTCATGAAATTACAGACTTTGCAGGTGAGAAAGGCCTAACATAACAGGTCAGATTTTGCAAAGCCAGTGCTTTAAGAGACATAATAGTTAACTGATTCCTTTTAAAATTGATTAAAAATAGATAAAAATCAATCATATAATGTACCTCTAGTTTCGTTTTTGCATCTAGTTTCGTTTTTGCATGTTATTCTGCCTCTGTGCATGTACAGAGCCATAGAGCAGTGATGATTTGGAAAATGAAACTAGAATCTCCCAGTACTGTGGTTATCAAGAAACAGACAACCAGGAAGTGTCCAGAACAAAGAAGGAATACAGCAACATCAGAGCAAAAACGAACAATGAGGACATGAAACCAGGACTGCAGTAAGGTAAAAGAAGCTATTTAACTAAAAAAAAAAAAATCCTTTAGTGACCCTTTAACTTGCAGTGACGGTAACTTGGCAGACAGGGACTCGATCCAAATTACACGCAGATCCATGAAAGCTTTAATCCAAAACTTGTGCAGATCTTCACAGGTGAACGCCAAAAAATCATTGTGCAAAATAGAGTGCATGTGGTGAATGGAGGCTAAAGAATGCAGAAGAAGGGTAGGACTAATTACACAGAGCATTCCTTAGCTACGGAGCGAGGTAGGGACAAAATTATAAAAGGCAAACAGACTAACAATGCATGTAACATAACAGTGGATGACCTTCTTTTAGAAGACATGTGAGTGTGACATATTGGTAACACTTAATATACTAAGAATTAAGTGCATATTTAAAATTAATGTATACAAGTGTAGTAGCAAGTGTTTTGGGGAGTGCTGGTACTTAACTCAAACTAGGCATTAAAGCGGGGGTTCACCCAAAAAAAAACATTTAACATTACATTCAGCCGAGTTGTCAGAATGACAATCGGCTGTTTTTTTTTTTTTTTTATTGGGGAACATACTGGGCGTTCCTAATTGACTAACATCCTTCCGACCGGCGCATACAGCGCGTCACAAGTTGCTGAAAGAAGCCGAATGTCGGTGCGCAGGCGCCATATAGAGCAGACTCACAGTCCAGCTTCTTTTGGCAACTTGTGACGCGCTGTATGCGCCGGTCGGAAGGATGTCAATCAATTAGGAACGCCCAGTCCCGCAGATTAGATACCCGGAAGCAGCGGTAAAAATACGGTATGTACGGCAATAAAATAAAATAAAACAGCTGATTGTCATTCTGACAACTCGGCTGAATGTAATGTTAATTTTTTTTTTGGGTGAACCCCCGCTTTAACCTCCCTGGCGGTATCCCCGAGCGTGACTCGGGTGGTTTTTCCATGCCAGGATCGGTATCCCCGAGTCACGCTCGGGGTAGATGTGCAGAGCGTGCAGCGGCGCGGCTTACCTGCTCGCTGAATCCACAGACAAGTTACTCACCTTGTCCCTGGATCCTGCGATGCATCCCCGCTGTGTGAGCGCGTGGATCCCAACCATATAGCTGAGTGACGTCAGTGACGCTACAGCCCACTATCGGCTGAACACAGGTCACAGGAACAGAACAAACTGTGCTCCTTTGATCCATAGGATAATTAAAAAGTATTTGGTCATACTTCTCCTTTAACAGCTCAGCTCCAATGCTGCTGCTCTATAATTAAGTTTGTAAAAGGGCTATAGGTGCATTATGGGACATATTTTTCTACCCCTGTCATTAATTTTTATGGCTATGACCATGTTTTTTAAGATTTTGCTGCTACGTGTGGAAAGATTAGTAACCAATGTAGTGCCTGTGTACTTTCAGTACAGGTGCTATGTCAAATTTAGAGGGGAATGAGAGAGTTATTTGGCTCTCATTCAATATGATTCGTTAAAGCGGTTGTATAACCTCCCTTACTATCAGAACAATTTACATTTTCTTAAAGACCATACAGTTATACATCGATTGAGCACTATGTGTATATCCACAATGTTTGTCTTACTGTGATATTGGAGATCTTGTGAAGAGCAATTTGTGTGGTAAGTCTGCGCCATCACAGTTGTGGTCTTCCGCGTTTAATTAAATTTGTATTTTTGTACAGTTTCTTCTGGTCTGTGTAATCCCGCGCGTGCGCAGTAAGGTCACTATATTCAAGCCTCTTCTTGGCTTCCGTCCCTCAGTTACACTTGCGCGCCCTTCTTTCTCTCTTGTCATCTGTGACGTTAGATCATGTGCTAACCATCATGCTCTTGGATATGGACGAACCATCGCGGGATGTTGGGGCTGACATCTACATGAGGAAATGACGCAGCCCCAACATAAGCAAGGAATTTATTCGGCAGAGACTCTGCTTGCCAGAATGGACAGGGATCCGGGGCATGCGCGCTAAACGTCCGCACTCGGTAAAGTAGCGATACCTTCAGAATTACACAGGTAAATAAAAAAAGGCTCATAGCAAACGATTTAAAATAATGGCATGCATAAATAACTGTAAAGTCAACATTTTGACTATACAACCGCTTTAAATTAGGTTTCTGTCCGGCTGGACTGTCCTGTGGGTTCATTTTGTGTTCCAAAGATACCGTTCCATCTTTGGATAACAGGTGGCGCCAGAGGGGTCCAGGGAAAGGCGCCTTCTGTCAGCAGCCAATCAGAGGAGTTTCTCCCTCGCGGGGCATGCTGGGGGAGGGTACTTCTAGGGCGGACGCCATTTTTGGGGGTTCTTCGCTTGTGATATGCGAAGTTCCTGACTCTGGGCTCTCATGGCCCGGAGCAACTAAAACTGCAAAGGGGCCCCAGTGACTTACTGGGTCCCTACACTTCATGAGGAAGATCCCAAGCGAGTTGTGCTGTTCGATGGGGAGTCAGTCTGAGGTGAGCCTGGAGGCAGGCAATCCAACAGGGCCTAGACAATCCATCGGGGATCACGGTGACCGTACACTGACAGTTTGCTCGATGGCAACCTGTTAGTCGGTGATCATATGGAAAGCTACCTGAGGGAGATTCAGGCAAATTGTATTTACTGAGAGGATTCGCTCTACTATCTTCGTTCCTGAGTAAAGGGCCTGTGGCAGAGGTTCCACTCCTAATTGCAAATTTCACTAAAGCCAAGTCGGTGGCAGAGACTTGTTCCTTCTCAGTTCTAAGTTCTACGTGATACTCTGGCTGCCAGGTTGGTGTGAGAGGCCTGTCCAGGTACACTTTACCCACTCCGGCTGGAGTGGCGACGTGAGTTAAAGTCCCATTGGAGGCAGGACTGCTTCCGTTTCTTCTATAGGCCTGAATCTGCAAATTCTCCTTTCACCAACCTATCTCTGTCTACCTCAAGTTGACTGTTTGCCATGTTGGGCAAGTAAATAAAGTACAGATAACGACACCCTGCTGTTTGGACATTCCGTTACTCCATCATCATCCCTAGACACATCACAGAGGTAACATAATCATGCCATCCCAATCTAACCAGCGGCTCCTAAGAGGGTAGTAGACATGTGCATTCGTTTTCGTCCGAATTTAAGGTATTTTCGTTATCGTTTTAACAAACGATAACGAAAGCACAGAAAACGAAAACCGAAAGATCCGACGTAAAAAATGCTTTATTTTCGTTTTCGTTTTGTGGTCGAATGTGCCTAACCATAATTATTAGTCCAATAGTGTTCTACATAGAGAGAAAAGATTCGACATAGAGAGAAAAGATTCGAAATAGAGAGACATGAAGAGTCAATTTTTTTTTTTTTTTTTTAAGATTCTATCGACCTGGGTCCTGTCCCAGGAAACATGTATCAATGCAAAAAAAGTTTTAAAAACGGCCGTTTTTTCAGGAGCAGTAAATTTAATAATGCTAAAAGTGAAACAATAAAAGTGAAATATTATTTTTTAAATTTCGTACCTAGGGGGGGTGTAAAGTTAGCATGTGAAATAGCGCATGTTTCCAGTACTTAGAACTGTCCCTGCACAAAGTGTCATTCCTGAAAGGAAAAAAAGTATTTTAAAACCGGCTATAATGAATTGTCGGCTCTGGCAATTCAGAGCGAATCCATTCATAAAAAAAATAAAAAATAGCGTGGGGTCCCCCCAAATTCCATTACCAGGCCCTTCAGGTCTGGAATGGATATTAAGGGGAACCCCGCCGTCAATTTAAAAAAAAATGACGTGGGGTTCCCCCCAAATATCCATTCCAGACCCTTCAGGTCTGGTGTGGATTTTAAGGGGAACTCCACCCCAAATTTAAAAAAAATGGCGTGGAGTTCCTCCAAAAATTCACACCAGACCCCTTATCCGAGCACGTTAACCTGGCCGGCCGCAGAAAAGAGGGGGGGACAGAGTGCGCCCCCCCTCTCCTGAACCGCACCAGGCCACATGCCCTCAACATGGGGAGGATGTCCCCATGTTGATGGGGACAAGGGCCTCATCCCCACAACCCTTGCCCGGTGGTTGTGGGGGTCTGTGGGCGGGGGGCTTATCAGAATCTGGAAGACCCCTTTAACAAAGGGGACCCCCAGATCCTGGCCCCCCTATGTGAATTGGTAATGGGGCATTGTACCCCTACCATTTCACGAAGCAAGTGTAAATAGTTAAAAAAACCACACACACACACCTAGAAAAAAGTCCTTTATTAATAAAAAAAAAATCCAGCGGTGACACTCGTTCCCGGCTTCCTGCTCCAACGTTGTCTGTATCCAGCGACAGGTGCGGGTGATCTCCGGTCCAGCGATGAGAAGATCCATCCATCCAGAGTGCAGCATCGCTGGCCTCCTCTCACCGCTGGACACAGCCCAGCGAGTGAGCGACTGAAGCTGTGACATTTCTTATATAGGGGAGGCGGAGCCACCCGTCACGTGACCCCGCACCCTCTGACGCACCCTCTGCTACGTCACTGGGGAAGCCCAGTCTCCCCCTTTGCTGGTGAGAGGAGGTCGGCGATGCTGCTCTCTGGATGGGTCTTCTCTTCGCTGGACTGGAGATCACCCGCACCCGTCGCTGGATACAGACAACGTTGGAGCAGGAAGCCGGGAACGAGTGTCACCGCTGGATTTTTTCTTTTTTTTTTTATTAATAAAGGACTTTTTTCTAGGTGTGTGTGTGTGTTTTTTTTAACTATTTACACTTGCTTCATGAAATGGTAGGGGTACAATGTACCCCATTACCAATCCACATAGGGGGGGGGGCAGGATCTGGGGGTCCCCTTTGTTAAAGGGGTCTTCCAGATTCTGATAAGCCCCCGCCTGCAGACCCCCACAACCACCGGGCAAGGGTTGTGGGGATGAGGCCCTTGTCCCCATCAACATGGGGACATCCTGTTGAGGGCCTGTGGCCTGGTACGGTTCAGGAGAGGGGGGCGCACTCTGCCCCCCCCTCTTTTCTGCGGCCGGCCAAGTTAACGTGCTCGGATAAGGGGTCTGGTGTGAATTTTTGGGGGAACTCCATGCCATTTTTTTTTAAATTTGGGGTGGAATTCCCCTTAAAATCCACACCAGACCTGAAGGGTCTGGAATGGATATTTGGGGAAACCCCACGTCATTTTTTTTTAAATTGACGGCGGGGTTCCCCTTAATATCCATTCCAGACCTGAAGAGCCTGGTAATGGAATTTGGGGGTACCCCACGCTATTTTTTTTTTTTTTTATGATTGGTTTTGCTCTGAATTGCCAGAGCCGACAATTCATTATAGCCGCAAAGCCGGTTTTAAAATACTTTTTTTTCCTTTCAGAAATGACACTTTGTGCAGGGACAGTTCTAAGTACTGGAAACATGCGCTATTTCACATGCTAACTTTACACCCCCCCAGGTACGAAATTTAAAGTAATATTTCACTTTTATTGTTTCACTTTTAGCATTATTAAATTCACTGATCCAAAAAAAAAAAATATTCGACAGACACCAAAAGCCTTCAATGACAGATTCGACATAGAGAGAAAAGATTCGACATAGAGAGACATGAAGAGTCAACATTTTTTTTTTTTTTTAAGATTCTATCGAATTTTTTTTTTTTTTTTCTTTAGAACATTCGACAGAAACCATAAGCCTTCAATGACAGATTCGATTTTCGCACGAATGCATTTTTTTAACGAAAAACAAAATAAATAAAAACGAATTTCGGAAGTAACTAAATAAATGTATTTTTTGGACGAAAACGAAATTACGAAACAAAATATTTCAGTGTGCACATGTCTAGAGGGTAGCGCTACACCAATATTTGTGAATCAAAATAATAACTGTCCTTCCTGCTATTATATCCTCCAATCTTATCTCCTCCACATCATGCCTGCTGCAGGAATGTGCAGTCAGGGGAGGCAGGTGAGGCAGAGCCTGGGGTCACAGAAAATGTTGGGGTAGGTAGCCAAAGTACTACCCCACCATTGGTCAAAATGTGGGGCTCCTAGTGCCTGTGGTTCTGGAGATATAGGGTTCCTTGTGCAGCCTGACAGAAGCTACATACAGCATGGCCAGTTTAAATACAAGCAGACACACTCTGTTTGCAGCGACTGAGAGGATGAGATCACAGTGCCACTGACTTCTTGTCAGAGGCACTGAGCTCAATGGACAGCTTGGAGCCTTGGGCCAATGGTAAAGCACCATTGATCCAAGCTGTCCAATAAAAATGCTGCAGTGGAAGTTCTCTGCAGTGTCATGCATCTAAAAGACAAATGCTCCCTTCTAGCCCAGCCCTTTTAACTACAAGAAAATAACATGGGTTTATGGGTATAAGGTCATGTTAAACCACCGCCTGTGGAAGGGAATTCCACATCCTTGCCGCTCTTACAATAAAGAACCCTCTACACAGTTTAAGGTTAAACCTCTCTTCTTCTAATTTTTGTGAGTGGCCACGTGTCTTATTAAACTCCCTTCCACAAACAAGTTTTATCCCTATTGTGGGGTCACCAATATGGTATTTGTAAATTGAAATCATATCCCCTCTCAAGCGTCTCTTCTCCAGAGAGAATAGGTTCAGTGCTCACAACCTTTCTTCAAACTATTTTGGCCCTTTTTAAAATATTGGTGCTACATTAGCTTTTCTCCAATCAGCTGGTACCGTTCCAGTCAGTAGACTGTCAGTAAAAATTAGGAACAATAGTCTGCCAATTACTTGACTGAGTTCCCTAAGTACCCTCGGGTACAAGGCATTTGGTCCCGGTGATTTATTCATGTTAAGTTTCCCAAGTCTATTTCTAATTCTGTTCTCTGTTAGTCACAAGGGTGTTTCCTGTGATGTGTCTTGAGGACAAACACTTCAGTTTTGGTTACTGAAGCCCCCAGATTCCTTCGTGAAGACTGAGGAGAAGAATAAATTCAATACCTTCACCATATCCCCATCCTTTGTAACCAGATGTCATTCCTCATTCTTTATGGGGCCAATATGGTCTGTCCTCCCTTTTTTACTGTTTATATACTTAAATAATTTTTGGGGATTTTTTTTGCTCTCCCCTGCTATGTGTCTTTTGTGTTCTATCCTAGCCACCCTAATTGCACCCTTACATATCTAGTTGCATTCTTTGTAAAGTCTGAATGCTGATGATGATCCCTCAGCATTGTATTTTTTGAAGGCCTTCTGTTAAGCCATCCAGGATGTTTGTTTGCTCTTTTAAAGTTATTTCCCAATGGGATGCACTGGCTAATGCCCTTATTTAATATGCTCTTAAAGCAAACCCATCTCTCCTCCGTGTACTTTGTTTCTAAGATTTTATCCCAATTTATATCTTACAGTAAGGTACATAGTTTAGAGAAGTTGGCTCTTTTGAAAATGTTGTTTTCAATTTATTTGTATTGATTCTTTTTTCTTAATTGCAAAAAAATTTACAATAAAACAAGATTCTATTACATTATATCTCTATTCTTACTCATTATTCAATGTATAGAATCTGATCAATCACATTTATTAAAAATTCCTTACAATATGTGTCTCCATATATTCTACTATCTTACATTCACATTCCTGCTTTCACGCCTTCATCCAATAACAGACACATTTTTGAAAATGTTGCACACTATCATACCCTCTGTACTTCTCTCTTGCACATATTTGCATTGTAATAGTCTCAACACTCTTATCTTGCTTACTGTCTGCTACTATTCATTGTACACTTTTCTCCTGCATAAATTGCCCATTGGCATGCCTTTCGTATTTCATTTTTGTACACATCGTCTGCTAGTCAAACAATATACAATCCTCCTTCTAGATACTAACTGCTGTCCTATCCTCTGAACTACTCTTCTGCAAATACTATCTACTGTCATACACTCTGCACTCCTCCTACACATACTACTCCCTGTTATGCTCTCAGTACTCCTCTTCTACACATACTGCCACCTGTCATTTCCATCACACTCCTCCATAAACATTGTTCTTCTTGTCTTACCATCCACACTCCTGCACATACTGCCTCCTGTCAAATCCACCTCTCTCCTCCCAGAACATTTGTCACGTACCTTACCAGAGGCCGAAGTGCTGAGAGGGCTTCCCTTGCGACTGAGTGCAGAACGCCCCCTGGAGGTGAGACAGGGGGTGCTGTGCCCGGAGATGCAGGGGTTGCCAGCTGCGACTTGCTGAGAAGGTGTAGAAGCTCAGCTATCCACCAGGATACGTAGTTAGGCAGGGGTACCACGGAAGTACCAGATGAGGTAGGTACGCAGGGAAACCCAGGGGCGGAGTCAGGAGCCAAGCCGGAAGTCATGCACAGGAAGCAGGATGTAGTTGGAGTAGGTCAGAAGGCAAGCCGAGGTCATACACTGGAACAATCAGGCAGGAACAGGATAAGGGTAATCCGAAAGACAAGCCGGGGTCATACACTGGAGAAGTCAGGTCAGGCAAGCCGGGTCGTCAACGGGTAAACAGGAACACAGGAACAAGGGCTCAGGAACACACACAGGCTAACGATCATGCAGCAGTTGGTAACTGCTGCAGCAAGTCTTTAAATAGGGCACTGACGCCAGGAGTCCCGCCCGCATTGCGTGCGTACTGGCGCACACGCATGCGCAGTGAAGAATACAGGATTTGCAGAGTTGTTGCCCGTTTGCGCGCGCATTTGCGCGCGCATGCGCACTGCGCTTGCTGGTCCGTGAAGAGCACGTCTGACAGCTCTTCCACGGTTGGTTCCCTGACAGTGCCCCCCCCTCAGGGGCAGCCTCCGGATGCCCAGACGTACTTGCTTCTCTGGATATTTCCTGAAGAATTCAGCCAACAGTTTAGGGGCATGAACATCCTTTGCAGGTTCCCAAGAGCTTTCCTCGAGAGAATAGCCCTTCCATTTTACTAAATATTGAATTTGTCTACCTCTCTTTCGACTATCCAAAATGGCTTCCACTTCGAATTCTGTGTCCTCACCCACTGTAACTGGAGGCGGAGGTGGATCTTCTCTTCCAGGAAAGGAACCGGTAATGGTTGGTTTGAGAAGTGAGACGTGAAAGACTGGATGAATCTTGTAGGTATTTGGCAGGGATAATTCGAAGGCCACAGGATTAATTTTTTTCTTAATTTCGAAAGGACCAATGAACCTAGGACCCAGTTTCCGGGATGGGCAGGACAGTTTAAGGTTCAAAGTGGAGAGCCAAACCTTGTCTCCTACTTCCAAAGTCGGACTCTCCTTCCTCTTTCTGTCATAGTATTTTTTATAGTCCTCCTGGGATCTTTGCATAGTTTCTTGAAGAATCTGTAAATTGTCTTGGAGAAAGGTTAATCTGTCTTGTACGGCAGGCACCGTTGCTTCAGGAACGGTATTGGGCAAAAAGGACGGATGAAAGCCGTAATTTGCCCAAAATGGAGACTGGTTAGTGGTGGAGTGTACCGAATTATTGTATGCAAATTCGGCACATGGAAGTAGGGCTACCCAATTGTCCTGAGAGGCGGTGGAAAAACAGCGGAGATATTGCTCTAGTGTTTGATTGGTTCTCTCAGTTTGGCCATTACTTTGTGGATGATAAGCGGATGACAAGCAGATTTCGATGTTCAAGGCTTTACAGAGAGCCTTCCCAAATCTTGAGGTAAATTGCACCCCTCTGTCGGATACAATACTACTGGGCAGGCCATGCAATCTCACAATCTCCTTGATAAATGTATGTGCCGTGTCCATGGCCGAGGGGGTCCCTAATAACGGCAAAAAATGGGCCATCTTCGTTAGCCGGTCGACCACCACCAGGATCGTGGTAAACCCTTCAGAGGGGGGTAATTCCACTATGAAATCCATAGATATCGCTTTCCATGGATGGTCAGGGACAGGTAGCGGTCTTAACAGACCCCAGGCTTGCGTGCGGCTTCCTTTACTTCTGGCACAAACTGTACAGGAACTTACAAAGTCCTTGCAATCCTTCCTCAGGTCCGGCCACCAATAGGATCGCTGAATCAACTCAGAAGTCTTATGGACCCCAAAATGACCCGCAAGCTGGTGTTCATGAAGGGTCTTGAGAAGCTGAAGTCTGGCTCCCTCAGGTACAAAAATCTTATTTCCGTGCCACAGGAGCCCTTCTTGTTTTCTGAATGCAGAACTCTCGGATTCAGGACATTGAGCAGAGGCTTGTTTCAGAGCTGACTTTAGGTCGGGCTGAATCAACAAAAAATTCTGGGGGGACAGGATGGTGCTAGGAACGACAGTCTCTGGAGTTTCTGGGAACATGCGTGAAAGGGCATCTGCTTTACCATTCTTGGACCCCGGGCGATAGGTAAGATGAAAATTAAATCTTGAAAAGAATAAAGCCCATCTGGCTTGCCGTGGTCTTAATCTCTTGGCAGATCTGAGGTACTCGAGATTCTTATGGTCTGTGAATACCATGACGGGATGAGCAGCACCTTCCAGGAGATACCGCCACTCCTCTAAAGCAGTTTTTATTGCCAGTAACTCCCGGTCCCCCACGTCATAGTTCTTTTCCGGCTGGCTCAATTTTCGGGAGAAAAAGGCTATTGGGTGTAACAAAGCTTTAGGGCCCTGTCGTTGAGACAGGACGGCCCCTACGGCAACTTCTGATGCGTCGACCTCGAGGACATAAGGTAGCGTTGGATCCGGGTGTCGTAAGATGGGAGCTGAGGTGAACAGAGTCTTTAGTTTACTAAAAGCCTCCTGGGCCTCCTGGGTCCACTGAAAACGGGTATGCTGGCGGGTCTGCTGGGTAATGGGGGCAATGATGCCAGAAAAGTCTTTAATAAACCTCCTATAGAAGTTTGCAAACCCGATGAACCTTTGGATGCCCTTCTTATCAGTAGGGGCTGACCATTCCAAAATAGCGGACACTTTCTGAGGATCCATGGAGACTCCGGACGTGGAAATGATTAGACCCAGGAACTGTATGGAAGATCTTTCAAATTCGCACTTTTCCGCTTTTGCGTAGAGCCCGTGCAACCTTAATGTGGCTAGTACCTTCCGGACATGGGTTCTGTGTAATTCCAAGGTAGCAGAAAAAATAAGAATGTCATCTAAGTAAACAATAACAAAGTAATCTAGGAACTCTCTAAAGATGTTGTTCACGAAATGTTGAAACGTCGCCGGGGCATTACATAGGCCGAAAGGCATAACGAGATATTCGAAGTGTCCAAAACGGGTTCTAAAGGCAGTCTTCCATTCGTCCCCTTCCCGGATGCGCACAAGGTTGTAGGCACCTCGAAGATCGAGTTTCGTAAAGACTCGTGCAGTACGAAATCTTTGAAAAAGTTCGGGGATGAGAGGTAGGGGGTAGCGATTCTTGATGGTGATTTTATTGAGTTCCCGGTAATCCACACAGGGCCTGAGGGTGTGATCTTTTTTCTCCACGAAGAATATCCCGGCACCGGCTGGAGAGGAAGATGGGCGGATGAACTTCTTTTCTAGGTTTTCGTCAATATATTGACGCAAGGTCTCGAGCTCAGTCTCTGAAAGTGGGAATATTCGCCCAAAGGGGATTTCTGCACCAGGCAACAACTCAATAGGGCAGTCGTAAGGACGATGGGGTGGTAACGTATCGGCCTTCTTTTTGTCAAAGACATCTAGAAAATCATGATAGACTGACGGAACATCTGGGTTAGAAGTGGAGACTGGCTGGACAGTGAGACAACTGGGATGAACTATAAGCTCGGGCCTCATGCAGTGCTGGCGGCAGTAACTTGATTTGAAGGAGATACTCCCTTTGCTCCAGTCTATCTGTGGGCTATGTGCCCGTAGCCAAGGGAGTCCCAGGATCACAGGAAACATCGGTGAACAGATAACATCAAGACAGAGGAACTCTTGATGACCAGAATCAGTTGAGGTGAATATAGGGTAAGTCTCTTGGGTAACAGGCCCTGAACAAGGTGGAGATCCATCAGCTAAATGAATCTCAAGTTTATGTGTCTTGTTCCGCAGAGGAATTTGGTAGTCTTTAGCAATGGAAATGTCCAAAAAGCAACTACAAGCCCCGGAATCGATGATTGCTGGGAATCTGACCTCCCCACTTGCCAACTGTAATGCGACATGGAGAACCAGGTGAGTTGAGGAGGGGTTCGGAATTCGGAGATGCAGCAGGTTGCGGGGAGAAGATCTACAGGGTCGGATTGGACAGTTGGAACGAAGATGTCCGGCCTCTCCGCAGTAAAAACAAAGGTTCGCCTGCCGGCGATGAAGTCTTTCATTGGGGGTCAGGGCAGGGCGAACCATGCCAACCTGTATAGGCCTCCTATTGAACGTGGCCGAAGAGGAGGGCGCGTGAGCGTCTGGAGCCGTAGACTGACAGTGAGAGGGCCGGCAGGCACGTTCAGACAGACGCTCCCGCAGGCGCCTGTCAAGTTGAATGGCGAGTTGAATGAGCCCCTCCAGGGTGGCAGGAGCCTCTACTCGTGCCAGTTCGTCCTTAATAAGTTCAGACAAGCCCAGGCGGAATTGATGCCTGAGGGCGACCTCGTTCCATCCCGTGTCTGCAGCCCAGTTACGGAAGTCCACCGTATAGTCCTCTACAGGGCGCTGTCCTTGTCGTAGAGCATGGAGAGCTGCCTCCGCGGTGGCCGGACGTAGAGGATCATCGTATAAGGTGGCCATAGCTTTAAAGAAGGAGTCCAAAGTGTTGATGGCGGGGTCTTTTCGTTCCAATAACTGATGGGCCCAGGATTGGGGTCCCCCAGACAGCAGAGTGATAACGAACCCCACTTTAACAGTTTCTAAGGCAAAAGTTCTTGGCTGCAGGGTCAGGTACAGGATGCAGGAGACTTTGAACGCTCGGAATTTCTTTCGGTCTCCTGAGAAATGTTCAGGAGTGGGTACACGGGGCTCCGGAGGAGGGAACATCGTTTGATTCGGGGGGTCGCTTTCAAGCTGGGAGTAGCGGTCCTGTAGGCACGTCACTGTTTGCGTAAGGGCTGCGACCTGCTGGCACAAAGTCCCAAGCGGGGAAGCACCTCCGTCGGCCTCTGAAACTTCTGGCTGCATGATACTGTCACGTACCTTACCAGAGGCCGAAGTGCTGAGAGGGCTTCCCTTGCGACTGAGTGCAGAACGCCCCCTGGAGGTGAGACAGGGGGTGCTGTGCCCGGAGATGCAGGGGTTGCCAGCTGCGACTTGCTGAGAAGGTGTAGAAGCTCAGCTATCCACCAGGATACGTAGTTAGGCAGGGGTACCACGGAAGTACCAGATGAGGTAGGTACGCAGGGAAACCCAGGGGCGGAGTCAGGAGCCAAGCCGGAAGTCATGCACAGGAAGCAGGATGTAGTTGGAGTAGGTCAGAAGGCAAGCCGAGGTCATACACTGGAACAATCAGGCAGGAACAGGATAAGGGTAATCCGAAAGACAAGCCGGGGTCATACACTGGAGAAGTCAGGTCAGGCAAGCCGGGTCGTCAACGGGTAAACAGGAACACAGGAACAAGGGCTCAGGAACACACACAGGCTAACGATCATGCAGCAGTTGGTAACTGCTGCAGCAAGTCTTTAAATAGGGCACTGACGCCAGGAGTCCCGCCCGCATTGCGTGCGTACTGGCGCACACGCATGCGCAGTGAAGAATACAGGATTTGCAGAGTTGTTGCCCGTTTGCGCGCGCATGCGCGTTGCGCGCATTTGCGCGCGCATGCGCACTGCGCTTGCTGGTCCGTGAAGAGCACGTCTGACAGCTCTTCCACGGTTGGTTCCCTGACAACATTGTACTTCTTGTCTTACCATCCACACTCTGCTCCTTCACGTACTGTCTGCTGTCCTATCCACCACACTCTTCCTGCACATACTGCCTCCTGTCATACCCACCACACTCCTCCCTGAACATTGTGCTTCCTGTCTTATCATCCACACTCTGCTCCTTCACGTACTGTCTGCTGTTCTATCCACCACACTCTTCCTGCACATACTGCCTCCTGTCATACCCACCACACTCCTCCCTGAACATTGTGCTTCCTGTCTTAACATCTTAACATCTGCACTCCTGACCTGCACATACTGTCTGCTTTCATACCCTCCATACTGCTTCCACGCATATTGCTTCCCATTATATCCTCAGCAGTCTTCTTCTGCACATACTGCCACCTGTCATATATACCACACTCCATCCACACTCCTTTCCTGCACATACTGTCTACTATCATACTCTCCACACCTCTCATTCAGGTATACACTATATTGTCAAAAGTATTATGACACCTGACTTTATACGCACAGGAACTTTAATTGACATCCCAGTCTTACAAGGTTTAGGAGTGTGTCCATGGGAATGTTTCACCATTTTTCCAGAAGCGCATTTGTGAGGTCAGGCACTGATGTGGATGAAAAGGCCTGGCTCACAGTCTCTGCTCTAATACCCAAATGTGTTCAAACAGGTTGAGGTCCAGTCAAGTTCCTCCACCCCAAACTCACTCATCCATGTCTTTATGAACCATGCTTTGTGCACTGGTGTGCAGTCATGTTGGAAGTGCCCTTTACTGGAACTAAGGGGCCAACCACAACCCCTAAAAAACAACCCCACATCATAATCCACCCTCCACCAAATTATTTAGACCAGTGCAAAAAGCAAGGTCGATAAAGACATGGATGAGCGAGTTTGGGGAGGATGAACTTGTCTGGCTGCACCTCAACCTGATAGAACTCCTTTGAGATAAATTAGAGTGGAGACTGTCATTGCGGTTTGGACTGGAGTGGACTGAAGAGACAATCTGGCACGGAAAGAGACTGTCACTGTGACTCAGGAGGGGATGTGTCGATGATCTGTGCTGCTGCACACTGTTGTCAGTGTCATTGTGGGAGCCACTGTCATGTATGCGCGCCCATTCTAACTTCTTACCCTTTCTGAGTCCTGTCCCTGAGCTACTTACATACTATATAGAAAATAAAATAAGAGTGTTGCCTTAATACCCACCCTAAATCCCATTGCTAATTACTTATTGCACCTGTTTGTAGCCTAACTACTGAAACACACTTAAAACTGTAATTTTGTAACTTTTGGATATGCCAGTAAAAACTTGGCTGTGTCAGTAAATTTTGGGTGTCATGTCAATGAATTTCAATCTGGTAGGTTGGAAACACTGCTATGTTGTCTCATACAACAGATGATTGTTCAAAGTTGCTAATTTCCTGTGTGCTTCTCCCCTAGAGCCTGTGCCCTGAAGTGCTTATGTGAAGTCCATTTTCCTCTTAGTCTCTCCAAGCTTTGTAAAGTTTTACATCACCGACAGAATAAAGATTTGAAACACACTTTTCTTTCAGAAGGTGAAAGTCAAGTAGAAGTGTAATGAAAACTTGACGTGGATGTCATTTTTTTTTTAATATCTTTCCCTTTGTGCAGTAGAAATTGGTTTAACTGTAGCTGAGCAGACTGACAAAAAGCACAAAAAGGAATTCATTGTGTGAACTGCGAACGTGCCGTCTTTAATCTCCCAGAAATGAAAATCAAAGCTGAGATTTACATGCAATTTCAGTTATAGAAAGGGCCACTCTGACCGGTTGCAAGGTGCAAGGGGTTAATTTTCTATTTTTAAACAATGCATCCTATACAATATTTAATGAAAGGCTGAACTGCAAGGTATGTAATAGCAGAAGGGAGGAAATCGGGATTCCAGGACCGCTCAGCAGTTGAGAGTCATAACTGCTCAAATTTGCTAAGTTTGATCAAAGAACCAAGTCAAGTAGGATATTTATAGTGCTGACTTGGGAAAAAAACGTTTTGGCTTTGGTGTATGAATACAAGCACAATGCAGATGTTGCCCATTGAAAATCAATAACAGTACCGGGGAACTAAACACGTAATTTGATTGATTGACATGAACCACTCTTGACTTCAGTTATGTGCTCTGTTCATTTTCTTTAGGATCATGCATCATTGCAGCTGTACTGTTCTATTATCTTTAAAGCAAATATGCATATGCAATTGATTTAAAAAATACTTGCATTTTTCATGGATTTGACTGGAATGAAGGAGGCCTCTAATGACAATGTTTTTTTTTTTTTCATAATTTCAAATAGCGTAGTTGGTTTGAGCTCTAAATGTCATCTATTAACAGTTTTTACAGCTATGCAAAATCAAGTGGCACCCAGTCTGTTTTAAAGCAAAATTTTACAGTTTTAATCAACATTAACTATTTGGAATCCTTATGCTGCTAGCATTAGTAAATACTGTAGATAGGAAAGGATATAATATTTACTTTTTTTTTATTTTTATTTTTTTATTCTTCAGTTACTTCCTGGTTCCAAGGCCTAGGCAAATGATGTCATACATCCCAGAAGTCTTCAGAAGGTGAGTTTTTTTTTTTTAGCTAAGCTCATCATCTACCTGCATACCTGAGCTAAGGGCAGATGGGTTCCAGGAAGGTCGCTGGAATATATATATATATATATATATATATATATATATATATATATATATATATATATATATATATATATATATATATATATATAGATATAGATATAAAGATATATATATATATATATATACCGTATTTATCGGGGTATTGAGCGCTCCGACGTATAGCGCGCACCCCTAAAGTGGACCTGCATTCCTGTAAAAAAAAAAACATTTTAGTACTTACAGTTTTGGTGTCTTGCGCGGCATCTATCGGCAGCCTCGTCGGGTCCGGTATTCGTCTTCGGCTTCGGTGGTGTCCTCGTTGGGTCCGGCGTCCTTCTGCGGTGTCCTCCCTGCTCGATCCCCGCTTCCCGCGCTGAGTTTGAACTACTGCGCCAGCATATACCGAGCACAGTACACTTGTGTATAGTCGGGCAGGCACGGCTCCTCTCGCGGTCACGTCCTGTGCGTCCTGTACGTCTAGGACGTGACTGCGAGAGGAGCCGAGCCTGCCCGAGTGTACTGCGCTCGGTATATGCCGGTGCAGTAGTTCAAACTCCGCGCAGGAAGCGGGTATCGGCGTATATCGTGCACCCACAATTTGCCCTGAATTTCAGGGCAAAAACGTGTGCGGTATACGCCGATAAATACGGTAGATAAATATATCTATATATAGATATATATTTATATATCTATATCTATCTTTATATATATATATATATATATATATATATATATATATATATATATATATATATATATATAAATAGATAGATAGATAGATAGATAGATAGATAGATAGATAGATAGATAGATACCTTGATTTAACCATCCTACTTTTTTATGGTATAATATAATTTTACTGCACTGCTCTTCTAACATACCTGTCTGAAATTGTTTGGGCACAGCAGGGTTAATGGCAGTGAGTATATAATGACTGGAGGTTAGGGTAAATGTCAGGCTGATGAAGGAAGTGAGGTTTGGCCTCCCAAACATGTTCTAATTGGTCATAGCACCCTGGAAGGTTGGCAGCTTCCTTATAGGTTCTTGACAGATCGAGTCTTATGGCTTGCTTGCTTGGAATCCTGCCCCGGCTTCACTGTGCTCCTGTCAGTGGCTCTGCTGTGGACTGGATTGGGAACTGATGGCTTTTACATGGAGCTTGTTTCAATGCTTAACACCAGCGATGTCTGTGAGTGCATAAGCTTTGTATTTGAACTTTTTCTATTAAAAACCTCATTGGCTGAGACATACATTGGGTGCCATTGGCTCCCGGTTCTGTCAATCAAAGTCAGTGTGTCAATGAGGAAAGAGAGGGGCGGGGCCTGAATGGATACACAGAGCAGCGGCTTGCCTCGGGTGCCCCCATAGCAAGCTGCTTGCTGTGGAGGCACTTGGCAGGGAGGAGGATCCAGGAGCGCTGGTAAGTAGGTAAGTATAACATATTTGTTATTTTTAAACATTAGGAAAAAACAGGAGTTTGGTATCACTTTAAGATTATAAAGATGGACAAAGTGAGCTATGCTGTTTTTGTGAGAATGTTCACTATTGCGTTATTATGAAATATAAATCACAGCTGAGCTCCTAATGGTTTTATGAGAGCAGAGACCTTTTTTTCTGATTCTGATTTTTTTTTTTAAGTTATGACAGGGGTGCTATTTATTTACCTCTCTCTTTTTCACAAAGAACCTTTTGGTTTTTTTAAATGATAAAATGTTTTGTAGTGGTTTTATCAAAAACTGAAGATGCAGCCAGACATTTAAAAAGGAAAGCACCTGTGGTGGAATGTGCAATGCGTAAGATTATGGGTAGACGAGGCAATTCTTAGATCTGTGTCACATCTCCCGAGTGTTTGTTTATGGCCAATTGTAGTACCCAGCTCATTAAAGTGGTTGTAAATGAGTACTGTATGTTCAGAACTCTGACACCTAAATTGTGCTCTGCGAAAGTACCGATGCTCTTTGTTCATCTTTCTTGTTGGTTGTTCTTTTTCTATTTCTCCCCATCTGCAGAAGAATATGGAGACTTGGAATAGGCAGCCGCAAACCACAATGCACACACGGGATACCAATAATAGCGTCTTTATTGTAATGTAGACAGATGCAGTCACAGGAATGAATGGAAGGTTGGTTATTCTTTTTCTATTCTTCCCCATCTGCAAAAGAATAAGGAAACACAGGCCTGCCTACTAAGTCACAATGTACAACTCCTACACCTAAGGGGAGGGGGGGAATAGAACAGGCTAATACAGTAATTGTTATTGCCAGTTGCATAGCACATTCACAGTACATATTAAAATGTTCACACTGCTGGAGACACCATCCTTTACCCCCTAAATATTTACTTATTGTTGACAATCAGTAAAAGAGTTTTAAAATAAGCCACCCCTGGTCTTTTTAGCTGCATGTACAGTGAAGTAATTCACTGCCAAAGATCACAACAAAAACTTGAGTTGGGTTTCAATAGATTTCTAATAACTTAGAAACACATGCTGTGTGTTTAAGTTGGAGGCCTAGTAAGAGCTGCAGTGTGGGTGATTGTTAAAAAGTGGAAGTAAGCCCACCTGTCATTTCCAGCCAAGGAAGCTGTCACCTTGTCCTCTGTTTCATCTGCAACTGCCATGATGCAGCACATGTGATCAGTTAAGACACCAGCCATTGGATGGTTTGACAGTTTGGTTGAAAGCCTTTCCTGTTGCAGGACTCAAGCCGCCCAGACTTTACTAACGATGGCAATGCCGCATTGTCTACTGGGAGCTTTTGTCATTGTTCCCAGGAGACATTGCGGAGGCCTGCCGCAAGTTATCGCGGGAACGTTCTTTCTAAATCCTGCGATAACTCGCGGCAGGCCTCCGCAATGACTCCTAGGAACAATGACAAAAGCTCCCAGGAGACATTGCAGAAGTGACGGAATACCCGCACACACTACCCTGGCAGGCAATGAGTCCACATATAAAGTAAGCGGCCAGTAACAAATGATTATTTCTATGGGAAATGTCGTTTTTCACTTTTCACACAGAGAAGTAGGGCTGACACAGAGGAGGGGGGCTGACACAGAGGAGGGGGGCTGACACAGAGGAGGGGGGCTGACACAGAGGAGGGGGGTGACACAGAGGAGGGGGGTGACACAAAGAAGGGGGGTGACACAGAGGAGAGGGGTTACACAGAGGAGGGGGGTGACACAGAGGAGGGGGGTGACACAAAGAAGGGGGGTGACACAGAGGAGAGGGGTTACACAGAGGAGGGGGTGACAGAGAGGAGGGGGTGACACAGAGAAGTAGGGCTGACACATAGGAGGGGGGTTACACAGAGGAGGGGGTGACACAGAGGAGGGGGCAAGCTGACAGAGCAGATGAGACCTCAGGAGACACACATTGTGAGGCAGGACTCCAGGAGCAAGCAGGCAAGATTATCGAATCCACAGTTTAGCCCCGCCCCCGCCTCCACACGTGACCAGCACCAGCTCCGCAGGGCCAGTCACAGACCCCCATGTCTGCTGCCCGGCCTGCCCCGCATATGGCCCGTTCAGCCAATCAAAGGGCACCCACTGGCTCAAAACACACCGCTGTGTGACATTGATAGCGTGCACGGCATCATGCACGCCACCCCTCTAGATGTTGAGGCCGGGGACAGAGATCCGGCTGCCACTGGCCACAGGACGGTGGAATGTGTGTCTGGGTTTCCAGCGGTTGGAAACCCGGGCACATGTGTCAGAACCCAGACTGTCCGGGTCAAAACCGGACAGGTGGCAACCCTAGTGGTGTGTTTTATTGTTAGTATAGCATACAGATTAAATTATTTTGTTGTTACATCTGTGCTATATTTATTTGTTTAATGCATGTTAAATTTATATGTGTCCTCGACTCATAAACTGGCACTTGACAATAAATGTTGCAGTTTATTCATTAAAAAAAGTAGTACATAAAACACATATATATATATATATATATATATATATATATATATATATATATATATATATATATATATATATATATATATATATATATACACACACATGCAATTTTTTATTTTTTTAAGCGGGTGGGGAATCTTGGGTGAGTTCCCACACTTTTTTCCCAGGACTTGACCCCTGGTCTTGACATCTGTGGTGTACATATTGGGCCTTACAGTGTATCTAAACCCAAAAGCAAACATGTTATACAGTATATTGTAGCTTACCAATCCTTAAATGTAGTGGCTGTGTTATTTTTTTTCTAGGCTTGTTTTCCTTTATTTTCCCCTGGTAAGCTGACCAGTGACATACTTCCTGTCTCAAGGTAGCTCCGTTCTATGAAACAACGGAGCCACTCTTTGACAGCAGCATTGTTAAAGTTATAGTAAACTCTGTTACACCACTTGTACCTACAGGTAAGCTTATAATAAGGCTTACCTGTAGGTAATGTGAATATCTCCTAAACTTGCACAGTTTACGAGATATTCAGAGTGCTTGCAGACGATGACATCACCGGCGCATGCACTCGGAAGGTCCGGCTTACAGTCCCGGACCTTCAAGGCCCGTGTCGTAAACGTAATGTATTTATTCTGTGGAAATTATTCTATATAACCTTTTTTAAATCTTAGCACATTTTCTTGCAATGAGAACATGTGACTGACACTACCCCAAATCTTGTTTCTGTCCCTGTCCATTCTGTTATATTATTAAAATAAGCCACACCATTTACAATGGTTCAGTCCTACTATGAGATGCTGGGAACAAAGGAGAAGCATACTTTCACATTGAGGAGTTTTTCAGGTGGTACAGTGTAAAAATAGCGCTGCTATACCGCCTGAAAATCTCCTGCCCAGCTACCTCAATGTGAAAGCCCGAGGGCTTTCACACTGAGGCGATGTGCTGGTGGGAGACAAAAAAATCTCCTGTCAGCAGCATCTTTGGAGCGGTGAGAGGAGCGGCATGTATACCGCTCCTTCACCACTCCTTCCCATTGAAAACAATGGGAAACCGCGGCAATACCGCCTGCAATGCGCCTCTATAGAGGTGCATTGTGGGCGGTATTAACCCTTTATCGACCGCTAGCGGGGGTTAATACCGCACCGCTAGCGGCCGAATCCTGCTGCAATTCCGACGGTATAGCGCCGCTATTTTTAGCGGCGCTATACCGCCACCGCGCCTCCCGCCCCAGTGTGAAAGGGGCCTTAGGGTTGCTCCATGTATCAGAGCCACGACAACACCACTTAAAATCAAGTATTTCCCAAAAAAGGGTTGTAGTTTGACTAGTATTATGACAGGTATTGTTAATTAGCTATTTTAAACATATAGGGCCAGATTCACGTAGATGGTCGTATTTGTGGCCGGGCGTAACATATTTGATTTACGTTACGCCGCCGCAAGTTTATCAGGCAAGTGCTTTATTCACAAAGCACTTGCCTGTAAAGTTGCGGCGGCGTAGCGTAAATCACCTGGCGCAAGCCTGCCTAATTCAAATGAGCCGGGTAGGGGGCGTAGAGCATTTAAATTAAGCGCGTTCCTGCGCCGAACATACTGAACATGCGCCGTCCGGAAAATATCCCAGGGTGCATTTCTCCAAATGACGTCGCAAGGACGTCATTGGTTTAGACGTGAACGTAAATAGCGTCCAGCCCCATTCACGGACGAGTTACGCAAACAACGTAAAATTTTCAAATTGCGACGCGGGAACGACGGCCATACTTAACATTGGATACGCCACCTAGGGGGCATGTTTATCTTTACGCCGCATTTCTCTTACGGAAACGCCGTATCTTTACTGCGACGGGCAACCGTACGTTTGTGAATCGGTGTAACGACTCATTTGCCTTTTCTACGCCGACCTCAATGGAAGCGCCACCTAGCGGCCAGCGTAAATATTTCACCCTAATATACGATGGCGCAGGCCGTCGTATCTTAGGCATGTTTAAGTGTATCTCGGTTTGAGCATACACTTAAACATACGACGGGCTTAGATTCGAAGTTACGTCTACTGATACGCCGGCGTAACTCTTTGTGAATCTGGGCCATAGGGTTTACTAAAATTATTTTGATTGTTTCATTTATCAGTGTGTAATAACAGCAGTGGCAATAGAAGCATTGCCCTTCTCTTATGTAATTGACAAAAACAATAACCATAGGAAAACTGAGTTTTTTTTCTTCATTAAAATGTTGGTAAATAGGCTTTCACTAAAAAAATAAAAATTAATTATTTTACGTGTCAAAGTGTCACAGAAGGAAAAATATGGTACATCTTGAAAACATTTAATTACATTTTTTGTGAATGTTGAAAGTTCAGTATTGTGATATTTTTTTATTCAGTTAATGCAATATTCCAATTCCTCACTACCTCCCATTCCGATAAACCTCAATGCTCTCTATCCAATTCTTTAGAAGGACATGCTTGTTATAGACAAATGAAATCACTTCACACTGAAGGTATAGACTCTCGGCTGGAAGATAATCACCTGGTTCTGGGTATTAATGGACTTCAGCTTTTTCATTTAACCCCTTTTCTAGTGAAAGGTTCAGTAGCTAGATTGCTATGAAGTCCCAGTGCTGTCTCCTCTCTGTGATGGACAAAAAATGACAAGAGAAATATATTCTGATGAAATGGTGCGAATGTTCTAGACTGAAGACATGACATGAAATCTTAATATTCCAAAATATGTAGCTAGTGTGATGCTGGAAAATGTTGGGAATGCTGTTGTTTTGTGCCTTTTACATTGATCTTGCAAAGAAAACAACATGTGGATTAATAGGAATATACTGTAATTAATAAGATAAGCGTGTTTTGTGAATGGGGGATCCCACCGGAACCTACTGATACTGGAAGTGACCAAGGGTCACCAGTGAGAAGAGTGGAGGCCATGGCTCAATAGAATTTAGACTTCCTTAGTAGAGCCACTGAATATATTCCATATAACACAAATTAAATTATTGAAAGGTCCAATAAAAGCTTTGCTAGATTACCCGAATAGAAACTGAATATTTGTTCTGAATAAACTGCGTGTACAGTTTGTACAAAAAAGTGAGGTTTCTATTATTATACAGTATATATATATATATATATATATATATATATATATATATATATATATATATATATATATATATATATATATATATATATATATATATATATATATATTTATAGTATAATAATAGAAGTCTCAAAGCCTCACTTTTTTTTGTACAAACTGTACACACAGCAGTTTAATCTTCAAACTGATGATAACCCACTATTGCATTTCCAGCATGAAACAAATATAGCCAACATTTCCAGCATCAAATCATTTTTGCAGTTTTCCAAAGAAATGTTTATTTTTTAAATGCCCTCTTAGCCTGTTTGGCCATTTCTATCTAGCAAGTGTCAGTACCAGGATTCATGCTGTAACTTTAATGCCGCTTACACACAATCGGAATTTCCGACAAGAAATGTTCACTGTGAGCTTGTAGTAGGAGATTCTGACCGTGTGTAGGCTCCATCAGTCATTTCCTGACAGAATTTACGACAAGAAAAATTTGAGAGCTGGTTCTCAATTTTTCCAACAGCAAAAGTTCTTGTTGGAAATTCCGATCGTCTGTATGCAATTTTGACTCTCAAAAATCCTACACATGCTCATAATCAAGCAGAAGAGTCGAGATGCCTATTGAACTTAATTTTTCTCAGCTTGTTGTAGTGTTGTACGTCACTGCGTTTTTGACGCTCGGAATTCCGACAACATTTGTGTGACTGTGTGTATGCAACACAAGTTTGAGCCAAAATTCCGTCAGAAAAAAATCCAGGCTTTTGTTGTCAGGATTTCCAATCGTGTGTACGCACGCGGCATTAGGCTCAGCAAAGCCTACCTGAGAAAATTCTTATCTGGAAGTAATGATGATTGGCCAGCTCCCTGCTGTCCCTGTTTAAGGCTGGGTTCACACTACTACACTACTTTCATCCTACTTTGCTCTGTGTTCAATGTTTCCCTATAAGGGCGTCTTGTAGCGTCCTACACAAGTCGGTCCGACTTTGAAAATGCTCCCTGTACTACTTTTGGTCCTACATTGATCCTACTTCAGGCCCATTGAATATCATTGAAGTCGGACCAAAGTAGTATCCTGTTCATGAAAGTAGGATGGATGTAGGACCAATGTAGGATACATGTAGGACCAATGTAGCAGAGCAAAGTAGGATGAAAGTAGTGTAGTAGTGTGAACCCAGCCTAAAGCACCTGTTGCACACACAATCAGTGCTCATGGTAGTGGATAATGCCTAGTATGCTCTTGCTTGACCCAGCTTATATTTAGGCTTTGTTTTACTGTGTATGACCCTGATTGCTCTGACCCTGCTATCTCCAATGTGATTGTGTACCCTTTAGACTCTGATCTACTTGTGTGTGACTCGGCTCCTCAGCAGTGCTGGGACAAGGCCATTTGGTGCCCATGGCGAAGATGGCAAACTGCACCCCCCCCCCCCCCCCCCCCGTTTTTAAGAAAGAATCAGTGTTGTTTCAAAATATGGCTCAAAATAACACAAACACTTTTTTTTTTATCTGCCATTTTTTTTAACAAAGTGCTGGTCACCTCAGTCAGCCTCCTCCACCAGCACACTGGTGGCAATTGATGGGGACAACTGGCAGCACGCTGGCGGCAATTGATGGGCACAGTGGGGCAAACTGACAACAATTGATGGTTACAGTGGCTGCGTTTGATGGCACAGTGGCTGCGTGTGATGGGCACAGTGGCAACAATTGATGGCACAGTGGCTGCGTGTGTTGGCACAGTGGCTGCATGTGATGGCACAGTGGCTGCGTTTGATGGGCACAGTGGCTGCATGTGATTGGCACAGTGGCTGCGTTTGATGGGTACAGTGGCGACAATTGATGGCACAATGGCTGCATGTGTTGGCACAGTGGCTGCATGTGATGGCACAGTGGCTGCAATTGATGGGCACAGTGGCTGCGTGTGATGGGCACAGTGGCTGCATTTGATGGGCACAGTGGCAACAATTGATGGCACAGTGGCTGTGTTTGATTGGCACAGTGGCGACAATTGATGGTGGCACAGTGGCTGCGAGTGTTGGCACAGTGGCTGCGTGTGTTGGCACAGTGGCTGCATGTGATGGCACAGTGGCTGTGTTTGATGGGCACAGTGGCTGCATGTGATGGCACAGTGGCTACGTTTGATGGGTACAGTGGCTGCATGTGATGGCACAGTGGCTGCGTTTGGTGGCACAGTGGCTGCGTCATGTGATGGGCATAGTGGTGACAATTGATGGCACAGTGGCTGCATTTGATGGGCACAGTGGCTGCATGTGATGGCACAGTGGCTGCGTTTGGTGTCACAGTGAGACTGCAATTAATGTTTTTTTTTTTGTCAGAGAAGGCAAGCGTGGCTCAAAATAACAGAATTTTTTTTTTAACCTGCCATTTTTTATTAAAAAAATGATGGTCACCTCAGTCCGCCTGATGTCACATTGGCCGTGCACGTTCCAGCTTGGTTCCAGAATCTGGGCCGCCTCATCGCATGTTCACCTCCTCACTAATACACTTTGCCAGGGACTCTGCAGGACGACTCTCTCTCTCTCCCCCAGACAGATGAGGATTACAGTGATCCGCAGAAGGACTAATAATTTAATGCCTATGACCTCTTAGTCTCTTGTAAGTGTTTTTAATCCCATTGTGCCTGTAATAAATCTTTTAACCACTGCACTTAGAGGCGCCTTTCTCTTTCCTTTATGACCGTCCAGAGCTGCATCTTTTCTATAAAGTTCTGCCATCAGTGCCATCTCTCCACTGCTACTAAGGACCGAATACCCAGTTTTACCAGAGCACATTTATCTTTCCCCTACAAGTACCAGCCAGGCTGCTCTTCCCTTTATTTCTGCTTATGGTATGTATTCTTGTTTACATATTGTGTACATCTGGACAAAAGTGGGCCGGTGACGGCGGTGAATGTGGTGTATCTGGATTTTGCGAAAGCCCCCCCATATTCTTAGGGGTAGATTCAGATAGAACATACAATGGCGTATCTCCAGATACGCTGTCGTATCTTAGAGTCCGGCCGATCGTATCTATGCGCCTGATTCATAGAATCAGTTACGCATAGATTTCCCTAAGATCCGACCAGCGTAAGTGTTTGTCGTATCTTAGGCTGCATATTTACGCTGGGCGCTATGTGGCGCTTCCATAGATTTACGCGAGGAATATGCAAATGAGCTAGATACGCCGATTCAGAAACGTACGTCCGGCTGGCGCATTTTTTTATGCCGTTTACGCTAGGCTTTTTTCGGCGTATAGTTACCCCTGCTATATGAGGCGTAGCTAATGTTAAGTATGGCCGTCGTTCCCGCGCCGAGTTTTGAAATTTTTACGTTGTTTGCGTAAGTCGTTCGCGAATACGGCTGTACGCCATTTACGTTCACGTCGAATCCAATACGTCCTTGCGGCGTAATTTGGAGCAATGCACACTGGGATATTTTACGGACGGCGCATGCCAAAAAAAAACGTGATAAACGCGGGGTCAAGTAAAATTTTAATAAAACATGCCCCCAACATCCCCATTTGAATTAGGCAGGCTTACGCCGCCACACATACGTTACGCCGCCATAACTAAGGGCGCAAGTTAGTTCTGAATACAGAACTTGTGCCCAAAGTTACAGCGGCGTAGTGTATCGGAGATACGTTACGCCCGCAGAAAGATGCGCGCATCTTTCTGAATCTACCCCTTAATCTACAAGCTGAGGTCTGTAGACATGGACCATACATAAGGTTTGTTCTTGGATAGAAAATTGGCTCTATCTCAGTGTTTGCTGATGACACAAAAATATGTAGGGCAATAACACAGCAGGATATAACAGGATATAGAAACTTTACAAGAGGACCTGAATAAATAAATGAAGTTTAACATTACAATATAAACGCAAGTTATTCATTAGGAGGAGAACGCCTATGGGCTTCCAGGATAGGGAAGGATCTAGGGGTCCTAGTAGAAAACAGACTGAGCAATAGAATGCAGTGTCAGGCTGTGGTTACCAAAGCCAGCAGAATATTAGCATGCATTTAAAAAGGGAATCTACTCCTAGAGATAAAACAATTATTCTGCCACTTTACAAACATCTGGTTTTGCCGCATTTGAAGTATTCTGTCTAGTTCTGGTCACCAATTGATTGGAAAGGTAGTGCTGGAGCTGGAGAGAGTTCAGAAAAGGGCAACTAAATTATTATGGGGATTGGAGGACCTCAATTTTGAGGAATGGCTACAATGACTACAAGCGCTAAATGTATTCTCCTTGGAGAAGAGACACTTGAGAGGAGATATGATAGCGATATACAAATATCTCAACGTGATCGCAGCGTTAGGCCCCGTACACACCATAGAATCCATCTGCTGAAAAATCTCAGCGGATCGGTTTCAGCGGATAGATTCTATGGTGTGTACAATCCAGCGGATCTGTTTCCGCGGATTTTTCTCCCATGCGATGGATTTCCAGCAGATAAATATTTGAAGACATGTCTTCAAATCTATCCGCTGGAATTCATCCCAACGGATTGATCCGCTGGTCTGTACAGACTCACCGGATCAATCCGTCCGAAGGGATCCCCCGCATGCGTTGTAATGATTCGACGCATGCGTGGAATTCCTTATATGACTGCGTCGCGCACATCGCTGCGTCATCATCGCGGCGACGGCGCGACACGTCATCGCCAGAGGATTTCGGCGCGGATTTCGATTCGATGGTGAGTACACTCCATCGCATCAAAATCCACGCAAATCCTCAAGAGGATTTATCCGTGGAAACGGTCCGCTGGACCGTATCCGCGGATAAATCCTCCCGTGTGTACGGGGCCTAAGTATGAAACTTTTCAGTCCTAGGGAGTGTATAAAGACATTGGGCTACATGATTAGATTGGAAGAGAAGCGGTTAAACTTTAAGCTGCGTAGGAGGTTTTTCACTGTCAGGTCAGTAAGGATGTGGAACTCTCTTCCACAATTGGTAGTGTTGGCAGGAAGTATGAATACTTTTTTATTTTTTTATATATATTTATTAAGTTTTCATACAAAAGCACAACATTTTTGAATCAGGAGTAGTATGCCAGCAAGGGCAACAAAGTAAAAGACATAGTACAACATAAAAAGTCAGATAGAATCACGGTACTTGGAGCCTACAAACATTCATATGAGAACTAGTAGCATATTATCTGGTCTAACAAGAGTAACTAACAAATAATTCTACCAAAAAGACGTCCTAAGGAGTGGAAGCAGGTGAACGTTCCACTCGGGAACGGGTAGAAAGATTAATAAAGTTATGAAGAAATAAACAACATATTACATCAAATAATGTACTACTTGATAACATAGAGTAGGTGGAATGCCTATGGGAGGGGATATGGGGATTCAAGGAGGTGGAGGAGAACTGGATCCTAAGTTTGGCCAGTATCTTGGCAAGGTCTGCGCGGGGTACCAGTCCGTATTGCAAAAGGGAGTCATATGAAAAGAGATCTCTTCTGGAGAGGAAGAACGTTCCATGAAGCGACGCCACCTGGCAAAATAACATTTTAGTGATATAGAATGTTGGGTGATAGTGTCCATTTTCTCAATGTGAAACAGGGTTTGCAGGGCTTATTTCACTGAAGCAATTGAATACTTTTAAAAGACTTTTTGACGTGCATCTTAGCGAAAACAATATACGGGATATGGTAAATTATTTTCTTTTTCCTACACACACACCTACACAGGTTGAACTGAATGGACTGTTGTCTGTATTCAACCTTACCAACTATGTTAAAACACACAATCAGCACATCAGAACTGTTTTCTTTGCTACCTAACTCCTGATCTGACAGGAGGTAGTCCTTGACTCTAGCTCCCAGGGCCGGCGCTAGGCATAGGCAAGTCAAGCGGCTGCCTAGAGCGCCAGGGTAGGGGGAGCGGCAAAATTCAGATCATTAAAATACTGTCACTGTTCCTGAACAAAAGTTATGCTGCCAGACAGTGCAGCCGCCCTCCGCTCTTATCTAACTCAGCAGCAGTACAGGCACAGAGCGCACCATGACAGGCAGCACAGCCCCTCCCCCCCCCACACACAATATGAATTCAGCCGCTGTTTCCACTCCCCCCTGTACCGCTGGCATCTCTTACTATACAGGGGAGGGGGGGGGGCGATCAGCAGCTCTGTGATGTCCTCTACCCAGCAGTTCCGAGTGTCAGTGTGTGTAGAATGGACAGGGGAGGAGGGGCTTCTGACCCGAGCAGAGACCAGATTCAGTGCACAAGTTTGTCCCTCTGCTTGTACACTCTGCAAACTTGTCCATACATGCTGGGCTCAGAGGCTCCTCCCCTCTCCATTGTATACATGACACTCAGGAAGTGACCTGTGCTGGCTGGAGGGACATGCTGCAGACATCGCAAGGGAACACGTTCAAGGGCTGCTGCATTTATACTTCTCATGTAAGGTTAGCCTGACACTGACTGTCCCCCCCACCTGTGACACTGCCCCCTCCACCTATGACACTGCCTGTGACACTGACTGCCCCCCCACATGTGACACTGACTGCCCCCCCCACATGTGACACTGACTGCCCCCCCCACCTGCGACACTGACTGCCCCCCCACCTGTGACACTGCCCCCTCCACCTATGACACTGCCTGTGACACTGGACCCCCCACCTGTGACACTGCCCCCTCCACCTATGACACTGCCTGTGACACTGACTGCCCCCCCACATGTGACACTGACTGCCCCCCCCACATGTGACACTGACTGCCCCCCCCACATGTGACACTGACTGCCCCCCCACCTGTGACACTGACTGCCCCCCCCCACCTGTGACACTGCCCCCTCCACCTATGACACTGCCTGTGACACTGGACCCCCCACCTGTGACACTGCCCCCTCCACCTGTGACACTGGACCCCCCACATGTGACACTGACTGCCCCCCCCCCACCTGTGACACTGACTGCCCCTCCACCTGTGACACTGCCCCCTCCACCTATGACACTGCCTGTAACACTGGACCCCCCACATGTGACACTGACTGCCCCCCCCACCTGTGACACTGACTGCCCCCCCCCACCTGTGACACTGACTGCCCCCCCACCTGTGACACTGACTGCCCCCCCACCTGTGACACTGACTGCCCCCCCACCTGTGACACTGCCCCCTCCACTTATGACACTGCCTGTGACACTGGACCCCCCCACCTGTGACACTGACTGCCCCCCCACCTGTGACACTGACTGCCCCCCCCACCTGTGACACTGTCCCCTCTACTTATGACACTGCCTGTGACACTGGACCCCCTCCACCTGTGACACTGGACCCCCCACCTGTGACACTGACTGCCCCCCCCCACCTGTGACACTGACTGCCCCCCCACCTGTGACACTGACTGCCCCCCCCACCTGTGACACTGACTGCCCCCCCACCTGTGACACTGACTGCCCCCCCCACCTGTGACACTGCCCCCTCCACTTATGACACTGCCTGTGACACTGGACCCCCTCCACCTGTGACACTGGACCCCTCACCTGTGACACTGACTGCCCCCCCCACCTGTGACACTGACTGCCCCCCCCCACCTGTGACACTGACTCCCCCCCCACCTGTGACACTGACTGCCCCCCCCACCTGTGACACTGCCCCTCCACTTATGACACTGCCTGTGACACTGGACCCCCCCCCACCTGTGACACTGGACCCCCCACCTGTGACACTGACTGCCCCCCCACCTGTGACACTGACTGCCCCCCCCCACCTGTGACACTGACTGCCCCCCACCTGTGACACTGACTGCCCCCCACCTGTGACACTGACTGCCCCCCACCTGTGACACTGACCGCCCCCCACCTGTGACACTGGCCTCCCCCACCTGTGACACTGGACCCCCCCCACCTGTGACACTGGACCCCCCCCACCTGTAACACTGACTGCCCCCACCTGTGACACTGGACCCCCCACCTGTGACACTGGCCTCCCCCACCTGTGACACTGGACCCCCCCACCTGTGACACTGGACCCCCCCCCCACCTGTGACACTGGACCTCCCCCACCTGTGACACTGGACCCCCCCCCCCACCTGTGACACTGGACCCCCCCCCCACCTGTGACACTGGACCCCCCCCACCTGTGACACTGGACCCCCCCACCTGTGACACTGGACCTCCCCCACCTGTGACACTGGACCCCCCCCACCTGTGACACTGGACCTCCCCCACCTGTGACACTGGACCCCCCCACCTGTGACACTGGACCCCCCCCACCTGTGACACTGGACCTCCCCCCACCTGTGACACTGGACCTCCCCCCACCTGTGACACTGGACCTCCCCCCACCTGTGACACTGGACCCCCCCACCTGTGACACTGGAACCCCCACCTGTGACACTGCCCATATTAGCGGCGTGCTAGCAGTCTCCATGCCGGCTCTCAGCGGCCCCGATTCCGGCTCTCAGCGGCCCTGATCCTGTGTGCCAGCAGCCTCCATGCCGACTCTCAACTGACCTGATCCTGCCTCTCAGCGTCTTGTGCAAGGTAAGCGGAATCATGGTGTTGCTATTGGGCAGGGGGGTGCAGGTCACACCGGGTGACGCCAATCCGAGGTCCCGGAGGCAGGGCTTTTTTTTTCATCCGGCGCTAGCCCTGTGTCTTCCTCTCACTTGTAATACAGAAGCTCAGCTTTTGTATTTAGAAGTGACCGCGCAGTTCTCCGGGTAGTAAACATGCACTGAATTATCCTGGGTTTAGCAGCGCTCCTGTTATGTGAGGGGGGAAGGCCAATGACATTCCTGGTGCCAGGGGAAGTCATCCATCCAGGCCTGCTGCTGCCATGTTGACTGCTGTAATAGTGCGATTGCCGGCACCCACAGCATCTTCCCTGCAGCTATCCTATCCACATCCCCAACAAACAGGTCAGTTTCAAATTGATGACATTGTCTGCAGGAACAGATCCCATTTTCCCCAGATCCCCCATACCAATATCTGCCATCACCAGATAACAACTCCAACTAGTCCAGCTAGCTATTGCCCTCTCGGCCCCCCATGGTGAGCCCTCCACATCTCTGACTTGGATCTGTCCAGACATGACAGATGAGAATGTATTGGGGGGGGGGGATTTGTGTGAGGAGGGGGGATTTGATGCGAGAAGGAGGGATTCGTGCAAGAATGACCAATTGGGGGGATTTGATGCGAGGAGGAGGGATTGGAAGGATTTGTGCAAGGAGGGGGGATTTGTGCGAGAAGGGGGATTGGTGCTTGGAGAGGGGGTTGGGGGGATTTATGCAAGGAGAGAAGGAGATTTGTGCTAGGAGAGGGGATTGGGGAGGATTTGTGCTAGGAGGGGGATTTATGCAAGGAGGGGGGATTTGTGTGAGGAGGGGGGAATTTTGGGGATTTGTGCTAGGAGGGGGGATTTATGCAAGGAGGGGGGATTTAGGCAAGGAGGGGAGATTGGGGGATTAATGTGAAGAGGGGGGATTTGTGCAAGAAGGGGGATTGTGCTAGAAGAGGGGATTGGGGGATTTGTGTGAGGAGGGGGATTTGGAGGGGAATTTGTGCTAGGAGCAGCAACAGGACAACATGGTGTCACCCCCATGGACGGTAGACACCATATTTTACCACACTGAGCGGAACTTCACACAGAAGCACTCCACCTGCTTATGTGTGTTTGCACCAGGCACCCAGGGGGGGACATGCCCACATTTGCTGGTGGGAATGCCGGAGGTGTCTTTCCCCACCTGTCAGGACTGTAGCATGGAGCTACAAGTTCTGTGAAACTCCTCCTAGGCTCCATGCTACAGTTCTGACACTCAAAGGTGTCAGCAGCACTGTGTTTAAAAAAAAAAAAAAAAAAAGCACAGGGAGACATATCAGTCTGCGCATTGGTAAGAGAGGAGGAGGGAATTGGTGAGAGAGCTGGGGGGAAATTAGTAACAGAGGAGGGGGGACATGGTGAGAGACGGGGGCATTAGTAAGAGAGGAGGGTGGAATTAGTGGGAGAGCTGGGGGGCATTAGTAATAGAGGAGGGTGGAATTGGGGGGCATTAGTAAGAGAGGAGGGGGGACATGGTGGGAGAGCTGGGGGGCATTAGTAAGAGAGGAGGGGTGGTTGGTGGGAGAGCTGGGGGGGGGATTAGTAACAGAGAGAGATTGGTGAGAGAGCTGGGGGGACATTAGTAACAGAGGAGGGTGGAATTGGGGGGCATTAGTAAGAGAGGAGGGAGGAATTGGGGGCATTTGTAAGAGAGGAGGGGGGGATTGGTGGGAGAGCTGTGGGGGGGGGGGGCATTAGGGATTTGAGGTGTGAAGGTTCAAATCCAGTTTTGTAAAAAAATAAAAATAAATGTAGATCCCTTTGCAGGTCAAAAAATTTGCATTTTTTATTGTTTTTACTAGGAGCGTAGCATTGTCAGTGTATCTGTCGCTCGTACAGACAGGCAGTTACACAGTTGGCCTCTCTGTATACTGCTTTAGCCTAGAAATAGGTGAAGAGGCACCACAAAAATCTCAGTGAGGGGCGGAGCGAATGGTGCGGCTAGGGTGTCAAAAATCCTTGCACCAGCCCTGCTAGCTCCACAAAACAATAGATGATACTTACAGGGCTGCCATCACCTAGTCTCTCTCTGCATACTTTTAGTGACCATAAGATGACAGATTGTCAGGACACACTGCTTTTTTTTCTTTTCTTTTTAAAATCAGTTTCATTTGTCAGACTTTCAGAAGACAAAAATGGGAAATTAACCATTATTTTATCTAAAGTACATGTTTTTTTGTCTGTACTCAGTGGACCTTACCAGTTGGTTTGTGTACAGTTTAACTTTGACTGGGTAAACCTATCTATTCATAAATGAGGCCTGACGAGTTGACTAAAAAAACAAGGGGTATGAACATGACAGAAAAGTATGACTAGATATTGATACAAAAGTCCAATTGCAACAATGAGTCTTAGTTGCAGGTTTAATGTAGTAACTGGGTGTTGGTAGAGGCCCATTTGATTATCAGTGATATTGCCACAAGGAAAAATAAAGAAGAATTCCAGATATAGTATATTTTTACTTAGTTACATTAGTCCAGATTGGAATGCATCAGAATGCATCAAAATACATGCCAGCCGTTCACCATGGGACCCAGAAGCAAATGAAGATCACTGAAGTAGACATGTCTACTTCAGTTGTTTCCAGATTCAAGGGAGTTTGGCCAGGTATGGTATATACATAGTTATATTAGTCCAAGCTGGACCAATGGAACTATGTAAAAAATTACTATGCCTAGATTTCATCTTTAAAGGACTGCTATTCGAAATTGTGTTTCTGCTCCCTAATATCCTCCTTTGTTTCTCCCAGTTAACAGGTTAGATAGGATGTTAGAAGCAATGGGGCAAAATATTGCTTATACAGTATAGTTATATCAACTATTACAAAGAAATGCTGATTGTCTACTAGACAGAAGTCATAAAAAAACTGTTTCTCAGACAGCAATGCAGAAGTATAGTGGCACTGGAGGCAAGACAAAGAAATATAAGGTACCGTATTTTTCGGACGATAAGACGCACTTTTTTTCCCAAAAAATATGGGTGAAAATGTGTATGCGTCTTATCGCCCGAATGCACATCAGGCACTGCCCCCCGCCGCCGCTGGCAACACCCCCTGCCACTGCCGACACCACCCCCTGCCTCCGCTGGTAACTCCCCCCCGCCACTGCAGCAAGCTGCCCCCCCGCACTAAAAAAAGGCCCCCACGTGTTCCAGACGGCCGCACAGATTCCTCCATTATACCGCATGCAGTAAATGTCCTGGGGCGGTCCCCATTTACCTGGGCTCGGCTTTCCTCGGACGGGAGGGGGCGGTCCCTGCTCAGCTGGGCTTGGATATGCTGCTCGGGAAGAGGGGTGGTCCCTGCTCAGCTGGGCTCAGCCATACTCAGGGGAAAGGGGGCGGTCCCTGCTCAGTTCACTTCGGCTGTGCTCTTCCCTGCTCAGCTCAATTCGGCTGTTCTCGGCTATGCTCGGGCGGTCGGTCTTGACGTCGGAGGTACAGTCACAGACTCAGTGATATAACATGTAAGCAGTAAGCACTGACCGGCAAATGTTTTAGAAGAAGAATGCTCACTACCGTGTGTCCATAGCCGCTGTCCCTGTCCATAGCCCCTGTCCCAGTCCATGTCTGCAGCCCCTGTCAATGTCTGCAGCCCCTGTCCCAGTTTATGTCTGCAGCCCCTGTCCATGTCTGCAGCCCCTGTCTGCAGCCCCTGTCCCTGTCTATGTCCGCAGCCCCTGTCCATGTCCACAGCCCCTGTCCCTGTCCATGTCCATGTCCGCAGCCCCTGTCCATGTCCATGTCCGCAGCCCCTGTCCCTGTCCATGTCCGCAGCCCCTGTCCCTGTCCATGTCCGCAGCCCCTGTCCCTGTCCATGTCCGCAGCCCATTTCCCTGTCCATGTCCGCAGCCCCTGTCCAGGTCCACAGCCCCTGTCCATGTCCGCAGCCCCTGTCCCTGTCCATGTCTGCAGCCCCTGTCCCTGTCCATGTCTGCAGCCCCTGTCCCCGTCCATGTCCGCAGCCCCTGTCCATGTCCGCAGCACAGCCCCTGTCCATGTCCATGTCCACAGCAAATATTTTAGTACATAATTTGGTTCAGAATATATTTTTTCTTGTTTTCCTCCTCTAAAACCAAGGTGTGTCTTATGTTCAGGTGCGTCTTATAGAGCTAAAAATATTAGGCCCAAAGGTCTATGATTTTAGAAGGTCGATATCACCCATGTCCAACCCTAATTTATTTTTAAGCCCCATATTCTGTATTTCAAAATGTATACTATAGCTAAGTAAACCAGAATAATAGGTAGGTATATGCACATAAAAGCAATGACTTTTTCACTACGATATACAGGTCATCAGCCATGAAACAGACCATACTGTATTTGTCATGATTATCATATTTATTTTTCCCATAGAATATACCAAACTGTGTGCAATTTTTTTTTTGCAGATTTTATTTATGGAAAGTGCTACCTTTTTTTTTGGGGGGGGGGGGGGGTTCATGTAGACCCCTGTCCGTGTGCTTTCTTATAAATATTGAAGAATTCAAAAACAGTAATTAGACGCTTTTAATTGCCTTGGAAGAGTTTTTATTTGGATCAATATCAGTGCCTTGCTATTGATTAAAGTCTGTGAAGGGAATTCAACAAAGTTTCCTAGTTTACCAAGATTAATTAGCAGGCTCGTTAGCGCTAGAAAATTTGCAGAATATCCATAAAAATAATCCATGCTTTTACTGACACCCTTTAATAAATGTATACAAAACATTATGAAACTTAGAATATCATAATATTGAACATAGGATCTGGAATCAGTGAAATCAGCAATGGTTTGCTCATTTTTTGAATATTCCTAAATGGAGAATGTCGTTTAGATTTTTTAAATTGTATTTGTTATTATTATTATTATTATTATAGTCTTATGGACCTACAAAGCAATAAATAAACTGACATCAAACTTACCAGGAAGTTGGGTCCTTTACTCCATTAAGAGACAATTTGCTCTGAATGAACAAAGTGACAAAGTCTGTGCAAAAGGCCCCCCAACCCACTGACATTTATCACACCAGCACTTCCCCCTGCTTCTTTACTTGGTGTTTCAGGATATTTGGAAGCATATATAACAGTGCTTGGACCTAGCAGCTAATTGAGGCTCATAGCCTAAAAAGCTTTCTATTGAACTGATTAGCTGCACATAGCCAGTGCTGTCTTGACTATAGCTTTCTTATTCATAGCCCTGTATCTGTTACCAGCAAACGTTACCAACCCGGTTTGCCTTAGCTTGCTCCTGATAGTCACCTGTACAAACCTTGGGTTGCACTAGGTCTATGCTTCTGCCTCCCCCTTCTGTTCCTGACCTGTTTGTTTGTTTCTGACTCTGGTCTGATTCCATACTTTCAGGAAAGGAGAAATATGCCCAGGCACATAGCTATGGGCAGAAGGGGAATTTCTGTAGACCATAGACAGAGAATATCTGTTAGCCGTACGCACATGCATATGTGCGCTCCCACCACTAGAGTGGCGCCAAGTGTACTATATAAACACCTCTGCTGCACTAGGACTTTGCCTTATGGTCTACAGCATTCTGATACCTGCTACCTGTTCCATATGTTTGATCTCCTGATGACATTCTGATCCATTTGACCACGCTTGTACTCTACCTGAACTGATCCTGGCTTGCTCTTTGACCATGTCTCTGCTTAACCCCTCTGTCTGTCTGTTTTCCGTTGCCAACTCCAGCCTGAACCTGACTACTCTGCTGCCTACTGCTCTGTTCCTGATGTTCCTGCTAGTGAGTAGTGACCGACCCGGCTTGCCTGACCCTGCTCTGTGCTCAGCCTGCCAAGTACCTGCTGTCTGCTATCTGCCAGTCTGCCAAGCACCTGCTGTCTTCCCCCTGCCTGCCTGCCAAGTACCCACTGCCCTGCGTCACAATCCAGACTGCATTTGTGTGCTCACAGACCTCTCATCTACAGCCTTCACCATCTGAACTGCTAGGCACTCGTGCCACTCTAGGCTTCTGTGCCTCCTGTTTAGGGGTACCAGGCCGGTGGTGTAAGAGATTGACTTCCTCTCCACATCAGGCTCCATCTCCAGGTACGTGACACATACTATGCTTCTACCTATGTTATCGTACTTGATCTGATCACCAGTTGCTGACCTTGCCTAACTTTGCACTAGTCCTACGTTTCTGTTCCATGTTCATCTCAAAGCTGAAATCTTAGATGAATTTTCTGCCTACACACCAGCTTCAGGTCACACCCTCTGCAGCAGCCTACTACCTGTCAACTTCTCCTGTGGTTGTCAGCTGCTGGTGAGGAGTTCTGGACTTGTATCCTTCTGCCCAGTCTTCTGCCCATCATCTCCTGTGGGGAAGCTACTCAGCACTAACCAATTCAGTTACACCAGCTACTAGCAAGATCTATGAAGCACTTGTGAAACTCTGTGCAATTGTGCCACTTGTTCACTTTACCAGGGTCCTTGAGCTGGAGGTGTAGGTGAGGCCATCCTTGTCTCTTCAGGCTCCTCCATCAAGTACGTGATTCTGCTGCATATATGTGTAGATGCCTCTAGGTGCCTGCACTTTTTGTTTTTTTGTTTTGAGTTTGCATCTCCATAAGGGCAGGTGTTGCTCAGTCTAGTTATCTATGAACCCCAAAAAAACATATTGACTGTGTAATTACAGATTGGTCTTCAGATAGCCTCTCGATCTCCTCCTACGCATTTTAATCTCAATACATTTAAAGCCCATAGTCATGCTCCTCCTCTGCCAACATCAGTGGCTATGGGGGCTCACTTCATTCTAATGTAAATTGTTCTACATCTGAAAAGCTGAACAAATTCACCCTTCTTTCTATCAGGCTTAACACATTTTGCAAACAGAAGAGTATAAATAGCCTGGCAGAAATAGCATGAGCTCAGTAAGTGATGGGCAGATGTCTCCAGCACAGTCTCATATCTGATGACATTTGTGCGGCCAGTGGAACAGACCATTCTAGAGTCATTCATGCATTCGCCACAGAACAAGGTTCATTCTCATCCAAGACAGTCAACTGAATTCATTTTACATACGGTGGGAAAAAAGAGGTGTAATTTTATTTTCAGTAAAGTTAGAGAAAGGTGACTCATATCGCTGGGGCTGACAATATATTGGCAACCAGATAATTTAGAAATGTCAATCATCATGTCAGGAACTTTCGGGGGAATATACAAGAGTAAAACTACTTGACAAATGGTGACATCATTTTATGAAAACCTTTATAAACAATTGCATTTTGTACATGTATTCATTAAATCTGCATTTTTAATGAAAAATACTATTGGTATTTTTAACTATGCTATACAGTACAATTACTTGTATAAGTCTTTTCTATATTTTATTTCCATCATTACTTGCATGTCAGTTGAAATTTCAAATCAGGCTGACAGTGGAGGAATCTAAATAGCTGATGGAATTAATAGAGGAAAAGTTACTGGGTTACAGTAAACCATGCAGTTCTGTGTCAGTTTAACAGAATGACAAGCCAGCCTATTATTCGTTAGATGCCAAATAAATAAAAACATTTAGGTAGAATGAAAAAGTTTCTTAAACGCACATCCAGTAGGTAATCTGAAATCTGCATATCTACATAAAAAAAGTATATTATATGTACAAGATACACTTATAGCCCTATGCCTAAGGAGATCTGTTGAATAGGAATGTCCATCAACATTGTTACACTAGTGTTTTGTTTTTGTATTACCCACTTTAGGTACTCCACTGAAAAGCTGTCAGATATTTTCTTTATGCTCTAAAGCAGTCTTTCTTAAAGGGTCACTAAAGGATTTTTTTTTTTTTTGCTGAAATGACTGTTTATTGGGTATAGAGACATACAAGTTAACTGATTCCTTTTAAAAATGATTAAAAATTGTATTTAATCTATCATATAATGTGCCTCTAGTTTCACGTTCGGTTTTAAAGGTACATATATGAAGTTCCGGGTGAGAGGTGAGTCGGGAAGACTCACAGAACGAAAACAACAAATCCAGGGCAGTGTTTTGTTTTTAAAATTAATCTGATTGGTTCTGAGGAGTTTTAGACACACAGTAATGACAGCTTAGACCACCGTGAAAATCTCCCAGTACGATGGTTATAAGGAAACCAGGAAGTGTGGAGATCACAGCAGAATTACAGCTACTTCAAAGCAAAAACGAATAATGAGGACATGAAACCAGTACTGCAGTAAGGTAATGGAAGCTATTTAGCTAAAAAAAAAAATTCCTTTAGTGACCCTTTAACCAGGGTTCCATGGAACATTACAGTAGAGTCCCTCCTGGGATTGCCAAAGGCTCCTTGAGCAGTAAGCAATGGAAAATGAACCTACTAACTTCACTGACCACCAACAACAGGACCATTTTCCACCGTTATTATTATTATTATTATTATTATTATTATTATTATTATTATTATTATTTTAATTTCAAGTTCATTTTATTAATGAAAATACAGTCATATACTGTACAGCAGGTGGGTGTTAACCACTTCCATACAGGGCACTTATACACCTTCCTGCCCAGACCAATTTCTAGCTTTCAGCGCTGTTGCATTTTGAATGACAATTGCGTGGTCATGCTACACTGTACCCAAACTAAATTTTTATCAGTTTGTTCCCACAAATAGAGCTTTCTTTTGGTGGTATTTGATCACCTCTGGGATTTTTATTTTCTGCAAAAAAAATAAAAGAATGACCAAAAATTTAAAAAAAAAAAGTTTTTTTTGTTTCAGTTACAAAACATTGTAGATAAGTACGTTTTCTCCTTCACTGATGGGCACTGGTGGTACTGCACTGACGGGCACTGATAAGTGGCACGAATGGGCACGGATAGGCGAAACAGATGGGCACGGATAGGCGGCATGGATGGGCACAGATAGGCAGCATGGATGGGCACGGATAGGCGGCATGGATGGGCACTGATAGGCGGCATGGATGGGCACTGATAGGTGGCATGGATGGGCATAGATGGGCACTGATAGGTGGAACTAATGTACTGTAGTGTGTTGTACTAATGGATGCCAATCAGTGCCAAACAATAATGCCTGCCAATCAGTGATGCCCATTTTTGGCACTGATTGGCATCCATTGTGGGCACAGATTGGCATCCATTATTTCTGATTGTAATCCCTGGTGGTCTAGGGTGGCATACCTGTGGTGGGCATCCCTGGTGGTATAGTGGCATCCCTGGTGGTCCAGTGTGGGCATGCTCGGGGGGGCTGCGCTGATAATCGATCAGCACAAACCCCCCCGTCAGAGGAGCAGCCGATCGGCTCTCCTCTACTCGCATCTGACAGACGCGAGTGAGGAAAAGCCGATGACCGGCTTTTCCTGTTTACATCGTGATCAGCCGTGATTGGACACAACTGATCACGTGATAAATCTCTGTCAGAGACTCTTTACCTAGATCGGTGTTGTGGGGTGTCAGACTGACACCCTGCAACAACGATCGCCGCGATGCACGCCCCCAGGGGCGTGCAGTGGCTCAATATCCTGAGGATGTCATATGACGTCCAGTCAGGATATTGAAACCACTTTGCCGCCGTCATTTTGTTAAGGGCGGGCAGAAAGTGGTTAAAATGATTTACCCTAGATGTTAGATATGTTTGGTATGTCACATTGTTTATTAATTTAGTTACCATTATTAAACATTGTTTGTCCAATTTACTAATCATGCTAATGTATTGTGAACTGTAGGTATAAGACTTTTTAACAGGCTTTCCCTGGGACTTTAAAATAATTTCAAGGGTTCATCTGTGGTTTACAGAAAGGTTGGGAAAGACTGCTTTAGTTGCTTTGTCTTCGCATGACCCATTTTATGAATTCTCCTTGAAAGATGTTGGTTGTTTTCATTGTGCACTAATGTCATGGCTGTGTTTTTTTTTTTTTGTTTTTTTTTGGTAGGATGCATTTTGCAAAACTCCTCTGGAAATGTGTCAAATGTTGTTCTTATGCTCTAGAGCAGGAGTCTCCAACCTGTGGCCCTTTGCTAGCCTTTATCTTGCCTTTGAGGTACTATTCCACCCAATGATATAAGGCATTATTCCTCCCACTGACATATACTATGGGGCACTATTTTGTCCACTGCTATCAATGTTAGGACACTATTCCTCATACTAATACCAATAATAGGGCACTATTTTTGCCACAATGACGTAGCACTATTCTTCTTCCTGCTGGATATTACCGGGCAGCCATTTTTATTCTAAGGCCCCTTACACATGGTCGGACCAAACCGATGAGACTGGCCCGTCGGACCGTTTTCATCGGTTCACCTCTGAAGTGGCCGTACGGCCTGATATGTGTACACACTATTAGTCCAAAATCCGATCGGGTCAGAACGCGGTGACGTCAAACACACAACGTGCTGAATAAAATGAAGTTCAATGCTTCCAAGCATGCGTCGACTTGATTCTGAGCATGCGCGGGTTTTGAACCAATGCTTTTCTGTACTAACCATCGGTTTGGTCTGATGGGGCTGCGGTCCATCGGTTCGGTTTTGAAGCATGTTTAGAAATTTTGGACCGAAGGAAACCAGACCGATAGCCTATACACACGGTCGGTTTGGTCCGATGAAAATGAACTTCGGTTCATTCTCATCGGACCAAACCGACCGTGTGTACGGGGCCTTACTGATGCTGGGCGCGGGACATTTTCTACCACCACTGGCCACAATCCGGCCCCCCTAAAGTCTGAAGGACAGTAAATTTCCCCTTTTTTTGAAAAGTCTGGCGACCTCTACTTTAGTATATCCAAAAATATGTTAAAGTACTAATACTCAAACATTAGCAGCACTAGTGCAAAAATAGCATGAAATGGAGACATTGGGCCAGATTCACATAGAGATACGGCGGTGTATCTCCTGATACACCGTCGTATCTCTGACTTAGGCCAGTCGTATCTATGCAACTGATTCATAGAATCAGTTACGCATAGATATGCCTAAGATCCGACAGGTGTAACTGTGTTACACCGTCGGATCTTAACTGCAATTTAAAAATGGCCGCGGGGGGCGTTCTCGCTGATTTACACTGAGAAATATGTAAATCAGCGAGATACGCCAATTCACGAACGTACGCGGGCCCGACGCAGTGTTGTTACAACATTTACGTAGCGGTTTTCCCGGCCAATGTTAAGTATGGACGTCGTTCCCGCTTCAAATTTTTTACGTCGTTTGCGTAAGTCGTTCGCGAATAGGGCTGGACGTAATTTACGTTCACGTCGAAACCAATACATCGTTGCGGCGTACTTGGGAGCAATGCACACTGGGATATGTACACGGACGGCGCATGCGCCGTTCGTAAAACACGTCAATCACGGCAGGTCATCACACATTAGCATAAAACACGCCCCCCCTTCCACATTTGAATTACGCGGGCTTACGCCGGCCCCATTTACGCTACGCCGCCGCAACTTACGGAGCAAGTGCTTTGTGAAAACTGCACTTGCTCCTGTAAGTTGCGGCGGCGTAGCGTAAATACGATACGCTGCGCCGCCGTAACATCAAGCGCAGCTACCTGAATCTAGCCCCTAGTTGTTGCTTTGACTTGGTATGACAAATTGTATGGTCTTTTCTGGAAAGGCATTGGTTGTTTTTATTGTTCACTTAAGTCACGGTGCATCAGATCTTTTCCTTGTATGCTGAAGTCCTGGCTTGCTGATTTTTTTTCAGTATGACCAACTCTGTGAACTTCTCTGGAAAAGTTTCAGTTCTTTAAAGTAGCTGGATAGGTTTGTGATGGCTTAGATCTGCCCACCTTTCAGCCTTAGCTAGCATAGTCCACTAAACAAGAGCTAAGCTCTGGTCTTCTGTAAAAATCCAAACCATGGTAAATGCTTATTTTCTCTAGGGCGGTCGAAATAAGCAGAAATAATTACCTTATGCTTTGCTTCTCCTCTGAGGTATGACCAGTCGCAGTAGCTTCTCCTCATCACTTGACCAGTTGTAGTCAGTCCTACTTTAGCATGTACAATGCAGGACCAAGTGTTCTCCAATGTACATGAACACGTAAAGGGTCGACCCACACACTGGGAGCTCTGGGGAGTGGAGAAAGGCGTTGGCCTGTGAGGGAGAGGGTCAAAAGGTCAGTATTGTGTTTGTTCAATCCCCCAGATAAAGCCTATTTTGAGTGACTTCTCAATAATAAAGATATTTGCCCGGGAAGAACGTTTTGGGGTCTGACCTATGCAGATTAGGGATAAGGCAAGATAGAATTTCGCCATTTTCTGCATTTTTTGAATGCCCATATTATCCAAATGCTGTACCTTAAGAAAGCTTTGTTTTGTGACAGGTTTGCCTTCTGTCTGTCATAACCTGCATTTACAGTAATAACACATCAAAGCTGTTATCTTCCTTGAATGCAAATTAGTCATCACACTGTATTGACATTTAAGAATCAATAGTTGTATAAATCTTAAAATAGGCCAATTCAATTGCTACAAAATTACAGAAATGAAATGTGTGAAGTATACTTTCCAGCTGTTGCAGATATGCTCTAAGGCACTAAAGATGCTTTTGTTGTTTTCTTACTTTCTATCTTTTTTGTTATGATTAAAAATAATCTTTGCTGTGTATTGCAAAGATCCTGCATGATCAGCCCTCTGCCAACACATTATCAATATCATTTATTTTTAATTTTTTTTATGTACCTTGCTCACATAGCATATTCTACAATGTGAATTTATTTCCCAGCTGCTGCAGTATAGCAGATTTTTGTTTGTAAATGTCATATTGCATATTCTACTACAGCTCACAATTCTACTTTGCCAGTCCCAAAATTTCCACAGATTCCCCCTGCTGTTCTCAGAAGCCATGAGTTACCTTTTTACTCCTAGCGGTGAATCTTAGCACTGCATCTAATGGCTGAAAAGCAATTACCTGGACTGGAATGTATTAAAAACAGGGGTCAAGTCCTGGGGAAAAAAGTGTGGGAACTCCCACCCAAGATCCACTCCCCCACCCAAAAAAAATGATACGCTCATATGCATAATTACTAAACCGCATGTTTTTATTTTTTTTTTGATCCACTGTACCTTAGTAATCAGGGGTCAAGTCCTGGGGAAAAAAGTGTGGGAACTCCCACCAAAGATCCACTTCCCCACCAAAAAAAGAAATGATACGCTCATATGCATAATTACTAAACCGCAAGTTCTTTCTAAATCCCGCGATAACTCGCGGAAGACCTCCGCAGTGTCTCCTGGGAACAATGACAAAAGCTCCCAGGAGACATTGCAGCATCGAGGAAGTGACGGAATACCTGCACACTACCCAATGAATCCATATACAGTGACTCGAGCTGGGCATCGCCGCTTAGTGAAGGATTGGCTCGGGCGGCTCAGCTGCTCTCGGCTGCTCTAGTCCTGCAATGGGAACTGAGCTCCTGCTGTGAAAAAAGTGCAGGAACTCCGTTCCCTCGCGTTCCCGCAGGACTTGAGCCCTGTTAGTAATCCTTTATGTTAATGGCCGATTCCTGTATATGGATTCATCGGGTAGTGTGCGGGTATTCCGTCACTTCCTCGATGCCGCAATGTCTCCTGGAAGCTTTTGTCATTGTTCCCAAGGTCTGCCGCGAGTTATCGCGGGATTTAGAAAGAAGCAAGTTTAGTGACTCGAGCAGGGCATCGCCGCTTAGTAAAGGATTGGCTCGGGTGGCTCGGCTGCTCTCGGCTGCTCTAGTCCTGCCAAGGGAACTGAGTTCCTGCTGTGAAAAAAGTGCAGGAACTCCGTTCCCATGCATTCCCGCAGGACTTGAGCCCTGCTTAAGAACTTTTCATTTATTCTGTGATAGGTTGTTGCCTGTTGCCCTTTAGGCTCTTTAGGCACAAACATGCAAGTTCAGGGAATGCAATTTTGTACACAAATGTTTCCATTGCCTTTGGTGACTGCATTGGACTTCCACTGTCTATTGTCTGTAGGCATCTTTAAGTTCACCATACATGTTGCAGACTGAATAAACAATCTTTGTATAATTTCAATTAAATTTACCAAAATTATGTAATATCACACCTTACCTACACTGTTCATTTAACTTGAATCCAATCAGACAGGTCTTCATACTACATAAACCTTTGCAGAACTAAAATAGTCAAGATTGTAATATGTGTGTGGAAAGCAAAATAAAAGGGTATGAACAAATAAAATTGCAAATCAGGTAAATTAACAATTTGTGAATTAGCTAATCTGTAATTTTTATTTTATATTTGATTTATCACCAGAGAACATATTTGTGTATCTATTGTAAAGAGGGTACATTTAAAACGGTACACATCCCATTAATTTCACTACATCTGACTCAGAGAAACTTATAGCCAAGAGCAATTTATACATTCCTGCTGTGGGCCTGCTTATTCTGTGATAGATTTGTAATTAGGAGATAGTAAAATAACAAACATAGGGCCGGATTCAGCAAGAATTTACGCCGGCGTATCTATAGATACGTCGCGTAAATTCAAAGCTGCGCCGGCGTATCTTCTTTCTGTATTCAGAAAGCAAGATACGCCGAAATTAGGCTAAGATCCGACTGGTCATCCGAATGACCTAGATACGCCGATTCACAAATGTACGTGCACGGAATTTTTTTACGTCGTTTGCGTAAGGCTTTTCCGGCGTAACGTTGCTCCTGCTTCTATGAGGCGTACGCAATGTTAAGTATGGACGTCGTTCCCGCGTCGACTTTTGAATTTTTTATGTCGTTTGCGTAAGTCGTTCGCGAATAGGGCTGAACGTAATTTACGTTCACTTTGAAAGCAATGACGATTTGACAACGTCATTTGGAGCATGCGCACTGGGATACGTCCACGGACGGCGCATGCGCCGTTCGTTAAAAACGTCAAAAACGTGGGGTCACTACTATTTTACATAGTACACGCCCCCAACTAGCCTATTTTGAATTTTTGAATTAGGCGGGCTTACGCCGGCCCAGTTACACTGCGCCGCCGTAAGTTTCAGCGCAAGTTCTATGTGAATACACAACTTGCTGCTCAAACTTACGGCGGTGTAGTGTATCTGAGATACGCTACGCCCGCCTAAAGAAAGGCGATTCTCTCTGAATCTACCCCATTCATTTAGTGATATTGTCTTGCAAAATGTATTTTATTGTCTGTGCAATTTATAGACAATGATAAAACAAAACAAAAATACATATATTTTTTTTAATTAAAAAAATTAGGTTACTTAAGGAAAAGGTATAAATGTTCTATAATTTGTCCCAATAATAATGATACAAAAATTGTGATTCTGGTACAAAGCATCACAAGGTAATTTTCAATTAGAATGTCTATATCGGCCCTAAATACATTGCTGAACTTTGGGCTACCTACTTTACCCAAGGTACTTGATACTCGAAGGAGTCATCTGTGGTGTCAACACTTGCTTCAACAGGTGAGTGTGATGGACTCTGCTGATTATTTGGTGAGGGCTTTGAGGTTCTTATTGTCTCCTTAGGGGAGTTTAAAGCTGTAGAGTCTCCACTGGGCCCAGGGGACAGGGTTGAATCGACATCTCAGGATGCCCTGGGTGTTAATGACTCTGCTGGTAAGTTGGCTGCAGCCATGTCAGACATGTCAGTGGCTTCCAGCTGGCATCATTTTATCTAAATTGAGAGCACTGGGAAACTGAGACAACTGTGATCGCAAATGAGTCTGCTACAGTGCACAACGGACATCCAATTGCCACAGTGCCGGTCCAAGACATTGTGCTGCCTAGGACCAAGAATGAAATGCTGCCCCCCCCCAAAAAAAAAATCACGCCCACCAAAAGGCCCCCACATTCATTATTTTATATCATGATAACTAAAGGGGACCTGTCATGGCTCTATACATGTATAAAGGAGTATAAAGAGGACCTGTCATGGCTCTATACATGTATAAAGGAGTATAAAGAGGACCTGTCATGGCTCTATACATGTATAAAGGAGTATAAAAGGACCTGTCAGGGCTCTATACATGTGTATAGGAATGTAAAAGGACGTGTCATGGCTCTATACATGTATATAGAAATGTTCTGCCCAACCGCTCCTGTCACCACTAACAGCAGCAGCGCCGGGCTCCTCACAGGCAGTGGCGCCTGCCCGCTCACTTGCTGACTTCTCCCCCCCAGCGAGTGTCCTCACAGGCAGCCCGGCACCGTGCTCCTCATATGCAGAGGAGCGGGCGGAATGGGCTGGCTGGTAGGCGTCAGTATGCTGCCCCCCTAAAAGTGCCACCTGGTACCCATGGTACCACCCGGTCCCATTGTAGGGCCGGCCCTGAATTGCCATTAAAAACAAAAGATTTCTGTAGGAACTGTGAGGACAGGAAAAAAAGGTCTCTTTTCCCACATTGCTAATACTGACGGGCTGCAATTCAAGCTTGTGCAGAAATGTTCTCTTTCCTGTGTGCCCAATTCTTATGTCTGTCCCAGAGAGGAGAGCTATGGCCAAGCAGCTTGGAATTTTCCGCAGGTTCCTGAGGTGTACAAGAACTGAAGAGGAGATAACTCTATGATCTGGGAGTTTCTACATTACTTTGAATAATTTAAAGAATTCCCAGAGACTGGGAAGCTGAATTATTTCACAGACCCTTGTTATTCCATCTATGAATAATTTTCCTACCTGTTTAGCATATACATTTAACATATAGAAAGAGTAAGAATTTGTTTGTCAACATGTTTTTGCTTTTCCCTGCTGCATTTGAAATTTTCGGTTCTAGTTCCTACAATTTTGTTTTGTTTCTGGTGCCAGTAATGCTCTCCTCCTCGTTGGGCACTAAATGTGGATCACATAGGAGACCTAGCCTTTTTCTGGGCTATGCTAGGCACGTTGGATAGGGTTACTGCTTTACACATGTGGTACTTTACTTTCACAAATGACTGAACTCTAGTCAGCTCTCTCAATATAACATACACCACCATGGTTACTTTTGCATTTAGGTGGGACATGCTGAGCCAGTGCCCCAGAGGAAGGGAGTGGAGAGAGACACTGCTCTTGGGCACAACACTGGATCACATTTTGGGCTCAGGTAAATGTAAGGAAAGGCTGGGGGAGATCCTTTGGCACAGTTTTTTTTAATCTTAATGCAGAGAATGCGTTCTGGTAAACAAAAACGTAAGTCCTTAGAACCCCTTTACTACCACTTCCAGGTGATATTCTGGGCAAATCACTTCTCCTTTAGGTCAGAGGACACTCTCCCAATGTCTGTTCACACAAGTTACTCTAGCAGCAACTAATCTCTATGGAAGGAGCCTTCAACCATAAACAGCCCCTGTTCTAAAATGGGCTGTGCACTTCTGCACAATCAGGGAGTTGGTCTCCAGTACAATGTGGACAGGTTATAGGTGTAGCGCTCATGTAGCGCTCATCCCCGGAGGGGCCGCTGAGAATATGCCCAGGTCCTTCCGAACAATACAGATGCTGTCAGTCAAAAAAGTTCAGTCACACACACACCAAAAATTCAGGTTCAATCTAAGTGATTGTATTTTAGTATTTGTCGCTGAAAAACTTTAACAGGGTTTAACAGGGTTTAGGGTCACAGGACACTCCAAAATGATCAGTAGCAAGAATAGGAGGACACATTGACAGAAACAGGCTGGGTGTCTGAAAAATAAAAGCACCACACCCTCAAAATTTAGAAAATTTTACTAATATGTAGACATGTTTTTTTTTTTTAGGTGCTACACAAAAAATAAAGGACATTTGTTAATCAAAATAATTGATTTTATTTATACAAAGTTAAAATATTCAACAATAAAAGAAACATTGTCTTACATATATTGTGCAATTTTTTCAATTCACTCTACATGTTTCGCTATGAATTAGCTTTGTCATCAGTTTTTCTTATGTGATTAATTGATATGTATATTTTGCAGTGTTTACATATGCAGCATCCATAATAATCTCCTGAAGAAGCTAATTCATGGTGGAACCCAATCCATCTTTTCACTCGTCTCATACTCACTCTGCATGTTCGTCACTTGCCTCTGTCCCCGTGGGAGATGAGGTCACTGATTCTCCTATTCCCCCTTCAAGCACCTACACCAGCCACTTCTCAAAAGGTAAGTCCCTCTAATTTTCACCCCACTTAGGGGGATTCACACACAGCACCTATTTTCCGACCACAGCTAACACCAGATCTCAAAAAGACATTCACCATGGAGGCGACAAACCCAAAAAATGTGAGCAAAATAAACTCCAAATAATTAATCTTTCATCCTTTCAGCTTTCTGAAGACCAAATTCAGGTATTAAGCATGGGTCTAACTTTCTGTCCAACTCAGAACATAGATAATTTTGAATTAATTAAAGATGTACATTTATTCGCTAGTTTTGAAATATCTGACAATTAATGATATCAAAGCCCTTAATGATCTTATGGAACTCTGGGAGGAGAGTAATTTTTCGGAGAATTTACCACCCGATTTCTCGGGCGGTGACTCTTCTGATTTCTCTCCCCTTAGAGTCACCCCTGCTCCAAGATATGTTCCACCTCCCCAATTGTATAAGCCCAAATGCAGTGCTTTTCCATTATTGCAAACCAATCCAAAAATGTAAACATTTACTCAGTTACAATAGAAATTGCCCAAGCAAATTGAAATCATAGAACTTAACTTTTGGCCAAAAATCGGCTCTATTTGAATTAAAAAATAATGATGATATGATCATTAAGTCGGCTGACATAGGCGGCAATCTAGTAGTAATAGATTGCAATATAAAGCTATGGTTATGGATATCCTGAATAACCATGATTGTTACAGATGTATCTAGTGTTTATTTGGATCGGGTAGTAATTAAATACAGAGCCGATTGTCAAACCATCGGTGTTGTTTATTACATGACATGCAAATATGGCGTTTCCTACATTGGGAAAATCAAAATACCTTTTTTTTACAGAATTAGAGACCATGTTTCCCTAATTTCCAAAACGAAAATGGAGACACCCATTAGTAGACACATTAGTCTCTATCATAACTTTGACTCATCCAAGATGAGATTTATTGCCTTTGAACATATACCCAAGCATGAAAGAGGGAGGGGGAGGACAATGACAAACTCTTGTTGCAGCGTGAATCCAAATAGATATATACCTTTATACCTTAGCCGCCACAAGATTTCCAGGACTTAATGAGTTTTAAACCTTTTCTGTAATGAACATTTTTCCCTACATCTTTATAATCTACTGTACCTGTGGGTTCCCTTTTTCCCTTGTCTTTTCCTTTGTGTAAAATATGTATTTTTCAAACTGTTTAGATGAATGTCAGATTTTTTAAGCTCTTTTGTTTTCTTTTTTTCTCATATATTAAATAGCCACTAGATGTCCTCTTCTTGTTTTTCAGGTTGTTGTGGACTGATGGGCTACCATAAGGATGCCCAGGACACCGCGGGGCAGATTATCTGGCAATACATGTCCTTGCCATTGTTCTTTCTTAGCAGGTGTCCTAATCAGAGTCCCCCGTGTGCTATCTGCCCCATCTGTGAAATAGCAGTTTGCAGGTTTGAATGGGGAGTGATCGTCATTCATATGCTTGCAAAACTGGTATTTACAATATGGCGCAGACAGACTTACGAAGCATGCGCGTGACTTTGTGTCTGGCACCATTTTGTGTATGTGCAGTGGGTCTATTCCAGCTGCCTCTGCCAGTGCCATTGGATGCTGGGGAGGTGGGGGCAGATATTTAAAGAACCCAGAAATTATGCTATCTAGCATTTTTTATGCTCTGTGAAGCGGACATCATCTTTGCCATACAGGAGACACTAGGTAAGATGAATCTGTTATGCTAAATAACTGTTCTGTCTAGACAATTAGTTGTTATGACAGTTTAATCCCTCGTTCTCACTTTTGCAGACTTCACAAGGGTTGAAGTGGCCACCTTGTAGCCTTATCATTACTTACCTGGCGAAACATCAAAGTTCACATTCTGCCAGTTGAACAATGGGATTGATAAAAGTTTTGAAAACTGCCTTATTGTTCTCATTCTCAGCTGCCCCATTTTTTAGGGTATGTATTGTCTTCAGGCTTTGTAGGCATGCACAGTGTAACAGAATGACCCATGACACCCAGAGACTTTTGAAGGATGAGGGGTACTCCTGTGCCAGCGTCACTAATGACTCTTGGGTCTAGGGTCATCCTGTGCCCCTTTTGGGCATAGGGTGACTGGGAAATATTAATTAAAAATTACATGAGATGGGACATTACTGATAATTCATGTTGCAGGATATCTTGAGATATTACAAGTGGTTATTCTGACCCCACCAGGTCAGTGGAGTGTTTTCATTTAATGTGAGGACACATGCTTTTGAGGTGTTAATTGGGGCTGCTCCTAGACATTCCATTGTGAGATGCTAATTCAGTCCATAAAGGTCAGATGTCTAGCTTTTAGGTGTTAAGTCAACCTGGCTCCTAAGACCTCTCATTATGTATGCTAATACTGTTTTATATGTGGAATGTGACTTGTCAAGCTGTAGTAATTAACCTCTCTAATGCGGAGACGGGACGTCTGGGCAATAATTAACTCAACTGAATGTCATTGTCTAAAAGAATGTGATTGAAGCCCCATTGTGTGATGTGTGGGTGGAGAGTTCTTTGTCCCTGAGATTAATTGAAACATGCTATACTGTATATAAGAAAGCTAAGATACCATTAAAAGTGTTCATACATTTTGAAACCAGTACCAGAGCTGTGTGAGTATCGGTTATTCTGGGGAATGGAATGTATCGTGTCTGTTGGATGGTTGGAGTGTCAGATAAGCTGTCGTGGTTGATGGAATGGGAATATCGTAAACGGTGGTGACCGTTACACACAGTATTTGAAGTAAATTTTTGTTATTCATACAATTATATGTACCTTCTCAGGAATCAAATCCTTTGGGTGGTCTCTCCCTGTGGTATACTGATATCTTCCTAACAACACCTGCGCTAAACTATAAATGTCTCCTTTATGTGTCTGATATATCTTATCGTTTGATGCATAGAAATTGGACTATTCTTTTCAGAGGACTTATTAATGTAGGCATCATTGTTTATATAGATGAATTGTTGATGTAGATTCTGTTTTTCTTCTTGTGATTAATTGATATGTATATTTTGCAGTGTTTACATATGTAGCATTCATAATTATCTCCCAAACAAACTAATGCATAGCAAAAATGTAGAGTGAATTAGAACAAATGCACAATATATGTAAAACACAGTTTCTTATACTGTTTAATATTTAAACTTTGTATAATTGAAATCAATTATTTTAATTATACAGTTTTCTTTTTTTGTTGTTGTGTAGCACAATATTCATACAATAGGAGAACACACTTCTCTCTAATCTTCCAATAGCAGCTTTTCTGGAGGCAACAGGGAATGGCCAGTATTTCTAGGGCTTCACAAGAGCAGTCCATAAAATCATGTCTGGTACTTAGCTCACTTATGGTACCACTTAACAGTCTACAGCCAGGTCTATACTGACAGTGTCACAGGAGCACCCAACATCCCCAGGTAGATCCTCAGTGAGGGAAATAACAATCACCTTCTCCAGACCCAGGACTTCAGTGCAGTGCAACCCCCCCCCCCTGCTGTTTTCCATGTTTAATTGTTAAAAAAAAATTGTGAGGCTCATTTGGGACCTGAGGTCCTTCAAGGTGAATTTTGAATGACTTGCACTCTTCACTCTGGTGATCTGTGTACATCTAATACCCCCTAGTGGAGATTTATATATTAATCAAAACACATTAGGGAACAGTGGCAAAGGGTTCTTGAGAATGCCTAATATGTATTGACTTACTGTATGCCCAGAATTTAGGGGTACAATGTTAATGAATGTACATTCCAAAAACCAGAGTTTACATGTCAACTTGATTTTATTGAGTGACTATATGCCCATAATATTAGTACAATAAAAGTTTTTCTTTTACATATTGTTGTAGTTTTGACTGCATTAAAGTCCCATGGGGGACAATCTTCTTTGCAATTTATTCAACGGATGTGGATGATTCACCTACTCTCACTATAGTGTACATGCCTCCTGCACATTTATCACCTCCCCAGCCTCCTTCTGGATGCCTCCTTCCAGGTATTGGCTGGGACATGATAAATACTTTCTTCAGGTAAGGGGGAAGGCGGCGTAATCAAACTCTCAGCTTGGGAAGCCCTGAATAGACCAACAAATTCAATAATTGCTTCATTCACTACAATGGAGCCAAAAGTTGAATTTACCTAGCAACCTAGCTGGAAGAGGACTCTACAGAGGCTTCATCCCTTCTACAAAGCCCCTGGGCTCCAGAACCCAAGCCAGGATTTACCATTCCTGGCGAAAACTGCAAAATTATTGAGGCACATCTACCTGCATAGGTGAGAACCCTTTTTACATTGTGATAAAGGCACAGTACTGTCAAAATACACACTCAGACCAACTATCACTATACATTCTCCTTTAACTTGGTTGTGTGACATTTATCCTACACAATAAGATATATAATAATCTGCATCAAATTATACTTTTAAACTAAGTTTTTTTTAATGTAAAAATATTATAAACATATAAAGGGTTAACATGACATCATGTAACGAGTTCTGTCAATAACTGACTGATGAGTTAAAAACACAGAGTATTGATCTTTTTAACAGCTTGTTGAAACACAGAGCTGAGCAGTGGATGGATAGATCTGATTGATCAGCAAAAGAAAGACTAGTCATTGATTAGAGACATGAGCTGCCGTTAGTAGGTAGCTTTTATTCATGTTCTAAGATATAATGGTGTTCTCTGATCATACAACATAAGGTGATTACAATGGACTCGAAGCCATTTCTCTTTTTTTGTTTGTTGATTTTCTTAAGCTTTGTGACCTGCATGCTAGCAAATGTTTCAGTGATAGAAATGTACTATGGAATCAGTAGTCTTTCAGCATAGGTGTACACAGCCTATTGCATTAGGATGTGCACCCTTAAGCTCAAACACATGTGTGTGTGCGTCTACATATATATGACCCGGGCACATTGACCTCCCTACCGATACAGTGAAAGAGGTGTGTAAACAAGAGTAAGAGGGAGATTTTTCCCTTCTTCCTACCGGCACAGTGAAATAGGTGTGTAACTACTTCTCTTATGGCAGAGTAGGTAAGAGGGAGATTTTTCTTTTCCCTTCTTCCTACCGGCACACAGAGTGATAATGCTAAAGGGCATAGGTGATTAGGGTGTGCCCAGGCACACCAGAACACCCTGTGTGCATGCCTACAATGAGGGATAAAAGTATTTTATTCCCTCCTGCTTTTGCACACTTGCCCACTGAGAAAGAAATGGTCAGTCTATAATTTTAATGGTCAATTTATTTTAACAGTAAGAGACAAAGTAATAACAAAAAAATCCAGAAAAGCGCATTTAAAAAAAAACTTATGAATTGATTTGCATTTTAATGAGTGAAATAAGTATTTGACCCCTTTGCAAAACATGACTTAGTACTTGGTGGCAAAACCTTTGTTGGCAATCGCAGAGGTCAGACGTTTCTTGTAGTTGGCCAACAGGTTTGCACACTTCTCAGGAGGGATTTTGTCCCACTCCTCTTTGCAGATCCTCTCCAAGTTATTAAAGTGGATATAAAACCACTCTCATCCTTTCTAAACTACTGCCATAGTGCTGATCTATAAGGATATAGATGTATTCTTACCTGTCAAATGTCTCCCCTCTGTCTGTTATAAAAGCTGAAAAACTGCAAATTCTGTGGGTGGATCTGTTGTCTGGAGCTTGGTGGGTGGAGTCATGATATCAGTAGACTCCCCGCCCACCTCTACACTCCCCTTGTCAACATGCATTTTGTCCTTTGTATTACTTATTACTTACATTGAATTCTGCTATGATCACTAACATCCAGTCAAAATCTAGAAGAGTAACCACATGACTTCAGAAAAGGAGTGGGGGAGGGAATTAAAACATAATGCCTGTCTCCAGGCTAAGATATGTAAATAACCTGTCACTCACAGCAAGGGGGCTGAACAGACCAAGGTTTTTCTCTGTTAGTCCATTTTATCTCACTGAACAATAAAAGAGGATTGCTCAGAGCTGGATTAACTCTTTGTGGCAAGACTGGGCACAGATGATAGGAAATCTTTTACTCTATATTGTGACAGCAAAAAATAAATAAAAACGTTTCGGGTTTACATCCACTTTAAGGTTTCAAGGCTGACGTTTGGTAACTTGAACCTTCAGCTCCCTTTGCATATTTTCTATGGGATTAAGGTCTGGAGACTGGCTAGGCCACTGAAAATTTCCAAATTGGGCCTAAATTAGCAATTTTCCCTCCCTGGGGGCATGTGACTTAATAGTGTTACAAGGTCTTAGGTGTGAATGGGGAGAAGGTGTGTTAAATTTGGTGTTATCGCTCTCACTTTTCATTCTAGTCACTGGAATGAAAAGCTATAACAAAATGTTTACAAAACGTGAGGGGTGTACTCACTTTGTGAGATACTGTATCTGCCGCGTTTTCTTATCTCTCTTCAAAGCACTAAGTACAGTGGCTTTCTCCTGCTTTGTTCATCTGGTATCAGCATGATAACTTCTGACAAGTTCTCCATCAACTGTGATAAAACCAGCCTGAAATTTGTGTCATGGTGGGTGCTATAAATAGATTAGCAGAAAGCTACTCTACTCACAGGACAGCTCTGCAAGTCTCTGCCTATCTGGAGGGGGGTGTGTGCCTTTTCTCCAATCAGCTGTCTCCCAGTGTAATCCAACAGTACACTGCTACTGCTAAGATTATGGTTTACATCTACTCCTTTGTTGCATTGGCCATTTGTTTTGGGTCATTATCATGCTGGAATACGAAGGAGGTTCTCACTCAAGATTTGATGGTACATGGCCCCGTCCCTGATTCCTAAAATCATCATCTATTTTTTTCGGAGTTTCCACAAGCTGGAATACTGACGCTTTTTGTCAAAGTGACACACATGGCGGCACCCCAAAGTATCCTTTGTGTGAGACCCTAATAAAAAGGTTATTTTTGGGGGACACACAGGTGCTCCTAAGTCCATATGTGTAACCAGCTGCTTATTATCCTCTCCTTTACACTGTGAATGAATCCGGTTTGCATTTCACATTCTAATAAGGTCGAACAAACACATCATCTTGACAACAATGTTTATAAACATTGGTTTACGCCAAATAGGCATGACCACGTGTGGTTTTCCTGGATCTGCGTAAAACATCGGATTTTGGAGGAACGATGTTTACCACAAACGTAACAATACTACACTTTGCCCACTAACCTGAAAGTTGCCATGTTCAAAAGTACAACCAGGCCAAACAAGCACATGGAGAAAAACATGCAAAGATATAATAAAGATAATTGCAACAAACACATGGAAAATACCTACTTTTGTCAATAATTTTCTTGATTTTCCTATACTGCTCTGGCTCCCGCAATTTCAGGTCAGACCACCCTTTACGGAGCTGCTCCTTGGACCTCCTGACCCCAAATTTCTCGTAAAGACTCCTCGCCACTGTGTCCAATATTTGGGCCTTCCTCCGATTAGGGGTATGGTATGGGCCATGATCGCCATCGTAATCTTTCCTCCGCAGTATGTCCACCATCTCCATCATCTCTTCAAGTGACATATTCGTGGCTTTGTATCGTCTGTGCCTGGATCGGGACGTCCCCGCCTCCGGGCTTCTCTCGTCTGTACGGGGTATACCACACACCTGTGACACCGCCATATTGTCGTTTGACACTGAGAAGGGGCGTGGAATAGAGGAAAAGGTCCGTCATGGGCGGGCGAAGAGGGCGGCGTTTCACACATGCGCGGGGTATATAAGGAGAACGACGTGACTACGTTGGTTACGCGGAGTCTGGACGAGCGGAAGTGACGATCGACTGAAACAAAGGTAAAAATAAAAATGGGGCCAGCAGAGGCCTATATATACTTGAGTCATGATATCAAGGCAGGGATGGGGGGTTTATGTTGATTGGACCCTTGACCAATTTAATCTTGGGGCCCCCCATGCAATTTTGCTCTCCATCTGCTCTGAGACATCTACAATATATATATATATGTAAATATTGTTATGCCTGTAAACATTCTAAAGGTCCTCAAAAGAAAAGGACTGAGTTCATCTCCACCCATACAAATGAATGTCATACTATTAATGACTTCATTAGTAGCCATACTGAAGGGGTGGTATATGTTCTCCAGTGCTCCTGCAACTTGCAATATGTAGGAAGAACGAAGAGAGCATTAATGGTTCGAATAAAGGAGCATGTTGTTAATATAGAAAATGGCTTCCCGAAGCACAACGTTAGTAGGCATTTTGCGGAGAAACATAATAAAGATCCTAAACAACTAATGTTTTGGGGGATAGATAAATTTAACAAGCCATGGAGAGGAGCCCATTTGGTTAGGACAATAAGTCAGAAAGAATCTCAGTGGATTCACTCTTTAAATACTTTAGTGCCTAATGGGTTAAATGTTGAGTTCGACGTCAACTGTTTTTTAAGCAATTTTTAGTTGTTTTAGATTTCTGGTTTAGAATGCAATGATGTGATCTATTCATTGGAGGGGTATTCACTTGTAAACGCAAGGGGTATCACTCACTCCAGTCTAGTCCAGTACCTCATTCACAATCCAAGATTTTATGTATTTTACATTTTAATATTTTAATATTTTAAATTTTATCTTGAAAGGTTATTAAAATTTACAGACTACCATCAATTAATAATTAAATAATGTTTAGGACCCCACTAGTTAATTGTTATGAAACGTTTATCTATCCAATATAGGTGTCCTTAGTCATCCTTATGTTATCTTGTCATTTATATACATATTTTATTTTGACAAGTTTTAATGTGGGTTTTACATTTAATTTAATATAATAAATTTTTTTGGCATTTTGAGTTGTACATATTCAATATGTCCGTTGTTTTTAGCGTGACATGTTCTGGTCCGTATTTCTGTTACGTCACCAGTTCAAATAAATAAATATTTTTTCCCTTATCTTTGCCCTTCTTTAAAATGGCCGCAGCCTAGCTTTGTTCAAATGCCATTTTGTAATCTAAAATGGCTGCTGGACCATTTCCTGTTTGTATCAATATAAGGCAGTATCCATTAGTCACTCAGTAACCTCTGATGAAGTCACATGTCGTGACGTAATGCATAAGGTTAGACGTGACCGGAAGTGACGTGACACCCTGACCATCCACCGGAAGTGCCGCTGTTTGGCGTTTTATTCGTTTTTTCAATGTAAGCACATTTTTACCTTTATTAAATTTTAAGTGCTTGCATACTTCACCATGAGAACTTTTTATTTCTACATTTGCTCCTAATACACCTTGTGGCTATCCTGTGGAGTCGACTTCGCTGCGCCTGGACCGATACTGGTATTGGATACAGAGAACGCCCCTCGACTCTATCTCAGCACTGGGAAGATTCCGTGCAACACGAGTTACCCACTGTTTGGATTCTGTTCCAGTTTTGGGAGGATTTCGTTGATACGCATGACCTAGTGTCTGGAGGTAAGCGCTCTGTGAGCCCAGGCTAAGCAAAGAGTTATCAAGATTGTTCACATTGATGCCCGAAGTGCAGAAGTTTTGTCAATCACTGGCACACCAGATTGATTTATCCAAACTTTGATTTATATATTTGGACTGTTTTTGGATTTATTATCAGTTTTGGGTTATTTCACTTATTTTGAATTCACTGCATATCTTTATTGATTGTTATCAGTCCCCTATGGACTGTCTTTATATTCACTTTTAGATTTTTAGTTTGCGCTCATCATTCTTTATTCAGACCTTTATTTGTTGTTAGCACATTTTAGATTTGAGCAGCATTTTGTTTTTCACTGGTCACTTTTAATTTTCACTGTTGGCTAGCGCTTTAGTCACCCAATTGTTTATATCCAAGCGCCTGCTGCGCTCTGGACAGATGGATCTTCTCATCGCTGGACCGGACCGCTGATCACCCGTCGCTGGAGAGATCATCCGTCGATGGATAGAAGACAACGTTGGAGCAGGGAGCCGCATCGAAAGTGGATAACCACCGCTGGATTTTTTTTTTTTATTAATAAAGGAATTTTTTCTACGGTGTCTGTGTGTTTTTTTTAACTATTTACACTTCCTTCGTGAAATGGTAGAGGTACAGTGTACTCCATTACCAATTCACATAGGGGGGACAGGATCTGGGGGTCCCCTTTGTTAAAGGGGTCTTCCAGATTCTGATAAGCCCCCCGCCCGCAGACTCCCACAATGACCGGGCAAGGGTTGTGGGGATGAGGCCCTTGTCCCCATCAACATGTTAACATCCTCCCCATGTTGAGGGCATGTGGCCTGGTGCGGTTAAGGAGAGGGGGGGCGCACTCTGTCCCCCCCTCTTTTCTGCAGCCGGCCAGGTTAACGTGCTCGGATAAGGGTCTGGTGTGGATTTTTGGGTGGAGCTCCACGTCATTTTTTTTTTAAATTGACGGCGGGGTTCCCCTTAATATCCATATCAGACCTGAAGGGCCTGTTAATGGAATTTGGGGGGACCCCACGCTTTTTTTTTTTTTATGAATGAATCATCTCTGAATTGCCAGAGCCGACAATTCATTAGAGCCGCAAAGCCGGTTTTAAATGCCTGTTTTTCTTTCAGAAATGACACTTTGTGCAGGGACAGTTCTATGTACGGGAAACATGCGCTTTTTCACATGCTGACTTTACACCCACCCAGGTACGAAATTTAAAGTAATATTACACTTTTATTGTTTCACTTTTAGCATTATTAAATTCATTGCTCCTGAAAAAACGTCCGTTTTTAAAACTTTTTTTTGCATTGATACATGTTTCCTGGGACAGGACCCAGGTCCCCAAACCCTTTTTAGGACAATAACGTGCATATTAGTCTTTAAAATTAACACTTTAGATTTCAAATGTTCGAGTCCCATAGACTTTAACGGGGTTCTAAAGTTCACACAAACATTTGGTGTGTTCGCAAGTTCTGATGCGAACCGAACAGGGGGGTGTTCGGCTCATCCTTACTCAGGGGAAGTTTTTTGAGAAATTGTATTGTGCTGTGTTGATATCCTTGCATTGGTATGTCTTAATGCGGGTGTACTGGAAGTGGGAAGGTGGCCAGTGTCAAGGCATTGTCACTCTGAGCACTAGTCCCACTTGGAGACGCGCCGCAGTAGAGGTTCAAGGGACCTTTGAGTGTTAATAATTTGTGTACACTCATTGCACTAATATAGTAAGTTTGTATGTTGATACAGTTATTTTAACTACTGTTTTTATACCAGTCTCAGTAAACTTACATTCTGGTTGATCATAATTGGTGCAAGGCTTGTTCATTATCCTCACAGGTGGAGCAGCGGATGCCCAGATAACGGTAAAGGTACACTCTATACACATAGTTACGGTGGTATTGTTTCTTGTAGTGAAAGTTTTACATCAACACTGTTACACAGCTGTGTCAAGCGGGCTGAGACAAGTTATTTGGGGGTAGGAGAGCAGAGTATAGGCCCAATCAATTACCAGCAGCTCCTTCGGGGGTAGGTGCTACATGTAAACACAGGGTCTGCAGTTAAATCATCATTACACAACAATGGGGCAGAGCTGGGCAGCATTTAGTGGCAGCAGTAGACACAGGGCCAGATTCTCGTACAGCGGCGTATCTTTGCACAGGCGTAATGTATCCGATTTACGTTACGCCTCCGCAACTTAGACGGGCAAGTGCTGTATTCTCAAAGCACTTGCTCCGTAAGTTGCGGCGACGTAGCATAAATCGGCCGGCGTAAGCCCGCCTAATTCAAATTTGGAACAGGGGGGCGTGTGTTATGTAAAATAACCATGACCCGACATGATTGACGTTTTTCACGAACGGCGCATGCGCCGTCCGTGGACATATTCCAGTGTGCATTGCTCCAAATATGCCGCAGGGACGTATTGGTTTCAACGTGAACGTAAATTACGTCCAGCCCCATTCACAGACGACTTACGCAAACGACGTAAAGTTTTCAAATTTCGTCGCGGGAACGACGGCCATACTTAACATTGGTACGCCGCATATACGCCTCATATAGCAGGGGTAACTTTACACCGGGAAAAGCCTAATGTAAACGGCGTATCTGTACTGCGTCGGCCGGGCGTACGTTTGTGAATTCGCGTATCTAGCTGATTTACATATTTCTAAGCGTAAATCAGCGTACACGCCCCTAGCGGCCAGCGTAAATATGCAGTTACGATCCGACAGCGTAAGAGACTTACGCCTGTTGGATCTAATCGAAATCTATGCGTAACTGATTTTAAGAATCAGGCGCATAGATACGATGGCACAACTCAGGCCCCGTACTCACGACCAAACATGTCTGCTGAAACTGGTCCGCAGACCAGTTTCAGCAGACATGTTTGGCCGTGTGTTGGCCCGAGCGGACCATTTTCGGGCCGATCGGACAGGTTTCCAGCGGACAACTGTTTCCTGGACTTGCTTTAAAACAGTCCGCTGGAAACCTGTCCGCCCGGACATGTACGGTCGTCTGTACAGACCTACCGTACATGTCCTGTCGCCCGCCATCCCTCGCATGCGTCGAATGACTTTGACGCATGCGTGGAAGCATTTTAAAGGCGGGCCGCCCATGTCGCCGCATCATTGTCGCGGCGACACCGTGTCATCGACGCGTCGATACCGCGGACACGCCCCGCGTATTGTTTACGCGCGGACTTCTGTTCGATGGTGTGTATAGCCATCGAACAGAAGTCCCCGGGCAGTCCCCGTCCAGACATGTCCGATGGAAACGGTCTGCAGACCGTTTTCATCGGACATGTCCTGCCGTGAGTACAAGGCCTCAGAGATACGACGGCGTATCTGGAGATACGCCATCGTATCTCCTTTGTGAATCGGGGCCACTGTGTTTAAATGTCAATATTGTGATAAGATTATGACAATTTAAGCTGAGCTAGTGTTTATATTCTTTTGGTTTTCTCTTTTAGAAATTTCTTGAATATGGAGAAACTTTGCAAGCCAGAGAATATGATGGGATTCATTGAGAAATACTGTGAACTCCGAAACCTCTGGGAGATTAAAAACAAAAACTATTATAACAACAATGTTAGAAGGCCAACAATTCAGCAATTGGTCACTTATATGCAGACATGGATCCCAGAGATAGATTCCACCATGATAAGCAACAAAATCAATAACATCAGGAATGCTTACAAGAAGCGATTTAAAGAGGTCTGTGCTACTCGGAGGTCAGGAGCAGCAGCAGACGAAGTACAGGAGCCAAAGCTGTGGTACCATAAACACCTCAGTTTTCTGGACGATCAGATCGAGGCCAGAGAATCACTTTCCAGTCTTCCTTCCACCCTTCCCTCCACCGTTCCCTCCAGCGTTCCTTCCACTGTTCCCCCCACCCCTGCAGAGGATGCCGAGGAGCTGGCTGAGATTGAGGAGCCAGATCTGAACATCTTCAGTCAGGTATAGTAGTTTACAACTTATTTCTTGGCCTCAAATTATTGTTGGTTTAACGAGATGTTTTTTGAACCAAAATGAAAGCTTGAAAACAAAAAAAAAAGTTGTGGGCAAAAATTATTGTGACAGGGATGCCAACTGCAGAGGTCAGAATGAGAGTCTGTTCAATGAGCCATGAGCCATGAGCTTTAAAATGTGTGTGATTGATGAAGCAAAAAATAAAACTATGTCCCTTTTTTATACACAGGAAGAGCTCAGTTAAGAGGAGGAGGCTCCGGAATGTGACAGCCAGGAGGAGGAAGGGATGAGTGGCAGACAGGAGGAGGCTGGGCCAAGTGGCAGTCAGCAGGTGCCCAGGCCCAGTGGCAGCACTGAATCACAGGTGCCTCCCCTACAGTTGTGCTCAAAAAGACCGAGGCACATTTCCCAGCTGGAGGAGGAGTCTCTGTAGGTCATTAGGGAGGAAGTTGCAATTATGAAAGCCCCCATTAACCCTGTAGAGGGCTACAGCACCTACCTCGCTAACCAGCTGCAGAGAATGCAGGAGGGACAACGGGCACTGGCAGAGGATCTCTTTGCTTCTGTTATTCAGAGGGGAAGAAGGGGCCTGCTGACTGAGACCACACACCTCAGTGACCTGGCCCAGTCTCCTCCTCCTCCTCCTGCTGCCACATTCTCACCACCTGCAAGGGAGTTGTGGAAGGAACGCTGCAGGGAGCCGTGGAAGGAAGGCTTCAAGGAAGACCAGAAAGTGATTCCCTGGCTTCAAGCTGATCTGCCAGAAAATGGAGGTTGTTGTAGTACCACAGCTTGGGGTCATGTATGACATCTGCTGCTGCTTCTGATTTATGGGATTTGGGGACCAGATTATGATCCCAATTAGAGGGACTCCTCATGTTATCGATTTTGTTGTTTATCATGGTGAAATCTGCCTTTGGGGTCCAAAGTCTGCATATATTTGGCTGATTGCTCAATTGTTGCCCTTCATGTTAATTTTTTTGGTCCTGAATAAATGGAGATTTAATTTAAGTTAAATACTTGTCTATGTGTTTTTCTGGTGAATAGCCATAACACATTTCAGAAATACAATGTGTAATTAACAAAGGACACAACCTCCTCGAGAGGGGGGAAATAAAAATAAAATAATGTTGTTGTGATAACTTGATAAAAAAAAAAAAATGAAAATTTAAAAAAATAAAAAATAAATAAAGATGTGGAGTACAGAAAATTATTTTGGAGATCCGGCTTTTTTAAAAAAAAAAAGGATTATTCATGAGATCACAAGCAAAAAATAAAAGAAGTCAGTATGGGAGAACTCTGCCTAAATACCATCAGCAAAACAACGTCTTTATTCTAGCAACAGAACAAAGAAAAAAATACACAGCAATAAACGAGGCACTAATTTTCAAAATGTAGAATGTGCCATCTCCATTACGAATGCTAGTTTTACCACAACGAGTGCTCCTGTCCCCTAATTTAGTCTGAGCATGCGTGGATTTTTAACCGATGGACGTGCCTACAGACGATCGTTTTTTTTTCTATCGGTTAGTTAACCATCAGATAATTTTAAAACAAGTTCCAATTTTTTTAACCGATGGATAAATAACCAATGGGGCCCACACACGATCGGTTTGGGCTGATGAAAACGGTCCATCAGACCGTTTTCATCAGACAAACCGATCGTATGTACGTGGCATTACTCTATTGTAGCTGTTTTATGCTGTGACAGCTCCATCCAGTGACACCAGGTGTCTATATTCCCCCAGGAGATGCTGTACTGCCACAAGAAGGGATGCTGCAGTGCCAACCCTTCTGAAAGCAACAGCACTCATGCTCTTCTGTTGGCCATGAGTTACCTATTACAACCCTCAGACTCACCTTGGCCACAGATAGAAGCGAGACTACCCCTTCCACTAGTCTCTGATACGTTACATAACAGTAAGTGCCAGAATCTAGCTTCTTATAAAGCCCTGTACACACGAGCAAGAATCTTGGCATGTTTTTCCCAACGAGATTCTTGGCAAGAATCTCTTGCCGCCCAAGTGTACAGACACTCCTTTCAAAAGAACTGTGGTTTTCTTGAAAGGAAAGAACGCCGTAAAGTCATCGCGTATGTCGAGCATGCGCTCGTCACATTCAATGCCGTCGCCGCCATCTTTATGCACCCTACCTATGCCTAGGAAGCTACCATGCATGCGTCAAAGTAATTTCGAGCATGTGCGGGTTTCCACGGCGAGTAAGTATGCACACTCTCGGGTTTCTCGGCAAGAAAACTGCCGAGAATCTCACAATGATAAAATAGAGAACATGTTCTCTATTTTTCTCATCGAGATTCTGGGCAGTTTTCTTGCCGAGAAACCTGAAAGCCTCGTACAAACGCTCGGTGTACTCGGCAAGAAAGCTCTGCCAGCAGATTTCTTGCTGGTTCTTGCCGAGAAAACCGTGCGTGTGTATGAGGCTTAAGACTTTGTTATCCAATGTTCAGAAGTCATCAGAATCCAAGAACTATAAAGAGACAGAGATTGCCGCTCCAGGCAGGTCTTGTTGGGTGCAATCTTCTTCTCAGGAACTGAGGGTGATAGCAATGCCAAAAGATGATAAGGACAGCCGCACTCCAATCCAACGTAACTTTAATGTAAAAAAATGGAAACAGGCACTATAAGTCACAGCAACGGAACCTAGGACAGCTGACGTGTTTCACACTAACTTCAGTGTTTACTCATAGCTAGCCAGCTAGCTATCCAGCTATGAGTAAACACTGAAGTTAGTGTGAAATGCGTCAGCTGTCCTAGGTTCCATTGCTGTGACTTGTAGTGCCTGTTTCCAGCTTTATTACATTAAAGTTACGTTGGATTGGAGTGCGGCTGTCCTGATCATCTTTTGTTCTTATTCAGAAGTCATCAGACTAGAATAGGGAGGGGCATCTACAAGCCTGCCACTTAGTTGAGCTACATGCATATGTGATGAAAGGGAACATGCTGACAGGAGGAAAAAGCAAAGTGAGTAGACGGATGAGCGAAAAAACAAACAGCTGTTGCTCCTTCACTGTCCAACCACAGGCTGGGGATAGGGTGGAGACCTTATTGTTTTATTTACAGTTATCTAGTAGAGAAATACCAGCTCATCAAGCCAGCTGTCTGGAAGGACTATGTAAATCTCTTGAAAATAGACAAATATAAATCTTTGGGAAGTAAAAATAGCTTCCATATATGTATCTTATCTGTGTATTTAGTGGTTTTCCTGGAGTTTATCTTTAAAATACATCGCACAATTGTTGCAAAAAACATACACAAGCACTGCAGTCACAATCAGGCCATAAGTGAATTTATAGTTTATTGAAAAATAGTTATAAAATAATAAATCTTCTTACATAAAAAGTGAACATAATTACTGTAGTACACAGCACTGATCGATATTGCTGAACAGGCAGGTAAATCAATATTTTAACATGAAGAATGTCAGATCAGAATGAATGCTTACAAACAGATTGATATCCTAAACATATATAGACCTAGGGTTAGTAAGAGGACAATGAATATGTACTTGTGTTATGATTGTTACAGTACATGTTTGATTTCTGTCCTGCAAGCACAGGTTACCGATTATTATTATAGCTACTGTATAATACCTATTTTGTGATAGAATGCTGTATATACAGGGAGGTGGACAAAATACTGTGCATTGTAGGGCTTCATTTTATTAGAGTAGAAACATAAAAAAAGAATCTTTTGTCTATGCTCTCTAGGTTGTACACTTGTGTATCACACGTTGTGATCAGCAGCTGCAGCAGTTAGTACAAGTGGTCAGTAAAATGAATGACTTGTCAGCATTCCAACGAGGACAAACTGTTTGTTCCTGTTTGTAACCACATACACATAACCATGTGTCTGTAACCATAATGGTTAAATTGTTTGGAGTTTCAGGAGCAACAATCTCCAAAGGTATGACCTCATTGGCAAGCAGATTAGTAGCCAAAACTTGAAATTAAATTGAGTTGGATGTTGGTTTTATGATGTTTTCTCCTGACTGTTTTGGTGAAAACTCTGGGTCAGATTCAGGTACCTGCGCGCAGCGTATTGTATTTACGCTACGCCGACGCAACTTCCAGGAGCAAGTGCAGTATTCACAAAGCACTTGCTTCGCAAGTTGCGGCGGCGTAGCGTAAATGGGCCCGGCATAAGCCCGCGTAATTCAAATGTGGAAGGGGGGCGTGTTTTATGCTAATGTGTTATGACCTGACGTGATTGACGTGTTTTACGAACGGCGCATGCGCCGTCTGTGTACATATGCCAGTGTGCATTGCTCTCAAGTACGCCACAACGACGTATTGGTTTCGACGTGAACGTAAATTACGTCCAGCCCTATTCGCGAACGACTTACGCAAACAACGTAAAAAATTAAAATTTTGAAGCAGGAGCAACGTCCATACTTAACATTGGCTGCGCCTCCTAATAGCAGGAGCAACGTTATGCCGCAAACAACGTAAAAAACTACCGTACGTTTGTGAATCGGCGTAACTAGGCAATTTGCATGATCTACGCCGAAAACGACGGGAGCGCCACCTAGCGGCCAGCGTGAGAGTGCACCCTAAGATACGACGGCGTAAGAGACTTATGCCAGTCGTATCTTAGGCTAATGTCAGCGTATCTTGCTTTCTGAATACAGAAAGAAGATACGCCGGCGCAGATTTGAATTTACGCGGCGTATCTATAGATACGCCAGCGTAAATTCTCTCTGAATCTACCCCACTGTTTGCAACCTCTTACCGACCAAATATTGTATATACTGTATATATGCGGGGGAAATAGCTTGGGATTTAATGCCCAGCTGCTGCACATATGCATCCAAGATGGCCTGAGATTATGTGCTGAATGCATGCTCACTGAACTTTTACTGACAGCTCTTGGTCTTGACTTCTTATGGGGAAACAGAAGGTCATGTGACCTCTGTGGGAATCAATCACAGTGGTCACATGATAGAGAAGCTGTGCCACCTCCCAGGCATTAAAGTACACACACAGTAGTTGCATGCCTCTAAAAGGGAAAATAAACAAAGCATATCCTTCTATAGTGTGTACTTGCCTTGTTCCAAAGCACCTAATGTGATTTCTGTCTGCTCTCTCATTCTTTCTCCATCTGCATGATTCCCTTCTAATAGTTTATGCCAACACTAGAAAATTCCAAGAGATGGTTCTGCAACCCTCCAGCACACAGCAGGCAATTGACAGTGTCAGCTGTGCATGCTTCCTCTATGAGACTGTATAGAGCAGGGGTGTCAAACTCAATTTCATTGTGGGCCTCATCAGCATTATGATTGTCCTCAAAAGGTCCGGTTGTATCTGTAAGATTAGATGTGCAGCACATCCCCTCCCCTTACATTAGATGTCAAGAGCCATCCCATCATCAGAAGTTGAGTCCCCCAACCTCACTCACATCACAGTGCACCCCCTCCCCCCTTACCTTATGCTGCTGCTGGGAAGAAGATGGATGCATTGCTTGAAAGCAGAAAGTACAGGGTCTGAAGGAGGACCAGAGGAGGGCTGGAGCTCTCCTGCAGCTGCAGGAGAGGTGCGAGGGCTACATGAAATGGCCTGGAGGGCCAAATTCGGCCTGCCAGCCTTGTGTTTGACACCTGTGGTGTAGAGGGTTGTGTGTTTATTCCCTCCACTCAAGTTTAAGACCACATTCTGCTTCCTGCTGTATGCTGTGTAGTGTATGACACCAAATCCCTGCCTCCTGCCTTCAAGAGCTCAGAAACTGTGTAAAATGTGAGCTTTAGGAGACTGTAGAGAAGGCTACAGATAAATAGGTTATAAGTAGATAATAAGGTAATGACTAAGCGCTAATATGTGCGCAAAACACATCTACTCCTTGTCCTTTGCTACATCTGATAACTACCTGTGACATGAGCTTAAAGAAAGAGGGTTTCTGGAAGTGCAGCCGTCTGGAATCATTTACAGATAAACTTATGCAGGAGGATATGTTTAATCTCTGTGTATCACCCAAGTTTATCACTTCAGTGGGTATATGTAAAGTTTACAACCACTTCAAATGGCCACCGGAAAGGTAGCTGGAAGGGGTGAAAGTGGACATGGAGTTCTGCAGTAGTTCTGTGATGTTTGGTCACAACAATTAATTAATGTTTGACAGTCCCTGTCAATAATTCATTTTTTGAGCTGGTAAAGTCTTGTTATGCTTTAATGTATGCAATTGTAATTGCAGAGACTGTTGCTCTTGAAACACTGAGCAATTTGGCTTCTATGGTTACAGACACTGAAGCCAAATAGGCATCAATTATTTGTCCCCCATTTTACTTACCACTCATTCTTAGCGCTGCAGAACATGTTATATACACTGGTATAGAACCAAGAGCGAACAGACAAAGAAAAAAAAAGATGATCATTACTTTTTTTTATCCTACATAAATAAAAATAAACCCCACAATACCCAGTCTTTGCATTATTTTGTCTTTCTCTGTAGATTCCCATACTTCGGCCTGGTTCACACTGCTGCGTTTTGACATGCGATTTGGCATGTCAAATCACATGTCAAAACGGCGGTATTTGCCGCAAATTGCCAGCAATGGCACTGTCCTAATCTGTGCTACGCCGCATCTGCCGAACTTGTCTGTGGACTCTCATCAACATAATTTCAGGGAGCTAAATCAGAACCAAAAACGTCCATTAACCAGTGGGTGCCTTCCTTTCTTTGATTTGTGTACTCATCAGGATAGTGCAATGTCATCTGTGAAAATAGGACTTTATTCTGTGCGTCTAGATGCCTCTGATGTCTAAATGCAATTTAAAAATCAACTTGGCTGAACATCTGGGGCTGTCAGATCTCACATGGCGTGTGTTTTTTTAACTTCCAGGCTGCTCAAATCAGTTTTATTGGCCTGATCTTACATCTGTCATTTTATAGCTAGATTCAGGTAGATGGGCGCATCTTTGTGCCGACGTAACGCAACGTATATGCGCAACGCCGGGATAAGTCAGAGAGGTAACTACACGATTCACAAAGCACTTGCTCTCCACGTTGCGCCGGCGTAACGTAAATTTGAAGGCGTAAGCCGGCGTAAGTGTAAGTGGGTGTGAACTTATGCAAATGATGGCCTGAGCGTGGAGCAGTGGCTCAACGAAGCATGCGCAGTGATTTTGACGTATGATCGCTTCCTTGTGCGCATGCTCACAACTACGCCGGCCCAACTTCCTGGTATACGCCGGCCTACCGGCTTACGCAGAGTGCATAAATACGCCCAGACATGCGCCCGTCCGACGCAAAATTACATCCTGCTTTTTCCCCCCCTGAGCAAGGTAATTTTGCTGTTCTATTTTGCTGTGCTATGGCTGCTACAGTCAGCAAGAGGAAGAGGATTTTTTCTCCCCAGGAGAGGGCAATCGTCATTGCTGCCATGGAGAAATATGATACGTTCCTCCATGGTGCCCAGAGTCGGGATACTAGTCGCACCAGGAAGCAGGAAATCCTGGAGACCATCGTGACTGAAGTTAGTGCCCTTGGCAATGCCACATGCAGCGCCAAGGACATTAACAAGAAGATGAATGACCTGAAGCTCCGTGTGCGGGAGAAGCTGGCCGCCATTCGGAAGCACCAGAGTGGCACGGGGGGCGGACCACCCTGCAAAATAATTTTGACCCCGGATGAGGGGATGTTTGCCCGGTGTCTGCAGAGGAAGCAGTTGGAGGGAGTTGAGGGCTTCGATTCCCATGAAGATGCCTCAAGGACAGGTAAGTGTTTTATATCCCCTATGCGGTGTGTAGCATGTGAGGGGGTGGAAGGGAACATGTGACAAGTGTGTGGGTCCCCCAACATGTGACTGCTTTGTGTCATTCACAGATGTGCAGGAGGGAGCGGGCCCGTATTCTGCCGGTGGCCGTCCCACGACATCGTCCCCAGATCAGCCTCAGTCAGACCCCGTAGATCCAGCGGTGGAGGGGAGTGCCCACACCTCTCCACTCGAGGAGGTGGTGGAGGAGTCGGTGGACCTTGGGCAGATAGACATCATTATAGAGGAGTCCAGTGTTCTGCCTGGGCTCTTTACAAACTCCCCCCCCATCAGGGGAAGCCCCTCTGTGTCAGGCACCAGCAGGGGAACCCCCTCAAGGGGCTCACCCTACACCCGCTCGCAAGCGTCTTCTGCCCCAAGAAAGGTGACAAGGAAGACCAGGGGTGTTCCTCTGAGTGTCCAGGACCAACTAACCCTGGACCAGGGCCAGCAGACCCGGCATATGGGGGAGATTGCTGGGCACCTGCAGCGGATGACACAAAACACTGCCCAGATATATGATGCAGTGCAGGATGGCAATGCCAATAGTGCAGCAGTGGTCACCTGCGTTGGGGAGCTGCAGGCCACCACTGTGAACCTAGTGGCAGAGGTTCAAACACTTACTGAGGCCGTCCACGCCAACACAGCTGCCATCCAGGAGGAGGGGAGGCAGAGGCAGCGCAACCAGCGGCATAACCTCACCCGCCAGCTGAGGATGCAGGCCCAGACTAACTACTTCCTGAGCCGGATTGACATGGTTTTGGAGGGCAGGCAGCCATCACCTGCCAGGAGTGGCACACCCGGGGATGAGCCACCTCCAGATGTCCCACCCCAGGCTCCCCCCAGGCAGCTGAGGAGCCAGAGAGCTGCCACCAGGCGCAGCCCCATCAGCCCAAATGAGTGGCTTTATTATTTTTGGACTTTTAAAGCAAACGGTGAGGAGTGCTGGCTACAGTGTGACTGGTGTGTGAATGGGGGGGTGACACTCCTGCAGGTAAGGGGTGTCACCCTCGGTCGTTGGGGAGAAGTTATCACCACGACCGTGTGAATGTGGTATGAATGGACAGTGACATAATTGGAGCCTTGGCGTGGCGTTGCTGCTTCCAAGTCCTGCATGATGGACTTGGGCTAATCCAATGTGATGTGGATGTGGTGTGTGTGAGCTAGGGACCACAGTAGTGTGCATGCGTGCATTGTCCTTGTGCCATGATGAATGTGTGTGTTTAACGTGCAAATATGTCTTCTGTGGGGCGTCTCCTGACTGCTGCTCCCTCGGTTAGGGGGGGACTGTGTGGTTGGGGGGTCAGGTCATCACGTAGGTCAATCTCCAGGCCCTTTCTCGTGGCGTAGTTGTGCAGCACGCAACATGCACCGATAATCTGGCACACAAAGTTTGGGGAATACAACAGGGTCCCCCCGGACTTATCCAGGCATCGGAAACGGGACTTCAGGAGGCCAAATGTGCGTTCCACCACTGCACGGGTACGTATGTGTGCAGCATTGTAGTTTTGCTTTCCTGTGGTTTGGGGATTCTGGTATGGAGTCAGGAGATGGGGCCCAAGTGCATATGCCGAGTCACCTGGAAGGGAAAAGACAGGGGGATGTTAGTCTTGCATGTGCCCCTCGTGATGTCTGCATCATGGGGTCGGACAGTCATGCCTGACACCCATGTCACTCACCCCAGCTGTCCCCATACACGTTCTGTTCAAAATCTGTTGGGATGTTGCTTTGAAGGTATATGTAGCTGTCATGGCTGGACCCTGGGTGTTTGGCACGGACGTGCCATATGAGGCATTGGGCATCGGCTATCACCTGTACGTTGATGGAATGCCAATGCTTACGATTACGATATATGTGCTCTGTGTCACAGGGGGGCCGTAGTGCCACCTGTGTGCAATCAATGGCCCCCACAGTGCGTGGGAATCTGGCAATTCTGTAGACATCCGCCATTGCCTTCTGCCGCAGATGCTCCTGGGTGGGTCTGATGAAGTGGTGGGACATGCGTCTGAGGATTGCGGGGAACACCTGGTGCACACATCTGCTCATGGTGGATTGTGACATCCCAGCCACGACTCCACTTGTACGCTGAAAAGATCCACTGGCGAGGAAATACAGTATTGCCAGTACCTTGACCAGTGGCTGCACTGCATGTGCACGATGTGTCTTGCTGGTGATGTCATCATGCAGGGTTGTGGCTAATTCTAGGATGGCATCAGGGCTGAATCTGAAGATGCGATACACCTCGGAATCACCCATGCCAAAGACGTCTATGCGCGTGCGGTATATCCTCTCCCGTGCCCTCCTACGAGTCGGTGGACCCATTAGTAGTGCTAGGACCACGGCTGCCTGTGGCATGTTGGCACACAGATGTGTTCTCCTGCAAGTGTGGTTGCTCAGCTCGTCCGTAACGGTGCTGCTGTAGCTGCTCTCCAGCTGACCTGTGCACGTCTGGTGCAAAGATAATCCAGCTTTTTGATGGAATAACTTTAGGCCTGACGTATGACTTACGCGCACCGCGCGTAGCCTGCTTCGGGCGCACTTACATGCGTTAATCGGCGTATCTCCCTTATTTGCATATTTGAATAGGAAATCAATGTGAGCGCAAGATGCATCGAGCGTAAATATGCACCCACGATACGCCGGCGTAGGAAAGTTACGTCGGTCGGAGGAAGCCTATTTTCAGGCGTATCTTGTTCTGTGGGTACGGAACATAAATACGCCGGCGCATATTTACACTTACGCCGCGTATCTGTAGATACGCCGGCGTAAGTCTTTCTGAATCTGGCTATCAATGTCCTCATTTCTAAATTTACCTTCTTCGAATCAGCTTACTAAAGTAAAATTGTGACTAAAATATGTACAAATCAAAGTTAGCGTGAGATAGCAGAAACCACAAGGTGCTAGTATATACCATCTGTTTTTTTTTTATACTTGGGCTCTGGAATTAGTGGAATATCCTGAAAGCCCCGGAATACGGAGCATGTGCATTATGCTGCAGGATATGGTAGGGGCATACGTTAGATTTTATCTACATGGAATTCAGCTTTTTCATACTGCTTTTTGGATTTGAAATGTCCCAGGGCTCAAAAAAGCCACATGTTAACAAGCAGATGGTGTACACCAACACCATGTGGTGCTGCCTATAACTTTGTAATGTTAGTTTATTAATGTTTTATAGTAACATATTTACTTAAATGTTGCTAATAAATGCCTATTTCAATGCATTTGAACAATATGACTTGGTAGGATTTTAGAAAACTTTATGCAGTTGCCTCTTGCATCTGTTTTCTGGTTAAGTGGGAGAATGAGGTTGCTATAATTTTATTTATTTTTTTTCAAAATATTTTATTGAGTTTATAGAATATACAAGGAGTAAAGAAAAGCAGAGACATATTATCCAATCCACTGGCAATTAACAACGGTACAATGGTGGACATTGCTATCTTATATAGACAGGTAATTAAGAGCATATTAAAAGAAAAATTTAGGAATGTCAGCTGTTTTACAACTGTTCTATAACCAGAGGTCGATTTTCCTTAAAAAGGTGTAGATAGAGATAGGTAGAGATAGAGAAAAAGAGAGAGAGGGAAAATCAGAGAAAGGGTATAAGAGGGAGAGGAAGAGGAAGAGGAGGTCATCGAGTGTAATTGTATCAATGCAGTTGAGTCAATAACACAGTTTACAGGGTATATACGTATCTAGCTGCTTAACCCTTGGGTAGGGGATTTAGACGTTAAATCAGGGTTCAGGAAGACAAAAGAACCAGAAGACAGGGCGTTTTGTTCTGGGGTAGATAGGTAGTTCTTAATGAAGGCCGACCATCTTTGTTCAAACTTGACTTTGGAGTATGAGGGGGTAGAGAACATGTCCAAGCTTTCCTTGTGTAGTAGTGCTTTCAACTCCTTTATCATGATTGAGATGGAGGGTGGGGATGGGGCAATCCAATGTTGGAGGATAGTCCTGCGGGCTGTGAGCAGGGCTAGAAGTATCCAGTGTCTGGTGCTTTGTAGGTGGAAGAATATGGTTCCGTATGAGGAGGGCATCCGAAAATTAAGAGTGTTGGTTCCAGCATAAGGCAGAATTGCGTTACTGAGGTTACAAAGCGAATGACTGAGGACCAGAAGATGGCAATTGGTGGACATTGCCAAAATCTATGGAGTAAGTTCTGTTTGTTTGTCAAGCACCATGGACAAGCCGGCCCTATTTCAGGCGACTTTGACGTGGAAAAAGGGTAGTATGCCCTGTGCATGATCTTGAATTGGGTCTCTCTCCAAGATTCGCATTGAATGACAGATCTAGTGAGGTTGTGACCATGTATAATATCGTCTATTTCCAGCACACCTGGGAGTTCTTTGATCCAGGAGGACAAGGACGTGTTTTGCAGAGGGATTGAGAGTTTAGCGAGCAGGGGGGTGTAGATAGCCGAAATTGAGTAGTTTTTGCTTTTAAGAAGGACATCAATGAATGAAGTTTGGAGACGGACAGTCTTTTTAGGGCAGACCTTGGTGACATAGTCTACATATTGCATGTATGGGAAATAGTGGCTTTGGGGAAGGTGGAACTCGAGCGATAATTGAGAGAATGATTTAATAGTACCTGTTACATCTTGAAATAGGGAGTGGATCCCCACCAACCCCTTGTCTTTCCATTTAGCGAAGGGTTCGTACTGAAGACTGGGTGTAAACATAGGATTACCACATATTGGAAGGTGATTAGAAAATAGAGGGGATAAGCCCAGTTTCTTTCTGGTTTCCCGCCAGGCCACCAAGGTGTCTTTAAAAAGTAGATTGTGTTTGATCTTCGCTGGTAGTTTCTGGAGTGAGCAGTGAAGCACTGCTGCCAGATCATAAGGCTTAACCAGTGAGGATTCCAGATTGAAATTAGAGTATTTTGACGAACCCAGTATCCAGTCCAACCCAACTCTTAGTAGGCAAGCCAAGTTATATAACCTTATATTGGGTAGGCCCAGGCCCCCCTCGCCCTTAGGGAGAAAAAGTTTGGTCATAGCTATCCTCGGCCTTGCCTTTTTCCAAATAAATTTAGTTATTGCTTTATTAATTAGTTGTACATCTTTATGCTTCAACAATAGGGGTAGCGTTTGTAGAGGGTAAAGTAAGCGAGCAAAGCTGACCATTTTAAATAGTGCGCATCTCCCAAAGAGCGAGATAGGCAAGTCCACCCAAGTTTCAAGTTCACCTACCACTCTGTCAATCAAAGGAGCGTAGTTCAATGTGTAGAGAGAGGATGGTATTCTACCAATCTTCAAGCCGAGGTATGTAATATGAGTGTCAGCTGTTCTAAGGGAGGAAGGAGGGAGAGTGTGTTGAAGGGGAGCAATACCTAGCGAGAGGATCTCGCTCTTTGAAAAATTTATTTTGAGTCCCGAGCATTTGCGAAAATCTTCAAAAATATGTTGTATGGCTGGGATGTCCGTGGAGGGGGATGAGGAAAATATTAATATGTCGTCTGCAAATAGAGCCACTCTCAAGTCCACCTGTCCTATGGGCAGGCCATGTAAAAGAGGGGACGAAGAGAGGAGGCGTGAGAGGGGCTCTATAGCGAGGTTAAAAAGTAGGGGTGATAGAGGGCAGCCCTGTCTCGTCCCCCTATGTAGGCGAAAAGGCGAGGATTGTATACCTGCCGCAGTTACTGTGGCAGAGGGGGCTGAATACATGCTCTGTATGAAGGAATAGAACGATCCATTTAAACCAATGCGTTGCAAGACCAGAGAGAGCCATTTGAAACTAACGTTGTCAAAAGCTTTCTCGGCGTCGAGAGTGACTATCACCGTATTGTTAGATGGATGTGTCTTTGCATATTCGAGGGCCATCATGACTTTACGAATGTTGGCTGCCGCAGATCTTCCTTTTGTAAATCCCGATTGGGCGCTGTGTATAAGGGATGGCATTATATCCCCTAATCTGGTGGCTACTATCTTAGACATTACTTTGGAGTCAACATTTAGTAGGGATATGGGGCGAAAGGAACCTGGGTCAAGTGGGTCTTTTCCTTTTTTTGCAATGAGTTTAATATTAGCCAGGTGGCCTGTGGGAAGATAGGGGCCTCCTTTCCATATTTGGTTATAAATCGAGTGGAGAGTAGGTATGAGGTCTGGGCCTAGCATTTTGTAAAATTCGGATGTGTACCCGTCCGGGCCGGGTGCCTTTCCATTGGAAAGTCCCCCTATAGCTCGCTTTATTTCTTCAGAAGTAATGGGCTCGTTTAATTTTTCTAGATGACTTGGGTCTATCAGTGGGAGTTTGGTGTCTTTTAACAAGGTTTCTGCTAGGTTCATATCTATTTGTTCTGCACTGTATAGTTTGCTGTAGAAATCTTTCAGTGTTCTGTTGATATCCTCGGGTGTAGTGGATAGGGAGCCGTCGGGGTTCCTTAACTTGTCGATGTGTGTTGGTGTGTATGGGCTTTTAGTGAGTCTGGCAAGAAGCTTTCCGGCTTTGTTCCCAAATTTATGGAAAAGTAGTTGTGTCGCCGATTATTTTGTCCGTTCTACCTTTTCTGCCCAGCTATCAAATTGTTCTTTGGCTGCTAACCATGTCTTAAGATTGTCATCTGTGCGACAGTCATTCAGGGACTGTTGCGCCTGACGTAGATGGGTGCTAGCTTCTATGTATTGCTTTTGTGCATTTTTTTTGTGTCCTGCTGCGTAAGATATGATCCTACCCCTTAGATATGATTTTCCTGCCTCCCAAAATAAGTTTGGGTTGTCTAAATGTTGGATATTGTCCTGTGAGTATTCCTCCCACGCCGAGCTAAGCATTGCCTTGAGGTCGTCACTGTGAGCCAAATAAGCTGGAAATCTCCACTGTATGACAGGCGAGGCCATTTTATAAAAGTTGAGCGAGATCGAAATCGGAGAATGGTCCGAGATCGCTAGATCATGTATGTCCGTATCATTTATGCGTGGTAGGAGCGTTTGCGTGCACAAGAAATAATCTAACCTGGCAAAGGATTTATGTACCGACGAAAAAAATGTAAAACCCGTGTCTATAGGGTGTTGCATTTTCCATGTGTCGGTCAAATTTAATGCCTGGGCCATGCGACAAAAAGGGGTGGGGCGAAGTGAGTGTGATGGTCGAGGTCTGGGTCTAGGTTGAGATCTGTCCTCTTGGTCATTTAGCGTAGAGTTGAAGTCCCCCCCTACTAGGTGGGGAGTAGAGTCATGTGGGTGTAGCTGAGGAGTCAGCTTTGTGAAATAGTCCTGGTCTGGAGAGTTGGGGGCATAAATGTTAGAGATCCGTAAGTCACCCGAAGCGAGTTTTAGGCCCCATACTCACGAGCAAACATGTCTGCTGAAACTGGCCCGCAGGCCAGTTTCAGCAGACATGTTTGGTCGTGTGTGGGCGCGAGCGGGCCGAATTCCAGCAAACATTTGCCCGCCGGGCCTTTTCCCAGCAGACAAATATTCCTGGACTTGTTTTAAAACAGCCCGCTGGAATTCAGCCCGCTCGGACATGTACGGTCGTCAGTACAGACCTACCGTACATGTCCAGGCGCCCGCCGTCCCTCGCATGCGTCGAATGACTTCGACGCATGCGTGGAAGCATTTTAAAGGCGGGCCGCCCACGTCGCCGCGTCATTGTCGCGGCGACACCGCGTCATCGACGCGGCGACACCGTGGACACGCCCCGCGTATTGTTTACGCGCGGACTTCTGTACGATGGTGTGTACAACCATCGTACAGAAGCCCTCTGGCAGACATGTATGGTGAAAACGGTCCGACGGACCGCTTTCACCATACATGTTTGGTCGTGAGTACCCGGCCTAAGATGTATTGAAGTACGTCTCCTGTCAGATTCGTTGGTAACAGAAATTAATTCATATACCAAGTCTTTGTGTATTAAAATGAGCGTGCCTGCCTTACGTTTGACCGATGCCGATCCTATCACTTCCCCTACCCATAATTTTTTCATTCGGAAGAAATCTTTGCTCTCTAGGTGGGTCTCTTGGAGTAGGGCAATATCTACTTTTAGTCTTTTAAGATGTCTGAGAATTTTCATGCGTTTTATTGGTGACCTAAGCCCCTTGACATTCCAGGATATTATTTGTAGATGGGTCATGTAAGATATGTAGGAGGGTTAAGGGTGTGTGAATTTGTATAGCTCTTACCCTGTCTCTGTAGGCTGGCTTTAGATAGGCATGTTACAACGTACCATCGGTTCTTGAGCTTGCATTGGTAGGACCATCCTCTTATGGGGAAAAGAAAAGTGTCAAGAGAGACAGAAAGGAAAAGATAGAAGAAATTAATATCAAAATAACCACAAATCATATTATTGACTTCGCTTTTTTCCGTATGTAATCCCCACACCGGTGAACCGCCACACCGCTAGTAGAAAGGGCAATTGTCCCAACAAAGCCTCATTGGGAAGGACTGGTATATTTACCATTTTTCGTCCCTAGGTCAAATAAAACTTGGCGGCGGTTGCGGGTGACTCTGCGGTGGGAGTACATAGTGCCTGCTCGTTAGAAGAATGCTACGCAAAGTTATAACAACCCAACGTTTGTCACAGTAGCAGCCATATTGGCCGGGCCTCTTTGTAGACAGGGCAAGTAATCGATGTAAGATAGGCTACGTTATTAAGCTAGTAGAACGATAGAACAATAAAACCATAAAATCAACAGAACCAAAACCAGCAATGGTATTAACATTACCCCCTGTGGAGGTGTATAATCACCACACCACTTCGGATAGACTGAGGCTCCCTTGGGGTACACCTATGGGTGGCGGTGCACAATGATGCAGCCCTATGTCTCTAACGGCTGCGGCTCCTGGGGAGAGTGCACAGTATCAAGGGGGTTGAAAGGTGTCACTGGGATCAAAGCCGGGGTAGATAAACATCAACCGGATTCCTGATGGTCGGACGACTGTGTTTGCTTGAGGCGTTTCGGAGGTTCTTTGCGCGGGCTCCTCTGGTCTCTAGGGCCTTGCTTCACTCGATCTGCGTATGTAGCTGTGGGCTCACGTTCGGTAGATAAGGATTGAAGAAATGCTCTGGCCTTCTCTGCGGACTGGAATGTGTGTTGTTTTCCATCAGGTGCTTGTAGGCGCAGAACAGCTGGGTAGGCTAGTGTGAAGCGGACTCCGTTCTTATAGAGTTCAGCACAAACAGGCTGAAAGTCCTTACGTTTGCGTGACACTTCCGCCGAATAGTCAGCAAATAATAAAATTTTTTGGCCCTCAAACTCTATCAAACGGGATTTACGGAAGGCCTGCAGCATGTCCGTGCGGTCAGCGTAGTTTAAGTACCTTGCAATAACAGGCCTGGGGCGGGTGTGGTCTTCAGACTGGGCGCCGATGCGATGCGCTCTTTCCACAGTACACCTGTGGTTGAGGCCTAACATCTGCGGTATAGCCGCCGAGCAGATGTCCATTAAAGAACTCTGTTTGTGAGATTCTGGAAGGCCGATTATTCGCAAATTATTCATCCTGGAACGATTTTCGAGGTCCTCCATGCGATCATGGAGGTGCTGCTGGTCTTGTGTGAATCGTTCCAGGACTGTCTCCATAGAGTGTTGGTCTTCTTCTATTGAGGACACCCTGTGTTCCACCATTTCCAGCCTTGCAGAGTGTTCTCCCATCTCCTTCCGGAGCTGCTGTATGCCCTCTGCGACCGCTCTATCAACTGCCGCTGTGATGGTAGGTGAGAGCAGCGCCGCCACCGCTTTAGCAATTCGTTCGTGCGTGCTGGCTTGGTCAGGTATAGCGGGGAGTGAAGTGTCCATCCCCTCAGGATGGAATCCGCTGCCCGGCAGGTTACTGTGTGAGCTTGGCTGCTGAATGCCTTGCAGTGAAGGAGCGCCGCGTGCGTTCTCTGCAGCGGCCATGTTGCCCAGGGCCGTGTTTTCCGCGGCTGGTTCGATTGTGCCCGAGCCCCGTGTTGCTCGGGCTTGTGTGAGGTATCGTTCCATCCACTGATGCCCGTGGAATGAGCAGGGATGCAGGTCACCGCAATCCGAGGCTGTGTCGGGGTTTTGTATGCTGATTATCCGAGCGGTGGGTGCGGAGCCTCCGGAGCTTGCTTCCCCTACATACGGCGCCGGAACCGGAAGTTCGCTATAATTTTAAAGCTCACCATATTTATCGGACTTTAGCTTGGATTTTCACTATTATATATATATATGTAGCGCTACCCCCTCAGGAGCCGCTGGTTGTTGTTGGGATCTACTCTCTTTTGTTGGCTCACCCCCTATTTAACTGGCTCGAACCCTCCCTTGACACATCAGAAGTCTGGTGGGTAAGGTATTGTGACCCCCGCTGGGCTGGAGTCACAATAGCAGGCACACAACATGCAGAAATAATGTAACAATAGTATTACCTGCTTTAATGTATGGTCCCTCCAGACGAGAAAATACACTTCACACGATAAATATATTTAAATCAGAAAGGGTAAGTTTACTTTGTGTGAACTTAAAGTGGAAGTAAACCCTCCTATTGTTTTCAGCCAAGGAAGCTGCCATCTTGGCTTCTGTTTAATCTTCAACTGCCATGATGCTGCACATGTGATCAGTTTTGAAACCATCCATTGGATGTTAGACAGTTTGGTTGAGAGCACAAGCAAATGTGACATCTAGCATTTCCGGCATGCCGGGAATGTTAACTGTTTTTTTAAACTATCAAATAGATGGGTTTACTTCCGCTTTAAAGAAACAAACATATAGTTGAATCACAAATAAACAACTGTTAGGTAAAGGCTCACTATGATTCTGTAAGGGCCCTTGCAGGAATCAGCAATTGACATCAATGAAACGACCTAAACTAAGAATGGTACCATTCACTTAAACTAAGGTAGGCAGTCTATGCTCGCGAGGGCCCTCTAACGGGCAGTCCTGTAGAACAGTTAAAGTCCACGTTGCGGCCGGTCGGTGCACGTTAAATTTATAATCCACAAGTGGTGAACGATAAGAGGAAGTTAACCAAACAGAGTGTTTTAGATGGCAAACGTTGGTGAACTGATCGCTTGTCAGCGTCAGTCACTTCTGCATAACACTATCAAACAGTTAAGGGACCTCTGAGTTTTAATTGAAGGCCCAACATGTGTCTCCGGTCTGTGAGGTGGCACTAGAGTGTCTGTCTGGAATGAGAAGTTTAGCTGAGCGTGTGCTCTCTCACCCGACAGGCCTGGTCCGCTTGAGTTCTCCTCAGAAGGCGCGTTGGTAAATCGCTGCTCCACAGCACAAGGATCCCGGACGAGGGTGCTCCACTGTTTCAGTTGTCAGCTGGGCTGCCTCTTCAATCTCTGGGAACACAGGCTGGATACTGGAGTCTTGCTTCCTTCTGGATGGCTGGTTTCTCGGTGGGTTTAGGCCCAGGCTTCTGGCCTAGCAGCACGGATGTGCTGTGTCAGCAGCTCCGCAAAGGAGAAGAATGCAGGTCCAGAGAGAGCGAAAACTGCCACTCCCTTTCCTTAAGTAACCTCCCCCACAAGTCTGTGCGGAGGTGTCACATGGTCAAATGATGCAGGGCATTGTGGGAAGCGTAGTCTGTTTCTCCTAAGAGTCAATGGAGTCCATATCTCCTGCTACTTGAAGTCCCACAATGCATAACTTTCTTAAAGGTATCTTACATATTTACAAGCAAGAATAAAGTGTCGGCGGGGATGGCCTGCCATTAGACTCTGACAGGATGACCCCGCTACATATATATATATATATATACTATTGTTTATGGGGCAGCGCTAAATCATTAGATTGTTCACATCGGTTTAGGAGTGTGGGGTACACTTGTAGAATTTGTAAGGAACACGTTTTCAATGTTTTTATATTTGGCTATACACCAAACTGGTCGAATTTTGATCCAAATCACTGGTATGTGGCACTGATAGGTGAAACAGGTGAGGAGGCACGGATGGACACTGATTGGCAGCACTGATAGGTGACACTGATGAGGAGGCATGGATGGGCACTGATTGGCAGCATTGATTGACAGCACTGGTGGGCACTGATTGGCAGCACTGGGGCTACACTGATAATCAGGAAACTGATAATCATAAGTAAATCTAAATGTAGCGCCTGGTTACTTCTAATGCCACGTACACGCGATCATTTTTCGGGTTGTAAAAAACAAAATTTTTCAGCCTCTAGAAAAAACGACGTTTTTTTCAACTTCATCATTAAAACGACGTTGCCTACACACAATAGCAAAACAAATGCTCCAGCAAAGTGCGGTGACGTACAACACGTACAACGGCACTATAAAGGGGAAATTCTATTCGGATGGCGCCACCCTTGGGGCTGCTTAAGCTGATTTTGTGTTAGTAAAAGACGATTTGCGCTTTTCAGTCTGTTACAGCGTGATGAATGTGCTTACTCCATTACAAACAGTAGTTTTACCAGAACGAGCACTCCCGTCTCATAACTAGGGATGAGCCAAACACCCCCCTGTTCGGTTCGCACCAGAACCTTCGAACGGACCGAACGTTTGCGCGAACATTCAGAACCCCATTGACGTCTATGGGACTCGAACGTTCAAATTCAAAAGTGCTAATTTAAAGCCTAATATGCAAGTTATTGTCGGAAAACGGGTTTGAAAACCTTTGGTCTTGCCCCAGGGAACATGTATGCTGGCGCCTCCTGTGCCTCCCCTCCGCTGCGATGGCAGCCGTATTGGCCTTAACAGCCACTGTGAGGCTCTTGACCTCTGTCACGAGGCGTGACGTCGAGGCCTGCAGCTCCCCAACACAGGTCACAACAGCTGCTCAGCTGGCACTTATATCCTGCAGACAGTCGGGTATTTGTGCAGAGGAGGCGAGGCTGTCTGCGAGACGCCCCATGTCCCGGGCAACAGCACCCACATGGTGGGTCTGGCGGGCCTGATCGCTCGCCAGAGTTTCCTGGATGGCTTCAGGAACACCCCCGGTTTTTCGGGTGGCCTTCCTGGGGGCAGGAGAGGCTTGGGGCCGTGTATATGGGGAGGCCCTTGAGGAGCTTCCCCTGATGGTGGAGGAGGGTGAGGATATTTTACATATGAGGGAGGAGGGTTGAGAGGGTTCCCTGATGGGGAGGAGGGTTGAGAGGGTTCCCTGATGGGGGAGGAGGGTTGGGAGGGTTCAGGGATGCTGGGATTTTCCTCCACGAGGTAGAACACGTCCTCCAGGTCCCCATGCTCCTCCACTACTTCCTCCAGAGGTGAGGTATGGGCACTCTCATCCCTGGATGGCGTGGGTCGCCCAGCAGCCGACGACAGCCCAGCTCCCTCCAGCACATCTGTGGATGACACAAGGCATTCACATGTTGGTGGACCCACACACTTCTCACATATTCCCTTCCACCCCCTCACATGCTACACACCGTATAGGAGCTAAAACACACTTATCTGACCTCAAGGACTGCTCACCGGAGTCGAATCCCTCCATGCCCTCCACCTGCTCACGCTGCAGGCATTGGGCGATCATCTCCTCCTCATCCGTCAACCGCATAGATGAGGCTGGTCCTCCTCCCGTGCCCCTGGCATGCTTCCTTATAGCTGCCAGCTTCTCCCAGACCTTACATCTCAGGTCATTGATCTTCTTTTGAATATCCTCGGGGGTCCTGGTCGCATTCCCCACGGCACTGACCTGCAGGCTGAGCTCCCTCAGGATCTCCTTCTTCCTAGCCTTGCTGGTCTGGTGACTGAGGGCACCATGAAGGTACTTGTCATATTTGACTATACCAGCAATGATGATTGATTTCTCCTCCTTGGAGAAGTTTTTTTTCCTCCTCTCCTTGCCTCCATTACCAGCAGCCGCCATCGCACATCAAAATTACCTTGCTCAGGGGGGGAAAAAGCAGGATGTAATTTTGCGCCGGACAGGCGCATGTCTGGGCGTATTTATGCGTTTGGCGTAAGCCAGTGGACCGGCGTATCCCAGGAAGTTGAGCCGGCGTAGTTGTGAGCATGCGCACATGGGATCGCTCATATGTCCTCGTCACTGCGCATGCTCCGTTCATGATACACCTCTCTCTTTGGGGATAGCGCGGATTAACTCCATTTACATATTACCACTGGATACATTTACTAACACCAGCGCAGCATTATTTGTTTTGAGGACACTGATAATCATTGCCCTGATTCTCAGAGCAGATAAAAAAAAAAAATATCTGTCCTCTCATTGAGACATCAGCAATATTTCACTTAGGGTCAGATTTCAGTGCAGCCAACTGTTGTGGCCTAAGGTAAAATGGCCACCCAAACATCATGTTGCTGACTCTCAGTAACACATTCCCGTTCCGGGTCAGTAAACCTAGAGCAGAACTGGTAGAAGACCACAGTGATAGTTTTCCCTGCTTCTTTTACACAATGTAGACATCAGTTCTAGCCCTGCTGATACAGAATGGGCAATGACACCAATGATGTCCGGTCCTGCTGATGTGATGCTAAGGCTAGCCATTTACTGTATTTATACTGAGATTAAATGACATTACATACAGGTGGACTCTATTTACTAATTAGGTGACTTCTGAAGGCAATTGGTTCCTCTAGATTTTAGTTAGGGGTATCAGAGTAAAGGGGGCTGAGTACAAATGCACACCATACCACACAGATATTTATTTGTAAAAAATGTTGAAAACCATTTATCATTTTTGTCCCACTTCACAATTATGCACCACTTTGTGTTGGTCTATCTCATAAAATGTCAATAAAATACATGTACGTTTTTGATTGTAACATGACAAGGGGTATTAATATATTTTTAAGGCACTGTAGTGTGTATTTTCAGATGGGGTAGGTGTCTGCTTCTGCTACATGGCTGTATCATACAGTGGGAGCAGGGAGAAGAGTGCTGCGATGTAGAAGGCAGTACCTATAATATGTAGGTAAAAAATCTATTTTTATCTTGCCATGTCTCTTAAAACACACCTCTATTTTGGCCACAACCACATTTTACGGGTATAGTATTCACAATGTCTTTCTATTCTCAGTCTAATGAATGCCATACGATGCTGTCTGTTAAATTGGAGCCCACCAATAGTGGTTTCTTGTTGTTGCACAAGTGTTGTGACTGTGAATGTTTTTTTTTCATTCTTTATTTATGATGGATGACTTCAAGAATGATTAGGAATCATTTGAATCATGTAAAAATTGGACCCACGGTCAGGTACTTTAGGAAGACTGTACAGTATAAAAAAGCTAAGTTTATGTCTTTTGGAGCTTCATGAAACCAGAATTAAATTAGGTTGATTTTCATAAGATTATGTGCTGGATGAGTAAACACTGTTGTCAGCAAGGTAGCTATTATTATTATTTTTTTTACAGAAATTTTATAATCTAGCCATTTTGGAACAGCATCAAGGGTTATAAATGAGATCAATCTGACCACTCTTTATTGATTATGATTACAACTTCTGTTTATTTTTTCCTATTATATTCACTGTTTAAAACGCAATCCGTATTTAAGAGAACAAAGGAATTGATAAGAAAATAACATGTGAGAGCATGTTTAGTATCTGATGTCTGTAATAAAGCAAAATGAAACAGTCAAAGTAGCAAATTATGTAGCAAATTCTTGCCTTAACTACTGTAGAAAATAACAAAGCTCACATTGAAAACAGTGAGTTGTTATTGTTTATAAATGAAAAGTGTAAGATACCTGGCAGAAATTTTGACATTTTGGCATTGATATTGAAAATATAACTAGTCATGCCAAAAAAAAATGTGTTTTAATTAAGGATAGTGATCATATGAAGCCATTTATTATAGCATAGTTCTTTTTATATAAGAATGATAGCAGACATCAACCAAATGGCCCTGATTAAAAGTTGACATACTTAGAATGTTTGGCCTTGGTACAATCACACAAAGGTTAAAATGGTAATTAAAGATTAATTTACCACATCTGTGGCTATTTAAATTGCAATTAGTGTCTGTGTATAAATAGTCAATGAGTTTGGTAGCTCTCACATGGATGCGCTAAACAGGCTAGATACTGAGCCATTGGGAGCAGAAAATAACTGTCAAAAGCCCTGCATAACAAGACAATGGAACGTTATACAAATGGAAAAGGATATAAAAAGATATCCAAAGTCTTGAATATGCCAGTTAGTACTGTTCAATCACTTATTAAAGTGAAATTGCAGTCAAAACCTAATGCTAAACCTACTCTCTGACACATTCTAAGCCTAATCTAACCCTTTAAGCAAAAATCTCTATACTCACCTTTTCTGAAGTCAACACAGTCTGGTCTCCAGTGGTGGATGCTGTGTGCAGGAGAAACCAACAATGGCTGGGAAAGGCCTGGGAAGTGACGTCTTAGGCCCCGTACACACGACAGAGGAACTCGACGTGCTTGGCACGTCGAGTTCCTCGTCGAGTTTTGGGATGAAGCCGCCGAGGAGCTCGGCGGGCCGGCTTCTCCCATAGAAGAACGAGGACAACGAGAAAATAGAGAACATGTTCTCTATTTTCTCGTCGAGTACCTCGGCGGCTCCATCGAGCCAAAACTGTACAGACGACAGAGTTTCTCTGCAGAATCCGGGTTTTGACCGAGTTTCTCGGTGAATTCTGCCGAGAAACTCTGTCGTGTGTACGAGGCCTGAGAGGGAAGTAGTGAGTGGAAGTGGAGATGGGGAGGGTCTTGGGAATAGGGAGTGGGGTGGGAGACTGGTGATAGGGATGGGAAGGAGGGTTCTTTTTGGAGGGATGGGGACAGATAGTGAGCATCCCTAGGGGAAATTGGCCTCCAAAATTTATTTTTGTAACATATACTGTATATGTCCAATAAATGATTCATTTAGTAGCCTTAGAAAGTACTATATTCTTTAGGGGTTTTTTGCTTGTGGGAAGTGATGTCACCCATAGAGTTGCTATAGGGCTTCTGATGTTGGCTGCCTTTCCTGCACATGCCTACACAATGGCAGCTCAGCATGGGACCAGACCAGAGTGGCTGCAGAATAGATAAACATAGCCATCTTTTCTTTACAGGGCTAGATAGATTAGGTTTAGAATGTGGCAGAGAGTAGGCTTAGAGTTAGTTAGGTTCTGACTGGAATTCCACTTTAAGAAGTGGAAAATTTGGGAATCTCTTGATACCAAGCCAAGGTTAGGTAGAACAAGAAAGATTGCACCCACAACTACCAGAAAAATTGTTCAGGATACAAAGAAAAACCCACAGGTAACCTAAGGAGCAATACAGGCTGCTCTGGAAAAATAAGGTGTGTTTCAAGGAGCACAATATGACAAAACTTGAACAAGAATGAGGTGCATGGTTGAGTTGCCAGAAATAAGTCTTTACTGCACCAATGCCACAAAAAGGCCCAGTTACAATATGCCCAACAACACATTGAAACGCCTCACAGCTTCTGGCACATTTTAATCTGGATGAGACCAAAATAGAGCTGTATGGTCAAAACCATAGGTGTTATGTTCGGGAAGGGGATAGCAAGGCCTATAGTGACAAGAATACCATCCCCAATGTGAAGTATGGTTTTGGAGTGGCCATTACATGACCTAATATCACAGAGACACTCTGGGTAGACCTCAAACGTGCGGTTCATGCAAGACGACTAAAGACTTTCATTTCCTGGAGGCATTTTGCTAAGACCAACTTTGCCACCTGAAAGAATTTGGTGCCTCACAGAAAACTATTACAAAATACTGTATGCTGTCATTGATGCTAAAGGGGGCAATACACAGTATTAAGAACTTGGGGCCAGATTCACATAGAATCGTGGCGGCGTAACGTATCCTAGATACGTTACACCGCCGCAATTTTTCATCGCAAGTGCCTGATTCACCAAGCACTTGCGATGAAAACCTACGCCGGCGGCCTCCGGCGCAAGGCGGGCCAATTCAAATGGGCATGCGCCATTTAAATTAGGCGCGCTCCCGCGCCGGACCTACCGCGCATGCTCCATTTACAAACTCCCGCCGTGCTTTGCGCGAAGTGACGTAATTTTTTTGAACGGCGACGCACGTAGTGTAATTCCGTATTCCCGGACGGCTTACGCAAACGACGTTATTTTTTTAATTTCGACGCGGGAACGACAGCCATACTTTACACAGCAATACGATTGCTGTGTAAAGTTAAGGCACCAAAAAAAACGACTAACTTTGCGACGGGAAACTAGACTAACGGCGACGTAGCGAACGCGAAAAACCGTCAGGGATCACCATAACTCCTAATTTGCATACCCGACGCTGGTTTACGACGCAAACTCCCCCCAGCGGCGGCCGCGGTATTGCATCTTAAGATCCGACAGTGTAAAACAATTACACCTGTCGGATCTTATGGCTATCTATGCGTAACTGATTCTATGAATCAGTCGCATAGATAGAAACAGGGATACGGCGGCGTATCAGGAGAAACGCCGTCGTATCCCTTTTGTGAATCTGGCCCTAAGTGTATGCAGACTTTTGAACAGGGGAAATTTAATTTGTTTACTTGTTGCCATGTTTTGTTTTATGATTGTGCTATGCTGTTATGACCTACAGTTGAGTATGAATGCCATAGAAATAAAAGAAATCTGTTTTGCCTGCTCACTTTTTTTCTTTAAAAATGGTACATACGGTATATTACCAATTCTCCAACGGTATGCAAACTTTTGAGTACAACTGTACACTAGTTTGTTTCCCAGCCATGAATGCGAATAGACATGGTGGTTGCTAAAACTTGCTAATTCCCTAGCAACCATTTGCAGCAGGAAGTTGCCATTATCTTCACTGAACACCCTAAACATTCTGTGTTAGCATGAACATCTGAACAGCAAATGTTTAGTCCAACTTACATTCAGAATGAACACTGAGCTCATCCCTACTCAAGAGCAAGACCTTATAAATCTAAGTTTGTTAAATTGTATTGATTAACAAGTACTGGGGAATTTTTAGGGAATATTTAGGGAAAGTTGTGTTTCAGTATTACTTACACTTTAAATCACTAATAGGGCTTTCATTGGACTATAGGAGACTGTTATGCCCTGTACACACGATCGGTTCGTCTGATGAAAACCGATGGGCCGTTTCATCAGACGAACCGATCGTGTGTGGGCCCCATCGTTTTTTTTCCCATCGGTGAAAAGAAATAGAACCTGTTTTAAAATTTTCTGATGGTTAAAAAACGAATAGAAAAAAAACGATCGTCTGTGGGGAAATCCATCGGTCAAAAATCCATGCATGCTCAGAATGTATGTCGTTGTGTTTTACGTCAACGCGTTGGACACAATCGGATTTTTAACTGATGGTGTGTAGGCAAGACTGATGAAAGTCAGCTTCATCAGATATCTGATGAAAAAATCCATTGGCCCGTTTTGATCGGATGAACCGATGGTGTGTACGTGGCATTAGAGTATAAATGGAGAGTGGTGGCACATATCCCCTCTGGCCAGTACAAGAAATTTGTAAGCTTTGAAATCATTCCCTCCTCCTTATCCCCAATGCTTATTTACTATAAAGGATGTGCACAATATGACTGCTTACAGAAAAGTGTTTTCACACATGACCTGATATAGTACTCAGACTATTAATTACCCAGGTCCATAATAGACTTATTTTTGCAATAAGCTATAAACATATACCTTTGAACCCACGTATAACTCATTGGACAACTTATTCCTTCATTAAATAGTTGGTGGTAATGTGCAAGCTTTTTTGTAGTTTGAAAGACTTTTCCAGGCCTGCAGAGATTTGACTGTTGCAGAAGCTTGAATTTTCACAAGCTTACAGAACTGTGGAAGTATAAAGCTGAAAGTACTTAATATGAAAGTTTAGAATGTTGGTTAGATTGTTGGAACGGGGTCTTAGAGGTGAATGATATCGCAGAGAAACATGGAAATGAGGGTGAAGAAGGCAGACAATGGGCATATTTCCTAGCCACTTGGAATACGCACCGCGAATCACCTTATGAATGTTGATGCAAGAGCTCAGAATGTAGGAAAGAGCTGTATTAGGTAAGGAAAATGACTATCAATTTCTTTATATAATATAACATACGTATGTACAAACAAAAACATTGTCCAGGCATTGTGTTCTGCAGTTGCTGTACTTTCCAGGACCACATATTGAAAACCGTGGGAATGAGTCATACAGTAATTCAGAGTACAGTGAAGTTAAAAGTAAATATTGATCTATATACTTTATGGGGTAAAAAATAAATAAATTGCTTTGCGTATAAGAGTAGCAAATAATATTTTTAATGTTTGTGATATGTATGTAATGCCAGTTTCTATTTGTTGCCTTTCCCCAAGCGAAGGTTACATTGCCTAACATAGAGAGTAAGAGAATGCGGTCGTCGCATTCTCTTACGTCGTCGCTAGTCGGCTTTTCCCGTCGTAAAGTTGCGAGTGCTATTTCAATGGCTTATATTTAGACTAGCCATGTAACAGTATGGCCGTCGTTCCTGCGTCGAATTTGAATTTTTTTTTGCGTAAGTCGTCCGTGAATAGGAAAGGACATAACGCACGTCGCCGTTCAAAAAATTACGACGGTGCGACGTCATTTCGCGCAAAGCACGGCGGGAAATTTCAAAACGGAGCATGCGCAGTACGTTCGGCGCGCGAACGCGCCTAATTTAAATGATACACGCCCCATTTGAATTAGGCGGGTTTGCGCCGGACGGCTTTACGCTACGCCGCCGCAAGTTTACAGGCAAGTGCTTTGTGAATCAAGCACTTGCGCGGAAAACTTGCGGTGGTGTAACGTAAATGTAATACGTTACGCCGACGCAGATATACCTGAATCTGGCCCTTTGTCCCAAAGTTGATGCCTACAAGCCTAGACCAGGTTTGTGGGCAGGGTGGTTTATTGGAAAATATGAGTGCCTAAAGATACCTGAATTAATAAGGGGTTACCCATTCACAAAAAAAAAAAAAAATAGTAAACACAAACACACAATTTTGCATAAGTAATGTCCTATGTTGTAAATTCACCATCCATCAGATCTGTGTGCAGGTGGGGGAGAGAGGGGGGCTTATCAGTATCTAGAATCCCCCTTTAAAAATAAGGGAGACTGAAGATACTGCCTCCCCTATGGGAATGAATAAGGGGAATAATATTCACAAAAATGTAAACACAGACCCACAATTTTTGACAAATCCTTAAAAAAAAAAAAAAAGGCCTATGTTGGAAATTCACCATGAATCATGTCATCCAGTGAGGTAGATACATGTCAATCACAATGCCTAAAGGCCCGCTGAAAATCTAAAAACTATCTAAAAACCCTTTGACACGTTTGACTCCTGTTGCATGATATCTCCTGGTCTGAATAACCGCTATATCAGCAAAGGGGCGAGGTCTCCCGGGTGATGTCATTGGACATATGATCAATGAGGTCACCCAAGAGACTCTGCCCCTTTCTATATAACAGCTGCCATTTTCTCATCCTATCAATCGGCGGGAGGGAAGTGAATGGACTACATTTGTCTCAGCGGGTGACGTTTTTTTTTTCTTTCCGTAGATGTTGGACCTACTTCACTGAATGATATGGTGGATGAACCTCAAGGGACATTTTATTTTTATTTTTTCTGTTTGTGTTTTTTTAATGTTTCTTTTTTTTCCACTGTTTGCATTGTAAATGATATGGGGTGCTATGTACTCTATGTGACGAAAACAGTGTCAGATCCCATCCACCTTGACCAACATGTGACAAATGGTTGGTTAAACCCACACCATGGTGTCACCAATATGTGACAAAGAAACTCTCAGCCTCAACTTGCACAAAGATTTTCTAGCTCAAGAGACCACAATCTAGGTACCAGCAGACAGAACAATTGGCACTGAGTTTAGTAAACTACCTAGTTAATCTGTTAGACCGCGTACACATGGTCGGTCCATCCGATGAGAACGGTTAACCAATGAAGCGGACTGATGGTCTGATGTGCCTACACACCATCAGTTAAAAAAACGATCAAGTCCAACGTGGTGACGTAAAACACAACGACGTGCAGAGAAAAATGAAGTTCAATGCTTCCAAGCATGGGTCGACTTGATTCTGAGCATGCGCGGGTTTTGAACCGATGCTTTTGCGTACTAACCATCGTTTTTGACCTATCGGTTAGGCGTCCACCGGTTAAATTTTAAAGAAAGTTCTCTTTTTTTGGTCCGAAGGACAACTGACCGATGGGGCCCACACACGGTCAGTTTGGACCGATGAAATTTAACTTCAGTCCGTTTTAATTGGTTTTGTCCGATTGTGTGTACAAGGCCTTACACTGCCACAAAGTATTTTATGGAAAATACGAACCCTTTACTGTATCTGCAATAACAATTATAACCTTTAATAAATGTCTGTAATACACACTATCACAACATAAAGGAATATTTCAGAGATTTACAAGATCGTATTGCTTTTCAAAAACACATGGGGGCAGATCCACAGAGCGAGTACGCCAGTGTATCTACTGATACGCCGGCATACTTTCAAATTACCCGCATCGTATCTTTGGTTTGAATCCTCAAACCAAGATACAACGGAATCTGGGTTAGATCCGACAATTGTACGTCCTCGTACGCCTTCGGATCGTAGATGCAATACTTCGGCGTCCGCTGGGTGGCGTTCACGTTGTTTTCCGCGTCGGGTATGCAAATTAGCTATTTCCGATGATCCACGAACATACGCGCGGCTGTCGCATTCTCTTACGTCGTCTCTAGTCAGCTTTTTCCGGCCTATAGTTAAAGCTGCTGTTTTGCGGCGTATAGTTAGACTTGCCATGTTAAGTATGGCCGTTGTTCCCGCGTCGAAATTTGAATTTTTTATTTTTTTTTGCGTAAGTCGTATGTGAATCGGGATGGACGTAATTCACGTCTAAGTAAAAAAAAATTACGCCGTTGCGACGTCATTTAGCGCAATGCACGGCGGGAAATTTAGGGGCGGCGCATGCGCAGTTCATTCCGCGCGGGAACTCGCTTCATTTAAATGAAACACGCCCCCTAATCACCGATTTGAATTCCGCCGCCAGAGATGTACTACGCCGCCGTAACTTACGTCGCAAATTCTTTCTGGATTTGAACCAACAAAAAGTAAGTTACAGCGCCGGTGCAGATCTCTGTAAATCTGCCCCATGGTTTCTTTAAGTTCAGGCTAGAGATAATGTTAACAATTTTAAAAATGTTGTTTAATAATATAATAGGTAAAATGATACAAACAAAATATTTACAGAAAATGATTACAAAGAAAAAAAAAACGTAAAAAAAAAAAGTTCATCTTTTTGCAGGTAAAAAAACGTGAATTTATTATTTTTTTTACTCTGGAGCCTGTAAAGCACTGCACCTGCGATCAGCAGATCACAGGAACAATGTCAGGATCCTGCACACTCTCAGCACACTGTCTGCCTGTACCTCCGATACAGGTAGGCAGTTACTGAATTGCAGGAAAACTCAATGAACTACTAGAGCGCTCACCAGCGCCCTCGCAGTTCATTAAGAACTACAAGCTATCAGCCGCGATGTCCAATGGTACTTGTAATTCACTCATTCACAGAACTCTGTGAATGAGTGAAGCAGCCATGTAGGCAGAGTCCTGCATGGCTGCACTGCTTTAGGTTGAGCCCGCGTATGTAAACAACGTTCAAACCACGCATGTGAGTTATCGCCACGAACGTTAGAGCGAGAGAAATAATTCTAGTGCAAGACCTCTTCTGTAACTCTAAACTGGTAGCCTGTAAAAAGTTTTTTTTTTAAAACCATAGCCATGTAGATTTTTAAGTACTGAAGTTTGGTGCCATTCCATGAGTGTGCACAATTTTTTTGCATGGCATGCTAAGTAACAATTTACTCGGCATTACATCATCTTTCACATTGTACTAAAAATTTAGCTGACTTTAGTGTTTTGTGCTTGTTTTTAATTTATTAAAGTGTTTTTCCCCCCTCAAAAAAAAAAAAAATTACTGCCATTTTATTCCCTAGGGTCTATGATATATATATATATATATATATATATATATATATATATATAATGTTTGGGGGTTCTGAGAAATTTTCTAGCAAAAAAATTATGATTTTTACACGTCGGAGAGGAGTGCCAGAATAGGCTTGGACTGGTCACCTAAACAAGTGTCCCTATTTCCCCTCTATTCTTATTTTGGTGATAGCTTCAACTTGAGCATTTTCCCTCACTTTTATTCCTGGTGAAAATGGTAAAGGGACATAGAATGCTATAAAAAGATAGATAGATAGATAAATAGATAGATAGATAGATAGATAGATAGATAGATAGATAGATAGATAGATAGATAGATAGATAGATAGCAGTGGTGGTGCGTCCATAGTGGCTACAGGAGCGCTGCCCCCTCTCTCCCCTGCGCCGTCACTCAAGTCTACAATACATAGATGCCCCCTGGTAAGCGCTGGCCATCTGAATAACAGCAGTTTGTTGGTTTTTGGAAGTGTCAATCAGAGCCAGCAAACTGGCAGCAATTGATGGGCACGGTGGTGACAATTGATGGGCACAGTGGCGACAATTGATGGGCACAGTGGTGACAATTGATGAGCAGAGGGCCGACAATTTATGGGCACAGTGGAGACAATTGATGGCACGGCACAGTGGCTGCGTTTGATGGCATGGCACAGTGGCTTTGTTTGATGGCATGGCACAATGGCTGCGTTTGATAGCACAGTGGCGACAATTGATGGCACAGTGGCGACAATTGATGGCATAGCACAGTGGTGACAATTGATGGCATGGCACAGTGGCGACAATTGCTGGCACAGTGGCGACAATTGATGGGCACAGTGGCTGCGTTTGATGGGCACAGTGGTGGCAATTGATTAGCACAGTGGCTGCATTTGATGGGCACAGTGGTGGCAATTGATGGGCACAGTAGCTACGTTTGATGTGCACAGTGACGCTGTTTTTTTTTTGTTCGTTTGTTAGCGACAATTGATGGCACGGCAACGTGGCTGTGTTTGATGGCATAGCATAGTGGCTGCGTTTGATGGCATGGCACAGTGGCTGCGTTTGATGGCACAGTGGTGACAATTGATGGCACAGTGGCGACAATTGATGGCATAGTCGTTACAATTGATGGCATGACACAGTGGCGACAATTGATGGCATGGCACAGTGGCAACAATTGCTGGCACAATGGTGACAATTGCTAGCATAGTGGCAACAATTTATGGGCACAGTGGCTGTGTTTGATGGCATAGTGGCGACAATCGATGGGCACAGTGGTGACAATCGATGGGCACAGTGGCAACAATTAATGGGCACAGTGGCTGCGTTTGATGGGCACAGTGGCGGAAATTGATTAGCACAGTGGCTGCGTTTGATGGGCACAGTGGTGGCAATTGATGGGCACAGTAGCTACATTTAATGGGCACAGTGAGGCTGCAATTGATGTATTTTTTTTTTTTTTTGTTTGTTTGCCCAGCCGCCACTGATAGATAGATAGATAGATAGATAGATAGATAGATAGATAGATAGATAGATAGATAGATAGATAGATAGATAGATAGATAGATAGATAGATAGATAGAGGGGTAAAATAACTATAACAAGAACAAAAGACTGATAGATGACTTGTGACCTTCTGTGACACTGATATAGAGTAGGTGTAGCTTTATTGCACTAAACACAAACACGCACACTTCAAGCTGAATTAAGCATGAATGTCACCTTGAGTTGTGTTTTTTTTTCTTTGTGTTAGTTGATAGCAAGGCAATTTTCGCTGACAAGCTGGTAATAGGTAGAGAGCTGCAGGAAGCAGGAGGGAATGGATTGTGGGAGGGAGAACAGGAGGAGAGCCCATCTATGCTGGGTCAGAGATAAAGCCATTTAAATAACATAGGCTGCGGGCCATGTACTTCAATGCTAATGTTTAGCTGCTATATCACCAGCTGCAGGTAGTACACTTTAAATGAGATAATGGCAGATATCGGAGCAGAGGATGAGATCTTAAAAACAGCTGTATGATCCATTATTATGATGTATATTTTATATTTATGATGAATGCAGTTTAAAGTGTACCTGCAAAAAATAAAAAAAATCAGACCTCACCTTCGTTTCATTCATTTTTTTTTAACATTAGATGGATGCTCATTTTGTCAAGGGAAATGGGGTAGTTTTTTTTAAAATCAAAGCAGTACTTACTGTTTTAGAGAGCGATCTTCTCCGCCGCTTCCGGGTATGGTCTTCGGGACTGGGCGTTCCTATTTGATTGACAGGCTTCCGACAGTCTTCCGACGGTCGCATACATCGCGTCACGAGTAGCCGAAAGAAGCCGAACGTCGGTGCGGCTCTATACGGTGCCTGCGCACCGACGTTCGGCTACTTTCGGAAAATCGTGACGCGATGTATGCGACCGTCGGAAGCCTGTCGGAAGCCTGTCAATCAAGTAGGAACTCCCAGTCCCGCAGCCCATACCCGGAAGCGGCGGAGAAGATGTATCTCTAAAACGGTAAGTACAGGTTCGATTGTAAAAAGAGCACCCAATTCCCCTTGACAAAACGAGCCTCAATCTAATGTTAAAAAAAAAGTTTTTTGGGTGAACCTCCACTTTAAGTCAATATATTACCAACTTTTTTATATGTATATCTAGCCTAGTTACAAGGACAGCTGATAGCTGCTGTTTTTTTTTACTACAACTCACCATGGATTCCACTTACTTCCTACTTTCTAAAGTCACTTTCACACTTCTTAATGCTTAACAGGGTAATCCCATTGACCTCAGGGGTCTACAAACTATGGCCCTCCAGTTGTTCAGGACTACATTTCCCATCATGCCTAGTCATGTCTGTGAATGCCTCATAGGACGTGTAGTTCTGCAACAGCTGGAGGGTCGTAGTTTGAAGATACCTGAAGATGATCAGCATTATGGTGGCCATACATGCTACGATAAATTTCTTTCAATTTCTTTTCCAATCAATATCTTTAGATAGGAATAAATGATCTATAGTCGCCCTACCCATTCAATTGATAATCCATACAAGGGGATTTTGATTGATAGTTAAAGCGGATGTGCCATTAAAAAAAAATATTAAAGCCAGCAGCTACAAATACTGCAGCTGCTGACTTTTAATATTAGGACACTTACCTGTCCTGGAGTCCAGCGCCGTCCGCAGCAGAGGATGAGCGATCGCTCGTCTCTCTGCTGCTTCCCCCGCCATCCTCAGTGAGGGAACCAGGAAGTGAAGCACTCCGGCTTCACTACCCGGTTCCCTACGACGCATGCGCGAGTCGCGCTGCGCCCGCCGATTGGCTCACACGCTGTGTGCTGGGAGCCGAGTGTTCCCAGCACACAACGGGGGACAGATGGGAAGTCTGGAAAAACCCGTCTTTTGCCCGAGACGTGTGGCCGGAAGTGGGTGCAAATACCTGTCTTTAGACAGGTATCTGCACCCCCCTCCCCCCTGAAAGGTGTCAAATGTGACACCGGAGGGGGGGCGGGTTCCGATCAGTGCGAGTTCCACTTTAGGGTGGAGCTCCGCTTTAAGATTGAATCATAACTTTTGATTGTAAATTATTAGTCACATCTCTGTTTCCACCATGTAATCTCATAATCTGTTTGCTCAAAATATGGTCATATTCATTAAAAAATTACCTCAGTGCTGTTGATCAATGTGAAACAATCAATAATAATCCATCATGGCCGATGACCTGACTGAAACTGAGTCTAAATCAATCAAAAAGTAAGTTGTGGCTATTCAATTGCCTGCAGATTTGATCATTTTGACAGAAAAGCATGTATGGTCACTATTTGTGTTTTAGTAAGAAATCAATTACCAGGAACAGTTGTGATCCAATTACATACAGTGCCTTGAAAAAGTATTCACAACCCTTGAAATTCTCCACATATTGTCATGTTACAACCAAAATCCTAAATGTATTTTATTGGGATTTTATGTGATAGACCAACACAAAGTGGCACATCATTTTGAAGTGGAACTAAAATGATAAATGGTTTTCAATTTTTTTACAAATAATTCTCTGAAAAGTGTGGGCGTTCATTTACATTCAGCCCCCTTTACTCTGATACCCCTAATTAAAATCTAGTGGAACCAATTGCCTTCAGGAATCACCTAATTAGTAATAGAGTCCACCTGCGTGTAATTTAATCTCAGTAGAAATACAACTGTTGTGTGAAGCCCTCAGAGGTTTGTTAGAGAACCTTAGTGAACAAATAGCATCATGAAGGCCAAGGAACACACCAGACAGGTCACAGATAAAGTTGTGGAGGAATTTAAAGCATGGTTAAATGATAAAAAAAATATCCCAAGCTTTGAACATCTCACAGAGCACTGTTCAATCCATCATCCAAAAATGTAACAAGTATGGCCTCATGCGCACTGAAGCCGATAGGAAAGATATTCTCCTGCGCTCGTGCCGGCGGTCTTAGTGCAAAATGGTAGTATTTTCTGATGAAAAGATTGTGTAAAGAGACCAAATAGGCTAGATAAGAAAGAATAAAAAGGCGCATGATCTAACGCATGAATCAAAATAGTAGAGTTTATTCTAGACAAAAAAATGAGTACAAAGGAAGATACTACGTGTTCATAAAAAGTTAGGTTACAATATTCTCATTAAAAAATGGTTTGCCCATGCAAGAGTAAAGGCTGGATAGTTGGCTAAATGCATTAAAATAAATATTATTTATTCCCAATAAAACGGAATGAAATACTAATGTACCGTATTTATCGGCGTATACCGCGCACTTTTCCCCCTTAAAATCAGGGGGAAACGTGGGTGCGTGATATACATTGTCTCCTACATCTCCGACATTGTCCGAGCCGAGCCGAGTGTACTGCGCACTCGACTAAGCTCGGCCACGCTCGGCTCCGGCCGCAGCCACACGAGAGGAGCCGAGAGAAGCCGAGTGAAGCCGAGTGCGCAGTACACTCGGCTCGGCGCGCCAAATTCGAACACACGACGCTGCAACCCCTCGATGGACCCCCCCGCAGACGGACCCTGCCGCAGATGGACACCCACAAGGCTCGACAGACCCGCACAAGGCCGCATTGCGGGCGGTATTACCACGGTTTCCCATTGATTTCAATGGGAAGAAGCGGTATAGGAGCGGTAAACACCCCACTCCTATACCGCTCCAAAGATGCGGCTAGCAGGACTTTTGGAGCGGTCCTGCTAGCACACCACTTCAGTGTGAAAGCCTTCGGGCTTTCACATTGAAGCCTGCAGGGCACGATTTTTTCAGGTGGTATAGCAGCGCTATTTTTAGCGCTGAACTGCCTGAAAAACGTGTCAGTGTGAAAGGGGTCTAAGGGATATAAGAATTGAAAGGCCTGGAGACGCAAGTGATTAAGAGTATTATCCTTTGTTGGACAGCATCATCTAACAAATTGTAGGCCTAATGCCTCGTACACATGACCGTTTTTTATGACGTAAAAATGCAATTTTTTAAAATGGTCATTAAATACGATTGTGTGTAGGCTCCAGAGCATTTTACTTGACGTGAAAAATGGGCATTAAAAATTTAGAACATGCTCTAAATTTTCTCGTCGGTTTTCACGTTGTCGTTTTTCACGTCGTGAAAAGCGGTCGCGTGTAGGCTTTAACGACGTGCTTTGTGAATACGCTACGCTGCCTCAAAGATGCACACATCTACCTGAATCTAGCTACTTGAGTAATTGCAAGAATGCACTGCAGCATATACAAGGTGTCTAAAAAGTTCTGTGAACGGTATCAGAAAACAAACAAAACAGAAGATACAAACAAATTATCTTTATTGACCTTCAAAATAATCACCATCCTTCACTACACACTTTTGGTAATGTTTATAACGCTTCTGGAAACTGTCAGCAAAGGCCTCTTTAGGAATCGATCGCAGAACCACTGTCATGCATTCTTGGATTGCCGCCACGTCCGCAAAACAAGCACCTTTCATGATGCTCTTCAGTCAGGGAAACAGAAAAAAGTCCGCAGGCGCCGGAGGGGAGTACATTGGATTGCCGCTTTGATTCCGAATCAAACTTATAGCACTAGGTCTCATCCACTGTGACGATGGTTCGCAGAAAGGATGGATCCTGGTCACACATGGCAATGAAATCTGCAGAGGCTTCCATCCGTTTTGCTTTCTGTTTGTCTGCCAGCTTGTGCGGCAAAAAAAAAGGAACAAGTCTTCTGCTTACCCAAATCTTTGCGGACGATGGAGTACACTGTGTCCTTGCTAATGCCTAATTCCTCCACCATCAATCGTAAAGGCAGTCACCAATCCCATGCCAGCATTTGTCGCACTTGCTCGATCGTGTTTGGGGTTCTGCTTGTTGATGGCCAACCGAACGTGGCTCATCCTCAATTGTTTCCTTCCCGTCACAAAAGAGTTGAAACACATTTTCTGCTCAAGGCTTTTGTCACGTACACTTGCACCAACATTTCATGTGTCTCTGTCACCATTTCCCCCAATTTGTAACAGAACTTGATGTTCACTCGTTACTCCATTGCACTGTGACCCTTCCTCTCACACTGACTACGTACAACTGTCTGCAGCGGGTTTACCATAAGGTCACGTGTACTCCATGCTAGGTGGCACTTCTTGATGTGTCTTTGGATGGCCATGTGCATGTGCGCACACCGGGTCCATGTTGCCGTTGAGATATTGGACCATTCATCAAACCATTTAGACACACCTCGTAAATTATATATGACTTCTAGAAGGGAAGACGTTGCATATGACAGGTTTGTTAAGTAGATGGTCTCTCTGTTGCCACCATTTGGCTGCAATTATAGTAAGGACACAGACAGGCTGTATATAAACACAGCTACAGTATATAATTACTTCTAGGCCTGTGATATTAGCTTTCTAATCTTAGTGGTAGTAAAACAGGTAAGAGGTAAGAGCTAATGTGTATTACAGGCACAGTTATTCTCTTAAAGTGGCTGTGAAGGCTTATGCCGCGTACACACGATCGTAAATTCCGATCGAATGTAAATTCCAATGGAATGTTGGCTCAAACTTGTGTTTCATTCATACGGTCACACAAACTTCCGACCGTCAAGAACGCGTGACGTACAACACTACGATAAGCCGAGAAAGTTCAATGCTTCCGAGCATGCGTCAATTTGATTCCGAGCATGCGTGTTTTTTTGTGCGTCAGAATTGCATACAAACGATCGGAATTTCCGACAAGAACTTTTCTTGTCGGAAAAATTGAAAACCAGCTCTCAAATTTTTGTTGTCGGAAATTCCAACAGAAAAAGTCAGGTGGAGCCTACACACGGTCGGAATTTTCGACCAAAAGCTCACATCAAACTTTTCTGGTCGGAAATTCCAACCGTGTGTACGCGCCATTAGGGTTTTATTATCTTAAAGTGTCACTAAATCCACATCATAATAAACTATCAATAAATTCTGTATTACATGCTGCTCGTACTCACTCAGTCACTATAACATTTGTTTTCTGTATTTTTTTTTTACTAAAGTAATTACAGTGCCATCATCCACATACAGAAACAGAAGGAATAATCTAAATTAAATAGTGTGTGTTTAGAATCACTTCAATGCATTCTCTGCATTAAGGTAAAAAAGCCTTTCACGTTAATCTCCTTCTAAATGCTTACCTGAGGCCGATCTCTATCCAGCGCTGTGCCTGTCCAGGCACAGGCCAGGAGTGGACAGCACCAGCAGGGGACAACAGAAGGGGAGGTTTATGGCTGCTCTGTGAAATACTCTTGCACAGAGCTGGTAAGTATAACATGTTTATTATTTCAATTGAAAATAAAAATGACTTTAGAAACACTTTAACTTAAAGTGGTTGTAAACCCACTTTAGCATTTTCAGGCAATCCCCAGTGTTAGATAATGCTATGTCTCCACTGTATGTGCTTTATTAAAAAAATGCTGTTCTATACCTTATTTCCAAGTGCCTTGCTTCCGAGTGCCACATGGCCGCTGTTCCCTCTTCCAATATGACAGCTAGAGCAGGAAGGGCTGAGAATCCCCCGCTGATTTCAGTCCAGAGGAGGAGAGGGGCCGGACGGCGCTCGGAAATATAGTATACAGAGGCATTGTTTTAATAAAGCACATACAGTGGAGACATAGCATTATCTAACACTGGGGATTGCCTGAAAATGCTAAAGTTATTTCAGCAGCAGGAGGGGCAGATAGTGGCACAAGCTGACAGGCAGGGAGGGAGGGGGGAAAGAGAACAGAGGAGGACAGTGGAGAGAGCAGATGATGGAGGCACCTAAACTGACCACAGTGTTAGGGCTCAGCAGCAATGGTAAACCGTGGTCAGTTTACAGGGGGAGGGCAGAACCAGGATGGATCAGCCAGGTATTTTAGATAATACAAAAATTACACAGCACAAGCACTGTGCTGTTATTCATGCTTTTAAAGGACAGGGTCATTTTTTTTTGTGGTCCCTTAACTTAAATTTTGGTTTTCAGGTATGACTGTCACTTAAAATGAACTTATTTTAGGGAATCTTCTGAAATATTCTCTGTTTTACTTTGCACTTACTGGTCTACATTTGTATACTTTATTCTGTTTTGTGTGTCTTGACCTCTAAGGCCTCGTACAGACGACCGAACATGTCTGCTGAAACTGGTCCGCTTACCAGTTTCAGCAGACATGTTCGGTCGTGTGTACGGCCGACCGGACAGGTTTCCAGCGGACATTTGTCCACCCGACCGTTTTCGAGTGGACAAATGTTTCTTAGCATGCTAAAAAACATGTCCGCTGGAATCCTGTCCGTCGGACATGTTCGGTCGTCTGTACAGACTCACCGTACATGTCCGAGTGGCCGCCATCCCTCGCATGCGTCAAATCACTTTGACGCATGCGTGGAAGTATTGACCTTCCAGCGTCACGCACGTCGCCGTGTCATCGTCGCAGCGACGGCGCGGACACGTCACCGCACTGTCTGTCCACGCGGATTTCTGTCTGATGGTGTGTACAACCATCAGACAGAAATTTCTGAGGGGACATGTCCGCTGAAAACGGTCCGGCGGACCGTTTTCAGCGCACTGTCCCCTCGTCTGTACGAGGCCTAAGACAGACCTCATACTGTATGTGGGAAACTAAGGTGGAATCTGGACCGGGTTTTCCAAGCCACTTTGGCAGTGTGGAATCTGAAGCAGGTTTTGCTTTCCACTTGTGACCAGCAGCAGGTGGGATACAAAGGGAAGGGCTGTGGCAAGAGGGTGCTCTGCCCTGGGACTCACAAAAAGCTACCTGAGCTATGCTACATGTGAAAATTTCTCTGTAAGAGAAAGTAAAGGTTTGCAAAACACTTGTTTTGTTGGTGACCTGGGAGAAACCCTTCACCTGACAGAGAGTAATCTATGCTTTCTTGTTTGTTCTTTTGGTTTTGTTTGTAACCTTTTAAATAAACTGACTTTTAAAAAAGACTTGCCGTTTGATCTGCCTTTTCCCAGGGAATGCGATCCTCACTTGTACTGAGGCCTCGTACACACGACCGAGGAACTCGTCGTAAATGAAACATCGTTTTCCTCGACGAGTTCCTTGTCAGGCTTGTTGAGAAACTTGACAAGCTTTCTTTGCGTACACACTGTCAAGACCAAATCTCGTCGTTCTCAAACGCGGTGACGTAAAACATGTACGACGGCACTATAAAGGGGAAGTTTGATTCCACTGGCACCACCCTTCTGAGCATGTGCAGGTTTCTAAGCATACACACGAACGTGTTTCTCATCGAAAACCAGCCCGACGAGGAACACAACAAGGAAATTGAGACTCCCGACGAGGAAAAAGAGAACTTGTTCTCTTTTTTTCTCATCGAGTTCCACAACAGTTTTCTCGATGAAAAACATACACACGACCATTTTCCTTGGCAAAAAAGCTCTGCCACCAAGTTTTTTGATGGGTTCTGTCGAGGAAAACGGTCATGTGTATGAGGCCTGATAGGATAATTCTTCCCCTGTGATCAGTCAAACTTCAAGTGTTCCAGAAGCAAGATAGCTTTATTTCAGTTACACCGGTATAACTGGATGGAAGTCTACATGCTACGTGAAAAAGCAAAAAGTCCCATACAGACACGAGGTGTATGACCTTCTTATATGGTCAACAGAAAGTGTACTATTGGCTTAAAGACCACTGGTGGCTCATGACGCAAACAGCTTTATTGCCAATCACAGTGTCTCTTTACAACGTTTGATTTAAGGAAGTAAAACAAACAATAGAACAAGAGCTAAAGCAACGTGTCCTTAGAAGCCATTACAGAAACTGGACTCCATTTTACATTTTTATAAATAGTCACACAATGCACATAGAAAACTTTTCCAACATTCCCTCCTCTTGTGTGGCTATTTTATCTCAACACATTTCGATGATAGTCCCTGTGTTTTATGCACTATATGTCATTAAGTTGAACTTCAATGTCCACACAGGTCTCCTCGGAGGTAGGAAGTGCTTGATACATTGTTCTTGAGATTGCAGTTTCGATCACTTTTTGTGAAAGTCCTCAAACACAGGGAATGCAGCAACATCCGCAAGTGACCAGAACGGCCAAAGCCACAGCAATTGAGATCAAACATGATGCGATAAGTCCAGTCCATTTACCAAACCATCCTTCAAGCCAGTTTGTGAATGGATCATTAATACCTGAATTCTCTGCTAATTCATTCGATAGAGCAGTTAGTCCTTCCAGGGCTTTGGTCACAGTCCCTCCAGGAGCTGTATTATTAGGGATAAAGGTACAACACATGCTACCAAACATTTTGCATACCCCTTCTCTTTCAGCTAAGATCATATCTAAAGCCATTTGGTTCTGCCATGCCATTAGAGAGGTGGGGCCCAGCTGTTCTGCTAGACCTTTTACAGTGTCCCTGGTATAGTTTACAAATCATTGTTGGTTGTAGTATATATAGTTAATCCAGTCAACATTTTTATCTATAGTCACCCACCAGAAAAAGAGACTCAAACCCAGCCGTTACCTGACTCCTGGCCTTAAACTCATTCGGCACCCCTCGAGGAACTCCAATCTCATCTATGTAGATATGGGAGTCAAATGACCCTTTGAGAGAGGTGTCCCTTCGATACCGTTGGTGACTCTTAGTCCACGGGTGTTCTGACAGGATTCTCAGGGGTATAACTAGCTGGACCATAGCACAATCCCCTTGGGCATTGGCTGGGATCCTAGCTCGCAGTTTCTTATCCCCACACATCCACCAGACATCAGCTCTCTGAATGTCATGTTCCACCCAGTCACCATGTTCCTTGTTAATCCTCTCCGCACAGCAGTCATCAGGTAGTGACCCAAGATCCACCGCGCTACTGTTCCCTGGGAGTGTAAAACAAGTAAAATTGCCCGGATACGTAGCAACCGTTGGAGGTATCTGAGGTCTCTGCACTGGGGGAAACAACAAACTCAATGTGTGACAGGTAGAATTTGTTTCTGGTTTATAACTCTTATTATATAACCGCAACATACATTTTAAACCTTCTGGATCTGTATTGTAATCTAGAGGAAAAGGGACCGTCGCTAAATGTGGTCTAGCTCCAGCACAAACAAAACAGTTTCCTTTTTTTTAGAGCTTTAACTGTGTACCTCAACCATTCTAACCACTCATTTTTTTTTCTTGGTAACCCGTCTCCAAAGCTATGGCATCTTCTACTGTTAGGTTTATGGCCTTCTTCTTTCTCTTCTGTGTCTACCTTTTCCTGTTTGGTTTTATTGGGTGGTAATACCTCGAGGAAAAATGTACCTAAAGGATCTGATCACCCATGCTCCCATAGAATATAACCGTTGATCCTTTTTTTTGAGGTTCTTTTAACGTTATCAGCAATTGATTGCAATCTCTGCCATGGGTACAGGGAGAATTGGCTGCCTTTGTTATGGTAAGTCTTTCTTTTAAACCATTTATGCCTAGAATGTTGTACCCCCAATCTTGGTGTGCTGTGGTCCACAGGACCTGGTTCCATACTGAACAGTCAGTTCCACTTGGAATATAACAAACATATTTATCTGCCCATTGGAGCCTTCTTGCTTCAGTTAAGTCCCCACAGTCCATCATTTGGCAAAAATCAACTAAAATGGTACTAGTTACTTCTTCTATGAAGGTTAAGTTCAAGGCCTTCCCCGTACTTGCCCATTCTAGAGGTTCCTTCTCTTTCCAGTTTCTGCCTCCACGTATAGACGTCTCACCTAGAGTCACCAGTAGACCCAAGATAATTACTGTCCCTTCCATCCTAACCAGCTACAGAGCCCTGGGGGTAAGGTAATGGAGTTCTTCACCGGTTTGAGATAAGCCCCACCTTGTGCAGAACCTCCCTTTGTAGCCGGACTTTACCAGAGCTCTGCCGCCAACTGACCCTGCTCTGCCTGTAAAACCTTTTTGCAATGGGACTGGTGAGTCCAGGTAGACCTCCCTGCAATCCTTATTGCAGTGGGAGTGGTAAGAAGAACCTGATATGGCCCCTCCCACTTAGGCAAGTGCCAATGTTTCCTTTTTATTACTTTTATTAGGACCCAGTCTCCAATATGGATTTTCTCTTCTCCTTGGATTGGACCTTCTGGAATAGAACAGACCTCATTAATTTGTTTCTGTTTCAACAAGTTAGACATATATTCTGCTAAGGTACGTTCAGATTATTCAACTGGTGTTTCATTTAGTAGTAAGGGTATTCTATATGGCCTCCCATATATCATTTCAAATGGACTCAAACCTTCCTGTGTGGGTGAAATATGCATGCTAGTCACAGCTAATGGTAGGCAGTACATCCAATTTTTACCTGTTTCTTCCATAGCTTTTCTCAGTTTATTTTTCAGGATTCCATTGTGTCTCTCCACCAATCCAGCCGATTGGGGGTGGTAGGCGCAATGGTTTTTTACTTGGATACCCATCACTTCTGTCAAATGTTGTATAGTTTTATTTACAAAATGGGATCCATTGTCGCTGTAGATCTTTTCAGGGATTCCAAACCTAGGAATTATATCTCTTAGTAATGCTTTGGCTACAGTCTGTGCGTCCGCACTTCCTGTCGGGAATACCTCCACCCATTTGGTCAAAGCATCTATTATTACCAGACAATAGTTTTTCCTTTCACATTTGTCCAATTCAATAAAATCCATACAAATGTGTTGGAATGGATATTGCGGTGTGGGGAACTTTCCTTTTCGTGGTCTTATACCTCCCTGAGCATTGTGTTTTGCACATATAATGCATTGAGAACAAAAAGTTTTTGAATAGGCCATAGGCCGTACATACCTTATTTAACATCTCAGTCATCCCCCTGTTTGACACATGAGTTACTCCATGTGTCAACACTGCTGCATACCTAAATAGGGATTTTGGCAATACTGGTTTTCCTTCAGGTGATGTGTAAATGTTCTCTATCAATGTGCAACCTTTTGTTTTCCAATATTGTTTCCCCTCTGGGGGGAGAATTCTGCTGCATATCAGTAAGGACTGTATGATCTATCTCTATGATTTCCAGTTCTGTCATTATTTGATGTGTTTCTTGTGCCGCTATTTTAGCCGCTTCATCTGCTCTCTTATTTCCCTCCGAGATGGAGTCTGTATGTTTTGTGTGTGCTTGACATTTGCATATTGCAAGCTCTTTTGGTAACTGTATTGCATCTAGAAGTTCTAGAATGAAGTCCGTGTGTGAAATTGGCTTACCACTAGAGGTCACCATCCCCCTTTTTTTCCATTGTTGTGCAAAAACATGTACAGTTGAAAATGCATATTGACTATCTGTGTATATGGTTACAGATTTTCCTTTTGTAATTATGCATGCTCTTGTCAGTGCTACAAGTTCTGCTACTTGTGCTGAATAATGTTTTGGTAAAGGCCTAGCTTCCAAGATTTCATCCTGTGTCACCACTGAATATCCAGTTGCATTTGTACCATCTGGATTTTTCCTACTGGAGCCATCAACAAAAAGCATCATGTCAGGATTAGATAAAGGTACATTTTTCAAATCACTTTGAGGCAGTACCTTTTCAGCGATGGCAACCGTACAGTTATGTTTATGGCCATCAGTAGGGAGTGGTAGTAGTGTGGATGGGTTTAATGTAGTACACCTCTGTATTGTTAAGTGAAGTTGTGTCAAGAGTATCGTCATACAGGAAAGGTGTCGTGCCGGGCTCACATGTGATATCTTTTGTTGTAAAAGAATAACAGATACTGCATGAGGTACTATGAGTGTCAGCAGGTGATATAGCACTATAGATGCTGAGGCCTTAACTGCTTCGGCTGCAGCTACCACTGCCTGTACACAGGGTGGAAGTGCTCTAGTTACACTGTCTAGTTTTGTAGAATAGTAAGCAATTGGCCTCTGGCGCTCACCATGTGACTGTGTAAGTACTGATGTCATGTGACCTTCCCTTAAATCTACTGTTTGTTTGAAAAAGGTTTGTCATATTCCGTTAAGGCTAGCACTGATGAACTAGAAAGGACTTGTTTTAGGTCAGTAAAAGCCATCTCTGTTTCCTCACTCCATTTAAAAGCATCCTGTGGGGCCATGGGGTTACCATGTAAGGCATGGACCAACGGGGCGGTCAATATTGAATACCCGGGGATCCAAACCGTACAAAAATTACTCATGCCCAAAAAATACATCATTTGTTTTTTGGTCTCGACACCTGTAGGAGGATTCGAATTCTCGCTTCATCCAGGTGCCGACCTTCTTTTGAGATATTATACCCTAAGTATTTGACCTGCTGTTGCCACAACTAGAGTTTTAGTGTTATTTACCTTATGCCCTTGATCATGGAGAAAATACAACAGAGCCATTGTGTCAGTCCTACAAACCTCCTCTGAGGGAGACGCCACTAGACTGTGTCTTCATAGAGGAGGAGCTGGCTTCCCCCTAGGGGCACAAATTGAGCCAAGTTTGTGGACATTGCCTGTGAAAAGATGGTGGGGGACTCACAATAGCTCTGGGGCAACCTTGTGAAGGTATACCTTTTCCCCCGGTAAGTGAAGGCAAACCAAAATTGATGGTCGGGGTGCACTGGAAAACTAAAAAAAAACATTACTGATATCAATCACAGAGAAGAATTCATTCCCTGGATCCAAATCATTCAATAGTGTGTGTGGATCTGGTACCATAGGAGCTCTTGGTATAACTGCCTGGTTAACAGCTTGTAAATCCTGTACCATTCTCCAGCCTGTGGAATGCGGAGCCTTCTTAACAGGGAAAAGAGGGGTGTTACAGGGGCTGTCAGGACACAGAATAACCACCCCTGTTTGTAAAAATGTATCTATTACAGAGGCAATACCCTCCTCTGCTTCCTTCTATGGGACTCCTCTGTTTCCGCCTCGGCAGTGTACTCCTCTACATCCTCATCTCCTTCAACACTTTGCACAAAAACCTTTACTTTCACATTTGTTTCCCATTGTTTTCAGATACTTCTCTGAATGTTTAGCATATTGTAAAACATCTAGAACTGATGCAGTTCCGTAAATAACCATATTTTTAACAATGTAATCCTTATGATCCTGTTTTAATCCATTTACAAAAGCTATTTTTAGCTGTTGCTGATATGCACTATTCACATCCTCCGCTTCGGGGAGCCCGGAGAACACTTTAAAAACCTCTCGTAGTTTATTTAGGTAGTCACTGACACTCTTTTTGTCTTCTTGTACTATCATATTTATTTTCTGCCAATCAGTCCTTTGAATCCATCTAAGCTGACATCTATTCAGTAATGCAGTCAACCTGTTTCCTAAGTCTGGGCTATCTGGAGGTAATGGATCTCTTCGCCCCTGTCCGTCTGCTAGGCCGCAAGGGTCCCAATCCCCCTTTACGGAAGCCCAATCTGATCCCAGCACTCTCCTCAGGACTCTCTCTACCTCCACCCTGTTCAACTTGTAACTGTTCCGTAATCCCTCTATGTTTTCAATAAATTCCGCTGGACCTAATCAGTCCATGGCCTGAAAACAGTCATTGTCAGGGGATGCTGTCCTCCCAACCCGTCAGCCTGTCCTCCCCTGGGGTTTTGGACTTCTATCAAAGGGTATACTTCACCATCATCTACACCATACCTAATAGGAGGTTTACTTGATCTCTTGGCACCTGCAGGGGCGCCTAGTGTATAGGTTATGGCGTCAGTTAAAGTTTCAAGAATTGATCTGTTCAGCTCCGAGATCATGCTGCTATCTGGAGAGATTAAGGAAGTAGGGTCAGGGTCTTGTTCAGAGGCGGTTCCTCTGACAGGGGTGGATGTCACAGGGAGGGTGGTACTCTGGGCAGTGGCTTGCACCTGAGGGGGAGGACCATTATAAGGAGGTGGTCTCTGGGTGCTACAAATTAAATTATCCTCTTTGTCCACAAGCCAACATGCCGCCATTTCTAACTTACACCTTCTCTGATCTTAACAATTTAAGCTTTTGTCACCAAATTCTGGCAACCTTTTACAGTTAAATTTTTCTAAAAAACACATTTTCTTTTCCTTTTAGCACAGTATATCACAATTTTAGGGTCTTTGTTATGCATACATTTCTTATCACCTTGTGCATTAGGTTCCCCTCTTTTTTTTTTTTTTTTTTTTTAGAAGCACAGTTTGTTTAAAACAAACACAGACAAAAAACAAACAAACAAACAAAACAAACAAAAAAGAAGAGAGAGGGGGCGTGGCCGGGATGTGAACGAGAGCAGACGTGTGCTAGCTGAGCTCCGCTCCTACCAGCATCCTGACCCGTTTTCAGCGCTGATTCTTTCTCCCAGCAACCGCCAGCCAGACACCCTGGGGCGAAAGAGGGCACCCGGCACTCCGAGGCCTCGTCCGCTGTCTCCGGGTAAGCTACGTTCCTCCGTAGGGACCGGGGACCGAGTCGCAGCGGCCATCTTGCCCACGAGGCTCCCGGATCAAGGGATGTCGGCTTCTTCCCCAGCCTCTCCTAATCCGCCGCCATCCCACGCCGCATCGCATGCTGAGCTCCTGGCGGCCATCAAGGAGGGTCGTGACTCAGTAATGGTCAAGATAGACCACCTAGTTGCGGATGTCAGCCTGATCCGCCACGACATGGACAAATTTAGGGCCCGCTTCGCGGAGGCGGAGGGCCGCATCTCCCAGCTGGAGGATTCCACACGGGCCGACTCCAGAGACCTACATGCCTTGCAACTACAAGTCAAGGCTCTGCAGGAGAAGTCCATAGACACCGAAAACAGGCTCAGGAGGAATAATATCAGGGTTCTCGGCCTCCCCGAGAAGGCAGAGGGCCTCAGGCCTGCAGAATTCACAGAAACCTTCCTGATCACCCTCCTGGGCCTACCAGCCATGCCGCCTACGTTCGTTGTGGAAAGGGCCCACAGGGTCCCCCCCAAGCCTCCGATTCCAGGAGCTCCTCCTCGGCCTTTCCTACTTCGCCTGCTAAACTACAGGGACAGAGACCGCATCCTATCGGCTGCCCGGGAGAAACGGGACCTACAGTATAATGGGGCCAAGATCATGCTATTCCCGGACTACTCTCCAGAGGTGCAGCACCGACGCCGCTCTTTCACAGAGGTGAGGAGATGTCTGCGAGATCAAGGCCTCAAATTCAGCCTACTTTACCCTAGCAAGCTGCGGGTAATTGACGGGGACCGCACACGTTTTTTCATGGATCCGGAGGCGGCCATGTCGTGGCTCGACAGTCGCTAAAGACCCCACCTCGTGGCAAGTACCCTTTTGCTGCCCTGATAATTTCCCCTGTGATGTCTGCCTCCCCTCACCTGTTGCATCGGCTGGCACTGCCCCCCTTTCGATGATCCCCCTATACCTGCATTGACTTCCAGCCCTTTTGATTCATTTCATTGCTGACCTCACTTTCGTAAGGCATTCATGCATGATTGTGCGGTGGCCAGCGATGCTCCCCCCTTTCCTCCCCCCTTTCCGCATGCTGATGGGGATGTGAGCCCGCTGAATTGTCTGCTATGCTCCTCGATGCTCCATTGGGACTTGGCAGCCATATCCCTGTTTAATGATGCCCTTGACTCGTGTGGTCCCCCTCTCCCTTCCCTTGTGTGCCCCCCACCCCCTCCTGGGACCCTTCTGCTCTAACTGACAGGTTATGAATCAGCCTTGTTATCTTCCTTCTGGTCCATGGGAGCGGTAGCTGCTCAGTGCGCAAACCAGGACACACACCTTCTCGGCCTACGGACGTGGTGGCAATCCAGGTTTGCTATCCCCCCCCCAATACTTTGACACTCTTGCTCGTTAGAGCCTGGACACTGACCGTTGGTCTGTCTTACACCTGCTGTCCAGGTACCGGAGTAGGCGACCTGGCGCCTGTTGTGTAGGGCCCCTCATTTTTAGGGGCTCATTTACACCCTTTTTTTTGTTCAACTGTTTGGGGAAAAACTATTCCCGCTCCTCATGACCGTTGTCGGAGGGTCGGGACATAGTAGGATAGGCACCCAGTGCCTGGGAATGTTGTTCTTCCTAATGTCTGTTCTGTTCGTTGCGCTCAATGCTAGATATTATTGTTTTTTGAATACGCTATGCTTAGATGTATATGTCATGCAGTGCTGTGTGCTTGGGATCTTGCTGCTCATGGGGGGCTCTGGGGTGCATCTGGTTAGTTACCCCTCCTATTTTTCTCCTACTCCACCTTATGGCTAACCGCCCACCTGACTTTTTCACCATCCTCTCCTGGAATGTCAGAGGCCTTAATTCTAAATTTAAGCGTGCCACCCTCTTTCAATATTTAAAATCCCGCTCACCCCAACTCATTTTACTCCAAGAGACACATCTCATGGGCAGCAAGATTCTGACCCTTAAGAAGCCATGGGTCCAGCGGGCGATACATGCCACATACTCCACGTATGCTAGGGGCGTATCGATCCTTGTTCATAAAAATTTCCCCTGCGTGATTGAGGAGGTCCGCACAGACCCCCTGGGTAAATACGTGATATTGGTCTTCACGCTCTGGGCACAGAGGTACATTATTGTCAATTTATATATTCCCCCTCCCTTTTCACCTGCCTTACTATATGAGGTGATGGATAAGATCGCACCGTTCTGCCCCGGGAAGGTTTTGGTAATGGGTGACTTTAACGCCATACTATCGCACGATCTCGACAGGCCTGTGCCACCTAAACATAGATCCCTGGACCTGCCAGCCTGGGCCCAGGCGGTGGGTCTGGAGGAGATCTGGAGATGGAAACACCCGGGGACGAGGGCTTACTCGTGCTTCTCGGCCTCCTACAAGACCGCGTCCCGGATAGATCTGGCCTTCTCCAACCCCGCACTGTTAGCGGATGTGTTGGAGGTGGACTATCTTCCAAGCGGTCTGTCGGATCATAGTCCCCTGATGGTGAAACTCCGCTCTCCGGCATCGCGCAGCGCTGCGCTTTGGCGGCTGGGCGCTCAATGGGTCACTCATCCTGACATAGCTGAGGTCCTACCCCCTCTTTTATCTGAATTTTGGGAAAATAATGCAGGAACTTCTTCCCCTGAGGTTGTCTGGGATGCCTTTAAAGCATATGCCAGAGGGCAATACATCTCCTCCATAGCCAATGTAAAGAAACAACACTCGGCCCGGACCAGGGAATTGGAACAAGCCACTACTGACAGCACTGACAGGTACAATTCGGACCCCACCTCGGATCATTTTGATCTACTGATGGTGGCCCAACGAAACATGCAGCTGCACCTGGCAGAGGCAACGCGCCTGGAAATCCATAAGGGCAAACAGCGGGCCTTTGAACAAGGGGACCGTAATGGCCGCCTGTTGGCTATGATGACCCAACATGACCAACCTCTCACGACGATTTCGCTCCTCCAAACTCCTGGGGGTGGGACAGTGTCCTCCCCACAGGAGGTCCTCCAGACCTTTAGTGACTTTTACAAGACATTATATTCCTCCAGTTTGCCCGCAGACTTCAGACCCGAGACCCTACAAGCCCTGCTGGACCCTCTGGCGCTGGGCTGGCTATCGGATGGGGAGCGGGAGACTCTGGTCCGACCGATTACGGCCCTGGAGGTGCAGATCGCCATCCAGTCCTTCCCACCGGGCAAGGCGCCTGGTCCGGACGGGCTCCCATTAGACTTTTACAGGGCACACGTGGGCCTCTTGGCCCCCCTGTTGGCCCAGCTATACACTTCCAGTCTGACGGATGGGAATCTCCCTTTGTCCATGTACCACGCACATCTGACGCTGATATACAAACCTCCCAAAGATCCATCCCTGTGTGCCTCATACAGACCCATTGCTCTCCTTAACACTGATTTTAAAATCCTAACCAAACTCCTTGCCCTCCGACTATACCCCATGCTGCCCACTGTGATAGACTCAGACCAGACGGGTTTCATGCCCCGGAGGTCCACGGATGTGAACCTCAGGCGGCTCTTCACCAATATACACACCCAACATATAAACGAAGGTACCAGGGCCGTGGCCTCATTAGATGTAGAAAAGGCCTTTGACACGGTCGAATGGCCTTTTCTTTGGGAGACTTTGCGACGGATGGGGTTTCCTCTGCTTTTCATCAAGTGGCTTCAGGTGTTGTACAGGGCCCCCACTTCGTCGGTGCGGCTGGGGGGTGGACTGTCTGTTCCCTTCAGGCTCTACAGGGGAACGCGGCAGGGTTGCCCTCTCTCTCCGGCCCTTTTTGCCCTTGCCATTGAACCGGTGGCGGAGGCCCTCCGCTCCTCACCACTCATTAAAGGTCTCCGTGTGGGCTTGCTGGAGGAGAGGGTAGCCCTGTACGCGGACGATTTGCTATTATTCCTGAATGACGCTGGTCCCTCGCTGCGAGGCGCTCTGACTGTGCTGAACGCGTTCGCCTCGGTCACTGGGCTCAAGGTGAATTGGTCCAAGTCCCTGCTCTTCCCGATTGACCAGGCGGCCAGGTCCACCTCCCTGCCCGATAACCCACTATGTTGGGTTAGTTCATTTAAGTACCTAGGGGTGCAGGTTTCTGCCGTGGCCACAGACTTTATCTCGCTTAATTTATCCCCAGTTTTACTAGAGGCTCAGTCAAGGCTCAAGGCATGGGATAACCTGCCTTTGTCTGTCTGGGGACGGGTTAATCTCCTCAAGATGAAAATTGTTCCAAAATTGATATACCTCTTTCGCCACTCCCCTCAGTGGGTGCCCAAGTCCTTCTTCCACAAATTAAATCAAATCTTCTCCTCTTTCATTTGGGGCACCTCTCCGCCAAGGTACAAACTGACAACGTTAATGAGGCCGCGAACACAGGGGGGAATGGCGTTCCCTGATTGCTACAGGTACTTTCTGGCAACCCAGCTGGTGACCGCAGCCTGGTGGCTGCGGCCGGACGGGACCAACACCTCCACCGCCCTGGAGGCCTCGGTGGTCGGTTCACTGGAGGCCCTTCGGCTATTGCTGTTCCGGGGCCCCCGTGCGCCGCACCCCCTGACCCCTTCCATGCTTACCACACTACGGGCGTGGCGGACGGGACTAGCTATTGAAAAATGTAGGCCCTCTGAGGTTTCCCCTAATGCCCCCCTCTGGCTGAACCCCACCCTAGACCACCTCTATAAGCTTCTAGATCCCGCGGCGTGGTCAAGACGCGGCATCAAATTGATGTCGCACATTGTCTCGCAAAATAAGTTGATACCCTTTGAGGAGCTCATGTCCACATTTAATTTACCTCCACACTATGCTTTCAGATATCGCCAATTGTCACATGCATTTGCAGCGCAGTTTCCGCGGTCCTCATGCATTGTGGCTCAGTCGGAGTTAGAGAGGACACTTAGATTTAGCTGTGATGCAAAGCCCGCCTCACGCCTGTACTCCTATTTGATCTTCGTATCTCTCCCCCCCCTGGACGGGCTGCGGTCCAGGTGGCGGAGAGATATTCCCACGTTGGATACTGACGATTGGGACGATGTATGGGATCTTCCCTTTAGCACCCTGGTTTCGGTTCGGGATAGACTGGTTCAATTTAAAATCGTCCACAGGGCATATTTCACCCCGCACAGGCTTCACAAGATGAACTCTGCGCATTCCCCGGAGTGCTGGAGGTGTAGCGCCTCTCCCGGCGACTTCTCCCACATTTTTTGGACATGCCCTGCAGTGAAACAGTATTGGGAGGAGGTGCTAGAATTGACTAACAAAGTGGCGGCGGCTCAACTGCCCTTGGCAATGGAGGTCTGTCTCTTGGGTATAATTGAAAACATTGTTTCATCCTCCGCCAAGCGTACACTGATCAGCCTACTCCTCTTCTACGCACGTAAGAATGTTGCTATGCACTGGAAGAAACCCACGCCCCCCTCCCTGTTGCAGTGGAGACGTCTGGTCAACGCCAGCCTCCCCCTATACAAGGATACATACTTCAATAGAGGCTGTCCGCAGAAGTATGACAAGGTTTGGAGGGCTTGGTTGGCGGAGTCCGAAACTGCCGGTTAAGTTTTTCCTGTAGACCCTACCTCTCTCACTTAGCCTGGGTCCCACTGTTGGCATATGTCGAGTTGCTGTGTCGGCACGCGGGGATTGTGTCATGTCAGTGACTGGGTGCGCCCTTCTGCTCCCCAGCAGTCCTTACTTTGGTTATCGAAGCACACTGTAACAATGAACTATAACGCGTATTCACTTTACACTGTATGCATATTTGAGCTGTAACTCTATGTTCTATGTATTTTGTTCTTCTTTCTGTACTATCTGAAAACCTTTAATAAAAACAATTTAAAAAAAAAAAAAAAAAAAGAAGAGAGAGAAAAAAAAATGACCTGGTCTAAATTCACACGTGCACACACACACACAAAAGAGCAAGTGTACTTAGCAATGTCTGAATGGGGGGGGGGGGGTGAGCGAGCCCAGTGTTTAAACACCAGATTGCAGACACTGCCTTAACAAAAAACGTCCCTGTTGTTAGCATTAATTGGGGTTTCCAATAATTTGTAAATCACTGGTGTAGCAATCCTTAGCCACGATAACAATAAGAATACAGGGGAAACAAAATAAATATCAAAACACCCCACACTATGGGGAAAAACAAAAAATAGTTAAACCTGCGTGTGCAGCAGTACTGTTGTTCAAACAAAAGGTAAAGTTAGCAAGGTTAACCATTTGAAAGAGATAAAAAGAGAAAAAAGTGATCACCAAGAAAACAGTCGGCCTCGCAATCTATTTAGATAACTCAGCTACTTGTAGCGCTTAAATTGTCGGGTCCGTAACCTACGACATTCGGTATACCCTTCAAATCTTTTTTTTTGTATCTGTCCCGGACAGCAGGCGACGTCCATTTTTACCTCAGGCAACGCCCCAAATGCCTGTGACATCGGACTATTAAGATATTATACAATCAGTCTCAATGTCTGTTATCACAACTCATCAGTGGACTATTAAGATGTCATACAATCAGTCCCAATGTCTGTTCTATAACTCATAACCAGAATCAAGCAGAGAAAAAGAGAAAAAAAAGAATAGACTTAGAGAGAGAGAGAAAAAAAATGTAATTTAAAGTATCTTACCTCCAAAACACAATAGAAGGACTCGGCAGGTTCGGAACCAGATGGTTGAATCCGGGTCCTGGTAGCAATCGGCCCCTATTTGACCACTAATGTTAAGTGGGGGGACTTATTTTCTCAGTGAGTTTTGAGATCCGATACTCACCGATTTCTGATCGATCAGAACCATTGGACCCGGGCTTCACGCATTGGTACCGGCTCGAAGGACCAAAATGATAGGATAATTCTTCCCCTGTGATCAGTCAAACTTCAAGTGTTCCAGAAGCAAGATAGCTTTATTTCAGTTACACCGGTATAACTGGATGGAAGTCTACATGCTACGTGAAAAAGCAAAAAGTCCCATACAGACACGAGGTGTATGACCTTCTTATATGGTCAACACAAAGTGTACTATTGGCTTAAAGACCACTGGTGGCTCATGACGCAAACAGCTTTATTGCCAATCACAGTGTCTCTTTACAACGTTTGATTTAAGGAAGTAAAACAAACAATAGAACAAGAGCTAAAGCAACGTGTCCTTAGAAGCCATTACAGAAACTGGACTCCATTTTACATTTTTATAAATAGTCACACAATGCACATAGAAAACTTTTCCAACAGGCCTAACCCTCTACAATATGCAAACCACTCTTGTCAACCTTTAACATCTGTAAAATAAGTTTTAAAAAAAGGGGGGTTGGAACAAGGTGGGATTTTAATTGTGCCTTTGAGGAGTGTAGAAAATTGAATCCAGATACATTGATTTATAGAAAAATAGATACATTTTTATTTTTCTGCCACAGGGCAGTGCATTCTATAAATAAAAACCAAGTAAAAGTAATTTACAGTCTCGAAGTTTGTATTCGGGGTGTGCAGGTCCCAAACAGTTAAGACAATATGGCCAACGTGTTTCGCAGACAATTCCGCTTTGTCGAGGCCTTGAGAGTTGCACAGTATAATGTCAAATAATTTCCGGAGACTGTAATTGAAGGACGTCGGCCCGGTAGAACAATATGGCCCTAGAGCCCGTGAGGGCGCTTCTCCTGCCACCACAATGGAGGAAAGAGGGAGGCCCCAAGTGTATACACTAAAGGTTTGTGATTGATTTTGATAAAGATATGAAAGTGCACAAAAGTGCTGAAAATTATATAAAGTGAGATTGGTATTCTCACTTAAATGAAGTGTTGGAATGTATGTATAGCACTTGTGGGGAAATGTCCAGAGGAGAGTCCCTTAAGCTGAAGCAGGAACTAGATCCACAGTTAGTGACAACCTGTAAAGCTTCAAGGGGTGTCTTTCCTCCGCACCCCTGTTTTAAACATATTTGCATATTCTCAAGGGATGGTGCCTCTGTAGAAGTTTATGTGATTCCACGTTCACCCAAACCGCTACACATAATCTGTAAAAGAAGGCAAAAATAAAGTTGTTTCTAACATATACGTAGGAAAAGAGCAATTGTGTTCATGTTGAACATTTGCAACTGTTGTCTGTGGTAAACAATCAGATTTTTGTGACATTTTACCATTTCTAATAGTGCTTTCAATGCTATGGACTCAGCTTAAACCTGTTCCATCACTTCTAGGCTCTGCTCCACCACTTGCTCATCATTTTTCAATGCACTAAGAATAACACATCCCCATATTCAACAATGTATTATTAACGATATTTAAAAAAGTAATCCAGTGCTATATTTCCCAAAAGGCCCATATGAATGTTATCATTTCACAGAGATTCATTATAGTAGCCAAAATGTTGGATTCTAGGAAATTCCCACAGTATTATTGGTTAATTATTTAGTTTGCTTAGTATAAAACTGTAAAAACCCTTTTTATTTCTAATGTGAAAATGTAATAGGGTGCTGATATGGTGTCTGCATAGTGGGTTTTTATAAAGATTAACTAACCCTTTAAGCACCACATGCACATACCTCCCATAACTTTAGATCTTGAGAATGAAGGACATTTCAGGGAGGCTGGGACCTGTGGCGCATGTATTGTGTTGCAGCAAAAAGTGGATGTGGCCAAGCTGTTAGTGGAAGGGGCATAGTTATACAAAACCAAGGCTTCCTTGTACTGTCAAAATATGTTTTGATTGCTGTGCCACAAGTAGGGATGAGCTTTATGTTCAAGTCGAACATAAGTTTGACTCGAACATTGGCTGTTCGCCCGTTCGCCAAACAGCGAACTATTTGGGGTGTCGCGAACATTCGAAAAGCCACTGCACACCCTTTAAAAGTCTATGGGACAAATCAAAAGTACTAATTTTAAAGGTTAATATGCAAGTTATTGTTATAAAAAGTGTTTGGGGACCTGGATCCTGCCCCAGTTGACATGTATCAATGCAAAAAAAAGTTTTAAAACTGTCAGTTTTTTTCTGGGAGCAGTGATTTTAATAATGATTAAAGTGAAACAATAAAAGTAAAATATTCCTTTAGACCCCTTTCACACTGAAGCGTTTTTACAGTGTTTTAACCTTAAAAATATCGCTATTAAAATGCTCTCAATGCATCTCAATGGACCCTTTCACACTGAGTCCTGCAAGCAGCATCTTTGGAGCAGCTTGTGGGCGCTGAAAAAAAACGCTCCAAAAACGCCCCTCCCCATTAAAATGAATTGAAAGCGCTGTAAAAACGCCTTACCCTTTCACACTGAGGCGTTGGACTGGCGGGGAGTTGAGAAAAGTCCTGCAAGCAGCATCTTTGGAGCAGCTTTTTGGCGCTGAAAAAAACACACAAAAAATGCCCCTCTCCATTGAAATGAATTGAAAGTGCTGTAAAACCACCTTACCCTTTCACACTGAGGCACTGCAAAAATGCCCTAAAACGTTAGGGTCTTAGCGGTGCTTTACCAGAACATTGGGATTGCAGATGAGGCTTCGCTCGAATAACGCTTGAAAAATGTGTGAAAGGAGCCTTAAATTTCATACCTCGGCGGTGTCGATAGTATGCCTGTAAAGTAGCGCATGTTTTTAAAAAAAATGGCACAGGGTTCCCCCTAATATCCATACCAGACCTGAAGGGCCTGATATGGAATTTGGGGGGACCCCCATGCATTTTATTGTTTTAATTCGGGGGTTTCCCTTAATATTCATACCAGACCCAAAGGGCCTGGCAATAGACTAAGGGGGGGAACCCATGTTGTTGTTTTTTCAATGACTTATCTGTATTGCCGGGACCCGACAATTCTTTATAGCCGCAATCAGTTTTAAATGACTTTACAAGCATACTATAGACTAAATGTAAAGGAACATTTCACTTTTATTGTTTCACTTTAAGCATTATTAAAATCACTGCTCCCGAAAAAAATTGCCTTTTTTAAAACTTTTTTTTGCATTGATACATGTCCCCTGGGGAAGGAACTTTGGGCCAGATTCACAGAGGAAATACGCCGGAGAATCTACTGATACTCCGGCCTATTTTCAAATTTGCCGCTTCGTATCTTTATTTGTAATTAACAAAAAAGATACGACGGCTTTTGACTAAGATCCGACAGGCATACGGCTTCGTACGCCTTCGGATCCTAGGTGTAATTTTCCGGTGGCCGCTGGGTGGAGTTTGCGTCGTTTTCTAGCGTCGGGTATGCAAATTAGCTGATTATGGCGATCCACGAAGATACGCGCGTTCATCGCAATCTCTTACGTCGTCGCTAGTCGGTTTTTCCCGTCGCAAACTTAGGCCTGCTTTTTCATGGCTTACATTTAGAACAGCCATGTTAAAGTATGGCCGTCGTTCCCGCGTCGAATTTAATTATTTTTTTTTTGCGTAAGACGTCCGGGAATACGAAACGACGTAACGCACGTCGCCATTCAAAAAATACGTCGGGGCGCCGTAATTTCGCGCAAAGCACGTCGGGAAATTTTCACATGGAGCATGCGCAGAACGTTCGGTGCGGGAACGCGCCTAATTTAAATGGTACACGCCCCATTTGAATTAGGCGGGCTTGCGCCGGACGGCTTTACGTTACACCGCCGTAAGTTTACATGCAAGTGCTTGGTGAATCAGGCACTTGCGCTGAAAACTTGCGGCGGTGTAACGTAAAGGGGATACGTTACGCCGCCGCAGATATCTGTGAATCTGGCCCTTTGTCCTCAAACACTTTTTATGACAATAACTTGCATATTATCCTTTAAAATTAGCACTTTTGATTTTTCATGTATGTGTCCCATAGACTTTAACGGTGTTTGCGTGTTCGAACAAATTTTTTGCCTGTTCGCATGATCTGCTGCGAACCAAACCGGGGGTTGTTCGGTTCATCCCTAATCACAAGCAAGAATCTCACAGACATGCATAAACCCCAGCACAATGGTGTGAGCAAGAGTCTCACAGTATAAACCCCAGCACAATCATTAAAATAAAACAAAAAATATAACACTTCTATTAGATATGGTTTTTCATACACTGAAAATAGACAGAGAGCTAACACTTTCTCTGAGCCTACCTTGAAGAAGAACTTCATTAATATATTCTGAGACTACCTAACAACCAGGAACTGTTGAGGCAATGAACGCTTTGGTGAGATGTAATGTACAATATAGTGTATATAGTGCAGGAGTCTGTAAAGCAAAAAGCAAAGTGCAAGGGTCAGGGGTATACAATGTACAGAGTGCAACAGTCAGGATAGTGTAACACACAGTGTGCCGCAGTCAGTGTTGAGTTTAGGATAACACAGAGTGCAAGGGTCCAGGATGTGTAATGCAATGTGTTTAAGGATCAGGAGTATGTAACTCGCAGTGCTGTGGTCAGTGTCAGGTTTAAGAGTAGATGACACACACAGAGTAGGGACCTGGGGTATGTAATACACAGAATGCAGGGGACATAAGTGCAATGCAAAGAATGCAGGGGACAGGAGTGTAATGCAAAGACGGTAGGGAAGAAGTGTTTTACACAGAATGCAGGGGCAAGGAGTGTTATGCACAGAATTTAGGGGCCCACAAGTACATAATGCATAATAATTAAGCAGGGGACAGGAGTATGTAATGCATAGTAGGAGTAAGGAGTACAAAACAAAAATAGTGCAGGAGTCAGGGGGGGGGGGGGGTGTGGGGATGGGGGCAAGCTTATTGAGAAGAAACAGGAAGTGAGAAATTCAGACAAAAAAAAAACATTTAGAAGGGAAATCGAAGGAAAAGGTAAGTAAACCAACAATGCACTAGCCTAAAGGAACCTATTTAGAAAATAAAAAAACAAATCTTTACAATTCCTTTAACAAAAAACAGCACTAATAAGCATGCTTGCTCCTGCCAGAGCAAACCTTTGCCCCTACCCATTAGAAATCCCCCCAAATCCCCACTCCCAGCCCAAATCTTCTTCCCCCTTCCTCAGCACAAAAATTCTACTCCACCTCCTCCCCCATACCGCTCCCAGCACAACACTCCATTCCTCCCCATCCTAGGACAAATACCAATCCCCCTCAATAACCCCTCTAGAAACATATCCTCTTTCCCTCTTAGTACAAATGCTCCTTCATCCTAATCCCCTCCCTTAGAATAAATCCTCTTCCACCCCCCAAATCCTCCCTCCCAGCATATCATCCATTTCAGTACATATCCCCCTAATTCCCCTCCCCAGCACAAATACTCCTTCCCCTCAATAATCCCTCTCATCAACACAAATCTTCCTTAAACTCCTCCTCCCACCAAAAATTATCTCCATTCAAACACAAATCCCCTCCCCATCCTGATTCTAGCACGAATCCTCAACCTTCCAACATAAATCCTTTCCCCACTTCTAGCACAAATCCTCTCCCCCAAATCCCCCTCCCAGCACAGATCTCCTTAAACTCCCTGAATCACCTTTTCAGCACCACAACTCCTCTCTGCACAAATCCCCTTTGCCCCTAAATGCCCCCAGCACAAATCCGTCTTTCTTCAAATCTCCCCCCAATGCACAAGCTCTTTCCCCATTTCTAGCACAAATCCACAACCACCCCCTCCCATCCCAGCACAAACCCTTATCCCCCTCTTCAAAAAATCCCAGCACAAATTATCCTTCCCCTAATCCCACCTGCCCTCTCAAATGCCCCCTTCCAGCACAAATCCAGGAACCATTCCCAACCCCCCCGCCCCAATTTCCTCCAGCACAAGTCATATGACACTCCCCAAATACCCACCAAATTAGCGCACCCACATAAGATAGGAGTGTCGAGCCAAGTGCTGGAACTTGTGTTGGCACTGGGCTCTGAGATTTAGCCCACCTCACAGGATTTATATCAAATCTCATGATGGTCTTGATAGTTGGGAGGCTTGCAATTATCACTAATGAATTATTGAGCGTATACAGTATCTCTTTTGTGTTCGCAAAATGCTAAACCTGTGGGTATCATCCCTGCCAACGGTGTCCAGCTTTTTTTCAAGTTAATTTTAAAGCCTGAAAACCCAAAACATTCCATCAATTCCATAATCTTGGGTAGATGTGTACTTCTCTACACAAAGCAAGGCAATTTACTAAAACTGTTTTAGGATGGCCATACATGCCTGTAGCCAGAAAAAAAAATCCTCCATCCATGTGATACAATGCAGGTGGATGAAACTCCTGCTATGTTTATTGTATTTTGCCCGCCAGTGCACTGGACACAAACTGTATTATGTGTATTAAAATGACCACTTGTAGTATCCATAAAAAGCCCATGTAACAGGTTAACAATGCAGGAAACAACTGGGAAACATGGACAGAGTGTTGTCACCTTATAACAGGAAATGCCATATCCTTAATGATTACTTTTTTTGTTAATTACATGAACACGTTAAAACGTATAATTGATTTTTGTGATTTGGTTTATGTACGCCTTAACTCGGCAGGAAAGTGTTAATTTTTAACTCCTTTCCTCAGTGGATTGCTGATCTGGAGAGAAAAGGATCACCCGTCATTTCAATTTCAAATTTCAGCTATTTGATGGAGCTGTCTGACTTGCAGGCATTGTAAGCGGCTGAGAGCGCAAGCAGGAGCGGGGTTAAGGATTTGGTATGCATGACAGCCTTACAGTATAAAAGTGTCAGGATCACTACAGCAGGTAGAATACTAATAAGACTTCTGAATACAACACATGTGTTTATCTCCTCTGTGCTGACAATGTATATCTCTGCATTGGAATTATGGAACTGTACAGATGCCTTTCTCACTGAGTGTGACTGCAATTTATCATCGTGCTAAAGAGATCCAAAGCCAAGTATACATTTTAACCCCCTTCTAACGAAAAGGGGATTTGTACACCAGTTAAAACATCTGCCCTCATATATTTGTCTTAAAGCAAAATTGTGTTATCTTTGCATCCAAATGATTTTTGATTTTGATTTGAGAAAAAAAAAAAGGATATTTAAAGGACTAAAAATAACCAAAAAAGATGCAGTTACTGAAATCCAAAAAGGCAGAAAACCCAACACAGATGTATTTCTACATTTAGAAAAGCCCATTTTAGAAAACAAATACAAATATGTTTCTGCACTACCTTCCTAAACAAAATAAATATAAGCTGCTGCAGTAAATCAGTGTAAACTAAAACATATAATACAAATTAGTAATTGCAGCAATGTAATTAATCCAAGGTTCATCGCTCCCCACTTTGCCTAATTTTTATGTGATCACTTTTTATCATTTGTATGTTGGTTTTAATAAACCCACTCGTTTTTTGAGCTACACCATCAGTAACTGCATCTTTTTTCTCCACATACCACACAAGCTGGGGTTACAGCCAGCCTGACAACTCCATCCAAGTGTCTTGCCCTTCCAGTTTGGTTGGGGTATCACAAGGTCTATCTGGAGGTTTTTATTGGAGATCCTGGGTCCCTCTCACTGTTGTGGTTACAGTGTGGTTTGAAGACTACGAGGTTGATTGGAAGTTTCCATTGGAGAGTTTGAGTCTTGAGTCGGATATCTATACTCATACGATCCGTTGATGCTTGCATGTTGCGGTAAGGGTACCCATTTCTACTGTTTTAGAGAAGATCTATTTCTGGATATCCTTGCACCAGCTTTTTACTTGAGGAACATCGGGCCAAATTCTCAAAAACTCTGCGTAACTTAAATTTCAGCAGTTAAGTTACACTGACTTAAAATTTCTACCTAAGTGCCTGATCGTCAAAGCACTTAGGTAGAAATTACACGCTGTGTAACTTAAGTGCCGCCGTCGTAAGGCGGTCCTCCTCTCCTGGGGGCGTTTAAAATTTAAATGAGGCGCGCTCCCGCGCCGGCCGTACTGCGCATGCGTGTGACGTCATTTTCCCGACGTGCAGCGCGCGAACGTAATTAACGCCGGTCGGCTTTGAGAATTTCGACGGGACACTAAAGTTGCGACGGGAAAACAAATAATTATAAAAAAAAATGACAGCGTCGCTCAGCATGCATTCCTGAGAGGGAGAACTCCATGCCAATTTTCAAAGAAAAAAACGGCATGGGTTCCCCCCCCAGGAGCATACCAGGCCCTTAGGTCTGGTATGGGTTGTAAGGAGACCCCCCCACGCCGAAAAATTGACGTAGGGGGTCCCCCTACAATCCATACCAGACCCGTATCCAAAGCACGCTACCCGGCCGGCCAGGAATGGGAGTGGGGACGAGCGAGCGCCCCCCCCTCCTGAGCCGTGCCAGGCCGCATGCCCTCAACATGGGGGGGTTGGGTGCTCTGGGGCAGGGGGGCGCACTGCGGGCCCCCCCACCCCAGAGCACCCTGTCCCCATGTCGATGAGGACAGGACCTCTTCCCGACAACCCTTGCCATTGGTTGTCGGGGTCTGCGGGCGGAGGCTTATCGGAATCTGGGAGTCCCCTCAAATAAGGGGGCCCCCAGATACCGGCCCCCCACCCTAAGTGAATGGATATGGGGTACATCGTACCCCTATCCATTCACCTGTAGGCAAAAAGTAAAATGTAGTAAACACACAACACAAGGCTTTTTAAAATATTTTATTATTCTGCTCCGGAGGCACCCCCCTGTCTTCGTTATTAGCTCAATTACCAGGGGGGGCTTCTTCTTCCACTCTCCGGGGGTCTTCTCCGCTCTCCGGGGGTCTTCTCCGCTCTCCGGGGGTCTTCTCCGCTCTCCGGGGGGGCTTCTCCGGACTCCAGGGGGCTTCTTCCATCTTCTCCCCTCTTCCGCTCTTGACTCGGCGAACCCCGGTTCTTCTGCAGCTCTCCGGTGCCTTCTTCTTCAGCGCTGGCTGCCTGCTATGTTTGTGTGTTAGCTCGATTTCAAACAGGCAGCCGGCGCGGTCTTCTGTGACGCCAGGGTCTTCTGGTCTTCTGTTCTTCCGATGTTGCCTCGTCGCCTGTTGTCGCTGTAATGATGGAAGCGCGCCTTGCATCACATTTATATAGGCATCACCGTCCCATCATGCTCCGGTAGGTACCCACGTGGTGGGTGCACGTGGGTAGGCACCCACCACGTGGGTACCTACCGGAGCATGATGGGACGGTGATGCCTATATAAATGGGATGCAAGGCGCGCTTCCATCATTACAGCGACAACAGGCGACGAGGCAACATCGGAAGAACAGAAGACCAGAAGACCCTGGCGTCACAGAAGACCGCGCCGGCTGCCTGTTTGAAATCGAGCTAACACACAAACATAGCAGGCAGCCAGCGCTGAAGAAGAAGGCACCGGAGAGCTGCAGAAGAACCGGGGTTCGCCGAGTCAAGAGCGGAAGAGGGGAGAAGATGGAAGAAGCCCCCCGGAGTCCGGAGAAGCCCCCCCGGAGAGCGGAGAAGACCCCCAGGGAGCGGAGAAGACCCCCGGAGAGTGGAAGAAGAAGCCCCCCCTGGTAATTGAGCTAATAACGAAGACAGGGGGGTGCCTCCGGAGCAGAATAATAAAATATTTTAAAAAGCCTTGTGTTGTGTGTTTACTACATTTTACTTTTTGCCTACAGGTGAATGGATAGGGGTACGATGTACCCCATATCCATTCACTTAGGGTGGGGGGCCGGTATCTGGGGGCCCCCTTATTTGAGGGGACTCCCAGATTCCGATAAGCCTCCGCCCGCAGACCCCGACAACCAATGGCAAGGGTTGTCGGGAAGAGGTCCTGTCCTCATCGACATGGGGACAGGGTGCTCTGGGGTGGGGGGGCCCGCAGTGCGCCCCCCTGCCCCAGAGCACCCAACCCCCCCATGTTGAGGGCATGCGGCCTGGCACGGCTCAGGAGGGGGGGGGGCGCTCGCTCGTCCCCACTCCCATTCCTGGCCGGCCGGGTAGCGTGCTTTGGATACGGGTCTGGTATGGATTGTAGGGGGACCCCCTACGTCAATTTTTCGGCGTGGGGGGGTCTCCTTACAACCCATACCAGACCTAAGGGCCTGGTATGCTCCTGGGGGGGAACCCATGCCGGTTTTGAATTTAAAAATTGCCGTGGAGTTCTCCCTCAGGAATGCATACCAAATGCCGTCGCTGGAATGGGCCTTTACAAGGTTTGGCTAACTTTCCACATTGTAAAACCAGCCCTAATTTTGCGCCGGCAAATTCGGAACTTAGGCAGAAATCAAAGTGCTGAAATGCTTTGAAAATCTACTTAAGTCCTCATTTGCATACGCAAAGCTGGATTTCAATGAGAAATGCCCCCAGTGGCGGATGCGGTACTGCATCCTAAAATCTGACCGTGTAAGTGTCTTACACATGTCAGATTTTCTGCCTAACTTTGGAAAAAGCCTTTTGAGAATCGTTTCCAAAGTTAGGCACAGAGATACGCAGGCTGAACAGCAGTTAAGTCTGCGTATCTCTTTTGAGAATTTGGCCCATCATTTCTATGCTGTGGACTCACCATCCATACTGTCTTTTAAGACTTGGCTATTGGATCAGATTTTCTTTCATATCACGTTAGACTGTCCTAAAGCCTCGTACACACGACCGAGGAACTCGACGGGCGAAACACATAGTTTTCTTCGTCGAGTTCCTTGTTAGGCTGTCGAGGAACTCGACAAGGCAAGTTTCTCCATACCCGTCGAGGAAAAAGAAGACATGCTCTCTTTTTGGCTCTACGGGATCCTCCACAGTTTCCTCGTCTAAAAATGTACACGACCGGTTTCTTTGGCAAAAAAAAGATCCCAGCAAGTTTCTTGCTGGTTTTTGCCGAGAAACTCAGTCGTGTGTGAGAGGCCTTACACTTTCTTCACTAAAGGATAATTGATAGTTTGGACTTTCACATTGAATTGTTTATCCTCTCTGGTTAATTCAATTTTTGCTTCATATGTGTATCCCTATTCCACATAGAGTCTTAGCACTTGATTCCTTCAATCAATCCCTTCTATGGACATGTGTCTGTGTTAAAGATCATATATCTGCCCGGTGTCACACCTGCTAGACTAGACTTGGATGCTGCTGATCTGTTATTATATTAGTTCTGTAATATTGTTTAGCTGTTATCTCATTTAAGATCTCAGGACTTGCTTACCATAGGGGGGCATTAGTTGGATTGGTGAAATCTTCCTATTTGCAGCTCTGATGCTTCTAATGGTTTCAAAAGACTGCATTTCATTTTATATTTAAACTTTGAATATGTGAGTACACCCGGTTTTCTGAAGATCCTAACACAGTCAATGCACAGAGTACAGTTATGTATATATGTGTCCTCTGCTGTTAGCTTTGACATATATATATATATATATATATATATATATATATATATATATATATATATATATATATATATATATACCTGTCCTGCCCTTATGGCTCACATTATTTACAGTGCTATTTTTTTGGAGTGGTATTAGAATTTTTGGAGCACTTTCTTAGAAGCTCTAAACACCAGCTTCCTATAAAGCAAACAATTGATAAATATACAATTAAAAGCATTTTGTTATATCTGTTTGATAAGCAAATTTGCAAAAAAAACTTGACACTTCCAGAAACCTAGTGTGCACTCCACAGTATTACCTCAAATAATGAAAAGAAGGAAATATATTAGAACTTCAGAACTCCTCAACCCTATGTTATGTAGATGAGGAAAGAGGTTGATCTTCTGTAATCTTTTACGTCTTTCTGTAATCTTAGTTCACTTTCTGTACTGAGGTGGCAATGCTGTTCCTCCATAGATACATTAAACTGAGTACCGTATTTGCCGGCGTATAAGACAACTGGGCTTATAAGACGACCCCCTATTTTTCCAGGAAAATTTTTGGTTTTGGCATATACTCGCCATATAAGGCTACCCCTTTCCTACTAGTCTTTCTGGAAGCTGAGGGATAGCCAGAACAACCGCTGACAGGAACAGGCTTTTTTCAAATCTCACTGTGCCATTACATTACACTACATTACATGCCTCACTGTGCCATTACATTACATGCCCCCACTGTGCCATCACTTGCCCCCACTGTGCCATCACTTGCCCCCCCTGTGCCATCACTTGCCTCTACTGTGCCATCACTTGCCCCCCACTGTGCCATCACTTGCCCCCCACTGTGCCATCACTTGCCCCCACTGTGCCATCACTCACTTTTTGCCGATTCTGGCTTCCAGGCCGATGACAGTCTCCGTCAGGCTGCGGGCGTCCATGTTTTAAAAGCCGCGCCTTCTCCTCAGACTGTTCCGCGATAGGCGGAACACAAATTTTTCCAGCAGGGCCTCTGTTCAGTGTTCCGCCTATCACGGATGTCCTCTCGTCCGAGGATGAGAAGGCATCCGTGATAGGAGGAACACAGAACAGAGGCGCTGCTGGAAAATTTGTGTTCCGCCTATCACGGAACAATCTGAGGAGGAGGCGCGGCTTTTAAATCATGGACGCTCACAGCAGACGGAGACTGTCATCGGTGTTTAAGACGACCCCCGACTTTGGATGCATTTTCTTGCATCCAAAAAGTTGTCTTATATGCCGGAAAATACGGTATGTTATGTCACCCTAGAATAGGAAGTGCATCACTGGCAGGTCCATAAGATAAAACTAATGCAAAAAAGCCTGAAAAAAATGAATGCAACCACTAAAATATTTTTCTTTGTACTTGAGTTTAGATCAAAAATCACCAACATTTCATTATCTGACATCAATACCAGATTTCATCTTAACATAGTTATCAAGGTTGCAGTAAGCAATAAATACAATTCACAGGTTTTGTTTTTTCTTTAACTTTCAGGTTGTAAATAAAAACTTAAATGGATAAATGAAAGCAGTATCATGTATGTTTGTGACATATGTTTTGTGTGCACAGCCCACTGATATAGATGTTTTGTTTGCCTATAGTATAGAGAGGTAGTTAGGTAACATCAATCTTTTGAAATGGGTCATTTTAACCTTTAAGCCTGACCATTGAGATCTGTGACAGCTTAGGCCATATACAGAATGAATGATGGATGGCTAGCCATGCAGACATACATGTACCCAACAACTAGCCAATTCTGGTGAGTTTAATTCTCAAAATCAATCTGGTACAAGCTGACTGGGGTTGTCAACTTTTGATCTCATAACTTGGCTAGTGGTAGTCTTATATTATTCTACTTGCATGCTGAAATGACATGTAGCATGGGGAACACAGATTGCAAAGTGAACATTTACTTTGAAGGTGATCCTAAGGTCTTATGACTAGAAGTCACTATCTCATTTAAAGTAATACTAAAGCTAAAAATGTTTTTTTAGCTTAATGCATTCATTGCATTAAGGTAAAAAAAATCTATATTTCTCTGCCCCCCCCCCCCTTCCCTGTGTAAAGGGGAAGAGAGGGGAAAAGAGATCCAGTGTTGTGCACTTCCTTTTCACGCAGAGCCCAGAACAGCAGCAGGAGCCACTATATAGCACAGTCAATTTGTACAGTATTTTATATCCTTCGCAGTTTTTCTGATGGGAGAACTGCCGGACAAAAAAAAAGAGCAGGATCTAATTTTTCCCTGTCAGGAAAAAATCGTCTGTATGGTTTTCCGACAGGCAAAAAACATGCATGCTTGGAATCGAGTATGAGACGGGAACACTCGTTCTGGTAAAACTAGCGTTCGTAATGGAGATAGCACATTCGTCACGCTTTAACGGACTGAAAATCACGAAGACTGAAAAGTGAATCATCTCTCACCAAACTTTTACTAACACGAGGATCAGCAAAAGCAGCCCAAAGGGTGGCACAGTTGGAATGGAACTTCCCCTTTATAGTGCCGTTGTCGTGTTGTACGTCACCTCGCTTTGGATGGGCGGACTCTGAGCGTGTGTATGCAAGGCAGGCTGAAGCCTTGTACACTTGACCGAGGAACTCGACGGGTTAAACACATCGTTTTCCTCGTCGAGTTCCTTGTTAGGCTGTCGAGGAACTCGACAAGACAAGTTTCTCCATTCCCGTCGAGGAAATAGAGAACTTGCTCTCTTTTTGGCTCGTTGAGTTTCTCGACAGTTTCCTCAACGAAAATGTACACACGACCGGTTTCCTCGGCAAAAAAATATCTCCCAGCAAGTTTCTTGATGTTTTTTGCCGAGAAACTCGATTGTGTGTACGAGGCCTGAGAGGAATTATGGGAAAACCGTTGGTTTATTATCCGACGGAAAAAACGGTCGTGTGTACTAGGGATCACAGGCAGAGAAATGATGGGACTTGCAACAGCTGGAGGGCTGCCAGTTTGGGACCCTGGTTTAGGCACTTTAGCTCCCAAGACAACTAACAAACATATAGCCATTCAAGATAGATGGCTTGCACCCAATACCAAAACATCAGCTTTGGTGGACATTTTCTTTAAATAAAATAAGTGGGGCAGATCCACATAGAAATAGATGGGTGCAGCGTATGTGAGATACGCTACGCCGCTGTAACCTACTTTTGGCCGGTTCAAATCCCCAAAGAATTTGCGCCGTAAGTTACGGCGGCGTAGTCTATCTCTGGCGCCGGAATTCAAATCGGCGATTAGGGGGCGTGTTTCATTTAAATGAAGCGCGTCCCCGCGCCAAATGAACTGCGCATGCTCCGTTTCAAAATTTCCCGCCGTGCATTGCGTTAAATGATGTCGCAACGACGTCATTTTTTTAAACTTAGACGTGAATTACGTCCATCCCTATTCACGGACGACTTACGCAAAAAAAAAAAAAATTCTAAATAAACGCGGGAACGACGGCCATACTTAACATGGCAGGTCTACCTATACGCGACGAAATACCAGCTTTAACTATACGCCGGAAAAAGCCGACTAGAAACACCGTAAAAAAATGCGACGGCCGCTCGTACGTTCGTGGATCGTCGGAAATAGCTAATTTGCATACCCGACGCGGAAAACGACGTGAACGCCACCCAGCGGACGCCGAAGTATTGCATCTTAGATCCGAAGGTGTACGAGGACGTACACCTGTCGGATCTAACCCAGATGCCGTCGTATCTTGGTTTGAGGATTCAAACTAAAGATACAACGCGGGTAATTTGAAAGTACGGCGGCGTATCAGTAGATACACCGGCGTACTCGCTCTGTGGATCTGCCCCATAGTTTTTAGGTCTATAGCCTAGTTAAATGTAATCATATTGGCAGGTTTGCCTTGACCAATTTACATTGATTTCTGAAAGTATACTTTTTCTGGTATGCAATTTATCTAAGCTGCAGTGCCCACTTGTAAGGATCTCTTTATGTACCTACAAATATCCATGCCAACATTTAATCTTGTTCCATGTTTTTCTTGTTTACCACATCTAAAACTGGTTTGATGGCATTGCTTTTCCTTTCATCTTCCTCTACATCACTCGCAGTTTTGCTGAAGCTGGCAAGATCTGTACAGTGTAGAGAAATTACTTTGCTTTTAACTTACAGAATCCTTTCATAGGATACTTTTAATATTTCTTGTGTTTTGTTCTGTGCTCATGTGTCCTGATTATTAAAAAGGAAACACTATTACAACTTGCAGCTCATCAGTGAATGTTAAGCGGCTACAAGAGACCAGTGTTTTTGAAATGTACACTTTCTAATGAGAAGGCAAAAGTAAATTAATGATCTCTTATCCTAAATTCTAAATCTAGATTGATGAGGTTGGCAAAGATAGGACATTAAAAGAAACACGTACTGAAAGAGCACACAGGCTGACATAACTAAACTCTAATTTGTAAAATGTTATTTGCTTGGCTGTTAAGCTAATCCAAATGCTGCAGTATTTTCTGAGTCACTGACTTGAAACATGTTTTTCCTCTGACCACACTTGCTGAGTGATTGTTCTGCATCTGTGACACAGATTGAATTGAGGCCAGGAAGAAGAGACTAACATTTTCAAAAAGAGATCAGTAATGGCCGCCATATTTCTGTCAATACAGGTTTCCTTCCATCAGCCTTCTTCTACTGGAGCCATCCAGCCCAACCATGGGAGATAAGGTAATAATACATATGGAAAAATAACTTATATTGTATATGCTATAATGATGAACACACACTTTATAGTCAGATTGCATAATCTAAAATGTCTATTCCATTTAGTAACAATATGTATTGTTAGGACATACCTAAACAATCCACTCTATTTATGGTTGTACGACCATATTGTCACCATGGGTGCCAGGCATACATCTTCCCAGCCGGAGCATCAGTGGCAATTCAAAGATAACTAAACAATGGGGGTTATTTACGAAAGGCAAATCCACTTTGCACTACAAGTGCAAACTACAAGTGCAAAATGCACTTGAAATTGCACTGAAAGTGCACTTGGAAGTGCAGTCGCTTTAGATCCGAGGGGGGCATGCAAGGAAAATAAAAAACAGCGTTTTAACTTGCACATGATTGGATAATAAAAAAAGCAGAGCTTCCCCTCATTTCAGATCTACCCCTCAGATTTACAGCGACTGCACTTCCAAGTGCACTTTCAGTGCAATTTCAAGTGCACTTTGTACTTGTAGTGCAAAGTGGATTCGCCTTTTCGTAAATAACCCCCATTGTGTTTCAAATAGCTTTATTTGATATTATAAAATGCAAGGTTCTCTAATGTGTTTAACAATATTCATTCAGTTTTAGATGAGTATTCATTTGGTTCCAGATAAAAAGTAAAACTGAAAAGATGTGGGAGATTTTGTCCCAACTATAATAGACAGGTTTAATCATCACTCATATATATTTAAAGTGATACTAAAGTCTCCTTTTTTTCCGTTAAAAATAACAAACATGTTATACTTACCTGCTCTGTGTAATGGTTTTGAACCATTACAGGAATCCCAGATCCTCCTCTTCTTGAGTCTCTCTTCGGCGCTCCAGGCCCCTCCCTCCTGTTGAGTGCCCCACAGCAAGCAGCTTGCTATGGGGTCACCAGAGCTCTGTCTGACACGTAGAAGTGGCCTGGTCCCATCCCCTTTTTCTCCTCATTGGCTCACTGACTTTGATTGACAGCAGTGGGAGAAAATGGTGCCCCGCTGCTGTCTCAGCCAATGAGGAGGGGGGTCCCAAACTTAGAACTGTTTTCTCCAACGTAACAGCATTTGTGTTATACAAACTTGGATGACCCACAATTTCCTTTAATTAAACTTTGACAAGACTGAAGTCATTCTTATTGGCACCCCACATCAATTATGTAAGGCCAGTCCTGATGGGCTATCTATAAATGGCACTTGTGGGTCATCCAAGTTCATATAACTCCGTTGATCCCTGCTGAGCTGGCGGATGACAGGGCGGTCATATGATTGGATGATGGAAGTCAGCTGAGCTTCTGCTCATTTACCATGCTGTGGAGCAACTGCTTTGCAAAGTGCGTGGTGTTTTTGCCTTTAGTAAATCAACCCCTTTATATCTACATTTGGTGTTTGGGTTCATTGAGGAATAAATAAGCACTGGTGAAAGCATGAAACACGTTTACCTTCTTGTCCCCCAGCGTGTTTCTTATCTCCTGTCACTTGGATTTTACCTGCAATGCAGTGGAGCATCAGTGTGCCACCATCCAGACTTTTCTTCATTTTTCATTGTACAGCATGTAAGCTGGGCTTGCACCTGATCGGAGGTTGTGTTTGGGGATGATTAAGGAGTAGGGTTGAGCGAACCCAAACTGTAAATTTCGGGTTCGTACCAGACTTTTGGGTTTTTGGTACCCTGACCCAAACCCGAACAATTTACTGTAAGTTCGGGTTCGGCAATGTAATGGCGCGCTGCAGGGCAGCCAATCAACATTTGTTTAACTTGTGTGACCTAGAAGCCATCACAGCCATGCCTACTAATGGCATGGCTGTGATTGGCCAGTGCAGCATGTGACCCAGCATGTGACCCAGCCTCTATATAAGCTAGAGGCACATAGCACAGCACGTCACTCTGCTTTAGATAGGGTAGGGAAAGGCTGCTGCTGCTGCTCTGAGGGAGAGAATTAGATAGGAGTCAGACTGTCCTGCTTCAGAAATCAAATTATTCAGCGATCTACATATGTGCAAGTCACTCTGCATTAGATACTTTAGGGAAAGGTTCCTGGTTTTGCTTGTAGGGAGAGAAATATATAGGAGTCAGTCCTGCTTCAGAAATAAAATTACACCAGCACTGCATATGTTCCTGTGAGATACTCTGCATTAGATACTTTAGGGAAAGGTTCCTGCTTTTGCTTATAGGGAGAGAAATATATAGGAGTCAGTCCTGCTTCAGAAATCAAATTACACCAGCACTGCATATGTTACTGTGAGATATTCTGCATTAGATACTTTAGGGAAAGGTTCCTGGTTTTGCTTGTAGGGAGAGAAATATATAGGAGTCAGTCCTGCTTCAGAAATCATATTACACCAACACTGCATATGTTACTGTGAGATACTTTTCTTCTATTGTGCTATTCAAAAAACATCCATTTAGGGCAACAACAAAAAAAATGTGCAGTGTTTCCACCATATCTGTACGTGTGAGATAAACACTGCAGATACTGTTCTTCTATTGTTCTATTTAAAAAACACCCATTTAGGGCAAAAAAAATATTTTGCAGTATTTCCTCCAGTTTTTGCAGTGTTTCCTCCATATCTGTACGTGTGAGATAAACACTTTAGCTACTGTTCTTCTATTTTGCTATTCAAAAAACACCCATTTAGGGCAAAAAAATATATTTTGCAGTGTTTCCTCCAGTGTTTGCAGTGTTTCCTCCATATCTGTACATGTGAGATAGACACTTTAGATACTGTTCTTCTGTTCTCCTACTCCATATGGACCTCGTCCTCCTAGGTCAAGATTATTATTATTTTTTCTTTATGTATTTTATGTTATTTTAAGTTATTTCCCTATCCACATTTGTTTGCAGAGTACTTGCAATGCTCTTACCAACATTTTGCTGCCACTTGCAGCCCTTTAGCCCTTTCCATTACTTTTTTAGAGACATTTTAGTACTGACAAGTTCGGGTCCCCATTGACTTCAATGGGGTTCGAGTTCGGGGTCAAATTCGGGTCAAGTTCGAGTCCCGAACCCGGCCTTTTTTCCGAAGTTCGTCCAAACCCATCGACCCCGAACATCCAGGTGTCCGCTCAACTCTATTAAGGAGTGAACTCGCCTAGGAGCAGCAGTCCATTCTTGCTAATTATGATCTGTTTTATTAAAATACATTTGATGAAATTAAAAATGATGACAATCTTTATGATGCCTTGGACTCTCCTAAAAATGTTGGTGTCCAGACCTGAAATGTGCATGTATTATAATATATATATATATATATATATATATATATATATATATATATATATATATATATATATATATATATATATATATATATATATATATATATATTTGTGATGGTCTAATAAATGCCAGATATTTTTACTAAAAAGTGAAAAGAACACTTTATGACCAATTTTCAATTGGATAGTAATCTTTACTCACCAGTGACCTGATAGTAGATGGGATGTGTTGCTTTGTGTAACTTTATATGTTTTTTTTTTCTATAACAGGGTTGATAGAAAATAAATGAAGAACTACCTCTAGGAGGCACAATGAAACAATGTATAATGTAAGCTATTCATATTTATTCTTGACGTGCCAACTAATGTACACTTTTATGGTAAATAAATTACCAACTTAAATTATATTTAATTAACAAGCCATAATAAAACATTAGACAAATAGAATTACATTTGCCTTTAAATTAGTACATTAGAAAATATAAAGAAAATAATTTAGTCCTTGCAGTCTTAATAAGCATACCCTGAATCCAAAAAAGAAATGCATAAATACAAATAGTACACAAATCCTTTTGTTTTAATCATCATTAGGCAAAGTTCAAGAATTCATTATTCTTCAATAAGCCGGCCGGCTTTAAAGATTGTTGTGTTCGGTCACTGTAGTTTGCAATTTCAAGTGGATGGTAATTTGATTAAATACAAACATGAGCATTTATCATTTTTAACTTCACTTTCATATTTGTCGACACATTCATTTTCTTGATGAGAGAGTTCAGGAGTGTGAAATTAAAAATGTTTCAGGGGAGATTTTGTTTTATGATTTTGCAAATGTGTTTGGAAGTTGTACTGTAGGTGTAGTTGTACAATTTTAATATGCAGATGATTAGTATGGTGGAAAAGTAAAATGTTCTAATATGGAGCAAGGTTTTTATGGCTCAAATTCGTTTTGTCAGACACAACAGCTTCTAAATCAGAACATTTGGTAATTTTTAGGAATCTAGAGTAGGCGAGATCAGCTTGATAGCTGCACAATTATATGTTTGTCATAAAAAAAAAAGTTTTGTAATAACTGCAAAAAAAAATTCCTCCACTGCATGTGCTGATTTCTGGTATATGAGAACTAAAAAGAGGGAGGACCAGCATTCACTAATCAGAAGCTTCCCCTCCAGCAAATATTCTACCATGCAGGGAGGGTTGGGATCTTAGCATTCACTTTGTACAGTAAATATTAGTCATTACTCCTAAAGTTGAACTAAACTTTCTCAGGAAACATTAACTATTTTTATTCCTACTGCTGCCAACATTAATAAAGAGATAGGAAGGTATATTATATTTACTAGTTTTAAACGTTTAAGATTTCTTCAGTTGCTTCCTGGTTTCCGGCCTAGGCCAACATTATGTCATACATCCCAGAAGTCTTCATGAGCATTATTTTTCTCTCATTTGGAGGAGCAGAGGAGAGGCTTTCTTAACTAGGCAAACCCTTCTGCCTGCATGCCTAGGCTAAGGGCAGATGGATTCCTACCAAGGGCGAATCCGGGGGGGGGGCAATTGCAGATTCCTGAGTCTCTCTCACATTTACAATCAGCAGCTGAGCCGCTGACCTGGCCATAGGGACCAATGTATGTCCCTTTTTCATCCGTACACGGATGGATGAAAAAGCGGACATACGGTCCGCAAGTGTGAAAGGGCCCTAAAAAGTGAATTAAATAGCTGTTTCGGTGTGTGGTGCTCGGACAGAGTTTAGTTCTGCTTCAAACATGAATGCTAATGCAGTTATAAACCTGCAGAATCAATATAATTTATAGAATCAATAGATTAATGAATTGGATAATTTCTAGTACAGTGTGTTCTAATAATACAGTATGTTGAATTCTACAAATGAGCAAATATTTCAGAAAAACATATTTTAAAAGTACAGATGCATAAAATAAGCATATTAAGAAGTCCAAAATGCCCGCACTGCTGTTCCAACTTCCGCCCTGACTTATATGCTGCGTGACACAGAAGAGAGAGAATTACATCATCTCTCACCGTCCGCCCTCACTCTCATCTCTAACTCGAGTTTCACGGTTAACCTGCAGCTAGTTTCCCCGCGTGGGAGAGGAGAGTCTGACAGCGTTGTACCTGACTGCAAGTACTCTGCAATGCTGGAGGGGGGGGCTTGATTTTACATGCAATTAGTGACAAACTGGTACTTTTTGTGTGGCAGCCAGGTAACTGTGGCAATCCCCATTCTGCTAGCAGACAGTGTGGCAAGTGACATCCCCATCTGGTGGCAGGCAGTGTGGCAAGTGACATTCCCATCTGGTAACAGACAGCATGGCAAGTGACATCCCCATCTGGTGGCAGGCAGCGTGACAAGTGACATTCCCATCTGGTGGCAGGCAGTGTGGCAAGTGACATCCCCATCTGGTGGCAGGCAGTGTGGCAAGTGACATTTCCATCTGGTGACAAGCGACAGTGGCAAGTAACACGCTCAGGGCTCACACTCATTCTGCTTTATGGTGAGTTGAACTATTTAATTTTATATTGCAATGTAATGATAGAAATAATACATTTCAATCATCCTGACACCATAACAACCATGGTGCCGGAATGATTGAAAATCTAACATCAGTCATTGTCTGCGAAAAATCGCTTACCCCCGCGATGGTGGGGGGGGGGCGTTTGAATTGAAGGACCCGGCCTTGGGGCGGCAAAGGGAGTAAATCCGGGCCTGCATACAAATAAATGAAAACAAATCATTATTCTTTTTTGGCGATAACATGGTGTGGGCAGATTTATGACAGTCACAGGCTGTATCAAACCCCAACCAGCCTGTGTCTTATGCCGCGTACACACGGTCACTTTTTGTGATGAAAAAAAATGACATTTTTAAAAACGTCATTTAAAATGACCGTGTGTGGGCAAAACGTAGTTTTATGTCTTCTGAAAAACAACAAATAATTTTTTTCGAACATGCTTCAATTTTTTATGCCGTTTTTCAAAACGTTGTTTTTTGTGTCATAAAAAATGATCGTGTGTGGGCTAAAATGACGTTTAAAATGACGTTTTAAAACCCACGCATGCTCAGAAGCAAGTTTCGACGCGAGCTTGAATGGAACAGAGTGCCGTCGTACGTGTTGTATGTAAGCACGTTTTGCTACAGCATTTTGAAAAAACGATGGTGTGTAGGCAACGTCGTTTTTTAAAATGAAGTTTAAAAAACTTCGTTTTTTTTCATGAGAAAAAAACGACGTTTTTTTTCAAGACAAAAAACGACCGTGTGTACGCGGCATTAGAATAACTGGGAGATGACTCCTCCATCAATCAAGATGTCATATCACACCCTGAAGCCTCGTACACACGAGTTCCTTGTTAGGCTGTCGAAGATCTCGGCGAGCCAAATTTCCCCATTCCCATCGAGGAAAAAGAAGACATGCTCTCTTTTTGCCTCGACGAGATCCTCAACAGTTTCCTCGTCGAAAAGTGTACACACGACCGGTTTCCTCTGCAAAAAAAAAATACCAGCAAGTTTCTTGCTGGTTTTTGCCGAGAAACTCGGTCGTGTGTACGAGGCCTGATTGTGTTTAGCTGGTTAGTGTGCATAAAGGAGGGAGGGATTGGGCTTTCATTTACCACATGTGTCACTATAGTCACATAGGCTGCTCAGATGTGATATGGAGGAAATACACTGAAAATTGAGCATGTGCACTTGCTCCCAACACTGCTCTGCAAAATCCGTTATTGCAATGGGGACAGAAGGGGGAAATAAAGAACAACAGGATCAAGTAAAGGATCAAGCAGTTTTTTTGCAGACTATATACAGCATTTATTGACAGTTTTTATTGATGTGGGTTTATTGACACTTTAACGATGTTCTGTTATGACTGTTCGATAGGTGCAAAGAAAAACCTGTTGATCATGAGAGGAATCTATTGATGTGCCGTGTCTTGTGCAAACTTCCTGTGTCATCTCAATAAACTTTCTCAGAAGAGGTAATCTGTAGTCCTGCAAAACACAACTAGGCAGGGCTGACACTATTTTTCCAGCCCATAAAAGGAAATTAAGAGCTGACTATGTTTCTGCCAGGATCAGTGGGTATTTATTTGTGCTTGCATGGTTTTAATGAGATAGAACATGTGGAGATATGCATACTGTATTTTGCAAAAATGCATTGCTTATGTTTTTTTTTCTTTTTCGGGAGTGGTCCCTTCCCCTGGTCTACACATTAAGGGTCCTTTCACACGTGCGGACCGTTTTTTAGATCAGTTTTTTTATCATCAGTTGATCCGTTTTTTCATCCATTTTTCATCCGTTTTAAATCCGTTTTTCATCAGTTGTCATCCGTTTTTCATCCGTTTTCATCCGTTTTTCATCAGTTTTTCATCAGTTTTTCATTCGTTTTTCATCCGTTTTTTCATCCGTTTTTTTTTTGTTAGAACTTTATTTTTATTACATATTTTGATGAAAAACGGATGTTAGCGGATCGGATGTTAAACGGATCGTTCGCTAACATCCGTTTTTCGTCCGTTCCATTTTTTTGACGGAAGAAAAATAGGGTTTTCTTCCGTTCAAAAAACGGAGCTTAACGGAGACGGATGTCAACGGACGTTAGCGGATGTTCATCCGCTATCACACGCTATCCCATTGGAAAGCATTGCAGTCCGTAAACGGACGTATGAAAAAACGGACGAACGGTCCGCACGTGTGAAAGGACCCTAAGTCAAAAATGTGTAAGTCACCCTCTAATCCATCACCATGGGTGTAGAGGTTCTTGCCCCTTCTTAGGACACATTCAAAGCAAACTTCAGCCAAAATTTGTGTATTACACTGTAACAAATGGGAGGGAATAAACACTGAGGCATGCTTGGCAACATGCTTGATTAAATAAATGTACAACACAGTATTAAATCATTCCATGACCATGCATAAGTCTCTTCCATTGTAATCAAAACCGTATATACAGTTGAAGTCTTGGAAACCCTAGGCCTGAGGCCCAAAATGCAAATAATTAGATCAAAAATAATTTGATATCGCAGTTGCGTATATGGTAACTGGTAAAAATCCTATATATTTTCTTTTCGGATTAGATCAGACAATTAAACAAAACTGTGCAGTACAGTTTTTTTTTGTCTCTTTGTTAAAGAAGAGTCTGGGTTAAATGATCCAGCACATACATTAGAAGTAACATTGTTTCACATTTTTTTTTTTATTGTGTCCTACTATCTTTCAAAATTACATTTTCAATCTGTTATTATAATGCATATTTTAAAGCTCTGCCATAATAACAATTATAAATAATGGCAAAATACAAAATGAAGCCTTATAAGCAATTGGAAGAAGTCAGCTTATTTGGGATTTTTTTTCCTGAGCATGAAACAGAGAAGGAGCTGAAAGTGCTCAGATAATGAATTCCATGTAAAATGTATGAGATACTGAGCCAAACACAGAGCTGACATCTCTTAGGAAACAAGTTTTATATCTCTAGTGCGCTCAGGCTTAAAACCGCTAGAAAGAAAGACTTGTGTGTTTCTCCGCCTCTAAATGGATATTCTTTCTCTGCCTCCTTCAGTATTCGGTAGTATTACATTGCCAAGCATAATCGGCTGCAAAGGAAAATATTTCAGCCCAACTGAAATTGTGCATTCAATTTGCATCTTTAGATGGTGACATCAGAAAGAGACCAGCAGTTAACCTTTTTATTCATTCTGTCAAGAACATATAACCATTTCAATAAGACAGAGAGAGAGGACATACTGTAGGTGAAATATACTGACCCCATTAACCCAAGACTAATATCAACGCTGACTGGAAAAGCTCAGAAAGATGGTAATATAGGCAGTGGTAATGTTTTAAAACATGACTTGTTGATTTAGAAGGTCTAGTTGGAACAAGGTTAATTTAAACAAATGGTAAAATGTGAAGTGAGGAAATGTGTTATAACGTGTTGGCAACTTTGATATCTGAATATATAAACTGTCTACATAAAATAGAACTGAGGCAAGCAACATGTAATATTATACATATGAAAAGGGTTCTAGTTTTTTTAAAGAGGAACATCAGATATTTTGTTTTAAATAGCGTGTAGGCAGGACATCTACAGGTATTTAATATACAATACAGAGACACTACCCGACAATGCCTTCAGCTGCTTTTTTCATTAGAAGTGTTCTGCATCATTCAAGGCCACTTGGCCATTTCCTGGACTGAGATGGTTGACTTCTAGAAGACACAAGCCCTGTACACACGGGCCAGAATCTCGTCAGGAAAAAAATGTTGTTTTTCCTGACGAGATTCTTGGCAAGAATCTCTTGCCGCCCGAGTATACAGACACTCCATTCAAAAGAACCGCCATTCTTTTTAATGGAACAAACGCAGTGAAGTCATGGACTACGATGAGCATGCGTCAAAGTCATTTTGAGCATGCACAGGTTCCACGGCGACAGGTAAGTATACACACTCTCGGGTTTCTCGGCAGGAAAACACTGCCGAGAATCTCACGACGAGAACATTTTTCTCGTCTAGATTCTGGCCAGTTTTCTTGTTGAGAAACCTGAAAGCCTCGTACACACGCTCGGTGTACTCGGCAAGAAAGCTCTGCCAGCAGTTTTCTTGCTGGTTCTTGCCGAGTAAACCGAGTGTTTGTACGAGGCTATAGTCATGCAAATCCTGATGCCTGTGATGTTTTTGGGCCAGATCCACATACCCTGGTGCATATTTCCATCGGGCGTAGCGTATGTAAGATACACTACGCCGCCGTAACTTACTTTTTTTTTTTATCCTCAAAGAATGCGTGCCGTAAGTTACGGCGGCGTAGTGTATCTTTGGCGGCGTAAGGGCGCACACTTCAAATGGATGTGATGGGGCGTATTTTATGTAAATACGTCTTGACCCGACGTAAATTACGTTTTTTTTCAACTGCGCAAGCGCCGTCCGTGGGGGTATCCCAGTGCGCATGCTCGAAATTAAACCAGAACAAGCCAATGTTTACGACGGTGACGTCATTCTACGCAAAGCCCTATTCGCGAATGACTTACGCAAACGATACAAGACAAAGATACGACACGGGAACTTTGAAATAGATACACCGGCATAATTCTTCTGTGGATCTGGCCCTTTGTCTGCGGTCCCAAATGTCTGATGCAGATTAGTCCTGGTGGTAGCTTCTCACCATGTAAGTTACTACAACACTACAATGTAGCAGTCTAGGGGTAAGGGGACAAAGAAAATTCTTTCCCCTGTCTACAGCAGGCTGATGACATCACCTCAGCCTAGGCAAATTCACTGGACTGGAGCTCAAGGACAGCTTTTTAATGTTAAAATGTACTTGATAATTGATATATTGTGAGATTATAAGAATGCATTCATACACACTGAATGTTCCAAAAGTGCTACAAAAAAGTAAAGTACAAGTTTAACATTGGAATTCAAAGACTCTCCTCCTAAAAAAGAAGTATGTTTTTTTTTTTTTTAGAAATCATACATAACTAGGTGGATGCAGCATTGGATCTATGCTGCATCAGCACCCCCCACCGGCTCTACGCCTGGGTTCACACTTATGCAATGCAAATGGATGTGATTCTCATGCAGATTTTTCTTGGAGTTCAGTGCGATTTTGTGTTGCGATTTGTTCTAAAGACTTCTGGATAGGGGTAAATATGTAAACATCTACACAGAAAACAAAGTATTCACACACATCTGAACACAGCATGCGTTTTCAGTGCAGTTTCCATTAATGTCTATGGGAAGGAAAATTTCACCGCAACGCAGCAAATTCGCACAGGATCATTTTTGGTGCAGCATTGCATTCGCATAGCAATCCTAACACATAAGTGTGAACAACCGTCATTGAACACAATGGGGGTTATTTACTAAAGGCAAATCCACTTTGCACTACTTGAACGTGCACTGAAATTGCACTTAGAAGTGCAGTCGCTGTTTTAGCTTGCACATGATTGGATGAAAAAATCAGCAGAGCTTCCCCTCATTTCAGATCTGCCCCTCAGAGTTACAGCGACTGCACTTCCAAGTGCACTTTCAGTGCAATTTCAAGTGCACTTTGCACTGGTAGTTTGCACTTATAGTGCAAAGTGGATTTGCCTTTCGTAAATAACCCCCATTGTGTTTTTGAATGACATACAAATCTAGGCTTTTTGTAACGCATACAATTTGCAACAGACTCACATGAGTGTGAACCGGCACTAAGACAGAGAACTGAGCGATTAAAAACCATTGATTGCTTAGTTCTCAGTGCTTCAGCAGAAGAGAGCTACAGAGTTTCAGTCTCTGGCTCTACACCCTCAGGCTATCAGCAGCTCACTGAGAGGCTGAGCCAGCTGTCGGTCTAGGCTCCTGGGTGGATCCCGACCATATGGTTGCTCTCATTAGCCCTCTTAAGACTCATCTCCCCTCCCTTCCTGGCAAACTTTTACGAGAGTGAGAGAGAGAGCTGTGCATGATTTCATAAGCCTAGGCTTTTTACCAAACAAGTAACAGGAAGTGGCTGTATAAGGTATTTACTGACAGAAAAACATGTTTTACTATCCAAAGTTAAAACAACAAGAAGATTTAATAGCTGGAAAGATGAAAAAGTTCTGCTTTAATATAGGTCAAAGAGGAATGAACCAACACATCACAACAAAGTTACAAAGTCTCAAAACCTAATAGTAGCCTGTTTCTTGAGTACAGTGGAACCTTGTATTATGAGCATAATCCATTCCAGGAGAATGCTCGTAATCCGAAGCACCTGCATATCAAAGCGAGTTTCCCCATAAAAGTCAATGGAAGTGAAAATAATTTGTTCAGCATTGACTTCAATGACATGCAATACCGCATGTGGCCAGAGGTGGGGGAGGCACGGAGAGCCTCGGAAATGCTCAGGGACAGCTCGGCTGACCTTGGAAACCCTCGGAAAGGCTCGGTAACACCCAGAAATTTTGTATTTTGGAGTATTTCCAAGTGATTCTAAATATTTCCGAACAGCTCCCAACCATTCGGAACCGTTCCGAGTGTCACCGGTGCCTCCGCACCTCTGGCCAAATGCATTACTGCACACCCCATTAGCTTGAATTCTGCTAGTTTTGTGAGACAACACTCGCAAGATGAGTCAGAATAAAAAAAAAAAGAAGTTTGTCTTACAAAATGCTCGTTAACCGCATTACTCGTAAACCAAGGTTCCACTGTATACTATTTGATATTTAAAAAAATATCTATTTTCTATGTGATTTATGTATGAAATAAAATGTGTTATATTTATAAAAACTTTTCTGCTATGGTGCCTAAAAAGTCTATGTTTTTCACGCTATACTTACCACGGAAGGTAGATGTTAACCTGTGTCTTAGATATATCAATTCCCTCCTATAATCATTCAAAGATAAGAGGGCTGGTGTGATCTTGGTCTTTTCAGCTAGAATATTAGCAAATATCCCAGTCCATATTCCAATGAGAATCTAACAGTAATATATATGCATTCTATTTCAGCCCTAATATTTTGTACGCTCCTGTTCTGAAGTCCACAATCATTCATTCCCATGATCAATTTTCTTTCCTTCAACCATGGATTGTTTGCATTGCTCGGTTCCCTATCAGCATATTCAAGCAGTATTAAACCCAAAAGCAAACCTTTCCTATATTACAGCCTTCCAATTCTTAGATGTGATAATTGTGTAGTTTTTTTTTTTTTTTTTTGGGGGGGGGGCTTTCTTTCTTCTATTGTTATCTGGTAATTCAGACAGAAAAGTCTGTTTTTCACAGCACAAACTCTCCAGCAGAATGTATCAGTTTACACAGATAAGACAAACTACTTAACACTGGCAGGGGTGTTTGAAATGATCTGCTTTTATTTACTTTTTACCAAAAGGAAAAAAAAAATGTTTGCTGTAACTGATTATACAGTGTGAGCTGGAGTTTAGCTTCAATCTGTTAACGTTTCTAAATATGCTAATACATTTAACACCCCCCCCCCCCCCAGACTGATAATGCTGCTATTTGCTGTGCCTCCTATTCTCATTCCTCTACAGTTGTGTCACACTAATACAGGGGCATAGGTGTGCACAGCCTATTGCATTAGGGTGTGCACCCCAAAGCTCAAACACACACTACCAATCACTCATGGTGTTCATTCACAAAGGGAAGTGACCGGTAAATTACACATTTACCGCATAACTCCCAACTGTCCCTGATTTCGAGGGACTGTCCCTGATTTGGAGCAATGTCCCTCTGTCCCTCATTCTCCTCATTTGTCCCTCATTTTGGTCTGATCTATACAGATGTATATAAAATGCACTTTTTATCTATCAAAAAGTGTTTCCCAGCACTAAACTTTCATCTGATTTCTAAATTGCTGCATTTGTAAATTCCAAAAGCCAATATAAAGAAATCGTAGTGGTAAAAAAAGCACTTGTGGGTTTAATCAATCTTATTTTTTTGTACAATTCTCCTTTAAGGGGGCGTGGCAAGGGGTGTGTCCTATGTCTGCATACTTTTGCTGATAGGTGTCCCTCATTCCCATCTCAGAAAGTTGGGAGGTATGTTTACCGCCCCCTTCCCCCACTCATCCTAATACCTCCCCTCAGCTGGCGAGATAGGAGGGAAGTCAGAAGCGCTGTGGGGAGAAGGGAGGAAGCCAGGGCAGTAGGGGGAATCTGTGCTGCATAGGGTGATTAGGGTGTGCCTGGGCACACCTGGCACACCCTGTGCGCACACCTATGTACAGGGGGTGTGTTACTGGCCAGATCACCAGGTGAAAACAGAGGGGTAAAAAACAAAGAAAAGAAAACTGATACATACATCGCTTTAACTGACAATTGTGCGGTCGTGCGACGAGGCTCCCAAACAAAATTGGCGTCCTTTTTTCCCCACAAATAGAGCTTTCTTTTGGTGGTATTTGATCACCTCTGCGGTTTTTAGTTTTTGCTCTATAAACAAAAATAGAGCAACAATTTTGAAAAAAATTAATATTTTTTACTTTTTGCTATAATAAATATCCCCCAAAAATATATATATAAAAAAAAAAAAAATTCCTCAGTTTAGGCCGATACGTATTCTTCTACATATTTTTCGTAAAAAAAAATCGCAATAAGCGTTTATTGATTGGTTTGCGCAAACGTTATAGTGTTTACAATATAGGGGGTATTTTTATTAATATTTTTTTTTACTAGTAATGGCGGCGATCAGCGTTTTTTTTCGGTACTGCGACATTATGGCGGACACTTTTGACACATTTTTGGGACAATTGGCATTTTTATAGCGATCAGTGCATTGGATTACTATAAAAATGCCACTGGCAGTGAAGGGGTTAACACTAGGGGGGGCGGGGAAGGGGTTAAGTATGTTCCCTGGGTGTGTTCTAACTGTAGGGGGGGTGGTCTCACTAGGGGAAATTACCTATCTTCTGTTCATACATTGTATGAACAGAAGATCAGCATTTCTCCCCCTGACAGGACCGGGAGCTGTGTGTTTACACACACAGCTCCTGGCCCCCGCTCTGTAACGAGCAATCGCGGGTGCCCGGCGGTGATCATGCCCGCCGGGCACGGGGTCGGGGGCGAGCGGGGGGCGTGTATGCGCCCCTAGTGGCCTTCGCGAGAGCCGACGTTATATTACATGCTCTCGCGCAGGGGAGCCGACTTGCCGCCGTAAAACAACGGTCGGCATGTGGTTAATCTGACAATGGGAGGTTGTCATTAGAATTCAATAATGATTGTTTCCCGCTATTGCCCCTGGCAGTGAATGCAGGAAAAAAATCCGACAGGCTGGTTGTACTGAAGTAAATCGATGGATTGGCTTCAGTACTATCAGCTTGCCCATATATGGAAGAAAAAATGTATCTGATTCCTGCTGAACTGGCCGAATTTAAATCTGTCTATGGCTGACTTTAGCATGCTCACATGAAATGAGCTTGCTATTCCTCAAAGGAATGATGTCATCCACCCATAAAATTTAGTGGTGGGTGGAACTGCCTCTATGTGCGTGAGAAGAAAGTGATTACCAATATCATCTCTCTGCTGGAAATTCCAGGGTTTTCTCCACACTTCATCTGCTTTTTACGAGTAATTCATACATTGATGACCACTTTGGTGTCCCACAGAGTGTTCTCTGCATAGTACTGCAAAGAAAAGTCTAATGCCGCTTAGACACGATGGGAAATTCCGAAAAGAAAACCGTGGATTTTTTTCTGACTGAATTTTGGGTCAAACAAACTTGTGTTGCATACACATGGTAACACACAATTCCGACAGCCAAGAACACCGTGATGTACAACACTACAAAGAGCCGAGAAAAGTTAAGTTCAATGATTCCGAGCATGCGTTGAATTGATTTCGAGCATGCATGTTTTTTGCGCGAATTGCATACGGACGATTGGAATTTCCGACAAGAACTTTCCCCGTCGAAAAATTTGAGAACCAGCTCTTACATTTTTGGGGCCTACACACATTTCCGACCAAAAGCTCACATCGAACATCGAAGACTGGAGGAGATGTTCTTTTCTCTAATTGTATTTTCTTCATTGACATGAATAGGACATTGCTTGATGTGGAGTAAAGTAAAGTGAAAATCACATTTGTAAAATACATTACAGTACTTTAAAAACATGTCCATTAGTCTTACAAAAGTTGTTACTTTTATGTAGGCTGGGAATTTTGACATGCTGTAGCAGCTCTGTTAGAGGAGCACATAAAAAAGTACCAATGGTTCCATATGCTTGAGGTAGGGGGCTCAGTTTAAAATAAAACAAAACTTTTGGTAGAAGTGACTTTGAAAGTCTTTTATGCCCAAAAAAAACCATCTGCTAGCAATTACTATCTTTGTGTACAATGCATATGGCACATGCACAGTGCAGTGTACACTTATGCCCACTTCTGGCATTTTACAGAGATGGTGTTGGGACAATGGTGGTTATTTACGAAAGGCAAATCCATTTTGCACTACAATTGCAAACTACAAGTGCAAAGTACACTTGAAATTGCACAGAACGTGCACTTGTAAGGGGTGAGGGGTAGATCTGAAATGAGGGGAAGCTCTGCTGATTTTATTATCCAATCATGTGCAAGCTAAAATGCTGTTTTTTTATTCTTCTTGCATGTCCTCCTCGGATCTACAGCGACTGCACTTCCAAGTGCACTTTCAGTTCTTTGCACTTGTAGTTTGCACTTGTAGTGCAAAGTGGATTTGCCTTTCGTAAATAACCCCCAATGTATCTCCAGGCCCATGCACAGGTGTTTCATCATTAGTGGCTGACCACTGGAAGAAAAAAAGGATAGTTATCCTTTAACCACTTGCCGACCGCGCACCGTCGTTATACGTCCACAAGGTGGCTCTGCTGGGCGAGAGCATGTAATATGACGTCCTCTCTCCCAGCCGCCACTAGGGGCGCGCGCGCACGCCCCCCGCTCGCCCCCGACTCCCGTGCGTGTGCCCGGCGGGCGCGATCGACCGCCGGGCACACGCGATCGCTCGTTACAGAGCGGGGACCGGGAGCTGTGTGTGTAAACACACAGCTCCCGGTCCTGGTCCTGTCAGGATGCTCCCGGTCCTGTCAGGATGCTGATCTTCAGTTCATACAATGTATGAACCGAGGATCAGTGTTTCCCCTAGTGAGGCCACCCCCCCCCCCCCACAGTAAGAACACACCCAGGCATACTTAACCCCTTCCCCGCCCCCTAGTGTTAACCCCTTCACTGCCAGTGGCATTTTTATAGTAATCCAATGCATTTTTATAGCACTGATCGCTATAAAAATGCCAATGGTCCCAAAAATGTGTCAAAAGTGTCCGAAGTGTCCGCCATAATGTCGCAATACCGAAAAAAAAATCGCTGATCGCCGCCATTACTAGTAAAAAAAATATAATAAAAATGACATAAAAATACCCCCTATTTTGTAAACGCTATAACTTTTGCGCAAACCAATCAATAAACGCTTATTGCGATTTTTTTTACGAAAAATATGTAGAAGAAAACCTATCGGCCTAAACTGAGGAAAAAAAATGTTTTTTTATATATTTTTGGGGGATATTTATTATAGCAAAATGTAAAAAATATTCATTTTTTTCAAAATTGGCTCTCTATTTTTGTTTATAGCGCAAAAACTAAAAACCGCAGAGGTGATCAAATACCACCAAAAGTAAGCTCTATTTGTGGGAAAAAAAGGACGCCAATTTTGTTTGGGAGCCGCGTCGCACGACCGTGCAATTGTCTGTTAAAGCGACGCAGTCCCGAATCGCAAAAAGTACTCTGGTCTTTGGGCAGCAATATGGTCCGGGGGGTAAGTGGTTAATATTATGCCAGTTACACAATCTATACCTTCAGAGATTATTACTAATCAATAATATTTTTCTTCTCATCAATCATCTATAACTAATCTATAATGTCATTTACAGGCCTAATTACAAAATAGTTAATTGTTGTTGTTTTTTTCTCTTTTATACATATTTTATAATTGGCTTGCTTTAGCATTTTCAAGTAAGTAATTGCGTCTTTCATTACAGTTAATTACAGAGTTATTTTGTTTAATTTGGCACTCTGTTTTATTTCCGTTCCACATTCCCGCCTTAAAGGGTCAGCCCACCTTCCCTCTCCAGCTTCATCTTACTCTCAGGAGCTCCAGTAGTGAGATTGTCTGCAGTTCACAGCTTTGATCATCCCACCCAAAAGTGTCACTAAAAATCAATCTGAAATATTAAAGCCTACCAACCACCAATACAGTCCTCTACATACCACTCACAACCCAAACCCTTCCCATTGTATGGCAATTCCCTACTTCCCAGATGCCTGTGACTCACATTTCCTTATCGTATGTGTAGCACTACCCCCGAAAGAGCTGCTGGTTATATTTTGGGTTTGCACGTTACCTTTATAGCTTCGTTGTCAGGGTAGGAAAGTCAACAGTCAGGCTTTATTTTTACTGCATGGTAACTTGAAGTAGAGAAAGTGAAGGGAGGAGAAGAGCAAGGGAAGGTTCAGGCACACGGTACAGAATGTTCAAAAATATTCAATCAGCATTAGGCATGTGCAATTTTTTAAGTTACGAATACGTTTTCCGTCAATTTTCGCTATTTTAGTTTATTCGTTAACATACGAATGAACGAATGGTTTAGCGCAATTGATAACAAATAACGATATTTTCAAAATAACGAATATGAAAAACAACGAAGATACGAAAGATGAAAGAAACGAAAACATAGAAACAACGAAAATACCGAACCCAAAAAAAAAAATAATTACGAAAAACAAAATGAACGAAAATGCAAACTTACTAATATTCGAAGACCAAAAAGAAAACGAAATGCCGAACAAAGACTAAAAAACGAAAATCAAAACTAACGAAAAATAAATTACGAATCTTCGGAAAACTGAAATGAAAACAACGAAAATACAAAATAATGTAAATTAGCTTTCGTTAGTACTGAAATATTTCTGGACATTGACCAATAGCCACTGAGCGCTGTCCCTTTCCTCTGAAGAGGTTTGTTCCTTCCCCCAATGAGCTTCTTTCTCATTACCTCCTGGCTCATTGTGTCTTTTTCTGTGTTAGACTGCAGTGCACTGCATCTAATTTCTAGATTTGTATTTGTAATATCTGACATATTTTAGTTTTCTTCTACGTCAGACTTCATTCTAGACAGGGTGTGTGTGCTAACTAAGACAGTCAAGTCAATCACAGTAAAATCCGAATTACAAAATTACGACGAGTAGTGTGTCGAATAAACGTAAAATGTATTCTAACAGAATTACGAATGCAATAAAATCTACAAAAGTACGTTTTTATAATCAAAGGAAATTAGACATGAAAATACGAATGATCATAACGCAACGAAAATATATTTCTTTACGAATAAAATACGAATGCGGCATGATGGAAAATATAATGTAAATACGAATAGCAAAACAACGAAAATTAAACTAACGTAAAAACGAAGGAACGAATAAAATCATTTTAAAAATACGAACGCGGCAGAATACAAAATATAACGAAAATACGAATCTCGATTCAACGAAAAATAAACTAACAGAAAAAAACGGAAACGGAAAAAAGAGTCTTACGAAAATACTAAAGAGTACGAATACGATAACTAACGTCTTACGAAATTACGACTCGTTACGAATCACGATAAACGAACAGAAACGAAACAGAAATAAACTAAAATTTTTGCTGTGCACATGTCTAATCAGCATTCTCAGCTATTGAGTGGGAATTTCTCACCCGGATAGTCCCCTGTCACATGGCCTAGCAGCCGGGATGATGCATGAATTAATGTCCAGACAGTCTCTGCCACAGACCTCTTGGAGTGAGATTGGTCTCTGCCACAGACCTTTCAATGAACTTTGCCTCTGCCACAGACCTTGAAATGTATGTAGATGCGTCCAGGAATCCTTTGCCACAGGATTTCAAAGTCCCGAACCTCCAGCCGTGGAGTAGAAGAGCCTTTAAGCCGATACTGGCAGACTGCAGGGCTTTCCATATAGTGGATCCCTCCTTAATTCGGTCACCAGGCCTCACCTGAGATGCTATCACTTTGCTGGTCTCCTCCAGGGCAGGTCCTCCCCCGGTTTTCTTCATTAAGACAGCTTCCTCCCTTGTGGACAGACAGCTTAGGATCCCCTTTTAGGATTGCAGGCCCCAGCCAGCATAGCTGGGCCTACTAACAGCGAAGCGACTCCGGGTCCACGTGGCCCCGAAGTCGGGCTCACACACAAGCACCTTGCGCCAGGAGGGCCGCGAGGCGAAGGACCTTGATCAATGGCGTCTTCCCCTTAAGTATCCCCTCCCAGCATGCACAACGGGGTCACCACTCCCCCTGTACCGCTGCCGAGAAAGGACACCCAATACACCATGGTACACCTGTATACCAACATAAGGCCAGGATGGCAACACGATCTGCAGGCAACAAGGGAAACTACCAAGCAGTACCACAGCCAGAACAGAGGCAAATACTTGCCCAGACTTCCCTTAAATTTGAAATAGCTCCCCTAGATTTGGGGTGGGTGCTACATATGTAATTGTAAAATAAAATACAATGTGTAAAAGAGACATTAAGGCCTGCCACATATTCACATACATCGGCACATATTTATGCCGCTGTAGCGTATCTAATATACGCTACGCCGACGCAGTGCAGAGAGGCAAGCACAGAATTCACAAAGCACTTGCCTCCCAAACTGCGCTGGGTTTCCTCTGTGTAATCCGTCGTAGGTGGAAGTGGGCGTGAGCCATGCTAATGAGGCGTGACTCCATGCAAATGATGGTCCGAGCGCCAGACAGATACGAATATTGAACGGCGCATGCGCCGTCCCGTGGACGCATCCCAGTGCACATGCTCAGAATCACGTCAGAACGAATGCCTAAGATACGATGGATCACTGCCTACGGCGTGAATGTAACCTACGCCCAGCCATATTCACGTACAACGTAAACGACATCAAATATGACGGCTTGAGTTCCCTGGTCCATACCTTTGCATGGGTTGCGCCTCATATATGGGGAATAACTTTATGCCGGACGTACGACTTACGCAAACCGCGTATATTATGCGCCGGGCGCAAGTACGTTCGTGAATCGGTGTATCTCCCTCATTTGCAAATGTGCATAGAAAATCAATAGGAGCGGCAAATGCGCCCAGCGTAAATATGCGCCCACGATACGACGGCGTAGGCAAGTTACGTCGGTCGTAGGAAGCCTATTTTTCAGCGTATCTCAGATTGTGGGCATGGCGCATAGATACGACGGCGCATAGTTACACTTACGCGGCGTAAGTGCTTTGTGAATCCGGGCCTATGTGTTTCCTATTGCCCATGGAGTTTTTTTCCTAACCTGTTTGACATTTTTTATTTTTTTTGCAAGTTGATCCAAGGAGAAAAGTCACTGATCTGGAGTATTACTGCATCAAATTAATCTCCACATATTATAGTGAGTCTAGGGACTCACTAATGTTGTGTAAGAACACGCACACACAGTACCTCCCTACCTGTTGTTCTTATGAAAATATCCCATCTATGGGATTTACATTTATGCTCATTATGAGAAGTGATTTTTCTGAATAAAATTTAAAGACACTGGGCCAGATTCATGAACAATGGTGCAGATTTGCACCGGCGTGGTGCATCATTTTTAGACTACACCGGTCCAGCGCGGAGAGGCAGTTAGGTGATTCAAGAAACTTTTTTTGTCTACGATGCCCCAGCGGGGCGGATTTTAGACGGCGTAAGGCGGGGTAAGGCCAACTGGGAGTCACCCTATGCTAATGAAGTGCCGACCGTGGCGCAGGGGTCACGCCGGGGCGCATCTTAGACCGCACATGCTCAGTGACATCCAGGGGTAAATGCCCCAATCTGCACATGCTCAGAACTGCGCCCCGGCGTGATCCCTGAGCTACGCCGACCCACTACCAAAGCCCAGTCCATGAATCAGCCCAGACTTCCGCCCTGCAGGTGCAAATGTACTGAAGCTTTTTTTTTTCTAAGCTAGGTCGTTTGCATTGTGGTGGGGCAGTTATGGCTGATGAGGAATCCTCAGGTGGGCGGATGACCAACTTCAGCCCAGAGGAGAGGGCTGTAATTATTGAGGGCCTCTCTCAACATGGGGACCGCCTCTATGTGTTGTCCAGCAAGTGTTGTTGCTCAGTTCGTTTGTAACGCTGCTGCTTTAGCTGCTCTCCAGCTGACCTCTGCAAGTTTGGTGCAAAGTTACCCCTGCTTTTATGAGGTGTAACTTTGCACCGGAAATTTCAGCTCCGCTCACCGGGAGTAGCCTGCGCCGGTCAAGCTTAAGTTGATGAATCGGACCAAAAACCTCATTTGCATATTTAAAACACAAAAACCATGGGCGCGCCAGATCCGACCAGCGTAAATCTGCGCCAACGCCGCGCCGGCGTGGAAAGGTTACACCGAGGCGATGAAGTCTATTTGGAGGCGTAATCTGGTTCTCTGGGTAAGGCGCAGCGATCCGCCGGCGCAAATCTGCACTTACGCCGCGCATCTCCCAAAAAAACGGTGTAAGTGCTTCATGAATCTGGCCCACTGTGGTTGATTTTCTAAAACTGGGGAGTGCGAAATCTGGTGCAGCTCTGCATAGAAACCAATCAACTTCCATTTTTTTTTGTTTTTGTCAAACTTTAATTGAACAATATAAAGTTAGAAGCTAACTGGCTACCATGCACAGATGCAGCAGATTTTTTACTCTCCAGTTCTAGTAAATCAACCCTACTGCCTCTTTCCCGATTAATTTTCTATGTAAAGGGGCCTTCCTTAACCCACTGATACTGACTTTGCCAGATTTCCCCAGCCACTCTTTCCTAAGCCTCTGTCACTGAAAATACATGGTGCTATTGACTTTGATGGAGCATGTGACCTCCTCTCTGCTTAAATCTAGCTCCGTTTAGTTTGTAACACCAGTCAACACTAGGGAGAATGGTACTAGCTGCAATAATGGAAGGAGCTGACGGAGAAGTGCTAGAAAGGTAACTATCAGTGGTTTGGAAGGGACCTGTTTACACAGAAACTATGGCCCAGATTCACATAGAACTGCGGCGGCGAAACGTATTGTAGATACACCGCCGCAAGTTTTCATCGCAAGTGCCTGATTCACCAAGCACTTGCATGAAAACTTATGCCGGCGGCCTCCGGCGTAAGCCCGCGTAATTCAAAGGGGCGTGTGCCATTTAAATTAAGCGCGCTCCCACGCCGGACCTACTGCGCTTGCTCCGTTTTGAAATTCCCGCCGTGCTTTGTGCGAAGTGACGTAATTTTTTCGAACGGCGACGTGCGTAGCGTACTTTCGTATTCCCGGACGTCTTACGCAAGAACAACATTTTTTTTAATTTTGACGCGGGAACGACGGCCATACTTTATACAGCAGATACGTGGGCTGTGTAAAGTTAAGGCAGCTAAAACGATTACTAACTTTGCGACGGGAAACTAGACTAGCAGCGACGTAGCGAACGCGAAAAACCGTCGTGGATCGCCGTAACTACTAATTTGCATACCCGACGCTGGTTTACGACGCAAACTTCCCCCAGTGGCGGCCGAGGTATTGCATCCTAAGATCCGACAGTGTAATTCAATTACACCTGTCGGATCTTAGGGCTAACTATGCGTAACTGATTCTATGAATCAGTCGCATAGTTAGGAAGACCCTAAAACAGAGATACGACGGTGTATCAGGAGATACGCCGTCGTATCTCTTTTGTGAATCTGGGCCTATAATTTTTCTTTTTTATCACTTTAAATATATCTATGTGTATCTATGCTTATGAGACACTATGATAACTTTATCTTTGACATTTACATATCATGTATGGCCTTTCTCAAACCTATAATTAAATAGTTTTGAATATCTTTAATGTCCCCCTCAAAGCACTTTGGAATACCCACTCCGCTCTTTGTTTTTTTTTGTTTTTTTTATATCGGTAAAGGTTACCCACAGCTGTGCCTATCTTCCCACACCATTTGTTTGATAATAGCTTTCCTAGCAGCCCTCTAAATGGCCACAGTTTACTATCAAAATTGACTTTGACTTCAATGCAATTTGCCACATTCATCAAATTGTTTGATGGATTTGCCAAACTCTGTGTGGAACTAGTTCTGGCTGATTCATTCATCACAACGAAAAATGGTTGCTACTAACTCCCAGTGATCTTAAAGCAGGATAGCCTCTGAGTACAAACCAAGTTGTGTGTCCAATAAGGAAATCAGCTAATTTACAAGTCAGCATTAACACAAAGAAAAACCAAGACAAAATTATTAATACATTTTATTTAAATATTAGCCTTTTTTAACAAGAAACATTTTTGTATTATCCTGAGAGTTTTAAAGTGGGACTAAAGTCCAAAAACAAAAAAATTCGGAGACATGCAAGGTCTCTTACCAAAAAAAAAAAAATCACCTGGCTCCTGGTTATTTTTTTTTTCAAATGTGTAGATCTTGACATGCAGAGAATAGAGCCAGACGCTGGAGACAATGTAACTCCTGCAATCATGAGCAGAAGTTACATCAGTGGCTATAAAATAACAAACATGTTACTCTGTGCAGTTGGTTTTGCATAGAGCAGCCCGAATCCTCCTCTTCTCAGGTCCCTCTTTGCTGGCCCCTCCCTCCTATCGAGTGCCCCCACAGTCAGTAGCTTCCTATGGAAGCTCTGTGTGTCCATTCAGACACAAGCCCTGACCCAGCCCCGTCCCCTCTCTCCCCTGATTGGCTAACTGACTTTGATTGACAGCCACGAGAGCCAATGGCACTGCTGCTGGATTTCAGCCAATCAGGAGGAGTGTCCTGGATGGCTTAGACATTTGTGGACATTGCTGGAGAGAGATGGGGCTCAGGTAAGTATTAGTGGGGGGGGGGGGGCGCTTAGGGGGCTGCTACACACAGACGTTTTTTGATCTTAATGCATAAAATGCATTAAGATGAAAAAACCTTCTGCCTTTGCAACTCCTTTAAACCCAGAAAAAGTGGTGGCAAAAATGATGGTGGTGGGCACAGTGACAGGGAACATGGACCCATCAATGCTGGTGGATAGTACAGTAGAAAGTGAGTATGACATAATGTGCAAGTAGACTGTACTTACACTAAGAGCTTAACTCCATCAATAAAGGTTTAATTCCACTTCACATCTTTTTCTCTGTAGGGTAAAGCTGTATAGAATCAGTAGTTCACCAGACAATGAATTTAAATATTGAAAAACAGTTCAGGTATTTTCTTGGTGATAGATTCCTGCCTTTTTAATTGCCCCGTCTTCTAGGTATTCTAACTCTGGTTCTTCATTAGTAACAAGATAACAAATAAAGTGATACAAAACCTTCCTTTTAACTGCATTCGGAACCCTACCTGTAAGAAACACAACTTGAATTGGATATAATAGAAATTCAAATAGAATTTCTCAGATCTCCATGGGCAGGTGGAAGGTTCCAGTTAGGTAGCACTGAGTTCTAAATCACCTTTGAACAGATTACTAAAGGCAGATTTTTTATTTTTTTTTAGTTTTCGAGCTGAGACGAGAGTTAGTTAGATTAAGCAGCTTAGTCCTGAACTGCGCTCCCAGGATATTCTGCAAATCCTTGCAAATGTACGGCAAGAATAATAAATGAGTTCCAGTGGAAACTATGCAGATATTTCCATTCAGATTGCTTCTACTGACATCACTGAAGCCAGATGTGAGAGCGTTCTCTGTCTCTTACACCCATCTCTGATTTGATAAAGGATATAGACTCAATTTGTTATGAAATGAAAAACATCCACAATCCCAGTCGTTTCACTACAGAGAGAGATAAATTATGCATGGATATAGCTTCAGACTCAAGATACGCTGTTTGGAGAGAAAGGGAAAGCGGTGGTTGTATTGCTGTGTTAACAACTTGTCCATAAGGTCAATTTGATTCTCAGGAACCTTTGAACACTTCATAAATGTATAACAAGTAAAGCCATACAGTGTAAACTAGGTTTACTTTGATATTTTTACTCTTAAAGATGTCAACATCTGGAAAGGTCAAAACATAAATTTTTAATGAAACACCAGTAGCAGATGCCACCATGGATATGATTAAATCAAAGTATAAGTTACTGAACTGATAAAAAAAAACAACAACATAGGTATAGGAGAGACCACAGATCCCAACTGTTGCTCATTTGGAGGAGCTGTCCATTTTTTTTAACCAAATCCCTCAGTACCTTGTGGAGACTCTTTTTGCTCTGATGTACACATCTCTATACAAAATGTATTATTTCTATGACCAAAAGTTTTATGCTACACAAAACTTTGTATCCAACCTTTTTATTACTGCATTTGTTATTTTGAAAAAACAATATGAATGGAAAAAAGGAGGTACAAAAAGCACTTGTGTGGTTAAGACAATTATTTCATTTATATTAGAATTTTGTGCTCTGAGGCCATGGCACAAAGGTCTCATTTGCTGATAAACCAAGTGCCAAAAGGTGTCCCTCTCTAACTTCAGAAAATGTGGAGAAACAATTGAGCACTGTCCATGATACCTTTTTGTTTTTTTTATTTGCTAACACTAACATACAGTTTTTTTTACAATACAGCTGCAATCACCTCAAGAAAATGTAGAGGTATTGTACAGTATGGCTTACCATCCACTATTTACTTGGTATTTCTTAGGGCCCTTTCACACGTACGGACCGTATGTCCGCATTTTCATCCGTCCGTTTGCGGATGAAAACGGGACATACATGGGTCCCTATGTGATTACGGGTGTCAGCCCGTAATTTGTCCGCCTCCGCAAAGATCCGCATTTGCGGACGGAATAAATACTATTTTTCTTTCGTCTGCCGGATCGGATCGGATGAACACGGACATACGGTCCGTGTTCATCCGATCCCCCGTAGGGGAGAGCAGAGGAAAGACAGGGCGAACCCTGCACAATGTGCGGGGACCGCCCTGTCAGCTGCCAGCTCAGCAGGGATTTTACAGAGGATCCCCGCTGAGCTTTGCGGACACACGGAGCGGATCATTACTGATCCGCCCCATGTGAAAGGGCCCTTACTTGTAAAATACTAAGGTTTAAAACCAGTTTGCAGCTGATACAGCATTGCATTATCTAGGTTGGACTGCTTGTGGGCAGTGGTTTATTAACTTTTCCCTATAGCTACACACAGGGCCGATCCGCCTAATAGGCTCACTATGCAAGCCGCTTAGGGCCCCGCAAAGCTGCGGAGGGCCCCCCAAATTACTAGAGGCCCCCGCCTAGTGAGAAGTCATTTTCGGCGCCTCACCCGCTTCTGAACTATCTGGCTGCATGGGAGAAGAGGTAAGAAATCAGCACCCCCCCCCCCGCTTCTCACTTTAATGTAAGATGTCATTTCTGACAGCAGAACACCCCCTCCCCCCGCTTCTCAACTTTAATGTGACATGTCATTTTGCTTAGGGCCCCAGGGAGGTCAGGATCGGCACTGGCTACACAGCTCCTCGGGAGACATAACTTCAGCTTTATTCCTAGAAATGGAGTACCTCCCAGGGGCTTCCAGTAGCTCAAACCCTCATTGTGCAAAAGTTTGTATGCAAAAACTCAGGGAGTTGCTGTCTGGAGATGCCAAAGTGGAGTACAACCAGAAAAAAATCTTCTGTGTGAATAGCCCAGAATATTCTAGTAAATTTTTTAGACCCAAGAAAGTTACCCTCATCGTCCTTTAGGAATCCATCCAGTACTCCACATTTTATGGCAGTACCTGTTCTTGTTAATATTAAAACTACAATTCTTGAACTAATAATCCTACCGAGGATCCCCCTTGCGCATGCGACGCTGCAATCAGCGGCGCATTGCGAGGGAAATATCTCCTAAACCGTACAGGTTTAGGAGATATTCTTTATACCTACAGGTAAGCTTTATTATAGGCTTACCTGTAGGCAAAAGTCAAAAATGTGGGTTTACAACCACTTTAAATAGCTTGCAAGGGCCATAACAATCTTCAAATTATCAATTTTCCATATCTAATCCAGAGATCTACAGTATTTTACCACATTTGTAAAATCTAATCTTCCAGTATTTTTTAATACTTTTATTTTTCAAAGCACAATCATCTCCGAGAAAGATACTATCCTGGCAAACCTCTCTGTATATGGAACAGGATTCCAAAAGGGCAAAAATATGAATCCTTTAAGGATTGTCTGAATCCAGCGATGGATGCGGGTGATCTCCGGTCCAGCGATGAGAAGATCCATCCATCCAGAGCTCCTCTCACCGCTGGACACAGCCCAGCGAATGAGCGGCTGAAGCTGTGACATTTCTTATATAGGGCAGGCGGGCCACCTGTCACATGACCCCGCACCCTCTGACGCACCCTCTGCTACGTCACTGGGGAAGCCCAGTCTTCTCCCTTGCTGGGCTTCCCCAGTGACGTAGCAGAGGGTGCGTCAGAGGGTGCGGGGTCACGTGACGGGTGGCCCCGCCTCCCCTATATAAGAAATGTCACAGCTTCAGCCGTGACACACAACTGTATTTTTCGCATTTGCAACAAAAAGGATCATTATCTCGGACTAGAGAAATGCCTTACTTTAATAGAAAACTGGATGACGAAGAGTTACCTTAAACTCAACGGCTCAAAAACAGAACTTCTCCTGTTTCACGCCAACCGAAAGAGACGTCCCACAACCATATGGACACCGCCGCCCATTCTGGGACAAACCATCACCCCTAGCACCAAAGTCAAAAGTCTCTGAGTCATTTTTGACACCCACATGACAATGGATGCACAAATAGGGTCAGTAGTCAGCGGATCGCACCATCTGCTGCGCCTGCTACGCAGACTCATTCACTTTATCCCAAAAGAAGATATAGCAGTCGTGGTGGGAACAATTATCAACTTCAGACTTGACTATGCAAATGCCCTTTATTTTGGACTCCCAAAGTACCAAATCACTCGTCTGCAAGTCGTTCAAAATACGGCCGCTCGACTTGTGACTGGGAAAAAAACATGGGAATCAATCTCACCTTCACTGAGATCCCTTCATTGGTTGCCAGTAAAAGACAGAATCACTTTCAAGGCACTCTGTCTGACGCATAAGTGTGTCAAAGGAAATGCCCCCCAATATCTATGCGAAAAACTAAAAGCTAACAACCCCAATCGCATTCTGCGATCCACCAATCAAAATCTACTCCAGATACCCAAAGCCAGATACAAGTCCAAAGGAGAACGTAGATTTGCAGTCCAAGGACCTAGACTATGGAACACTCTACCAACCAGCATCCGCTCGGAGGTGAATTACCTGGCCTTCGGAAAAAAAATGAAAACCCATCTTTTCTGAGGGCAAAAGTTCAGTCAGGGAAAGGATACTAAGCGCCCAGAGGCGATTCAGTTCGCATGTGTTGCGCTATATAAGTTTCTCACTCACTCACTCACTCACTCACTCAGATTAAACCAATCTCCCTACATAGGTGTAGCATCACCCCCATTGGAGCTGCTGGATTTTTTGCCGGCGTGTTACCTCACGGCTCCTCCGAATTCTCTAGGGGTAAATGATGCGTATGTGCATAAACAAAAGTAAAGGAATGTCCACGACAGGTGCTCTTTTGCTGTGCTCTTTATTACCCAGCCGGGTAAAAACAGTAAAACTTGTGGTGAGGAAAGTAAAGTTGAAAGGAGGAAGAATAGCAGATTCAGGCGTAATGATAGGAAACAGTTCTGTTCCCAAATGTAACACTTCTCTGCGCCACTCCTGTCGGAGTGGGTTTAGTGTACCTGGACAGGCCTCTCTCACTGACCTGGCAGCCGGAGTATCACTCGGACAATTATAGGAATAAGTCTCTGCCGCAGACCCTCCTTGGTGAACTTGAACTTGGGAGAAAGTCTCTGCCACAGACCCCTCTCAAAGAGCCTTTAGAAGAAACCTCTGCCACAGGTCCCCTCTGGGTAGAATTCTTGGAGATATGCCTCCTTAGTTGAGTTACGTCTGGATCTCCTTCAACTTGTCGCCCTGGTACCGACTGACAGGTGATCAGTCCCCCAGTGTCCGGCGACCTGTGATCCCCGGTGGTTTCGTACAAGCCCTATTGGGCCGCCAGCCTCTTAATGGCGCTCCTCAGACCGACTCCCCACCAAACAGCACCTAGCTTGGGATCTTCAAAAGAGGGAACCCAGTCGCTCACTGGATCCCCATCGCTGGTTTAGATACTCCAGGCCAACATGGTCCTAGAGCCAGGAACACCGCGTGGCACGCACGCCCCGGCCAGGTAGGCCATAGCGCCGGGGCGCCGTGATGTGGCCACCCTAAAGGTGGGTACCACACTCGGCAAAGAAGAACCCAGAAACAATGATGTCTGTCCCATACCCCTCTCAGCATGCACAGCGAGGACAAACCCTCGTGAGTGGCTGCTGGGAGGAGCACCCAAACCTCGATTCCACTGCTGCCACCCGCAGCATCGGGGCTGGAAGAACACTCCGATACAGCAGAATGACCCACAGCACAGCCAAGCTGAGACAGAGGCCCTATTCTCACACCTAACAATCAGGATCAGAGTTTAACAATACTCTGATCTATCTAGCGCCTATGTACTTGACTAGCACCAGTACTATAAAGTACATAGGTGCTACATAGGTTTTACATGTATATCTGCTGTCTTCACATTTATATACTGTTTAGAAAGTTCAGATTGTGTTAGGAAATGTTCTCTTCCTGTTTAACACAGAGTGTGATGTCTGGGAATACAGCCAAGATAGCTAAAATTGCTGATTGGAGGAAAGGCACACTTTTGTTTGGTAACAGGGCCAGCTCCCTGTTAATCTATTTTAGCAACCTCCCTGACAGAAATTTCAGGCTGCTTTTATCTGATGTGTCTAACTCTTCCTGTAACACTGACTTCACATTTACCCTGCCTGTAACCTTCATCCTAATGCTTGAACTAACCCCTTTCCCCTTGTAAACTGAACATCAACTCTTCCTATAGCCCTAGCACTAACTGTCAACACTTGCACTTCCTGTAACCTTTCTAACTTTCATGCTAACCCTCCCTGTAACCCCAACAGTAACCCTTACAAACACCCTGAAAATGTAATATTAACTAATAATGTAACCCCTAACACTAACTCTCACACATACTTTTCCTGGAACGCTAACATTAAAGGAATTGTAAAGGAATTTTTTTTTCACCTTAATGCAATCTATGCATTAAGGTGAAAAAACATCTGATGATAAGGCGCCCCCCCCCCCCCGAGCCCCCGTTATACTTACCTGACCCCTCAAAAGTCCTGCGCGGTCCCGAGATCCTCTTCGCCGCTCAGCCTGGCCGCTGATTGGCTAGAGCGGATGGATTGAGAGCAGCACAGCCATTGGCTGGAGCTGATGTCAATCACATCCAGTGACACGGCGAGCCGAGGGGCGGGGCCGAGTGATACAGTGAGCGGCTATGGCCGCTCGCTGTATCACGGGAGCGCGCCCGCAATTACTCACCACCATGCGAGCTCTCGCATGACTGTGGTCAGTAATTGCGGGGAGGACCAGAGACAGCCGCTGAAGGACCCCAGAAGACGTGGATTGGGCCACTCTGTGCAAAACGAACTGCACAGTGGAGGTAAGTATAACATGTTTGTTATTTTAAATGAAAAAAAATGTTCATTTACTAACCCTTTAACCTTCACACTGATCCTCCCCGTAATCCGTACACTAATTATTCTCTATCTACCAGAAAACATTCAGCATACTACTGCTGAATATCTTTAATATAGTTTATTTAAAACCGCACTCAAGTACATTTTGCCCTCTGATTGAATATCTCAAGATCAGGTCTATTATTATAGTTATTATCTGAATTTTAGCTTAGTTTAAATGAAATGTGTTATACTGTTGAAACACTGATGGATTTGTTAGAAGTCTATCATAAATATTTCTGTGTATTTTATTAGGTAATTTCAGTGTTTTCTCATTTTACTACAATACATTTCTTTCTGCAACACGAGTTAGAATTACTGCTTTTAACTACTACTTTCTGTTTCAGTAAGCATCAATAGTAGAAATTATGCATGCCAAAACAGGATGACTCAAAGTACCAGAACAGCCTGTATTGCCTCACTAAAAATTATTGTACCCTAAAATTGGATCATTTTAACTGTGTCTGGAGGAATTTAGTAATGCTAATACAAAAATATCAAAACAGAAAAGTATACTACAGTTCATTTATGTAAAAAAAACACCTTTAAATAATTAAAATGCATGTTTGGTTATTGTATTCTGTTTCAGTATAACACAAATGCACTCTTTCCGTCCCACCCATTTATTAAATTATGTAATGGGAAAATCTTCCAGCTCCATTAGTCACAGCCTCAGTGGAACCTACACTGTCCCTATCACAGATGTACAGGAACAATCATTCTACAGCCAGTTTTGACAAAAGCTGATTAATTTACCATTATTTCTAAAATGGGGATTCTAGGAAAGAATAACACTGGCAATGGGGACAGCTTACTAGACTGCACATGTTCATTTAACTGTACTTGTTATTTTGTCTCACAGTAAGTTTCACATACATAAATATTGCACATGTGAGCAAGCGTTATTTTTTCATGTGAAATGGCTATTTAACAATTGAAAGCCTTTATTTCTCATAATTGTGTATTTTCTTTTTTTAAATAACCACCAAAAACAATCTCATTCTCTGCTCTCGTCAACAGACACCATAAACTCACAGGCCCAGATTCACAGAGAGCGGCGTATCTCTGAACGAACGGCGCATGCGTGCACATGCTCAGAATCACGTCGAATTTACGCCCTAAGATACGATGGCTCAATGAGTGAGTGAGTGAGAAACTTGTAGAGCGCAACACATGCAAACTGAATCGCCTCTGGGCGCTGCTCAATGGCAACGCCGTGAACGTAACCTATGCCCAGCCCCATTCACGTACGACTTACGTAAACAACGTAAAATATGACGGCTGTTCCGACGTTACCGACGTCCATACCTTAACATGACTTAACCCTGCTTTATGAGGGGTAAACTTACGCCGGACGTACGCCTTACGTTAACGGTGTAGATTACTGCGACGGGCGTAAGTACGTTCGTGAATTGGCGTATCTTGCTCATTCACATATTCGACGCGTAAATCAATGGACTCGCCCCTAGCGGCCAGCGTAAATATGCACCCAAGATACGACGGCGTAGGAGACTTACGTCGGTCGTAGGAAGTCAAAATTCAAGCGTATCTTGTACTGTGAATTAGGTGCATAGATACGACGGCGCATCCGTGGACTTACCGGCGTATAAGAAGATACGCCGGCGCCGGGCCACAATATTCGCAAACACATGGTTAATTCTAGATTAAATCAAACCTGTGATTTTCTTAGGCGGGGCAGGTAACAGATTTGCTTTAACTCCCCATTTTACAGCAACAGATACTTTGCTTTGTTTCTTATTTTAATAGTGTAACAAAATCTGACATTGCATCTATGCTGCTGCTGATCTGTTCCATCTATCTTTCCATCCTGGTTTATGGCAACCCAAAGTCTTGAAACTTTTTGTGTTACAGAATTTCACCTCCATCGACTCTGCTTATACAGGTGGTCCGCTAGTTACAAACATCCGACTTACAAACAACTCCTACTTACAAACGAAGGGAGACAGCAGAAAGTGAGAGGAAATCTACCCCTAGGAAGGAAAATTCACTCCTGTAGGAGCTATCATGGGAAAAAGGTACCTCCACTGAAGCTTTATCACCAAGGCTTGTTTCCACAACAACCCAACATTTTCCAAATGTAATTGTTAAAGGGAGAGAAACTGAGGTGAAATCTTCTGATCAGGGGCACAAACAGCAAAACCAATGTTACAGGGGCGCTAACCCTTCCCTATGCTATCCAAAAAGCTTTAACAAAATGTTTTGGGCTGTAGCTACACTTGTACATGTTCTGACTTACAAACATAAAGAACAAACCTACACACCCTATCTTGTTTGTAACTCGGGGACCGCCTGTATTTAGTTTTTACCATAATTTCAGTCTACTTCATAGTTATACACGTATGGATATGTTCCTCTTGTGGGGTTACTGCTGCAAGATGCTTAAAATGGACAGGTCCTTTTCAGTAGTTGCCCATTTTCAATGGTCGTGCCCTAATTTAAAAAAAATCATCATTATATCATCTATATAATTTTTTCCCAATTTTCTCTGGCTGGTGTAAAAAACTCTGTAGATTGGGTCTTTGATATCCTGATATTATTATTTTGTACACCCTATAGAATCTGCAATTCATTGTTTTCCATTGTACATGATCAAAGGCCATTTTTCTGGTCTTTTTAGTGGACATTTTTGTCCCATATTCTTAAGCACTGTATAAATTAGATTTTGATTCTTCTAAAAACAAAACCAATAGCATTCTCTTTTCTGCTTTTATTAATTCCATGGCAACAACTTGCTGGTTCTTTACCTCTTCAAATAATTCATCAGTTATATCACTTAAGCATGTCTTCCAAATTTACAACACTGTGTGATGTCCTCTTGTCAGTGGAACACTCTGTTATTTTCCTATGCACTGTGTAACTTAACTCATTCTTACATGTGGGCATTTCGTTTTTTTGAACTAATCCAAAAGTACACTTTAAATATGTAATCTGTGTGCAGCAATATTGTAGAGTTTCTCTGTGAGATGTTAACATCCCCAAAGTAACTACATACCTGTAACTGATGTAGATTTGCATTCGAAGAGACGTGCAGAGCCTTGGCCCACTCCACCAGTCATGCATATCTCTGTTACCTCACTCTCAGTAACAGAATGGAGTACTGCTGAGCAAATAGCGGCTCCATGCATGCTCATGAACACTTTCCTTCCTATACCTAGGGATCTCTGTAATACTAGTCTGCTCTCAGTGACCAGAGGAGACAGAAAGCACTGAACCCCTTGCTACCAGAGAACCTGTCACCTAACCAGGTACCACGCCAAATGACTGCTTACTGTAGCTATTGTACCTCCTTTTTATACTTTCCGAGTTACCCTTTTATAGTGGTGTTACACATACCTCATAGTGCTGCTACAGACCCAGGTTATTTAGGAATATGCCAGAACGTTTGAAAAAGTTCAGACCAGGCTTAAAGCAGTTAAATAACCTTCACTGAAAAGTCATTTTGGGTATAGTCCATAGAATCTTGAATGCTGCCCGTTGCTCCTAAAGTAAACCACAGGTCCCAGCAACATTCTGCAAAACTCCTGTCCTTTAGTCCATTCTGTCTGGACCCAAACCTCTCCCCTTTTATATATCAGGGGAAGGGAGTCCGAGAACCCTACAGAGCCTAAGAACATGACTAGGGAAGGTGGCAAAAACATTAACCCCTTCCCCCTGACCTGGGCAGCCGAGTAAACTAACTAAAAACACAAGGCAACCTGCCTACAAGCAGTTTTTTTTCCGAAAATCTCCCCATGCCATTCTACTGAATAGAACATACCAACTCTCCTAATAGTTCCAATGGTGCATGTCCTCCCAATACACATGCAGCTGTTGGGGAGCCTCTCCACAAAAGCCACTAGCCCCTTCATCTCCCTCCATTCTGCTGTTTGCGAGATGGGCTGGACATTTAAAAGGTATGCCCCCTAGCAACCACTCTGGGTTGTTTCAAAACAAGCTTCTCTACAGAAGGATAGAGTGCACTGTGCAAAAACATGCAGTTTAATTGCCCTAGGCAGCAACTACTCGGCCCAGCTGGAGATGTTAGAGCACACTGCATATACGCAGTTTAAACAGCTCATAGTAGCAAGCCTGTCCTGCAAGTGGCATGGCAGAGGGGGATCATGAGATCTCTGACCACGGTGGTCAGTAGCTCTGATTTCCGTGGTCAGTACAGAGAGGGGGCTACAGGAAAAGGTAGGTTCAGTCAGGTTTTGTACAGTTTAGAGAGGGGCAAATTACACAGCACAAGCACTGTGCTGTTTAATCTGCTTTAAGGGACCAGGATATCTATATATTGTTTTGGATAACAAACACTTTAACTTTTCCTTACTCCATCAAACACTTAAAGCGGAGTTCCACCTAAAAATGGAACTTCCGCTTAACCCACTCCTCGCCCCCTTACATGCCACATTTGGCATGTAATTTTTTTGGGATGGGAGTGGGGGCTTCAGGAGAAGGGGACTTCCTGTCCCACTTCCTCCTTCCGCCGAGGGGCTGGAAAGGCGATTAGCTTAATTGCCTTTTCACAGCCTCTCCCTGTAGGCAAGCGCCTGTCCAATCGGACGGCGCGGGGCCGCTCGCGCATGCGCACTGCCGCTCGCGCATGCGCAGTGGGTGCCCGGCCGTGAAGCCAAAAGCTGTCACTGCCGGGTCCCCACACTAAGAATGAAGACGCGGGCCGGCGTGGGGGGGCGAGGAGCGGAGCCCCGGGCCGCGCGTCGCTGGAGCCGTGGAGCAGGTAAGTGTCTGTTTATTAAAAGCCAGCAGCTACACTTTTTGTAGCTGCTGACTTTTAATAAACTTAAAAAAAGGTGGAAAACCCCTTTAAAAACAAAAGACTTAAATAGTTACTGCTAATTTCTAGACTCATTTTCACTCTCACATCTCTCTTGATCTTGAATGTCTGTCTTATGGCTGTCTTATTTATAGTTGATTCAACTCTTGTGTATTTATTATATTTGTGGGGGGACTATATTTGCTTCTAAATGCTTGCAGCACACGTTCGCAGAATCTTTTCTCTATAATTGTTGACCATCATCTTGCTTTTTAAACTTAATTGAGGCATTTGGAAGACATTCAGACTAAAAGATAAATGTTATCAAATGTTAACTGCAAAATTAAAATTTTTAGATGCTTTTTTTAATGAAGGCCTTACTCTGTAGATATACAGTATTTATTATCTTGGTGTCAAGTTGCCAAGTGATTTAAAAAGACTGTTTGAATTCAACTATGCAAATTTCCATGGGATAGTTCAAAACTTGCTGAATGGGTGGAAATCTCATACATTTAATCTATTGGGACACATGGCGATTCTAAAAATGATGCTCTTGCCAAGATTTTTGTGCCTAATTTAGAATATACCAATTAAGCTCTCTGTAGTCTATCTCAGTAGATTGAAGGGGATAATATCTAAATACCTATGGTGTTATAAACATCCACAGATCTTATATAAAATATTGGTAGATCAGAGATAGAGGTGGGTTTTCACCCCAAAAGGACTAACCGCATACTACAAATATGTACACACGATAAAGAAAATTATATTGAGGTATTGGTTATACCGAAAAATAAGCAAGGTAATAAAAATGTAACTTTATATGGTATATACAAAAATAGCAAAAATATATATATATTTTGTATATAGCATAACCCTGTAAATGTATTTAAACCCCAACACCAAAATGTACATTTATTGCTGCTTACGGGTCCTTAGATGTTGCGGCTGTTTTAGTTTTTAGGGACACTTTCTGTACCTTTATGTCTACACTAATTTTTCCACTGTATCTGTGGGGGGAGCCATAAATATTATGAGTCTTTTTGTTCATCTCTAGGGATCTGCTTGGGTTGACATTTGCTTGTTCCGCTGGTTGCAGCAGGAAGTGACACATTTATCAGCAGTATTACTGGTTTTGTCTATATTTGTTCAATGACATCACCTGGGATACCCTACCCCTTCATTCACTTTCCACTGCAGGGCCCGAGAGCTGTTATTCACATTAAGTTAGCCATGGGATTGGATGTGTTGGTGGGTTTTTTTTTTGAGGGCATGGCCTGGTATGGTTTAGGAGGGAGACACACGCTCATCTCTCCCCTTTAGGCTGCATGCTTAGATAAGGGTCTGGTATAGATTTTTATGGGGATTCCTTTATTAACATTTATACTAGACCATCTAAGAGAAGGGTCTGGTATAAAAGAAGAGAATCCCCGGCCTTGTCGTTTAAAAACAGAAAGAAACAGCTGGATGTTGTCATTTGCTGGCAATGTAAACCAGCATTTTATTCCTTGCTAGTGTGATATCGCTTTAAACATTTTATTAAACAAATAGGAATTCCCCCTGATGAAGATACGATTACCCTGTATCGAGCACGTGTAGGGGAGGGGCCAGGACGACATGACAGCCAGTTTACCTGCTAAAGAGGAAATATACACCATTCCAAATCCAGACGCTGTAATATTTCATGCCATACACAGAGTGGTGCACTAACGCACCTGGTACATGCGAGTACCCCACTGGGGGTTGTTCTTATTTGTTTAATAACATGTTTAAAACGATATCACACTATCAAGGTTTTTATTTCCCATTATTCCCGAGATACCGCGTGGGAAGCCCAGGATCCTGTTACCATTATAGAACCCAGGGGTGGTTCACAAGCGTGTACTGACTGAGCATAATCGCTAAGTCGCACACTCCAAGGTGAGCATTTAATACCTAGGGGGTCACTGGAATAAGAGCACCAATGCATGATCTGCAACACCTGTCAATCATTTTCAGACGCATAGATTTATAAGCATGTCAGCAGTGCTATTACTGGATACCACGCATATGCACTTTTTTCAACAGGACTGTCACAGCATTGTTTTATAAAAAGACTTGTTTTTGCACAATAGCATTTTTGCTATTTAAAGTGGGACTAGTGTTGTTCCCTATATACCACTGGACACTAATATCTGTGTTACAAAGCACTTGGATGCACATGAGCACTTTATTATTAATGTTTTAATTGACATAATTATTGTTTTTATTTTGGTTATATCACATCTATGTCACATATGTCACATTAACACTACATGTGTTTGTTTTAATCTTCAGCACACATTTATTGTGTAATATTCCAAAGCACAGCGTATAATTTACTATTTTTGTCTATGTGCATGAGCTTATGAGACGTGTGTAATGCTTGCAGCTGGTTAGTGATATCTATTAGGCTTTGGGTTGATTGAGGCTCACAGGAATTCTATTACTTTCTTTACCACTTGTTTGACAATCCCTTGAAAAGGGCATTACTGATTTCTAAGATTTGTCTCCCATCGACTTCAATTGGGTTTGGATTTGGCATCCAAACTTCAGATATATTCGGTGAAGTTGCCCTGAACCAAACCCAGGTATGTTAAGCTCTCCACTATTCATCTCCATTATGTAATATAATGTGTTGGGAACTGCTGCAGAAATTACACTTTACAGTCAAGATAGTGGTGGACACATGGCTGAGCCCTTCCTGTTTTATTGGAAATTACATGGACACAATGACAAGAAAATGCATCATAATCATATAGTTCTAATACAGAGAACAATACACTACACATGCATTAAACATAACACTGCCTCTAGTGAGGAGCTACTAATCACAGTTTTAATATACTAGGCTAGGAGTATGATTGTTAGACCTACTGGTTGTTGAGAAAAGGCAGGCTGCAAGCGTGGTGGATACTAGGAGAAGGAAGGCTGCAGGTGCAATGGGTGATAAGAAAATGGAGCTGTAATAATGGTAGGTGGTGAGAGAAGGGAGTGCAGCTGCAATAGGTGTTGAGAGAAAAGGGGTGTGTAGATGCTGTGGGTTCTGAGATCCAGGCATTGTGTAGGAGAATGATTTCTTTGAGAGTACTGCAGGGGTGAGCTGCCAAATAGTACAGGAAGGGTTTGGGTGATATTGCAGGGGGGGGGGGGGGCAGATGCAGGTGCTGAGGATGGGGAAATAAGGGGATGCAATGCTATGGTGAGAGGAGAGGGGCCTGCAACTGCAGTAGATCCAGAAAGAAGGTATGGGTGCTAAGAGAAGAGAGGGTGCAGGAAAGGGGAATGTTGAGGGAGGTAGTCGTGTAGGTGAAGTAATTGGTGAGCGAAGGCACATGCAGGAACAGTGCATGGCGAGAGAAAGGGGCTGCAACTGCAGTGAATCGTGAGAGAAAGTAGGGGTGAAGGTGCAGTGGGTGGTAAGAGAAGAGGGGTGCAGGAAGGGTGGGTGTTAAGAGAGAAGGTAGTGCAGATAAAGTGGAAGGTGGGAAGACAGGGGTGCAGGCACAGTGGTGAGAAAACAGGAGCTGAAAGTGCATTGGGAAGTGGGAGAAAAGGAGAGTGCAGTGGGTTTTAAAAGGGGAGGGGGCTGGGGGTGCGAGATTAAGTATGATGGGTGTTGAGAGAAAAAGGTTTTGGGTACAGTATGGTGGGTGATAGTTGGAAGTACCTGGCTGACTAAATGCTGATAGGACTTCTGCCTCCCCACACAGAACCCACCCCTTTTCTTGCTCTTATTGCCAGAGATGATTTCAAAAGTGATGCCAGATTGCTGATTCCTCTTGTACCAACTTGTAATGTAACTGTAATGTCTGCCTTCATTTTGTTAAGTGCTGTGCAAACTGTTGGCTATATATATATATATATATATATATATATATATATATATATATATATATATATATATATATATATCCTCCTGTATCATAATAATAAGAATAATAAGAATAAAAGCTTCTATGCTGCAAGAACAGCAGTTTCAGCTCTTTTTTTTTTTTTTTTTCAATAACAGTTTTATTCAGAAAATTTTCAATACACGTATACATGTAGGATCAATCTCGATAACGATATCTAGAGGAATGGTCATTAACATACTGAATCATGTCTAGTAATCTACTCAACCAGTTATGTGTCCACTCATGTAGTAGCGAACTTTTCGTACCGAGTATCAGCTACAAAAGCTAGTTAAGTGCTATGAACTAGGCAAACCGTTCAGTGCAGTGTTATACTAGTGAACATTTTCGTATCACCAGTGGGTTCACAGGAGATGAAAAGAAGAGGAAGAGGAAAAAAAAACAAAAATAAGGAAAGATAAGAAACTGTAAAAAGAAGAAGAAGGGGGAGGGAGAGAGGGGAGTGGAGGGTAAGGGAATGGGGAGGGAAATCATCCGTGCGGCTCAAGTACCTGATCAGGTTATCTCCTCTCGGCGGTGCCAAAGCTCCCAGACCTTGTCGTGGGCCTCCAGTCTGTCTAGCATTCTGGCCGTCATCTTCTCCATCATTTCCACATCTTTTATTCTGGCATATAGGGCCTCAGGGGGGGAGGGGCAGAACGCTTCCAGTGCAAAGCCACCAGCCAGCGCGCTGCCGTAAGTACATGCCTGGTCAATTTCTTGTAGGGTACTGGGATGTTTGGTGGGGGGAATCCTAGCAGATAAACCTTCGGAGTCAGGGGGATCGTCCTGTCTAGAAGTCGGGCCAATAATTGCTGGACCGAGTTCCAAAAGGGGACGATCAGTGGGCAACTCCAGTATACATGGATAAGCGTTCCTTTGTCCTGCTGACAGCGCCAGCAGCGATATGAAGTGTTTGGGTAGATGGCATGGAGAACATCCGGTGTCATGTACCAGAAGTAGAGGATTTTGTATATGTTCTCCTTGTAGAGAGTGCAGATCGAGCTTTTTGCTGCCTGGGACCAAATCGCCTGCCAGTGTTCCACGGATATCTCCTCGCCTAGGGCCTTTTCCCACCGAAGCATATATGCATGTTTGCTCCCAGTGTCCGTCGGCCGAGAATTCAATATTTTATATATATTAGAGATCAAGCCCCTCTGCGCTGTCCCCGCCAATATCAGCCTTTCAAAAGCCATTGGGGGGGAGAACTGCAAGTTTGGAGCGAACGTCAGTGCATAGTGGCTTATCTGGAGATATCCATAGAACTCCTGGCGCGGCATGTCATGTTTGGCCTGTATGTCCTCGAATGTGCGTATTTTACGGGTCAGGGGGTCTACTAGGTTCCCATAATGAAAGAGGTTCCTCGTTGTCCATGGAGCTGACATTCTGTGGGTGAGACTATCCGGGATTTCGGGGTTGCCGGCGAAAGAGGTCAAGAGGGAGCTGTCTGAGGCTAGCTTGTGTTGGCGTTTCAATTTTCGCCACGTGCGTCTGAGCTGGGTCATAGGACCTAACATGCGGCCCGGGTCCACCTCCCCCTTCGCATTCCATAACAGGTTATTTGGATGTACCAGGCCTAGCCACAGCTTCTCTATTTGCGTCCATTTATTGTAGGAGCGTAATGTGAACCAGGAGGCTACTGCCTTCAGCTGGGCCGCTTGGTAGTACTTAACTAGGTCTGGATAAGCCAAACCCCCTTCCGACCTCGCCGCCAGCAACACTGCCCGGGGGATTCTATGACGCCTATAATTCCAGGTAAACTGGAGCAAGTCCGTTTGGAGTTTTCTCAACTGGGCGTAGGGTACTGGGATGGGCAGGGTTTGGAACAGGTAGAGTATTTTTGGGAGAATCGCCATTTTTACTGCTGCTATTCTCCCCAATAGGGAGATGTGGTGCTTTCTCCATCGTTGAATAAGGGCCCTAATGTTGCTGAAAAGGGGGGGAAGTTCTGCTGATAGAGAGTGGTGTAGGAGGGGGTAATGTGGATTCCCAGGTACTTCAACGAGGAGGCTTTCCAGCTATAAGAAAAATTGGATCGTAGATGAGCCACCTCCCCGTCGGGGATGTTAATTGGGAGCGCTTCTGATTTGGACGCGTTTATTTTGTAGCCTGAGAGCGCTCCAAAGCGATCAAGCTCCACATGTAGATTCGGGAGGGAGATTCTAGGTTGGGTGAGCGTGAGGATGATATCGTCTGCAAATAGCGAGATTTTGAACTCTTGGTCTCTAACTAAAATCCCTCTAATATCTGGGTTTTGACGGATGGTTGCGGCCAGGGGTTCCACACAGAGCGCGAACAGCAGGGGGGACAGGGGGCACCCCTGCCTAGTGCCATTAGTTACCGGGAACGCGGGTGAGAGGGCAAAGGGGGTCTTGACTTGGGAGGATGGGTCGGAGTAAAGGTGCTGGATGGCCCGCAGGAATGGCCCTCTAAAGCCCACATGGCGGAGCGTAGCGAAGAGAAAGGGCCACCCCAAGCGGTCAAAGGCCTTCTCGGCATCTAGGCCCAATAATATGGACCTTTGACCCTCCCTATTCGCCACCTCTACCAGGTCAATTATTTTTCTAGTATTGTCCCCTGCTTGACGAAGGGGGACAAAACCCACTTGGTCCTTGTGTATAAGGGCGGGTAGGACCGAGTTCAGTCGGATGGATAGCAATTTAGTGAATATCTTTAAGTCCGAATTTAGGAGGGCGATGGGCCTGTAGTTAGCGCATAAGGAGGGGTCCTTATCCGGCTTTGGAATCACCGTGATGAAGGAGCGTTGCATGTCCCCGGGGACAGATGTGTCCCCAAGAAATGCATTGAACAATTTACACATGCGAGGTAGTAGCAAGGGGAGGAATGTTTTGTAGTACTCATATGGGAAACCGTCGGGTCCCGGGGCTTTTGTGTGAGGGTAATGATTTAATGGTCTGTTCTAGTTCCTCCACTGTGATCGGTTCGTTCAGTGGGGCTAGATCCGAGGGTTTGAGTCTGGAGACACCACTCTGCTCCAGATAGCACGCCATACGCTGAGCGAGTTCAGGGGATGGTGGATTACTGGGGATGTCCGGATTATTGTACAGGGTTGTGCAGAATTCCGCAAAAGAGTGGACTATGTCCTTAGGATGGGAAACCAGGTCTCCTGTCCTATTCTTGACCTGATGCGGGGTCGCGGCTTGTGCGCTGTCACGGAGCTTCCTGGCCAGGAGGGAGTGGGCCTTGTTACCCTTATCGTAAAACAATTGTCTAATCCTAAGCAGTGCCTTCTCCACCTTACCCAGCGCTATCTCACCTAGAGTTGCCCTCAGTGTGGAGATCTTTTTTAGAAGCGTTACCGTAGGAGACAGTTGCAACCGTCGCTCCAAGATCTCAAGTTCTGCCTCTGTACGCTGTTTCAGTGCCTGAGCGTTTTTTTTCATGGCTGAGGACAGGCCTATACACTTCCCCCTCAGCACCGCCTTGTGGGCCTCCCACAGTGTGGGTAGGGTTATATCGGGAGTATCGTTTTCCTCGAAGTAATTCCTCAAGGTGGATTCCAGTTCCATTTTAGAAGGGAGGTGCTGAAGGAGAAATGTGTTCAGGCGCCAGGTGCAGGGTCTGGGGGCTGGGGGGCCTATTGCCAGAGTTGACAGGACTGGGGCATGGTCCGACCAGGAGATCGGTTGTATCTGCACTGCCTTGACCAGCCGTAGGGTAGTATTGTTTACAAAGAAATAATCGATTCGGGAGTGTGTGTGGTGGGGGGCCGAGTAGAACGTGTACTGACGATCGCCAGGATGGAGAGCTCGCCAGGCATCAAAAAGTGCATAGCGTCTGGAAAGTTGTCGGAACAGCCTCGAGTCCCTGAGTATTCGATCCGAAGGTGCCCTGGGGTTCACCACCTGGCGATCTAAAGTGGCCGATTAGATAAGGTTAAAGTCCCCCCCGATCACTAGGATCCCATGCTCTGTGCGGAAGAGGCGCGCATACACCTTGGACAGGAACCCGAGCTGGCGTGCATTTGGGGCGTAGATGGCGCAGAAGGTCACCTCTTGACCCTGCCACGAGCCCTGGAGGATGATGTAATGACCTTGTGGATCACTATAGTGGTGGGAGCTGACAAAGGGTGACCCTTTCTTAATGAGTATGGCCACGCCGGCTTTTTTGTGGGGCCCTGAGGAAAGGTACACCTGTGAGTAGTACCGTGTTGCAAAAGCAAAGGAGCCCCCTTTATCTAGATGTGTTTCCTGGACCATAATTACATCCGCCCCTGACTGCCTAAACTCCCTCAGAGCCAGATGCCGTTTTCTATTGGAATTCAATCCGTGTACATTTAGGGATAGTACCTTAGCCATGAGGATGTGTGGTGTCGAAGGGAGCTGTACTTATCTGATGTGGATGGAGAAGAATCAGGCGCCAAAGGTCGGGAGCCAGACACCGCAGGAGGAGATCCACGATTATTCCAGAAGTGCTGAGCAGAGCCACGCGGTGATGAGGGATGAGGGGGGGGGGAGAGGAGTCTGGAAAAAGGATGAGAGAGAAAGAGAAAGAAAAACATTAGTGTAAGGCAATGATTACAAACCAACAACTGTGAGTCGCAACCTGTTGGGGCCAACTGGCCCAGGTCTGAACGGCTTCCCGTGGGCCCCTCCAGCCCGGCCCCTAGGGACTGCGCCAGGGGAGCCCACGGGAACCCTGAAGCGGTCACGTCAAACAACAAGACCGCCAAAATTAAAGTCCAAAAAATCTGGAGGCTATCTAAGGACATGTGGGGGAGGAGGGGACATGAGGGAGCTCTCTCTGAAGTCTCGGCTAAACTAACTGCTAGGGCATGGGGAGTGGGTTTTGCTACTAGATGGGCTTCCAGGGCGGGGGCCTTGGCAGGCGAAACACAGCAGAGCGTCATTCGTGTAGGGGCCCGTGCCAGGAGGGTCGGGTCAGTTCTTCCTGTGCTGTCCGTGTGGGCTCCGCTTGGATCCCTCCGAGGCTCTGGGGCGTTTGGACGATGAGACCTTCTGCCACACTATGGGTGGCGGGGGTGGCGTGGCCACGAGTTCCCAATCTGGCAACTGAGGTGTACGAATGTCCAGGAGATCACAAAATGCTTGCAGGTCCTCTGGGTATCTCAGGACTGCTGACTTGCCCTGTGTAGTCGCTGTAAGGCTGAACGGAAAGCCCCATCGGTACGGTATATTTTCTTCCTGCAGGGTGTGTAGTAACGGCTGTAGTAGTCTGCGCTTCTGTAATGTGATCCACGAAAGGTCGGGGAAAAGCTGTACGGGGACCTCATCCAGGGTCACCCTCCGGGCCAGGCGGGCCTGGCGCATTGTTTCCTCCTTCAAGGGATAAGAGCTTAGCCTGCAAATTATGTCTCTTGGTTTGGAGTTGGCCCCCTTGGGGCGTAACGCCCGGTGAGCTCGGTCCATGTCTATGGGCTTGGTCGGGGGCTCCCCGATTAGGTTATTGAATAGGGTGTGTAAGGTGGAGTGGACATCTTCCGGGCCCTCCGTTTCTGGTATCCCCCGAACGCGAATGTTGTTCCTGCGCCCCCTGTTGTCCAGGTCTTCTAAATGGCGCTGCATGTCTCTGAGGAGAGTACGATGCTCCGCACTTTGCGTTTGTGTTCTGTGAATTGCCAATTTGGTTTCCTGAATTTCCTCCTCCGCCATTTCCACTCGGTCAGCCAGATGTTTAAGGCCCGATTGGAGGTTTTGGATCTCGGTTCTGCAAGTGGATTTCACATCAAGTATAAGCTGTCGAAAGTCCTCCTTAGTAGGCATTGCTTGCAGGTATACAAGCCATTGTGGTGGGATGGGTTGGTTCGGAGCAGTATCCAGCGGTAGTGGAGGCAGGTGGGGGTGCGGGGGAGGGTGTGCCTGAGCCCGCTGTGATGGCCCCCAGATGGAGCTCTCGGGTCTCCAGGCCTCCTGTGTGCTCCTGGCCTGGGCCTGCGGGGGCTGGGAGGCCTCCCCCTCCCTGTCCCGAACTAAGGAGGGGGCAGGGGGGCATGCCATATGGGCATAAGAGGCAGGTGGCCCTGGATGAGGTGCAGCCTGGATGAGGGGCCCAGGGAGCTGCGTCTGCTGCGGCTCAGTTATCTGGGCATAGGATGCAGGTGGCCCTGGGTGGGGTGCAGCCCGGATGAGGGGTCCAGGGTGCTGCGGCTCAGTGATCTGGGCATAGGATGCAGGTGGCCCTGGGTGGGATGCAGCCCGGATGAGGGGTCCTGGGTGCTGTGTGTGCTGCTGCTCAGGGATGGATGGTGTCCCTGCTGGCTGTTCCCTGGGGCTGTTGTTCCGGCCTGCTCCGGTTGGAGCACATGGATGGGAGCCAGGGTGGATCGGGCTGGGCAGTGCAGGGAAATCCTCCGCTCCCCCTGTAGACTCCGGGGAGCTGTATCCCAGCCCGCTGATGGCTGGGTCTGAGGCAGTCCTGAGCAGTTGGGGATAGGCCTCTGAGCACTGTGTGTAATGCTCCGGTTGTCCCAAGATGGCGGCGGCCCTCGAGGCAGACTGTGAGGCCTCCGTAGTGTGTGGGGGCCAGGCAGGGGGTGTTTGCTCACCCGACCAGCGGCGCCCGCTCCCGATCGTCTGCGGGGTGTCCCTCCGATCTTCGGGTGTCCGGAGCAGCGCCGGGATGGAGTGAGAGAGTCGCGGGGGGGAACGCATGGCGGCCGCGTCTGTGTCCAACGCCATCTTGGAGTCCCTGGTCTGCTGGGGCCCGGGCTGTGTGAAAAACGCCCTGAGATCCGTGGAGGTTCCCGGAGGGGGCTGGGATGATCCCCTAGTCGTAGAGGATCTAGTCGCCCTGGAGCGTGGGGTGGAAAGTCCCCAAAAGTGCCTAGATGCTGAGGGCTGGGAGAGAGCTGCAAGGCTAGGCTGGCATCCGAGTCGGCTTCCGGTCACGCCCCAGTTTCAGCTCTTTAAGAGCTCTACTCTTACCATCACCATCGTTACCACACTTCATTCTCTGTCTGCTCTTGTGTCTGGGCTTGGCACTTTTTTTTACTGTATCATTTCAGTATCATTTTGTATTCCGATAAAAATAAGGAAACATTTTATATAAAAATATAGATTTAATGAATTATTCTTATGTAGCGCCCTCTACCATAGATAGGTGTTAGAGGTGAGTTTTTTTTGTGTGATAGCTGCAGGTAAATTTAGACAGGCCTATGCTTCATGCTAGGCCTGCTCGTTTTGATCTGGGGGGCAAGGAGTGGTTAGTGTAGCAGTGGGTGTGACCACCAGTCCTTCAGTTCTTGGGCACCTCTCCTGCTTCCAGGGAGAGTGTTCTGGAAGAGGGGCAGGGCTGAGAATTGGAGTGACAGGGAGCAGCAAATCCCTAAACTGGAAAACCGGCTCCCAGTGGATCCTAGGAAAGCAACCAGAGATTACCAGACCAACTTAGAACTGAAATTAAAGTCAACAGGCAAACTAGATCCAATCTAGAATGATCCGTATTGCAACATGGGCAACCTCAAACATTGAGCTTGGCATTTGGCTAAACTCCAGGTCACCAGTCAGATGTATAGCAAAGTTTTGACAAAATTTCCCAAATTTCACCAAATGTTTAATGAAATGAAATGGCACGTATACAGCTTTCTTGAAAAATCTAGAAGTGTCTTTAGCAAGTGTCTAATTTTTTAACGTTTGTAAACCCACTATTGTGTGACTATGTGTGTGTATTGTCCACATTTGAATAGTTGTGTCCATTTACCTGCTTCCGTTATTATGTGGCTACTCATTGTGATGCCTCATACACAAGATTAGTTTTCCAGACGAGAAAATTGGCATTTTTTTGATTGGTCGGGAAAACCGGTCGTGTGTATGCTCCATGGCAGTTTTCCCGCCAAGAAAACTGCCCGCAAAAAATGAGAGACTGCTCTATTTTTTCCCGTCGTGTTTCCAGTCAGTCTTTTGAAAACCGCTCGTGTGTATGCTTTTACGAGGGGAAAAAAACGTGCATGCTCAGAATCAAGTATGATACGGGAGCACTCGTTTTGGTAAAACTACCGCTCGAAATGGACATAGAACATTAATGCTGTAACGGACTGAAAAGCACGAAGACTGAAAAGCGCAAATGTCTCTCACCAAACTTTTACTAACACGAGGATCAGCAAAAGCAGCCCAAAGGGTGGCGCCATTTGAATGGAAAGCCCTCTTTATAGTGCCGTTGTACATGTTGGACGTCACTGCGCTTTGGTCGAGCGTTTTTTTTGACTGAACGTGTGTATGCAAGGCAGGCTTGAGAGGAATCACGTTGGAAAAAAATGACGGGTTTTGGCATGTCAGGAAAACCGGTCGTGTGTACAGGGCATTAGAGTTTTTACTTCCACAAATGCAGAAGCGATCAATGACATCAGCATCAGGATTGTATTGCTGAAGTAAAGTCCATGAGACATATCATGAGGATTCAGACTAACTAAAATGTCAATTTTAGATGGCATTTATAATTTGGGATAAATTCTAGTTTCTCCAAGCAGCTAATCACATTTTACAAAAGTAATATATACACAAAAAAATGGAACTGCACATTCCTTAAAAGACATAGAAAGGAAAAAAATTACACCTCTAGGCTCATTACAGGGCTCCGGAGGCTGCTCAGCAACTTCTTTTCATAAGTTTACAGCTATTTCTGCATACTTTCTTCCATCTCTTTCTCCCTCTAATAAATTCACACTCTGTATGTGTCCTATAAATATTTAACAGCTTTATCATGAAATATTAAATGATAGATGGAGTCTTTACTACACCTGCTAACGGCACTTCAAACAATCAAAAAACTCACACTTCTTTCCAGCTAATCCCTTCTTCCTGCAGTATGGCTTATGCCCACAATTTTGTGACAGAGGCCTTTATAATTGCTCCCATTCTTATCTCATGCACAGATTAGAAATGCCCAAATGCTGAACATACATCCCTATGGCTGGAGGAAAGCTGTTTAATATGTGCTTCTCAACCCATGGAGCTATTTGTAATGTACATGTGCAAGACTCAACAATAAGCAGGCTTACCTTTTCTGATTTATATTAACAACCCAACAAACTGGACATCTTCTAAAGAAAGTACATACTTTTTTTCAAAATGTATTTAAATATGTACAGTATTTCAAATGTCAAAACGTCTATGCTTTTGTATACTATTATGCTTGAGTTCAGTGCTGTTAGTTGCCTGCTTTAGAGGTTTGTTGATATCTATAGGTGTGACTGTCATCAGCTGAATCAGACAACAATCTTCTTCCTGTAAAGTTGTATGTATGTCATTGTCATTTCCCTTGTGCTCAGACAAATGTTTGTAAATGTTAAATACAATAATAAGGCTTGAGCAGTTTAACAGCACCAGTGATGTACAGCTACGAGGAAATTGATCCATAAAGTTCAAGGTTCAAAACGAAATTCCATTTGTGAAGATCAATGTATATCATCTGATCAGTTTGCAATTTGGACACAATACTGCCATTTTACAGCACTCCCACTACTTTGTTGTGGGTGTAAGAAGAGAAAGTCACATGGTCTACAATTACCACGTATTTCCCTTAGATCTGGTTGGCAAGTGGAGGGATGGGGGAGATAATGGAAGGTAAAACAGATATTTGCACCCACTTCCGGGCATAGACTCCCGTGGGAGTCATGCCACTTCCCCCCCCCCCCCGCGGATGGGTGTATGTGTTTCTAAGGAGTACCCCCTGAAGGTGGCTGAAAGTTCTCTGAACTTTTGACCGTCAAGAACGCGGTGACGTACAACCCTACGATGATCCGAGAAAATGAAGTTCAATGCTTCCGAGCATGCGTCAGAATTTTGCGCGCCGGAATTGCTACAGACGATCGGATTTTCCAATAGGAATTTTTTCTATTGGAACATGGTCTACAATAACCAAGTATTTCCCTTAGATCTGGTTGGCAAGTGGAGGGATGGGGGAGATAATGGAAGGTAAGACAGGTATTTGCACCCACTTCCGGGCATAGACTCCCGTGGGAGTCATGCCACTTCCTGCCCCCCGCAGATGGGTGTATGTGTTTCTAAGGAGTACCCCCTGAAGGTGGCTGAAAGTATCTGGTGCCCAAGATTCAATGTTGACTGGCTAGGGAAGGAATGTTAGCAAATAGTTTACTGAGGAATGCTTATTTTATTGTGCTCAGTGTGTTAATCTAAAAAACTATGAGGGTTTAATGCTACTATAATGCTGCGTTCACACGATTGGATTTTCTGTTGGAAAAACCTTGGATGTTTTTTCTGATGGAATTTCGCTCTAGCATGGCTTGCATACACACGGTCACACAAAAGTTCTCGGAACTTTTGACTGTCAAGAACGCGGTGACGTACAACCCTACGATGAGCCGAGAAAATGAAGTTCAATGCTTCCGAGCATGCATCAGAATTTTGCGCGCCGGAATTGCTACAGACGATTGGATTTTCCAATAGGAATTTTTTCTATTGGAACATGGTCTACAATTACCAAGTATTTTCCTTAGATCTGGTTGGCAAGTTGAGGGATGGGGGAGATAATGGAAGGTAAGACAGGTATTTGCACCCACTTCCGGGCATAGACTCCCGTGGGAGTCATGCCACTTCCCGCCCCCCGTGGATGGGTGTATGTGTTTCTAAGGAGTACCCCCTGAAGGTGGCTGAAAGTATCTAGTGCCCAAGATTCAATGTTGACTGGCTAGGGAAGGAATGTTAGCAAATAGTTTACTGGGGAATGCTTATTTTATTGTGCTCAGTGTGTTAATCTAAACAACTATGAGGGTTTAATGCTACTATAATGCTGCGTTCACACAATTGGATTTTCTGTCGGAAAAACCTTGGATGGTTTTTCCGATGGAATTCCGCTCAAGCTTGGCTTGCATACACACAGTCACACAAAAGTTCTCTGAACCTTTGATTGTCAAGAACGCGGTGACGTACAACCCTACGATGAGCCGAGAAAATGAAGTTCAATGCTTCTGAGCATGCGTCAAATTGTTTCCAAGCATGCGTCAGAATTTTGCGCGTCGGAATTGCTACAGACGATTGTATTTTCCAATAGGATTTTTTTTCCATCGGAAAATTTGAGAACCAGCTCTCAATCTTTTGTTGGCGGAAATTCGGACAGCAAAAGTCCGATGGAGCATACACACGGTCAGAATTTCCGTTCAAAAGCTCACATCAAACTTTTGCTGTCGGAATTTCCGATCGTGTGTACGGGGCATAAGTCTGGTCTGTTCTGCCAAAGGGGGCAAAAAAGGGTAGGTAATCCAGACCAGAAGCTCAAATGAATATATACTGTCCACTTCATTGCTAGGGATGCACCTACACAGAGGTTTTTGGTACCAGAGCTCACTGAAATTCCCATTACTGCTCCTTTCTCCGCTGGAAAAATTGCCTAATTTTGCATGCATTCTGAAACTAATCAGCGCTGTTTTGCAAGCTGATGCCAGTGCATGCATATTTGTATAAGTGAGGAGTAAGGCAGCAATGTCTGCAGCCCACGGACCATCAATATACAACCACATATACATTCAGGTTTAGCACTGGTATTTAAAGGGGACATGCAGTACAGTGCCACCTAACAATATAGACATATTGTAAAATAATCCACTCTTATACATTTACCTGAACCATTTATACAGTAAGCCAAAGCAGATTAAAGACTGAGCTCTGATCTGCTTACTTGTTCCAAGCCAGTGATTTAATGGAAAATGAAGCCATTAGACCAGAACAACTGCCAGGTGATCACCATTTGTTGAAGGATAGCTTATTAATGTCTGCCTGTTTCTTAAAGTTACCTTTAACATATTCTATTTCTGAGACGTTGGAGTAAAGAAACTCTGAAAGGTTCTACTGTATCTGTTCTTAGTTTAGAAGGTTAAACACACCTGCAGAAGACAGCACCTAAAACAGTCCATCCAATTAATTCTATTCAGAAAATGTCAGTTGGAGAACAATTCCCATCATTAAGATGCAGAAAGAGCAACACCACTATCTTGAAATTTTCCTAATGATGTCTTCTCTAACTTCACTTTACCTCTTCTCACTCGGATGTTCTGTCCCTTGGCCATTTTAACCATTGTTAATCTTTAAAGAGATTTTTAATTGCTGCAGCTTTGCTATCGGACATGGCGAGGTGAGAAGGGGAGGGTTGGAAAGGTTTTGTCTGCAAATTCGAAGTTAGCAATAGCTGCTGCTTAATGGAGTCATTTCCCCCAGCTCTGTTAAAGGGGACAGACAGCTGCCCCTGTGGCATACAATTTTAATTGGGCACCTTGCAATATTAAACCCATCTCTATAAACTATTACCCAACTCTTGCTGATGAAAAATACCTTTTTTTCCCCTTTCACTTCAGATTGCTGTGATTTAATCAGTCCTCTAACATTAACATGACTGCAGATAGTATCGTAATTACTTTTCAAGCAGAAAGAACAAAAACACACTAGGGAATTCCATGTGTATCAGGATTCACAAAATGGTATTTTCGCTAAATTGGTGCAAGAAAATATTCCCTTAGTGTAACCATTACATTAAGGGAGAAAATGAAGCGGTGTCAATGAAAAATCACACAAAATGACATCAGTGATCAAGGTTGTATGGATCATGTTAATCCAGAAATTTCAAGACAAACACACATTAAAGCAATTTAATAGCTTCTTCTACTGTCGGGTTCAATAGCAGCTGATCAATGATATTACACCATAAGTAATGTTACTTAGCAAAACAGAGGAAATCAAGGCTGAAACTCTTTTTTTTGTATAAGTTAAGGTGAAGGGGAACACTCACTCGAACAGCTTTGTTGTTACTGCACATTAATGTACATTATAGGAAATATCAAGAGCATATGCTCTGGAGTCACTGGATTGTGCATTGTCTCAATTGACAAAAGTATTCTGCTTTAGAGCCGGTTCACACTGGGGCAACTTGTGTCGCCCCAAGTCGCGCGACAAGACAAATTACATGGAAGTGAATGAGAGTCGTCTTAATGCACACTGCTGAAGTTGCTCCGACTTCAGAAAAGGTCTTGTACTACTTCAAGGTGACTTATAGGCAACTTTTAGGCAACTTGTACCCATTGCCTTCAAAGTCGGATCACTGTCTTAACTGAAGCAACTTTACAGGAAGAGAAAATAGTTTTCTCAGGCAAACCCCTCCCTCCCTCCCACAGAGCTGATTATTGTTTGATTGGCCACTGGTAAAGTTGCCTGTCCTGGAGGCGACTTAAAGGTTGCCTTGAAGTTGCCTCAAAGTTGCCTCGAAGTTCTCTCGCAAAGTCGTGCCGACTTTCATGTCGCTGTAGTGTGAACCGGCACTTGGGTGCCTTTAGTTTACATTGGAAATCAGTTTGAGGCTAAACATTTACATAAGGTTTGTAGCGAACCTTCTACACTCATCAAGGTGCTCCAAGCAGCTTTGGTATTTCCATTGCCTTGCAGTGAGAGAAACACAGTTCTGAAGACAAAAAGCCTATATATGCAGGCCCTAAATTATGGCAATACCTTTCACACGTCTTCAGCAGGCAGAACATATCTCTTGTTGGCCATTGAGTAGAGTGGCTACATCTTGTAGGTTTACAAGCTATTTACCTATATGCAATGACATTTTATGGAGTACTGGCTCAGATGGTTTTGAATTAATTGAATCACACATCTGCTGCAATGTGATCACATCTTGTTTGAGGGTTTAGAAATGTGAGTGTAGCACTTTCTTTATCCCCAAATGTGGTTGGGGCCCTCTGGTGGTTCAGTGGGCTAGCATTTCATCTCAGGGCAGAATTTTGGACTCTTTGTGGGGTAGAAACAATTGGGTGCCAATCACTTTCTTTTAGGCCCCGTACACACGATAGAATCCATCCGCTGAAAAATCCCAGCAAATGGGTTTCAGCGGATAGATCCTATGGTGTGTACACTCCAGCGGATCTGTTTCCGCGGATATTTCTCCCCTGGGATGGATTCCAGCAGATCGAATATTTGCTGACATGCCAAACAAATCCATGTGCTGGAATCCATCCCAACGGCCGCAGAGGATTTCGGCGCGGATTTCAATGCGATGGTGAGTACACTCCATCGCATTAAAATCTGCTGAAATCCTTCGAGAGGATTTATCCGCGGAAACGGTCCGCTGGACCTTATCCGCGGATAAATCCTCCCGTGTGTATGGGGCCTAAGACAGTATAACAGAGTTTACAATCAATAAACCCAGGAGAAGAGGAATTCAGGCACAGGATACCCAAATATATGCTGACTTTGTATCACCATTTACAGCCAGTACAGAAAAAACAGTCAGTGCTTCTACCAAACTTTTTAGGTCATCCTTCAGCAGACTTATTTTCACCTCTGGTGCACCAATACAGCTAAGCAACTTCCTGTTCCACTATCACTGGATAAACCCTTTAGTAGCAGGACAGCAGAATACTTCGGACATCAAGTTTGGGCCAATCTGTAAGGGCCCTTTCACACGGAACGGATCTGTGATGATCCGCCTCCCGTGAACCTTTGCTTGCTCATTGGGGATCGTTCCGCTGATCCCCACTGAGCCGGCAGATGACAGGGCGGTCCCCGCACACTGTGCAGGGACCGCCCTGTCAGATCTCCGCTCTCCCCTATGGAGGGGATCGGATGAACATGGACCGTCTGTCCGTGTTCACTCGATCCGATACACAGACGGATAGTAAAATAGGATTTCCTCCGTCTGCAGAATCGGAGCATTGTGGACCCGGATGAGATCGGGTGTTAGCAGATGTTCATCCGCTGACACCCGCTATCCCATAGGGATAGACGTATATCCCTTTTTCATCCGTAAACGGATGGATTAAAAAGGGACATATGGTCCGCAAGTGTGAAAGGGGCCTAACACACCCTTCCAAGACAGCAGGCATGGGGGAGGACATGAATACACAGCAGCAAAATATATGCTCCCAGGGTAGAATATGGGGGCAAAAGAGCTTTTCAAGGTCACTTGCAAATAGTTATATCCTTCCCGGCATATACAACTGGCAATAAATTGCCTAGTGATTGTCCTGGGAGACACACATATTTCTAACTCAAGATATTCAATATTCTTACACTATTGCCAGGGATACTCCCCAATAGCACACAGAGATAAACAATATCACTGAGCTTAGTGAAAACTGAAAAAATGTATCACTATCAATTAGCGCACAGGCTGACTACAGCCAAGCAGCACTAGATTCAGCCTAGGGATACTATTGCTCGAGGCAGTGTGCCTACATAAGCATGCAAGGTTTTTAATTTATTTATGTTTGTCTCTTGGTTAAATTTGGTGGACATGTGTTTTTATTTTTTTGAGTACTGTAATTATATAAGTATTGTTCCCAGGAGCTCCTCATGAAGGCTTTGAACCAGAGAGAAATTCTTAGTGTAGTTACCTCGCCACTCTTTTGGTGGCAATCTGACACTGCAGCTTTCTTCGCCCAACTGCAATCACTTAAAGCGGAGGTCCGCCAAAAACAAAAATATTTAAAGCCAGCAGCTACAAATACTGTAGCTTCTGACTTTTAATATAGTAAAACCTTGGATTGCGAGCATAATTCGTTCCGAAAACATGCTTGTAATCCAAAGCACTTGTATATCAAAGCAAATTTCCCCATAAGAAATGGAAACTCAAATTATTCGTTCCGCAACCATTTATTTGTAAGTTCTTTCGTTTATAGTCCATATAAAAAGATTATAGCAATGTGATAAGTTGTGTAACCATAAAATGTCCATCCACAAATGGAAGCCTCCACAAGTGGATTAGAAGCAAAATCCAGCAGAAGCTACAGAGTATAAAAGAGAAGAGAGGAGCCTCTAAGTGTAGCAACATGGTTACATTTAATGAAGGTACAACATTTAGCAACTTAAATGGTTGATGAATAAAAGAGGCACTAATCAAATTCGGGGGCCCCGCTGAGGAAGTTGAACAACGCAACGCGTCCGGGGGTTCAGGAGCCTGCATACCACGTCGCTCATCTGCCGTCCTTGACACATCAATGATCCTACTTCTGATATGCCGTTTTTTGTCTGGCCAAATGTGAGTAGCCTGACCTTTTAAATCTGTTAATAAACCTACTTAGTGTAACAGAGAGCACTTCGTTCTGTGATTATCTTTTCCATGTACCTGTCCATGAGTTATGGTTGCCTAATGAGGATCTGATTCATCAGCCTGGTTTCCTGGTATTGTGATACCTGCCTATTTGACCATCTGTTAACTCAGTGGTCCACTTGCGAAGGTGAGAGTACCCATCTCTAGCGGTGGAGGGATCACTTTAAGTTTGGTGGTTTATCACGTGGTGGAGATCCATTTACTTCATTTATTTCCTGGCACTTCTGGATTCTGAATTTGCTTTTCTTGGACTATTTAATATATATACACATATATAATTTTGCTGCCACATTCATAACACCAGTGTTATATTTGTTTAGTTCTGCGCTGCACTATATTCCCATTTTTTTGTATTTAGTAAGAGACATGGTGATTTTTTTTAATTTTTTTTTTTTTGTCATAATCTTTTGGAAAATTAAGAAATAATAATAAAAAAAAATCACAATAAAAAAAATAATACGTACTGTCACTGGTGACAGACAGTACAACAAATATATATATATATTTTTCAATTTCTTTTTTATTTATTTTTTACATTATTTTTATTTTGTTCTATATTTTTCTAACACACTGTGACCAGAGCAATACAATGTTACCATAGTAGTGATTAGGATTTTTTTTTTTTTTACGCATTATGATTGCTTATAGCAGTGAATTTCCTGGCAAGCATTTTACTGAATTAAATCGATTCATTATGTTTGTTTTGTTGTGATTAGCTGTGATTGGCCACAACGAATTACATGGTACAGATTTGCTGTGATTAGCCCTGTCTGGGCCATGTGATCACTAAGACCAATCACAGCTAACAACACAATTGTAACAATGAATGGCATGAATCAAAGCCAGTAATTGTTTATAATTGTCATATGATCTGCTGTGATTGGTCAAAGTAATCACATGGTAGCAGCAGCGGGCCGGTACACTGATCAGTCATCAGCCAGTGACAGATTGTGCCTGCAGTGTGGCCTGTCTGGGAGGATGTCATATAAGGTCCACCCAGAATGACGAAAGTCCTACTCGGCCGTCAAGTTGCTGTAGGCTGGGCGGAAACCGGTTAAGCATACTGATTGCGATATCTATGTTTCCACATTGATTTTGGATACGTCTGTCAAAATATTTGATGTTATCTAAGCTGACTTATATGTCACTGCACATGATTAGAACTGAGAAATACTGTATGTCGTAACCTTTTTAATCCTCTCTATATGGTGCATTGGTTGTTTTTTTCACGTTAGCGTGAAATTTGTACTTATATGTCAACCTTGCAATGTTTTGTAAACTTTCTTTAAAAATAATAAAAATTATTGAAATGAAAAAACAAGCAGCATATCGCTTTTATGAGGCAGCAATGTTTATCAGCAGCCTCTAATAAAGAGATTGTAAGACTTGTTTTTTCCTTTTTTTAAATAACAAACCTGTCATACTTACCTCCAATTTGCAGTTCATTTTGCACAGAGTGGCCCCCGATCCTCCTCTTCTGGGGTCCCTCAGCGGCTCTTGCGGCTCCTCCCAGCATTGTATAACCCCCTAGGAGAAGCGCTCTCCCAGGGGGTTACCTTGTGGGTGTGCTCTCGAGTCCAGCATTCTGTGTCCATAGACACCGAATGTAGGACTCGGCCCCACCCCCGGCGCCCGCGTCATTGAATTTGATTGACAGCAGCGGGAGCCAGTGGCTGTGCTGCTATCAATCTATCCAATCAGGAGGCGGGAACCCCACGCAGAGGAAGAGCGCGTCTCCACCGAGGGAAATTCCAGGGCTCACGTGAGTAAAAAACGCTAGGGGGCCAGTCACTAGAAGAAGTTTGTGCATAGGATGCATTAAGGTGAAAAAACACTAGGGCTTACAACCGCTTTCATTTTAATGGTAACACGCTGTAAGTGCACCTTAACCTCACATATAGCATTTATGGTGTATTAGTGAAGCATTTATAAAGTGTTAGCTGGGCACTTGGGGAGAGACAGTGAAGGCTCCTGTATCCCAGAATGCACTGGGAAATAATAGAGTAACAATTTGTGGTAAAGCGTATGAAAATACCCCTTAGAAATTCTCTGCGAGACTATGGGGCTGATTTACTAAAACTGGAGAGTATAAAATCTGGTGCCGTTGAACATGGTGGCCAATGAGCGTTGCTTTATTCTTCAACACACATGTGAGTCAATTACACTTGCTATTAGGGGTGATAAAACTCAGTGGTTGAGCCAAACTCTTACTGCTCCCACTGTTGCTGCTGAGGGAGCGGATGGGGGTGTACATATACCATGGCTGTGATGCTTTGCGTCAGGAATTATATCGATTGTCGCACTCGGCAGGCAGTACCAAGTGAATGGGACCGGTCTGCAAAGGCCCCCACAACCATGCACAAAGCATGCAGTTGCAAACCGGTTATGCAATAATTAGGGGGTTAAAACAGGCAGTGAGGAGGCAATACAACACCTCTTCACTGCCTATCTATAGCTCAATGAAAAGTGATCCGTGTTCAGATTGTGCTTCAGACAGCAAAACAAATCTAAATGAGCTTCAGCTACTGAATTTTGGTTGTTCCATCTAGTATTGCATTTTTTTTTTAAATGCCTCTCTTTATATTTTAAGGCATTGAGGTTCCCAGAGGGAACATGTTCCTTGACCCATAGGGTCATAGCAGGCACCCAAACCCTGTAATATAATTAACATACCCTATTCTAACTGTCCAGCTGGTGGCAGTGCTATTATTTATGCAATACATTTTACCATCAGCAGAGGCTTCTACTGAGCAAGTTTTCCTTGAACCTTTTATTCTACTACAAGGACTGCATCAAGACAAAGGGAACAGCCTTTACACTAAATGCCTCAGAATTTTGCCTGCTGCCAGGTTTAGATTCCTGACCTTGCTTTAGGATCCTGCCTGACCTGGGTATCCCCACACCCTGCTCCTCACCTAGCAGATAATGGTGCTTTGCCACGGAAAATTGTTTATTGTATCTTCGTGTGGCACAGTGAGCAATATCTTGTTTTTTTTTTTTTTTTCATTCCATTATCTGTAATTTCTGTATTTGACTTGCTGATTTTATATTCAAAAGATCCCCAGAGAGATATAAGAACCCCTCTAATTTTCTAGCAACTACCAAGCAGTAAATTATGATATTCGGTTGGACTAATACTTATGCCCTGTACACACGATCAGATTTTCCATCAAAAAAAGTTGAATGTGAGCTTTTGGCCGGAAATTCCGACCATGTGTATGCTCCATCCAACATTTTCTGTCAGGATTCCCGCCAGCAACAGATTGAAAGCAGGTTCTCTATTTTTCCAATGGAAAAAGTTTTTGTTGGAAAATCCACTTGTCTGTATGCAATTCTGAAGCGCAAAAAAAAACACGCATACTCAGAATCAAGCAGAAGAGCCAAACTGCCTATTGAACTTCATTAATCTTGGCTTGTCATACGTGTTGTACATCACCACGTTCTAGACGATCGGAATTTCAGACAAGATTTGTTTGACGAAAGAAAGTCACCGCTCCAGTCTACTATACGGTCACACACTGATACAGGATTCCAAGGGTGCTGGCGGTGCACTAGGCCATGAATAAGCACTGATTTTGTGCGAAACGTCGGCTGTTCCCCTGTTTCTGTTGCTGTGATTTGGTGATGTATCTGCTGTTCATTTAATAAAAGACAACCTGTATGGTTTTTAGAGTGCGGCCATCCATCCTTCATCTATCTTTTAATATTTGTTTGACCATGTGTATGCAACACAAGTTTGAGCCAACTTTCCGTCAGAAAAAATCCACGGGTTTTCTTGTCGGACTTTCCAATCGTGTGTAGGGCATAAGACATTTTTTGGGACCATCTCATATTTGTATCTTTTTAAAATAATCTTTGTTGCTTAAAGCTAAAATCCACAGTCACCATTTACAGAAAGCCTTGTATTTTTTATCAATGAATACAAGGCTGAATGTGGTGGAGATTGTGATATTACCGCACCGCCTCTCCACCTCCTCCAATCAGAGAGTGCCTTGTATTCACTGAAACAATCCAAGGTGTTCTGTGAATGGTGGCAGTACCAAGCAACACCCAACCCCCATCCTCCCTCCCCTGTGGTTATTATGCAAAAGAAAAGCCCCTTAACACCCAGAACATCACTGCTATCGCTGTTGCAGTGCCAAATACTATAAGGATTTTCATCTTCCCCAGTGATCACTCAGGGACAAGATATGCATACTTACATTGGTACAAGCTGGACTAGCTTAACTATGCAGCAAAAATTATATCTAGATCAGTATTAACATATTTAAAGGGGTTGTAAAGGTTTGTTTTTTTATTTTCTAAATAGGTTCCTTTAAGCTAGTGCATTGTTGGTTCACTTACCTTTTCCTTTGAGTTCCCTTCTAAATGTTGTTTTTCTTTGTCTGAATTTCTCACTTCCTGTTTCTCCTTAGTAAGCTTGCCCCCATCATCCATGGGGGTTAGTCAGCCAGAACAGCTTACTGAGGAGGAACAGGAAGTGAGACTTTCAGATAAAGAAAACAAAGAAAAAAACATTTAGATGGGAAATTGAAGGAAAAGGTAAGTGAACCAACAATGCACTAGCTTAACCACTTAAGGACCGCCTCCTGTACATATACGTCGGCAGAATGGCACGGCTAGGCACAAGCACGTACCTGTACGTCCTCTGAAAGTGCCCAGGCGTGCGGGCGCACGCCCGCTACCCGGTCCGAAGCTCCGTGACCGCGGCCGCGGGAACCGCAGAGCCGATCGCCGCTGGAGTCCCGCGATCAGTCCCCGGAGCTGAAGAATGAGGAGAGCTGTGTGTAAACACAGCTTCCCCGTTCTTCACTGTGGCGCTGTCATTGATCGAGTGTTCCCTGATATAGGGAAGCACGATCAATGACGTCACACGTCCAGCCCCGCCCCCCTACAGTAAGAAACACATATGAGGTCACACTTAACACCTTCAGGTTAAGGTGGCCCCTAGTGGTTAACTCCCAAACTGCAATTGTCATTTTCACAGTAAACAATGCATTTTTATAGCATTTTTTGCTGTGAAAATGACAATTGTCCCAAAAATTTGTCAAAATTGTCCGATGTGTCCGCCATAATGTCGTGGTCACACGAAAAATCGCTGATCGCCGCCATTAGTAGTAAAAAAAAAAATATTAATAAAAATGCAATAAAACTATCCCCTATTTTGTAAACACTATACATTTTGTGCAAACCAATCGATAAACGCTTATTGTGATTTTTTTTTACCAAAAATAGGTAGAAGAATACGCATCGGCCTAAACTGAGGGAAAACATTTTTTTTTATATATTTTTGGGGGATATTTATTATAGCAAAAAGGAAAAAATATTGACTTTTTTTCAAAATTGTCGCTCTATTTTTGTTTATAGCGCAAAAAATAAAAACTGCAGGGGTGATCAAATACCCCCAAAAGAAAGCTCTAATTTGTGGGAAAAAAAGGACGCCAATTTTGTTTGGGAGCCACGTCGCACGACCGCGCAATTATCAGTTAAATTGTCGTAGTGCAGAATCACAAAAACTGGCCAGGTCCTTTACCTGCATTTTGGTCCGGGTCTTAAGTGGTTAAAGGAACCTATTTTAAAAAAAAAACCTTTACAACCCCTATAAGGCACTGGGCAATGAAGGAAATGGTGCTTGGTGAACAACTCATGAAGGATACCTACCTGCATGCTTCATTTACCGTATAGTCAGCTGGCTAGAGGCAGTTGACATAGGAAGTTGCAATGCTGAATCAATGAATTGTGATGTCACCCCTTTGACTTTATGATGAGGGGTTTGAATCACAGAACCAGCTAAACTTATAACAGTTGGTTGTGTAGTTAACTGTTTTGCCCTGTACACACGATCTGTCTATCCGATGAAAAGGGTCTGATGGACCGTTTTCATCAGTTATCCGATGAAGCTCACTGATGATCAGTCGTGCCTACACACCATCAGTTAAAAAAACGATCGTATCAGAACGCGGTGATGTAAAACACAACGACGTACTGAAAAAAACGAAGTTCAATGCTTCCAAGCATGCGCCGATTTGATTCTGAGCATACTTAGATTTTTAACCGATGGACGTGCCTACAAACGATCGTTTTTTTCTATCGGTTAGGTATCCATCGATTAAATTTAAAACAAGATTGATTTTTTTTAACCTATGGATAAATAACCGATGGGGCCTACACACGATCGGTTCGGTCCGATGAAAATCATCCATCAGACTGCTCTCATCGGTTTGACCGATCGTGTGTACGCGGCATATGGCTAAAGTTTTGCTTCAAATGTATATGGCATTATTATGTCAACTTTCAGAAAGACAACAAAGCTAAAGATCTATCCACTGACTGAGACAATGCATGAGCGATTATTTATTCCTAGTGAAAATTAAATGGTTAATTAACTCGCCATGTAGGAATCTCACTACTTTCCTGACAATAAAAGTAAATGCTTGGGTTAATTAATTTAATGCTATGAAATGGCTGATTTCCTTTATCCAGCCCCCAGTGATAGAGGGATTAATTAGCCAGAAACGAATAGAATCAAGGTAATTGTCCAGCAAAACCCACTTAGAGACAGTGAAAAGTTGTCTGTGACAGAGGCCACTGGATATGGAGAATTTTAATGACTCTTAATTAATATTAATACACTCTCTTACCTGGTCTTTTACTTTTCTAAGTAAAATGACAATGCCCTCACTATATTCACTATATTGTTTTATATCACTTCACTTAAACATTCCACATTATCGTCTCTCATGTTAAATCTGTTATGAAGTACCTTATAAACCCTGATGTATATAAAATGTAGTTTACTAACTCCATCAACGCATTAAAACCACATGTGTACCTATACTTTTCTATACTGTAATCATTTCTTTCTCAACATCACATCACATCACTCTGTATCAATACATTAAAGCTGTTTATACAATTATATTACCAAAAGTATTGGAAAACCTGCCTTTACACGCACATGAACTTTAATGGCATCCCGGTCTTCTGGGAAGACTGTCCACAAGGTTTAGGAGTGTGTCTATGGGAATGCTTGACCATTCTTCCAGAAGCGCATTTGTGAGGTCAAGCACTGATGTTTGATGAGTAGGCCTGGCTCACAGTCTTTACTCTAATTTATCCCAAAGGTATTCTATCGGGTTGAGGTCAGGACTTTGTGCAGGCCAGTCAAGTTCCTCCACCCCAAACTCGCTCATGCATGTCTTTATGGACCTTGCTTTATGCACTGGTCCAAATCATTTGGTGGTGGAATGCTGGTGTTGGGTTGTGTTTCATGGGTTGGGCTTGGACCCTTAATTCCAGTGAAGGGAACTCTTAAGGCATTAGCATACCAAGACATTTTGGACAATTTTAGGCTCCCAACTTTGTGGGAACAGTTTGGGTATGGATCCTTCCTTTTCCAAAATGACTGTGCACCAGTGCATAAACAAGGTCCATAAAGACATCGATGAGCAAGTTTGGAGTGGAGGAACTTGACTTGAGTCCTGACCTCAAACTGACACCTTAGGGATAAATTAGAGCGGATACTGCGAGCCAAGCCTTCTCATCCTGGCTCTCGTTTCTGGCCTCACAAATGCTCTTCTGAAAGAATGGTCAAACATTCCCATAGACCTAAATCTTGTGGACAACCTTCCTAGAACAATTGGAGCTGTTATAGCTGCAAAGGGTGGGCCAACTCAATATTGAACCCTATGAACTAAAGCCTCGTACACACGATAGGTTAAACCGATGAAAACGGTCTGAAGGACCGTTTTCATCAGTCCAAACTGATCGTGTGTAGGCCCCATAGGTTTTTTAACCTTAGGTTAAAAAAATGGCAACTTGCTTTAAAATTTAACCTATGGATGGTAACCGATAGGTCAAAACCGATCATTAGTATGCAAAACCATCGGTTAAAAACCCACACATGCTCAGAATCAAGTCGACGCATGCTTGGAAGCATTGAACTTTGTTTTTTTCAGCACGTTGTTGTGTTTTGTTCTGACACGATCGGTTATTTAACCTATGGTGTGTACGCACGACAGACCATCAGTCAGCTTCATAGGTTAACCTAGGACAACGGTCCTTCAGACCGTTTTCATCGGATGGACTGATCGTGTGTACGAGGCTTTAGACTGGGATGCCATTAAAGTTCATGTGCATGTAAAGGCAGGTGTCCCAATACTTTTGGTAATATAGTGTATGTTTCTATATTTAAATGCAAGCCGAGTGAGTAACTTGGTTAGCTATCAGTCTCTTGCAATATCCTGTACAGCAGGGCACAGTCTGGGAAAAGCAGGCAGAAACAGAAGGCATTAATCTGTTGTGCTCATGGACAAAGCAGGGGTGTGTTCATAGGAGGAGATCAGAGAGTGATAGACAGACGAGCTCATCATTTTGCTGCTTCTCTTCTCACTGCCCAGTCAAGGTTGGAAAAGGAACAAGACCTGTTATGCCCTGTACACGAGCGGAATTTCCGTCGGAAAAAAGTTGGATGGTTTTTCCGACGGAATTCCGCTCAAGCTTGGCTTGCATACACACCTTTACACAAAAGTTCTTCGAACTTTCAAGCGTTAAGAATGCAGTGACATACAACACTACAACGAGGCGAGAAAAATAAGTTCAATGCTTCCGAGCATGCGTCGAATTGTTTCTGAGCAATGCATGTTTTTTTTTCCTATGGTAATTGCATACAGACGAACGGATTTTCCGATAAGAATTTTTTCGTCTGAAAAATTGAGAACCAGCTCTCAAACTTTTGCTGCCGGAAATTCCAACAGCAAAAGTCTTATGGAGCATACACATGGTCGTAATTTCCAATGAAAAGCTCACATCAGACTTTTTCTGGCGGAAATTCCGCTCATGTGTACAGGGCATTAGTGTATGTTTACTGCAACAGAAACAAAATCAGGTCTTCTGTCCTGCCAGAACAGCCCATTCTGTGTGGTAGTTCTGTGTAAATATCAGGTCTGGATTACATAAATACAAACCATGTTGATAGGTAAAACAGCTCTATTACCTGTATATGATTTCAACTGCGTGTTTAGCTGTTTCCTTCTTATTCTTATTAGACACAATTGAGCCAAAGTGTTTTTTTGTTTTTTTTTTGGGATAGAGTGGAAACATGTTAGAGCTTCTGTGAGTTTTTTTTTTTTTTTTATTGCTGTCTGGGACTTTTTTTATAAGGGACAGGACGGTACTGGAACATTTCATTATTGTGGAAAGAGAAAGCATCACAAAATAATTTTTAGTTGTGAAATTCAAGAATCCAGTGGCGGTTCGTCCATAGAGGGCACAGGAGCGCCGCCCCCTCTGGCTCTCGCACAGCCACTGAAATACATAGATTCATTGCATGAATCTATGTATTTTCCCTGCTGCCGCCCACTATTCAGATGGCCGGATGGTGAGCGCCGGCCACCTGAATAAGAAGGGAAAGCCTAGGGACATCCCAGTCACCTCCTGTCCATACCTGGAATTGGAAAAAATTTATTTCTTGGGGTTATGCAGTGCACTGGTCTGCTGAAACTGGCGTACTGGTTGGACAGTATAGCATCCCTTTTATGCCTCGTACACATGTACGGGTTTCCCGGTGGACTTTTACCACTGGGAAAACTGAGGGGAAAGCCGAAAGCCGAAAACCTGCTCGGTAACTTTTTCCCCCTACACACGGCCGGTTTTCCTGGCAGGAAAACTGCCATGAGAGCTTTGGCCAGGAAACCTGGCCATGTGTATGCTCCACCGCAGTGTTTCCCATAGGAAAACTGCTTGGAAAAAGACCGCTAGAAATCCCGGCAGAGAAAAAGAAAACATGTTTTCATTTTTCCTGCCGGGATTCCCTGCGGTTTTCCTGTGGGGAAAACTGCCATGGAGCATACACATGACCAGTTTTCCCAGCTGTCATGGCAGTAGGTCCCATTACCAACCACAAGCATATTTACTTAAGAAATCAAGCCTCCATCAACCCACAGCATGTAAGAATTGCTTGACTTAAAACATTGAACACAGTAGGTCCATGAGCGCGCCCGCGGACTCGATCCCGCGATTGTCTCACGGAGACATAGAATGGGGAGATGTTAGTGTAAACACAACATCACCCCTTTCTGCCTAGCTGACACTGTCACTGATCGTGTTCCCTGTCATCGGAAACACGATCAGTGACGTGTCACAGCAAGCCACGCCACCTACAGTTAGAATCACTCCTTAGGGAACACTTAACCCCTACAGTGCCACCTAGTGGTTAACCCCTTCACTACCAGTGTCATTTTCCCAGTAACCAGTGCATTTTTATAGCACTGATCGCTGTGAAAATGACAATGGTCCCAAAAATGTGTCAAAAGTGTCCGATGTGTCGCCATAATGTCGCAGTCATGATAAAAATCGCAGATCACCGCCATTACTAGTAAAAAAAAAAAAAAAAAAAAAAATGCTATAAAACTATCCCCTATTTTGTATATGCTATAACTTTTGCGCAAACCGATCAATAAACGCTTGTTGCGATTTTTTTTTACCACAAATATGTAGAAAAATACGTATCGGCCTAAACTGAGGAAAATTTATTTTTTATATATATTTTCGGGGGATATTTATTATAGCAAAAAGTAAAAAATATTGAATTTTTTTCAAAATTGTCGCTCTATTTTTGCTTATAGTGCAAAAAATAAAAACCGCAGAGGTGATCAAATACCACCAAAAGAAAGCTCTATTTCTGGGGAGAAAAGGACGCCAATTTTGTTTGGGAGCCACGTCGTAGAACCGCACAATTGTCAGTTAAAGCGACGCAGTGCCGAATCGCAAAAAGTGTCCTGGTCCTTTAGCTACAAAATTGTCCGGGGCTTAAGTGGTTAATGAATTCATTAAAAAATTATTGACTTATGTAGCTAGATTTCCCATTGCATTTGTTAGATCTGCTAAACCTGCATTGTTAGTCAAGCCTGAAGATTTGAAAACCTTTGATTTACAGTGTTAACTGAGTATTGGTTACAGACAGAAATTGGCTGCAGTATATAAAACTAATGGAAGAATATCAACTGTAGAGACAAAACCGATGTCAAATGTACCATGCAGCTAGGTAATTTACTTTATTATACAAATCTATTAATATCTTTCCTTTTCTAATTCAATATTCCAACTAGATTAATTCTAATGACTTAATGGAGAAAAGAAGCCCATTCAATAAAACAACTAATGAGTACGGACTGCTTTTATATTGACTGAAAACAGTAGTATTTGATATTCATTATAGGAAATGTGCTTTGCTTTTCTTAATGGTTGATTAATTGATTAACCCTGCAAAATCACTATGAAAAATAATTTCATGTAAAAAACAATAAATACGGTTTTCAAACAACCTTTCTTATACACTAGACCAGTTGCCCTGCATAGCATTGAACTAGCTCAGTTGCTACCTTCTGTGGTCAAAAAAGAGAGTAATGAGCAGTTGCAAGTCCGGGAAAATGCAATTTATACATAAATCAACTATGAGAACCGGTATTTAGTTGTAGACTTTCAGCAAGGAATGAAAGGTAAAGTGACACGTTACTGTTTCTGTCATTGTATGAAGAAACAAACCATTGTACACATTAAAAGATAAATATGAGAATATTTTTTTTTCCCAGGATCATACTTACCAAGATGAATGCATCTCCAGTCCAATGCTGCATCTGTCCCACCCCAGCTCTAACACTGAGAACCAATCGATCAAAAGCTGCCGATCACTCAGTTTTCAGGGCTCCATGAGCAGAGAGCTGGTGATTGTGAGTCACCAGCTCTCTGCTCTTCCCCCCACCCCTCACTCAATGGAACATTGGGCTGTGGAGGGGGTGGGAGCATCCGGCTCAGGCTCTCAGAGGTTTGCTGAGAGGCTGAGCTGGGTGCTGGTCCAGGTATGTGGGCGGATCCCAACCATATGGTTGCAATCTTTCCCAAGCCTGGACCGGCTATGTGACATTAGCCAACAGTGGGCTTCAGCCTGCTTTCTGCTGCAAATGGGTCACATGAGTGCAGAACGAGCTGCGCTAATGTGATCCATAAGAAAAGTACAGCCAAACAAGCTTTGTCTGTACTTCTCCTTTAGGCCCCTTTCACACTTGCGTACCGTATGTCTGTTTTTTTATTCATCCGTTTGCGGATGAAAAAGGGATATACATTGGTCCCTATGAGATCACGGGTGTCAGCAGATGAACATCCGCTGACACCCGATCTTGCCTACCTCGGCATTCCTCTGATTCTGCAGACAGAGGAAAACCCTATTTTTCCTTCCGTCTGTGGATCAGATCGGATGAACACGGACAGAGGGTCCGTATTCATCCGATCCCCCCATAGGGGAGAGCGGAGAAAAGACAGGGCGGTCCCTGTCATCCGCCGGCTCAGCGGAGATCAGCGGAGCGATCCCCGCTGAGCAAACGGAGGTTCATGGGTGGATCATTACTGATCTTCCCTGTGTGAAAAGGCCCTTAAGGGGATCTCTAACAGTATACCTTCCCCTACTCACTAAATGCAGTATTTAGCAACTCATTTGTAATGTTAAAGTATGGCTAAACCCAATCAATTATTCTACAAGCTTTTAAAGTAGAATGTTTATCTTAATTGTACAGTATACAAGCTTAGTAATTTATAGACCTTGGGTTATGGGCTTGTACCTTCAGGTGATTGGACACTGTAAGGCCTCGTACACACGACGGGACATGTCCGATGAAAACGTGGACCGTTTTCATCGGACATGTCCGCTGGCGGATTTTGGTCTGATGGCTGTACACACCATCAGACCAAATTTCCCGCGGACAGCGAACGCGGTGACGTGGCCGCTACGATGATGCGCCGACATGCGCAACCCTGGAAGGTCAATGCTTCCACACATGCATCGAATCACTTCGACGCATGCGAGTGCTTTCGGCCGAGCGGACATGTCTGGTGAGTCGTACAGACGACCGAACATGTCCGACGGACAGGCTTCCAGCGGACATGTTTCATAGCATGCTAAGAAACATTTGTCCGCTGGAAACCTGTCCGATCCGCCGGAAAATTGTCCGGTCCGCCGTACAGACGACCGAACAAGTCAGCGGAAACTGGTCCGCGGACCAGTTTCAGCAGACATGTTCGGTCGTGTGTACGAGGCCTTAAAGCTTTTTAGGACACGTCTCCAGGGCTCCTCCCCTATAACCCTCCCCCAATCTGTGAATCATTTTGCTGTTTCCTCAAAGTGATGGACCTCTTCTCCCTTGAAGAGAAATCACTCTTTACTTAAACAGTTTGTTATTGTATCTTTGAATTCTTCAACCAACTTTTCAGTCAACTTTCTGTCTTCTAAATATCACAGTAGAAGAAGTGCACCTGAATTGGCGCAACCTCAGTAAAACCTTGGAAACCTTACCCAGACCCTATGCAGCGAGGACAGACTTTAATGTTTGCTTTAGTCAAAATTGCAGATGATCTGCAACAAAAAAGGGGAAATATCATGTCAATGCATGGGCAATAATATCTATATAAGTCCAGTGCAACTAGGATACTCCTTAGCAATAGTTACAGCTGTCCCGAGAGTAAGCCAACTCTTCAATAGAACCAAACAGAGGAAAGGGAAATGGCATTCAAGTGCAGTAGGTTAAAAGAGTTTATTAAAACATCAGTGATACAAACTTACAAGATAGTACATACAAATATGCCCATCATATTAAGAAGGGAGTCTCCATTTCCATGTCATGTATGGACTCCCACAGTGATTGAAGGGCTGACGGTGGTGCACAACCTGGTCAGGGACACTGAAGGGATGCGACGTGGTGAGATGACAATCCATTTTCAGTGCGTTTCACAGATAGTTTTAGTCCACTTCTTAAGGAAGGAACAGTGATATTTTATGTGTTACTTTTATGGAACCAGAGCCATTAAAAGACCACTATTACATGCAGACACAAGGGTACACAAAATAAACAATATGCAGCAATATCTTCAACTTGGGACATTGCTCCACACAGTACGTATAGTTATCAGCAATATTTTAAAAGTTTTTGATCCCCTCAAATTAATAATCTTTATATGCCAGCTCACTAATTTTAGTGCAGTCATCCTCATCCTATTTGATTAGGATGACTGCACTAATGCTTTGGCATTTATGTCAAAATTGAAGCGGTAGTAAACCGCAGTTGAAGAAAAGAAAAATCCCCTGCAAGACAATGCATTGCATACTACCACATTATGAGAGACTTACCTGAAAACAAAGCCCTCCAGCACCATGCTGTCACAGCTGAAAGGGCTTCCATCTTCCCCAGTCTTCCTTCCGGGTTCGCAGGCTCTGGCTACATGAGTGGCCAAGGGCGCAATGCCGTCACTCCCACGTATGCACGTTGGAGCCTCTGTTTACAGCAAGGCTCTGAAGGTCGGCACTCTGAATATCTCCTAAACAGTGACAATGAGACTCAAGAGCAAGAAGACATCAGAAAAAGAAAAATTAAAGAGTACTTAGAAGAAGTTAATCTGCCAAAGATAGCGCAAAATGATATTGAATCCCTAGAGGAGCCAATCACACAGGAAGAGATTTATAGAGCTTTCCAGGAGACATTAGGGGGTAAGAGCCCAGGCCCTGACGGTTTGCCGATTAAGTACTATAAAGAACTATTGGTCCCAGAGTTGTGTAATTATTTTAATAAAATAGGAGAGGAAGAAGAAATTAGAAAAGAACCGCTTCTTGCCAATATTACTATTATTCCTAAATCAGGAAAAGATGGAACCTTGTGTTCCAATTATCGACCAATAGCATTGTTGAATGCCGATTTAAAGGTATACGCAAAAATATTTAATGCCTGAACTGATAAATACTGATCAGGCTGGTTTTGTAAAAGGCAGGGAAGGGAGAGATAATAGCATAAGGACAATTCTCCTATTACAGCAAGAAAAAAAAAGAAACCCCCAGTCGTACTGGTGTCAATAGATGCCGAAAAAGCATTTGACCGAGTCGACTGGGGGTTTATGATGGATACTTTACGAAGCATAGGTCTGGGACCAAAATTTATGAAGTGGTTAAGGAATCTATATTGCCACCCGACGGCCAGGGTGAAGGTCAATGGGAGTGTGTCGTCTGTGTCCGGCGGCGGCGCGTGTGCTCGCCGCATCGCTGAGATGCCGATGCGAGTGCCTGGCGGCCGTGATGTCCGCCAAGGACTCGGGGATCGGCGGCTACAGGGACAAGACGTGGAGCTCTGTGTGTAAACACAGAGATCCATGTCCTGTCAGGGGAGAGAGGAGACCGATCTGTGTCCCTTGTACATAGGGACATAGATCGGTCACCTCCCCCAGTCACCCCCCTCCACCTACAGTTAGAACACAATTTAGGGTACACATTTAACCCCTTCCTCACCCCCTAGTGTTAACCCCTTCAATGCCAGTCACATTTATACAGTAATTAGTGCATATTTATAGCACTGATCGCTGTATAAATGTGAATGGCGCCAAAAATGTGTCAAAAGTGTCCGATGTGTCCGCCATAATGTCGCAGTCACGAAAAAATGCTGATCACCGCCATTAGTAGTAAAAAAAAATAATAAAAAATAATAACAATTCTGTCCCCTATTTTGTAAGCACAATAACTTTTGCGCAAACCAGACGCTTCTTGCGATTTTTTTTATTTTTATTTTTTCCCAAAAATATGTAGAAGAATACGTATCGCCTAGACTGAGAAAAAAAATGTTTTTTTAAAAAAATTGGGCTATTTATTATAGCAACAAGTAAAAAATATATTTTTTTTCAAAATTGACGCTCTATTTTTGTTAATAGCGGAAAAAAAAAAACGGCAGAGGCGATCAAATACCACGAAAAGAAAGCTCTATTTGTGGGGAAAAAAGGATGTCAATTTTGTTTGGGAGTCACGTCGCACGACCGCGCAATTGTCAGTTAAAGTGACGCAGTGCCACAAGCTGAAATTTCACCTGGTCAGGAAGGGGTATATGTGCCCAGTAAGGAAGTGGTTAAATATTTCTATAATTCCTATATATACCTTTTTAATATTAATACAATTTATTTTATTGCATATATGCTTTTTCAAGTCACAAATGTCACCCAACGTAAGCACTGTTTTAAAGTGGTAATAAAGTCTGTTACCTACAGGTACGTTTATAATAAGGCTTACCTGTAGGTACTGTGAATATCTCCTAAATGTGCACTGTTTAGGAGATTGTTTTTTTTTTTTCCACTTCAGACTTCGCCAATGAAGGACTTCCCCGACAGAGGATGGGGAGACCCGCTCACGGTACAACCGCCCACATCGTCTCGTTTATGGCTTTGCATCATATGTGGTTATTTCTTCATAACGCTTTCTTTTCCTTTTTTTTTTTATATATTATTATATTTTTCCTCATTCTTAAAAAACAAATCCACTGTAGTGAATGGCAGCATGCCTGGAGGGGATACATGTAAAATCACACAGTGACTTTACAATCAATCAATCAATCTAAAATGCATGTTCATGTAAAGGCAGGCGCCCCAATACTTTGACATTACAGTATAGTGTATCTATGGCTTATAGTGTGGCTTCAATTTGTCAAGTCTATATAAATCTCTTAGTCCATCTAACACTACTCTCTACCCAATTGATTATGCTACACTCCAAAGGTGTCTCCATTGCTCACCTACCCAGGGTGGAGGCACCCTAAGACAGGAAGTGTGCTACTGACCGGATCACCAGATACAAGTAAGGGAAAAACCTTTAAAAAAGAAAGCTAATATGCTATAATATTTATTAATTTTTAGTTTTTTGGTTTAATAATGCTTTACAATCTTCTTCATTTTCTGCTAAGATAACTGAATTTTTCTTTTAGAGTATGCCTATGAGCAGAAGTAAAAAAGACTTTACCGTTTTATCTGTGTAGCGCCCCCTTTACTTTCAGTAAGGGCACTACGCTAAAGTTAGTGGGAGAATGAGAGAGGTAAGTTGCTCTCATTCTTAATTTTGTTAAATTTGGCTGTCTCCAAATTCTGGATTGTCCTGTGGGTCAGTCTGTGTGTCCAGAGATATGGTCTCATCTCTGGACGGCAGATGGCGCCAGAGGGGATCCAGGCGGAGCCACTTCTTCCCAGCAGCCAATGAGAGGAGTTGAGCCTCGCTGTGTATGCTGGGATTGGGTATTTCTGTGGCGGACCTTTTCTGTCTACCTCAAGTTGATGTTGGTCGTGTTGGGCCAAGAATGTAAAGCATTCAGAAAACCTCATCTACGAATTGGACATTTGCTTGTGGGGTGGACAGAAAAGGGCCTCACCAGGAACTTGGCATTTGTATAATTCTTTTTCTTTGGAGTGGCTGTTGTAGTCTGGGGTCTGAGTTTGACAAACAAATGTGTTTTTACTCTAACAACATTGCTTCTGTTTCAGGCATGAATAAGCCAACAGCTTACTTTCCTGTATTCATTTTAAAGGCTAAGTTCACTTTTGGAGCAGGTTACATGTTACTCACATAATTGTGTCAAAAACTGACAGCCTGGCACAGACATCTTACTTGTCCTAATTAGTAGCCACAGCATGCATACATATTTTATATATGTGACATATTTTTTTTTGTCATTCCTAAAGGTAAACCTGGAAATGTATGATATGTTTGTTAACATGCTTTCATTTCCTGTCCTAGGTGACAAACACAACCCATCTTCTAACACATGCCCCAGAAAAACATTGTTTAGCTTCCAAAGCACATCATGACGTCTGATGAGCCCCAAACTATGTGCGGAGGATAGGGAAGTTGTATTGAACACAAAGTCACCCTTATTTTCCCCAAAATGTGCAAGTTGCTAAAGTGTTACTAAACCCAGGAGCCTGCATTCACTAAATCTGGTCCCCCACAGTACACAGAACATGGGAATGCAATTATTTTTGTACATAAAAACTGCCAAATCCCCTTTCTCATCAGCAGTATATAGCAGTCTTGTGACTTCTATCAGTGTCATGCTAAACACTGGTTAAAGCTTGTAGGATGAGTTGTCATTCTCCTCTGACTGTCTTATGAGGCTGCATGACCCTGACTCTCTGTCTGGACAGTGCTGATAAGCCCTGTGCCATGTCCCAAGAAAAAAAAAACTCTCTAGCAATACACACCAAACTGAGCATGTGCAGAGTGCCTACAAGGCTCTGTATTTTCAGGAGATGCATTGGGGACTGCGAAAGAAGGGGAAGATTAGATAAGACAGGAGAAAACAGCTTTTTACACAATGTGCAGGATTACCCTTTAGGTTACACAGTGAGTATAACAAGCATGCTTTACTGCATACACAAACTGATGATTTTACTGTTGTGGGAATAGTAACACTTTAACAGTAAGTCCCCTTTCACACTGGAACAGTTTTTAGGCACTTTAGCGCTGGAATTAGCCACTGCTAAGTGCCCGAAAACTGCCTTATTAATTTCAGTGTGCCTCAAGGGTGTCGTCAAGGACCTTTGATGATGCCCTGGAGAAAGGGCGAAACGCGTCAACCTGTTCATAGTAACTAGTGACGCAACTTCCGCCTCTGTGAAATGCACATCATACAGCGGCAAACTCAAATGTTTTTTTACTGAAGCCTGTCTTTGCCAAATATCCTGTAAGTGGCACTTATAATGTGCATGATAACTCATGTTTAGCGGTATTTCACTATGAGATTTTTCTCTGTTTTCCATCTATAGGGGGGGGGGGGGGGTATATCCTTCCTGCCGTAAAGTAATTTCCTGGAAAAACTTTTATGATGAACCATTCTACACATCCCCAGATCATTAGATCACTGCTTTATTTGATCCTAGACTGCAAACTGAGGATCTATTATTTCTGGTGAGTGGGGTCACCTTATATTTTGTGGAAGCACCGGAGTACCCTTTCACTGTTTAATGAAGCACTGAAGCACTTTACAATTTTTTTGTAGAATATATTGTTGTTTTATTTTGTCACAAACATATTGATATACTTGGACACATAACACCAGGATGTGTACTGTGTGATATAGACTGCTAGCGCTGCTCCATACTGTTTATCACGTTTAGGCTACTTTCACACTCGCTGCTTTGCAGGTGCGATAGCACTTAAAATAGAGCCTGCAAAGCTCCCTGAAAGAGCCGCTGCATTCACTCCAGTGTGAAAGACCAAGGAAGTGGTGCGCTGGCAGGACACTCAAAAAAGCCCTGCCAGCCACATCTTTGAGGCGCTGCAGGAAGCCAGGGTTGCCAACCTCCCGCAGCATTTTTTACTGACAAAACAGAAAACTTTACTGGCGAAGCACATTTTTTACTGGCAACCCAAGAAATTACATAACTCGTATTTAAACCTAACACAGTAAATATTTAAACAGTATAAACATGATATGGAAACACTGACAATACCTATAATGTAATTTGCTTGATTTACACTTAAAAACTCAACACAACATGAAATGATCAGCCCCTGATATTTACTGGCAGTTCTAAAAAAAACTACAGATTTTTACAAACTGCCAGGAAATTTACTGGCGGTTGGCAACCCGGGTAGGAGCGGTGAATACACCGTTCCTACAGCGCCCCTGCCCATTGAAATAAATGGGCAGCGCCTCCAAACCGCCGGCAAACCACTGGCAAAGTGGCGCTTTGAGGTCGGCTTTACTGCAAACTCCTGCGACGTCCCAGTGTGAAAGTAGCTGCAGTCTCTTATATATATTTTCTTTCTGATTTTGCACTTTAGAGCAAGTTTTTTTAATACGATTTATTGATACATTTAAGTCACAGACCAGCTTGAAGCACCTTTGATGGAACACGGGCCAACTATGAAACAATGCAGCAGTATCATAAAACCTTCATTAGTAGCCAGAATCCTCAAAATGCTCTGAGTGAGTGAGTGAGAAACTTATATAGTGCAACACATGCAAACTGAATCGCCATTGGGCGCTTAGTATCCTTTCCCTACTGTACTTTTGCCCTCAGAAAAGATGGGTTTTGAGTTTTTTTCTGAAGGCCAGGTGATTCACCTCCAACCGGATGCTGGTTGGTAGAGCGTTCCATAGTCTAGGTCCTTGGATTCCAAATCTTTGTTCTCCTTTGGACTTGTATCTGGCTTTGGGTATCTGGAGTAGATTTTGGTTGGTGGATCGCAGAACGCGTTTGGGGTTGTGACATTTTAATTTTTCGCATAGATATTGGGGGGCATTTCCTTGAACACACTTATGTGTCAGACAGAGTGCCTTAAAAGTGATTCTGTCTTTTACTGACAACCAATGAAGGGATCTCAGTGAAGGTGAGATTGATTCCCATGGTTTTTACCCAGTCACGAGTCGGGCGGCCGTGTTTTGAACGACTTGCAGACGAGTGATTTGGTATTTTGGGAGTCCGAGGTAGAGGGCATTTGCATAGTCTGGAGTTGATAATTGTACCCACCATGACTGCTATGTCTTCTTTCGGGATAAAGGGAATGAGTCTGCGTAGCAGGCACAGCAGATGGTGGGATCCGCTGACTACTGACCCTATTTGTGCATCCATTGTCATGTGGGTGTCAAAAATGACTCTGAGACTTTTGATTTTGGTGCTAGGGGTGATGGTTTGTCCCAGAATGGGCGGCGGTGTCCATATTGGTGCATATTGGTGCAGGAAGTCTCTTTCGGATGGCGTGAAACAGGAGAAGTTCTGTTTTTGAGCCGTTGAGTTTAAGGTAAATCTCTGTCATCCAATTTTCTATCAAAGTAAGGCATTTCTCTAGTCCGAGATAATGATCCTTATTGTTGCAGATGTGAAAATATAGTTGCGTGTCATCCGCGTAGGAGTGGTAAAGTAACTTCTGGTTACTGATGATTTCAAAAAGAGGGCGGAGATAGATATTGAATAGTACGGGCGACAAGGGAGATCCCTGAGGGACTCCGCATGACACAGTGCGTTTTTCAGACGTGACAGGACCCAGTTTCACTATTTGAGATCGTTTTCCATGAAGGAGGAGAACCAGGGTAAATCCGAGGCAGTGACTCTAGCTACTTTAGCTAGGCGAGTCAGCAATAATTTGTGGTCTACAGTATCAAATGCTGCGCTTAGGTCCAACAGTATCAGAAGACAAGATTCTCCTTCATCTGCTGCTTCGAGAGCGTCATCCCATATTTTGAGAAGTGCTGTTTCAGTTCCGTGACCAGGACGGAAACCCGGTGGGAATGGATCGAGTAATTTGTGGGTGTCTAAATGCTGTTGTAGCTGTTGTACAACTTCTTTCTCCATAACCTTGGAGAAGACATTTAGGCCTGTTATGGGTCGACGATTGTTTGGGTCTTTGGGGTCAAGGGTGTTTTTTTTTTAGAATTGGTTTAATTATGCCTTGTTTCAGCAAGGTTGGCACCATGCCTTCCTTGAATGACTGGTTTATGAGGTACGTGATCGCCGGTGCCACAATATCGGCACATTCTTTCAGCAGTTTGGTGGGGATAAAATCATTAGGCGCTGTGCTGTCTCGCAGAGTACTAATGATTTTTTTAGTGGTGTCGATGGAGATGGGGTTAAGAGTGAATTTAGTTGATTGTGGCATATTTGTGTGAATATTAGCTTCTTGGTTTAAAGAGGAGTCGATGGGGGATCTATTTTGCTGAATAATTTCACATATTTTTTCAATTTTGTAAATGAAGTAATCCGACAATTAGTTGCAAAATTCTTGTGATTCAAAATTAGGAGCCTCTAGGCAGGCTGGGTTCATGGACTGAGTGACTAAATTAAAGAGTTTGCGGGGGCGGTTCAGGGCATTTGCGATGATATTAGAAAAATTATCGTTTTTGGCCTTAAAGATCTCTTTGTGATATTTCTTAGTTATTACCTTGTAAATAATGTGGTTTTCCTCTGTAGAGCTTCTTCTCCAGGCTGCTTCCACTCTTCTGCGCTCCTGCTTCAACAACGACAGCTGGTCATTAAACCAGCTGGAGTTGTTTTTCCGGATGCGCGTTCTGCGTTTCGGCGCTACTATGTCTGCTGTCTGTAGTAGAGCCTTGTTGATGGAGTTGAGTGTTTCTGTCGCTGTTTGATGTTGATCAATTGTTTCTATTTTGTTGTGCAATGTGGTTTTGAAGAGTTCCGAATGGAGCTTCTTCTTGGATCTTGTCCAGTGTGTTGTCAACGGGGTTTTTTTTTTTTAAGGGGGCGTTTGTAGTGACTTTGAACTTTATTGCATGGTGATCTGTCCATGGTAATCGCTGATTTCCCAATATGTTAATTTCCAAATCTTGTCTGAAGATAAGATCGAGCGTGTGGCCTGAAATATGTGTGGGTCCACATACCAGTTGCTGCAGACCTAATCCTTCCAAATGGTCAATGCAGGCGTCAGTGACGGGGTCCTGTGAGGAGTTGGCCCAGAGGTTGAAATCCCCAAGTAGCAGGAAATGTTTGATGTTTAAGGTATAGGTGGAGATGAATTCTGTCAATAACGTGAGGAGGTGCGTTTTTGGTCCTGGTGGTCTATAGCAGAGTAGTATGTGAACGGTGTCCTGGGGATTTGTTTGGAATTGCAGAGTGATCGAGGGTTTCCATGAATGGAAGTGAGGTCTGAAGGTCTGGTTTAGTGACCGAGAGGTGAGCCTTGTAGATCACCGCCAGGCCTCTTTCTCTTTGCCCCACTCTGTTTTCTGTGAGAATGCGATAATTCTCTGCACCAATTCTCCAAGAATGGTGTTACAGTCGGCTGTTAGCCAGCTTTCTGTGATGAAGAGGCAGTCAATGTTGTGTTGAAGGATGAAATCGTGGATTTCCTGACGGTGCTTTACTGTCGATCTTGTGTTGATCAAGGCACATGATATATGTTTTAGCTGAAGTGTAGACGTGCAATCTTTGACTGTCGATCGTCGATCCGTTCTTAACAGTTGCTCTTTCCTTAGCACTTGTTTGATGACGACTGGTAATGTTGGGGCGGATGTCCTTAAACCCCAAATGGTTTTTGCAGAGTATTGCAACTTAACCATAATCGCAGAATCGCCGAGGATGGTGATCGTGGTAAAGTGTTCGTTCGTGATAGTAATCAAAGACAGTGAGGATTTGGTGGTGGCCCCGATGAGCAGCGATGGGTGGACCCCCAACTAACCCCCCCGTTGATCCAGAGGAAGGCGAAAGAACCCTAGCCGGGCAATGCCAATCAGCAGCGACAAGGAAAAAATTCATTCCTGATCCCTCAGGGGCGATCGGATAAAACCCTGGATCAACTGAGCTATGGCGGTGGAGCATGGGTTCTTACCTGTTGGAGCTGCAGATTTGTGATCCTGCTTGTCCTATGTTCTGCGACCAAGCGACTTGTGGAGTGAAAAAATGGCCAGTGAATTGATTGCTTGGACGGGCTGGATGGGCAAAGAAAGAGGTAAGCGGGGGAGGGTAGTCTCTTTGCTGTGCTAGGAGGCTTTCCAAGGTAGATGCAGTAGTATGGCTTGTAGAATGATGAGGGGGGGTGGGGGTGAGGGACACAAATAGCAAGCCTGGGGGGCTAGGGGGAGGTGAAGCCAGATGAGGTCAGGGACCATAGGCTGGAGGCTGTATGTGGAGGATCCGTAAAAGGAGAGCTGGGAGCTTGGATGCCGGTGAGCTTACCTGCCTAACCTTCCTCCGGAAGCAGGTGCTACAAACCTCACTGCAAGCCAGAGAGAGGAGAAATGACAATTGATTGATCCTCTCTCCAGCAACTTCAGTCATGTGACCATAGAGAATCAGACAAGAATACACTATAAAGGGATATGCTTTTTTCATAGTTCATGTCAGAGCATTGCATTGGTCACTTTTGTAACTGTAAAATGTTGGAGGGCATACTGCTGCTAAATACATCTGCATGTACTCAAAAAAGAGTACATTTAAATAAAAAAAAAATTCTTTAAATATTATTTGTAAGCAACTGCCATTTTAAAAATGGATGTACTCAGTGCTAACCCACATAAAAATAATTATCAGGTAACAGGTACAGATGGATGTTGTCCCTGCTGAAGAATGAAGAGAAAACCTGATAGAGTATTTGCGATAAATGTTGGTGCTGTATGGGAAGAACTCAAACAGACGAATAAAAAAAAATAAAAATAAGATGAAGCTGCAGCTTTTTCATCCTACACTGATCAAAGCCATGGAGAGCTCATTAAATAACAACATGCTGAAAAAAAGGAACACAACTTCACAGCTTCTATAAAATCCCAGCTTTTCTTCTACCTTTCTGATCCATCTCCTCCACTCCTCTGTCATACAAATCCTGCTCAGCTGTCACTCCGATAAGAACATGGCTGTGTTTTTGCCAAGCCTGCTATTGAAGTTGCACATGAAGACATTGATGAATTTGCACATAATTGGGGAAAGTTGGCAGAATTCTGCTTATGGAATATTTCAGGAGGCTTTGTGATTAGAAATTGTTGGGCTTGTCTATATATTTTTTTTATTTAAGCTAACATGTAAACAGTGTATAAACTATTGAAGCTAAAATTGTTTAATTCCTCGAGGTATTATCACTTACTGTATTTGAAGATACAGATAACTTACCTCTATTTAAAATTTTAAGTATGTTATGATTTACAGGGAAGTTCTAGGACCATATTAATATCCAAATGAAGTCACTGTGTCTTCCAATGGGGTCTTTGCTGGAATGGATAGCAACATGTGTGTATGGTATCCCTTTAGCACCAAACTAGATTGTACATTTAATGGGAACTCTAAGGCCTCATACACACGGGAGGATTTATCCGCGGATACGGTCCAGCGGACCGTTTCCACGGATAAATCCTCTCGAGGATTTCCGCGGATTTCTATGCGATGGAGTGTACACACCATCGCATTGAAATCCGCGCCGAAATCCTCTGGCGATGACGTCTCGCGCATGGCCACGATTATGACGCGGCGACGTGCGCGACGCTGTCATATAAGGAATTCCACGCATGCGTCGAATCATTACGACGCATGCGGGGGATCCCTTCGGACGGATGGATCCGGTGAGTCTATACAGACCAGCGGATCCATCCGTTGGGATGGATTCCAGCAGATAGATTTGTTTGGCATGTCAGCAAATATTCGATCTGCTGGAATCCATCCCAGGGGAGTAATATCCGCGGAAACAGATCCGCTGGAGTGTACACACCATAGGATCTATCCGCTGAAACCCATTTGCTGGGATTTTTCAGCGGATGGATTCTATCGTGTGTATGGGGCCTTAGGCCGGGTTCACACTAGCTGCGTCCACAGGTCGCAGCAGGGGTCCGATGCATCCCTGTTCTCCATTTCAGGGGGGAATCAGGTCCGAATTTTTGACCTGAAACCAGGGGCGGACTGATCATTGGGAACTCGGGCACTGCCCGAGGGCCCCATGCCACTAGGGGGCCCCATCAGGGTTTTATAAGAAAAAGTGATAAGCCCAATAAATATCAATAAACACAACAAATAATATAGTGAGGATAATATATACTATATTGCTAGAAAAAACTATAGTGATATAGTCCCATAAATCAAGTGATAGAGACAATCTTCATGAATACAGAAAGGTTCTTCCAAAAATCTTCTGAGCAGTTCTTCAAGGAATGAGCTCACAGAGCGCTTACCTTCTTCTAAAGAAAATGACTCCTTGAATGTGCAGCTCTCTGTTTACAATGACGGGGGATAGATGGATGTCTCCCACATGCCAAAATCGAGTCTCCTCCTGGTGTCCAGTTATAAAGGCCAAATCTCCAGTGTGTTCCTCGGTAGTTAGTGGGATAAATGAGAGAAACTTCTCATGGTGAAGTACGTTTTGAAAATTTTAATAAAGAGTAAAATATCTGCTTACAAACGGTAAAATGAATATGTACGAATCTCACAATACTTCAGGGTGCTCTTGCTGATGCTTCCGTCCTGGTTTAGTCTCCACGGCTCTTCATCCTTTGAAAAAGTGACGTGGACAGTCACGATACGCATGAGGACAGAGAGCTGTGGTGACATCTCTTCCGGGTGCGGCTGAACCCGGAAGTCTTCCTGCACACAGTACTGTCAGTATATGCTGAATTACCTCTGCTTAAATGTGAGTGTTTGACCATTGATAAAAGTGTGTTTTGTGCGTTAAATACTACCCTCTTTTTCCTGTATGTGTCTGTCCCAGCATTTAACCAGGAGGTGTGACCATAAAGAGAAAGTGAGCAGGGATCATTTTTTGTATGAGGAATACAACAGAAAGGCCTATTATTTAGCCTCTAAGGCCTCTTTCACACGGAGCGGATCGTTTTTGTGTCCGCTCCTTGTGTGTCCGTCGACTCAGCGGGGATCCCCGCTGAGCTGTCGGCGGACAGGGCGGTCCCTGCACACAGTGCAGAGACCGCCCTGTCTCTCCTTCGCTCTCCCCTATGGGGAATCGGATGAAGTCGGACCGTCTGTCCGTCTGCATCCGATCCGTTCCGCCGGACGGAAGAAAAATAGGGTTTTCTTCCGTCCGCAAAAGCGGATCCCGATGGACGCGGATGCTTTTTTTCTAGTGTATGTATGTTGCATACATAGATTTTATTTATATATATATATATATATATATATATATATATATATATATATATATATATATATATATACACAGGTCATTTCTGCACTGGCTTGTTGCATTTTTTATTAATTTGCACAGCATTATTTTATTATTTTCACCTCTATGAAGAGTCATGTATTGATATGTTTTGCAATTATCACCCTTGCATTATTTGGTGTTTTATGCACGCTATTTCTTCTAGTTTAAAATATTTTTATATTAAGCGCCCCTTCACCCCCCCTTTTATTGTTATACCTTAAAGTTTTTGTTACCCCAACATTTCATATTCCTGATATGTGCCTGCTGTACCATGCACTTGTATAAGAAAGTATCCTGTTCTCTTTGTATTGCTTCCTTTGTGTGAAATCACTGGTGTTCCTGCCAGTCCCTCTGCTTTCCTATTAAAAAACTGACCACACTAAGCAGGATAATACACTGTGTTCAGTTCCTAAGCTATACTGGTAACTCAGTGAGCTCTCCTCCAATGATCAGACTTGTCCTGATTACACCTCCCTTGCACAGCTTATCACAGGGCTGATCAGTGTAATGTTGCTTTTCCTTCCCCCAGCTCTTATGCAGCTGAGAACAGAGGGAATGTGACCATGTTTTGTTTTGTTTGTATCTATACACAAATGGTATGCATTTGATTTATATTTTCAACTAATTGGGATGTTTTACAAGGTGATCATTTACAATCAGTTTAACTAGCAGCTTAGGTGATTTTATAACGCAGATTTTTCACCTATCAGGAGGAACAGCGTTTACAAGAAACCAGTGTGCATGAGGTCTTATGCCGCGTACACATGGTCATTTTTTTTCATCACATAAAGCGACCGTGTGTACGCGGCATTACTCCATCTCACCTTTCCTCTCAGAGAGCTTGCAAGTCAAAGACAACCCAACTTTTGGAAGATATCTAAATCAAGTGAGAATATAAAATATGAGAGGAACTCCTATTATAAACTATGACAATTGATTATTTACACTGTATAAACAATATGTAGACATTAACAATTCTCGTAACAAGTAATCTAGCCTGACTTTACAATTAAAGACTCAAAAAAGAGTGACATTGTGTGATCATGATGACTAGGATTATAAACAGCCTGGGGCACCCTGGGATAAAACAGTAAAGTAAGTTATGTGTTGTGAGTAGCATGCCGTGGCGAATGGTATGCATGGCCAGATTTTGCCAGACAATAAAGGAGCATCAATAAACAGAATTTGAGGCTAGTCACTATATACACTGCATACATATAAAAGTTCCTGTACCCACAAAACACTTATAATTGCTGTACCTCAATTGACAGCCTCACAGACACAGATAAACCTCAGGAAAAAGGATAATTTTAAAAACATTTCCATTACATATGCTTTTCTGCACACAGAAAGGATCTTATTTTGTCTGACAGAGCCTATTTTAGAGAAAAACCGTTGAGACAATGTATAGAGTGCAGGGCTCAGAAGTAACATACAAAACAAGGGTGCAGCAGTCAGGATGAATTCCCTGTTCACATTACGGTCCCTAAGTTACAGCAAAGTCCCTCCTTATATCAAAGTCGCCAGAATCCCACTTTACATCAGCAGTCCACAGCATTCCCCTATATATCGGGGTTCCCAGAGTTTCTTCTTACATTACAGTCATCAGTGTCTCCATTTACATAAGAGTTCCCTTTTACATCAGAGTCTACAGAGTTCCCCTTAAATCAGATTCTCCCCAGAATTTGCTCCTAACATCAGAGTCCCCAGCATTTCCTTTTACACCAGAGTCCCCTTTTACAGCAGAGTAGAGCCCCCTTACTTCAGATATCCTTTAAATCATTGTCTACAGATTCCCACCCTTAAATCAGGGTTCCTAGTGCCTCCTTACATCCGCCAGAGTTCCCCTTTACATCAGAGTTCCCCCCTGACACAATAAGGGGCACTCTGATTTACAGAGGTACTTCAGAGACTCTGATGTAAGGGGGATTCTGGGAAATCTGATTTAAAGGGGGGCACTGAGAACTCTGATATAGGGGGGGGGACTGCAGACCCTGATTTAAAGGAGAACAATATTGACTCCTTTATAGCCCCCCCTATATCAGATTTCTCAGAGATCCCACTTACATCAGAGTCCCCAGAGTTTACCTTTACATCAGAGGTGAAATCTCTGGGATCTCTGTGGGCTCTGGTAGTGATCAGTGACCCTGTCACATGAGAGTTCCCCTTTACCCCAGAGTCTTTAGCGTTCTCCATTATATCAGTGTAATCACTCTTCATTACAAAAATACCAAAGTCAAGGGTGGAATGCCAAACAATGAGTACTTCTAGAGGGGGGTCAGCTATGGCAGCCCCTTCACAGCACAGGGTTCTTTTACCTAACATGACCCCCCCCCCATGCCCTCTTGGTGTGTGTGTGAGAGCATTTCCCTCCTGTCTCCATGAGACTGCAAATCCCAGCATAATGGGCTCCCCTTTCTCAGCTCCCCACACAGAACAGAGCGCACAAGAAGATGTCTCCCTCCCCTATCTACCCACCATTTTGTCTCCTGATAATCTCTCTTCCTGCCACACACTGCCAGCACTGTGCCCTTCCCCACTTTCCCCTTAGTGTCCTGGTGGATCAAATTTCCTTTAGAGCCAGATTCCAAGTTTGTTTTCAGCATTGCTGAAGCTCAAATCTGAAGATGGGAGATGGTATACTAGAAGGAGGAGCAAGTCTGAAGGAGAAGGTTACATCCTCCTCCTCTGAATGCTGGGGACTGTACATGCATGTGATTGGTTGCTAGAATGCTAGGCTGGCCTAGCAAGCAATTGTTTTGACAGGTGAGCAGTGGCGGCGGGAATTGTGACTGTAATACGCAATGGAGACTATTAGGCAGATTCAGAAAGATTTAGGCCGGCGTATCAGTAGATACGTCGGCCTGAATCAGAATCTGCGCCAACGCAAATTTAAGCGTATTCTGGTAACCAGATACGCTTACATTAGGCTAAGATACGAGCGGCGTAAGTCTCTCACATCGTCGTATCTTAAAGTGTAATTTTTAGGCTGGCCGTTGGTGGCGCTTCTATTGCGGTCGGCGTAGAATATGTAAATAACTAGATACGCCGATTCACGAACGTATGCCCGGCCGATGCAGTACAGATACGCTGTTTATGTAAGGCATTTTCAGGCGTATAGTTATTCCATCAAATAGCTGGACTAGTAATGTTAAGTATGGCCATCATTCCCGCGTCGAAATTTGAAAATTTTACGTCATTTGCGTAAGTCGTCCGTGAATAGGGCTGGACATAATTTACGTCCACGTTGAAACTAATAGGTCCGTGCGGCGTACTTTGCCGCAATGCACACAGGGATATGTACACGGACGGCGCATTCGCCGTTCCTAAAAAACGTCAATCACGTCAGGTCAACCCATATTAACATAAACACGCCCCCTCAGCCTAATTTGAATTAGGCGCGCTTACGCCCGCCGCATTTACGCTACGCCGCCGTAACTTAGCAGGCAAGTACTTTGTGAATACAGTACTTGCCTTGCTAACTTACGGCGGCGTAGTGTAAATACGATACGCTACGCCGCCGCAAGGTTGCGTCCGCCTACCTGAATCCAGCTATATAGGCGGAAGCCAGCCTCTGCATTCTTACGGACAGTTTTGTCCCATTTACAGACTTTTGCAGACAAGAAAAATCAGGGTGATTTTTACAAACTGTCCATAAAATTACAAACAATTGGCAACCTTGCACATTAGTGACATAGAGGACGGTGGATAGAAAGTGGTATTTAATACAACCAGAAGTCTGGGATATCAGCAATGGCTGTAGCTCTGCAACAGAGAAAAGTCACTGCTTATCCTTTTACAGGGTGTCTCTAGCTTTATTTTTTGTATTTTTTAGGTTTGTATTGCTTTTATGCAGCTGTCACATTTGCTCACAATATCGTTTCTATCTCAAGCCTAGCGTGTGGTGTGATTTTTTACTTCTGATGAAAAAAAAAAAAAAACACTGGGTTATGTGCTGTTTCTAATGAGTAAAGGATTAACCATGCTGTGATCTCATGGCTCCATTAAATTCCCTCTCTGTTCTACTGTGGCGTTAATGTGCTTGGTTTTCTTTTTCATAAGCCTCATCTTTAATTATTGATGACTGATGGCAGTCTGTACCCCACAACAATATGGAATGACAGGATCAAGTAAAAGGCTGCAGCTTCCTATGGTTGGGTTAGTGATGTACATACAGTATATCTGATGTACACTGACATCAAAGAGTACCTGTCAGGATAGGAATATGGAAGCTACAATTTCTAAATGTTTTGTGAAGGTATAGACTCCTGGCATCTTAACCTGATCCTGACCATGCTGTGTGTCACTGACTGTGAACAAGTATAAAAATATCATCACCCAAGAGTTTATAGTGAATTATGTGGCTTGGGACAAAGAGGAAGTTAGCCACTTGCCGACCAGCTCACGCCAATATACGTCGGCAGAATGTCTCTCCTAAAAAAACTGTACGCCAGTCCTTAAAAGCAGGATAGCGGGCACACGTGCCGCGAAAGCATGCCCGTGGGTCCTGCAAGCTCGATGTCTATGAGACTATGTAAACTAGGCATTTCTCCGTTTTGCCTAGTGACATGACAGGGATCTACTGCTTCAGGTGTTCGGGAACAGTGATTTCTGTCATGTCCCAGTAAGCCCATCCCCCCTACTGTTAGAACACGCTGGGGGAACACATTTAACCCCTTGATCGCCCCCTAGTGTTAACCCATTTCTCTGCTAGTGTGATTTTTACATGGATCACTGCATTTTTATAGCACTGATCAATGTAATAATGTGTAATAATAGTGTAGATTGGGGTCAGATTTGTCCACCCCAATGTAAAGATCGCAGGTCTTCGCCATTACCATTAAAATCAATAAAAAAAATACCTAAATCGATCCCATAGTTAGTAGACGCAATAACTTTTGCGCACACTAATCAATTTTACGCCTATTGCAATTTTGTATACCAAAAAATATGTAGAACAGTATATATCGGCCTAACCTAATGAATACATTTGTTTATATATATATATATTTTTGATGTATTGTAGCAGAAAGTAAAAGCACTTTTTTGTTTTAGCACAAAAAATAAAAGCCGCAGAGGTGATCAAATACCACCAAAAGAAAGCTCTATTTGTGGGTAAAAAGGGACATCAATTGTGTTTGGGAGCCACGTTGCAGGACCGCACAATTGTCAGTTAAAGCGACACAGTGCCGAATCGCAAAAAGTGGCCCGGTCATTTGGCAGCCAAATCTTCTGGGGCTGCAGTGGTTATGTTTTTGCATAGTGCACTGCACCCTTCTGTAGAGAAGCTCATTTTCAAACAACCCAGAGTGATTGCTAGGGGGCACATCATTTAAATGTTCAGTCCATCCTGCAAACAGCAGAATGGAGGGAGATCAAGGGGCTAGTGGCTTATGTGGAGATTCTCCCCAACAGCTGCATGTGTAATGGAAGGACATGCACCATTGGAACCATTAGGAGAGTTGGTATGTTCTATTCAGTAGAATCGCATTGGGGATTCTGTTTGGGTACAACATCGTACGTCCGCACAATTGTCAGTTAAAATGATGCAGTCCCGTATCGCAAAAAATGAATCAGACCCTCTGCATCCAGGGTCTATCACCAACTGATCCTCCTTTCACCACCTAGAACCAGCATGTGATGACCAACCTACCACCCTTCTAACAGTGAGTTTCACAGCTGGTACTGTATATCTAGCAAGCGATTCCAGGCTGAAATACTGTCAGAACGTCTATGCTATCACTCCACTGGAAAGTCACTCTCCTTTCATCTATCCTCTTTTACTACTTAATTCTTCATGCCTACATTTGTGTTTAATGCACACATTATTAACCTGGATCTATGATATTTCCTTGGCTAAAGTCACCTTGATATATCACTGCATATCCTGTTTACTATGTTATCCACTGTTCACCTTTCATGTAATTGACAGCACACCATTCTTGTTCATCCCCTGAAACTAGCAGGAATAACCTCCTGTTTCAACCAACTGCTTTAACTCGCTTGTAATGACTAAGGTATGTAACTGTCCCTGTGGATCCAATGTGCAGCTGTACCAAGGACTCATAGGGGCAGATCCACAAAGCGAGTACTCCGGCGTATCTACTGATACACCAGCGTACTTTCAAATTTCCCATGTCGTATCTTTGTTTTGACTCCTCAAAACAAGATACGACGGCATCTGGGTTAGATCCGACAGGCGTACGTTTTCGTACGCCTTCGGATCTAAGATGCAATTCTTTGGCGTCCGCTGGGTGGCGTTCCCGTCGTAATCTGCGTCGAGTATGCAAATGAGCTATTTCCGACGATCCACGAACGTACGAGCGGCCGTCGCATTCTTTTACATCGTCTCTAGGCGGCTTTTTCTGGAGTATAGTTAAAGCTGCTGTTTGGTGGCGTATAGTTAAACCTGCTATGTTAAGTATGGCCGTCGTTCCCGCGTTTAATTCGAAAAAAAAAATTTGTTTGCGTAAGTCGTCCGTGAATGGGGCTGGACGTAATTTACGTCCACGTCAAAACAATGACGTCCTTGCGACGTAATTTAGCGCAATGCACGGCGGGAAATTTAGGGACGGCGCATTCGCAGTTCAATCGGCACAGGGACGCGCTTCATTTAAATGAAACACGCCCCCCTACTCGCCGATTTGAATTAGGCGCCGTTACGCCGCGAGAGATACACTAAGCCGTCGTAACTTACGGCTCGAATTCTTCCAGGATTCAAACCAAAAAAAGTAAGTTACGGCGGCGTAGCGTATCTCAGATACGCTGTGCCGGGGCAGATCTTTGTGAATCTGCCCCATAGTGTGCCCGAAGGTCCACGGTTAAGCACAAGACTGAGTACCAGTGTGTGCCACCAAGGTTTCTCAGGACTCACTTTGTCCTATCTCTATATGTTACTGTGATTTCTCACATCGCTAATTGATTCAATTTGTTCAACACGTGTGGATGATGTTGGCATGGCTGAGCTCATGGGCATGCGTTTTTAATTGACAACGTTGTCACTTTTTACTGTGTGCAATTCCCTATTGTTTATGCTTCTCTATGAATTTGTATTATTTTTCTACATACTTTTTTGAATAAACATTATATCAGGTTAATCCGCCGTCAGTTCCTTCACTGGAGGCAAGGACACCTCTGGGTCCTTCTCCCACACTTTTCTTTAATTTCATCACCTTTACCCTCAGCTTCTTTAGCAAGGCAGTGGATGTGTGTTTGGGGTCATTATCATGTTGAAATACTGCCCTGCAGCCCAGTCTCTGAAGCAAGAGGATCATGCTCTGCTTCAATATGTCACAGTACATGTTGTCATTCATGGTTCACTCAATGAACTGTAGCTCCCCAGTGACGGCAGCACTCATGCAGCCCCAGACCATGACACTCCCACCACCATGCTTGACTGTAGGCAAGACACACTTGTCTTTGTATTCCTCACCTGGTTGCCGCCACACACGCTTTACACCATCTCAACCAAATAAGTTTATCTTGGTCTCATCAGACCACAGGACATGGTTCCAGTAATCCATGTCCTTAGTCTGCTTGTCTTCAGCAAACTGTTTGCGGGATTTATTGTGCATCATCTTTAGAAGAGGCTTCCTTCTGGGACGACAGCCATGCAAACCAATTTGATGCAGTGTGCGGCGTATGGTTTGAGCACTAATAGGCTGACCCCCCACCCCATCAAACTCTGCAGCAATGCTGGCAGCACTCATTTGTCTATTTCCCAAAGACAGCCTCTGGATAAAATACTGAGCATGTGCACTCAACTCCTTCGGTCAACCATGGCGAGGCCTGTTGTGGGTGGAACCTGTCCTGTTAACCATTTAAGACCCGGACCTTTAGGCAGCTAAAGGACCCGGCCAGGTTTTGCGATTCGGCACTGCATCGCTTTAACAAACAATTTAGAAACGTTTCCTATGACAGGATATGGTTGTGGGATTTTAAATGATGCATGATGGGTACGTATGGTCAATATATGTATCTGTATAAGAGCCTGGTCAAACCCCAATCATCTGAACCATATAGACAAAAATCATATTTGATAGGAAAAAATGTATTATTACAAAAATGGAATATAAATATTTACCAAATGCTAAAACCAGTCAGACTAGAATAGAAAAAGTACTAGGAATGCAAGTGAATGCACGTAGTCTTCTTCGTACCCCACGTGTTGAGGTTCTACTAGTTTCGCCCTGATGGGCTTCGTCAGGAACCTGTGGTGGGTGATAGTCTATATAAGTAGAAAGTTTAACAATAAGATACCTTTTCATATCAAAAATATTACAAATACATAATGAAAAAAGGGGAAGAAGAACAAAGAAAACAAAAACATATAAAGCAAAAATATTCATAACATTATTATAGTAATATATACCAATGAGCAAGGTCAGTGTGGTTGCTATGGACTGTGGGACAGCCCTTACCTGAAATGAGTGGGGTAAAATCCAGTGAGAATGCGACAGCAGCGAAACTGTGTCATAGATGTAGGTAAACCCAAGTAATGGGTGATACCTCAGCACACCTATGGCAGGCCAACCGAGGAACAAAACGCCCATATATATGCCTATTGAGAGAAGGAGAAGATGGACAGGGGCTAAGGGTCAAAAGCGTATGTTTTAGATGAAGATTGAAGAGATGCCAAAAATCAAGGCGCACATATGGCTTTGGTATTGAAGGGTTAAACAACAATAATCACTTACTAGTAGAGTTGAGCGAACCAGAACTGTAAAGTTCGGATTCGGTACGGACTTTGGGTTTTTCCCGAACCCGGACCCGAATAATTGGAAAAAGTTTGGGTCCGGGTTCGGAGTTCGGGAAAAAAATGCGCGGAGGTCCCTGCAAATTCAATAACCAGACCCTTTAGGTCTGGTATGGATATTATGGGGAACCCCACCGTCAATAAAAAAAAATGACGTGCGGTTCCCCCTAAATATCCATAACCAGTCCCGTTATCCGAGCACGTTGACCTGGCCGGCCGCAGAAAAGAAGGGGGGGGACAGAGTGCGCCCCCCTCTCCTGAACCGCACCAGGCCACATGCCCTCAACATTGAGAGGGTGCTTTGGGGTGCCCATGTTGATGGGGACAAGGGTCTCATCCCCACAACCCTTGCCCGGTGGTTGTGGGGGTATGCGGGCGGGGGGCTTATCAGAATCTGGAAGACCCCTTTAACAAAGGGGACCCCCAGATCCTGACCCCCCCTGTGTGAAATGGTACCCCTACCATTTCACGAAGGAAGTGTAAATTCTTGTAAAAAAAAAAACACACACACACACCGTAGAATAAAGTCCTTTATTAATAAAAAAATAAATAAAAAAACTCCAGCGGTGATAATCCACTTGTTCCCGGCTTCCTGCTCCAACGTTGTCCTGATCCAGCGACGGGTGCGGGTGATCTCCAGCGATGAGAAGATCCATCCATCCAGAGCGTGACCCCGCACCCTCTGACGTACCCTCTGCTACGTCACTGGGGAAGCCCAGGAAGAGGGAAGACTGGGCTTACCCAGTGACGTAGCAGAGGGTGCGTCAGAGGGTGCGGGATCACGTGACGGGTGGCCCTGCCTCCCCTATATAAGTAATGTCACAGCTTCAGCGCATCATTCGCTGGGCTGTGTCCAGCGGTGAGAGGAGATCGGCGATGCTGCGCTCTGGATGGATGGATCTTCTCATCGCTGGAGATCACCCGCACCCGTCGCTGGATCAGGACAACGTTGGAGCAGGAAGCCGGGAACAAGTGGATTATCACCGCTGGAGTTTTTATTAATAAAGGACTTTATTCTACAGTGTGTGTTTTTTTTACAAGAATTTACACTTCCTTCGTGAAATGGTAGGGGTACAGTGTACCCCATTACCATTTCACACGGGGGGGTCAGGATCTGGGGGTCCCCTTTGTTAAAGGGGTCTTCCAGATTCTGATAAGCCTCCCGCCCGCATACCCCCACAACCACTGGGCAAGGGTTGCGGGGATGAGACCCTTGTCCCCATCAAAATGGGGACAAGGTGCTTTGGGGGGCCCCAAAGCACCCTCCCAATGTTGAGGGCATGTGGCCTGGTGCGGTTCAGGAGAGGGGGGGCCGCACTCTGTCCCCCCCTCTTTTCTGCGGCCGGCCAGGTCAACGTGCTTGGATAACGGGTCTGGTTATGGATATTTAGGGGGAACCGCACGTCATTTTTTTTTAATTGGCGGCGGGGTTCCCCTTAATATCCATACCAGACCTAAAGGGTCTGGTTATTGAATTTGCGGGACCTCCGCGAATTGTTTTTTCTAAAAGTCTGTATCCCATTGACTACAATGGGGTTCGGAGTTCAGGTTCGGGTTCCCGAACCCAAACTTTTTTTTTAAAGTTCTGTTTTGGACCCGAACCCGAACATCCAGGTGTCCGCTCAACTCTACTTACTAGTGCTAACTGATGAATATTGAACACGCAGGATGAGCCTATCCGGTAGGTGGAAACTTTCCAAGGGGTTATCTCAATAAGGTATGCACAATGATCAAAAGCTAATCTGTCCTTGCTGCATAGCAGAGAAGGATCAGAGAGAAAAGGCGGAGGTGGGAGAAAAGAAGACAAAGAAAAAAAAAGAAAAGAAAAAGTAAACGATTAGATATCAGTATATCTTCAAAAGCAGTGTGCATGGCTTGCTTGGACGCAAAAATGCACCTGCATATATAGCAAAGAATGCACCAATATGTGCATGGCTAAATTGGAAAATATTCCATCAAGGAAAAATACTTTGTTAGTACCTGGTTCATATAACAGCAAGGCTTGCTTGAAGGTTTAACAAACCACAGCGCTGATATGCCAGATAGCTCAAGATGCTGGATTGAAAAGTGAAGATGCTGATATAAGTACATATTAAGGAGTAACTGACAACCTAAGTCATAAAGAGACTCCATTTGAAAATGTATTTGCCAAGTACATACCTATGTCCTACTCTGGCCTCAAAAAGAGATGTAATGTCTTCTCACACAGAGCTCGCGCTGATCATGTCAGCTGTTGAGCTTCTGTTATACTGCTCTCAGTCAGGCTAAAACGACCCCACCTGTGTGTAGGGCTGTGTGCCTGACATCAGTGGGCGGGGAGATGCGGCGTTAGTCATGGGGAGATCCCCCGTCCGCGCCGCCTATACCGCGCATGCGTGAAGCGCATATGACGCGCAGGAAGGCGACATCACACGGGGAAAGAACAGGGGCGTCAACAAGACATGACGCACACTGCTCCAACAATGAGTGAAGGCCCGGGGCGGACCTGGGCAGGCAGCCGAGCCTCCGATCGGATTCAGCGGTGCAAGGGACATTGCTGGTCCAGGCCCCCAACCGCCCACATAGGCTTGCATTGGATATGGGTTAGTGTCCACAGCAGGATCACCGTAGGGTGCGGGGACAAAGACCTGAAACGGCACAAGGACAATGAGGTGAACATCACCCACTAATCCAGGTTGATGAGATGGGGGGGGGAAAAGGAGAAGAAAGAAAAGAAAGAAACAAGGGGAAAAGAAAGGGAGAGGACTGTCACCAAATCCACAGACCGCATGACTAGTCCACTGGGAGAGATAAAAGGATAAACCATTATTTTCCTGAAATTAATCAGAAAGACTCAGTACAAAACAAAAAGTATGGTATGGGTCATTACAATACAAGACCAAAAACAAATAAATACATAATATGATAATATAATAATGTCACACTGGGAGCATGCTGCCAAGAGGCTTATGAAAGAGCTATATAGCCTCTAGCTAATCGAGTGCTAGTACTATTGACTTTAAAACATTATTTATGACACCTTCGAGTGTAGTGCTATCAACAGGCCAGAATCAACAATTGTATTAATTTCTTTTCACCTTTGATGGTCAATAGCCTAAGTTATTAACCCAAAGGTTATTAGTTCAGTTGGGAGATGGTTGCATGTCTTCAGTTAAATTTTGAAGGTCAAGGGTCGGATGCAGTGGTAGAATTAGTATGGGATCAGGATGCATAAAGGGGCAGTATGGGAGGCCTCCAGCAGGGATGGACTGGCCATTGGGACTACAGGGAGTTTCCCGGTGGGCCGATGGCTTAGTGGGCCGGCTTCAGTGACAGCGGGCCGCCGCCCCCCTCCGCTCCTCTGTCTCCCCCTTCCTGCAGCGCTCACCTCCTCTCCCTCCCCGCAGTGCTCACCTGGGGGGGAACAGGGAAGCAGGGGAGGACCAGAGGAGCAGGGGGGTGGCAGAGGATCATGGGGGAGACCAGAAGGAGCACGGGGGAGGGGACAGACAGCTGACTCAACAGCTCCTCTGTCTCCCCCTTCCTGCAGCGCTCACCTCCTCTCCCTCCACGCAGTGCTCACCTTGGGGGGGTAACAGGGAAGCAGGGGGAGGACCAGAGGAGCAGGGGGGATGGCAGAGGAGCATGGGGGAGACCAGAAGTAGCACAGGGGAGGGGACAGGCAGCTAACTCAACAGCTATGGCCTGGGAGTTTCTCACTTCTGCCTAATCTTGTCCCATGGGGGGGGGGGGGGCACTGAACTGATTCTTTGCCTGGGTGAAATAATGTCTAGCTTCCCCACTGGTGCTGCCTATAAGAGTACCAGTACCAGCCGTTTTACTCTAATAAAATAGAATGGCTAGTGGCTAGTGAAGGGAGGGAGGGGGCTTGGGTGGCTGGGGGGGGGGGGGCAGGAGTTGTCCGGCAGCCATAGGAGAGACCTATCAAAGTGGGCCAGTCTGAATGAAGTCCAGGGCCAAATTTTTGTCCCAGTCCAGCCCTGGCCTCCAGTATGGTAAGTGTTGAGGTCACAGTAGTTGGAGGAAATACATATTTTTGTGAATATATATTAGAAGCATAGACCAATTGCTGTTATAAAAATATTGTTCCTTTAAAAAAAAAAAAGACCTGCAAAAACACACAAAAAAATGAAAAATAAATATGCTTGTGACATAGTCATATATAAAGAAAATGAATTACAGTGAAACAGCGAGGCACCCAGAGACTGAAGTGACAGCCAGCCTCGATGGAAGAGAGCCAGGCTGTTTGCCTGATATGGTCACACATGGCTTGTCCCTAAGACATTCTGACTTTGGGTGACACATTGGGACGTAAGGAAAAAACAGAGGCAAGTGAACCATGAATGATCCATGTACCGTAGAGAGCTGAGAGAGTCCCAAACATGCCCTCTTCTGCTTTCTTCACCTCCGCCACACTTACCTAATGACTGTGTGTCTCTGTAGATCTGCTAATGAAAGAGACAGGCTAAGTAGCTCTATACTCCTTGAAATTAGGAAAGGCTAATTAAGCAGATTGCAAAATCTGAACTTACTTTTTGCATGTGTATTTTCAGCTTTTTTTTTTTAAACCACATCATGTAAAGATCTACATAGACTTACAGTGACTGAATCTGTCAGGGCAGAATATGTCAGCTAATTTGACCATATAGAAACCATTAAAGATATTCTTGTACACAAAAAAATATATAATAAAAAGTAAAAACTATTTATAATACTCAGGGAGAAATGGGAGACATACAAAAAAAAAAAAAAAGCAACGCTGGCGCAGAGGACTGCATTGTGGGAGCACAGGGAAGAGTGGGGTGACTGTTCCCCATTCCCGGAAATACCTGGATTTTAAAATGTGAAGAAGAGCTATACCAGAGGGTGCATAACACACTGTGAGCTGGAATGTTTACTTTTTTACTAACAGGTTTGCTTTAATGTACCATTTATTTCTCATTTAAATGAATATACTTATTCTTACTCACAAATATATAACAAAATGTTTGCTCTATTTTTGGTAATAGTTTCAGCTAATAGGCAGCTGACAGCTAATAGGATACAGTAAAACAACATCTTAATCTTTATTCAAAAGTTAACCCAAATTAGGACATGTCCCAGCATTACAGTATGTTGTGTTTTAGCCTTGTTCTTGCAGCAAGAAACAGCTTTTATTACTCTGTGACATTATTACCGAGTTTCTAAAACCGGAGGGGGCTTTTTGTAGCTGAATTGCAACTAATGTTGGCATACCCCCAGAGTTGCATATCCCAAAAGTCCATTCCCTAAACCCAATCAAGGCAACAGCATTGTTTGCTGTAAAATAAATTAAAGGGTCACTAAAGGAAAAACATTTTTTTTGCTGAAATGACTGTTTACAGGGTATAGAGACATACAAGTTAACTGATTCCTTTTAAAAATGATTACAAATAGATACAAATCAATCATATAATGTGCCTGCAGGTTAGTTTCACTTTTAAACTGGTTTCATGTTCCTGTGAACTAGAGAGACACACAGAACAAAAACAAACAAATCCAGGGCAGTGTTTTGTTTTTAAAATGAATCTGATTGGTTCTGTTAAGTTTTAGACACACAGTAATGACAGCTTAGACCACCGTGAAAAGCTCCCAGTACTGTGGTTATAAGGAAACAGACAACCAGGAAGTGTGGAGATCACAGCAGAATTACAGCAACTTCAAAGCAAAAACGATCAATAAGGACATGAAACCAGGACTGCAGTAAGGTAAAGAAAGCTATTTAGCTAAAAAAAAATTCCTTTAGTGATCCTTTAATGTTTGTATGTGGAGAATGACAGAGATAGGTGAAGGTCTATAGTCCTGTGGTTATGCCTGAGAACTCTGGGGGAGATTTATTAAAACTGGAGCATGCAAAATCTGGTGCAGCTCAGCATAGAAACTAATTAGCTTCCATTTTTTTTTTTGGCAAAGTTTAAAGCGGAGTTCTACCCTTAAAAATGTTTTTTTTTTTTAAGTCAGCAGCTACAAACTTTGTAGCTGCTGACTTTTAATAAGGACACTTACCTGTCCAGGGAGCCTATTATATTAAACCCCCCCAGGGGGTGAGCCGTCCATTGGATCGGGTGCAGGCGCCACCATTGTAACTAGCTGGTTTCCTACTGCGCATCCCTTTCCGAATAGCCCTGTCATCTTCTGGTACACACACAGGTCCTAGAAGGCAGTGGGGGGAAGGAGGGGGGCAGACCCCAAAGAGGAAATTATGTCCCTCGCCGCGGCAAGTCTGGGACGGAAGTTCACCTTTTAAGGTGAGAGAAAAAAAAATTGGATATCCAAAAACGAGGGGTGGAGGAGCGGTCTTTCATTTAAGACCAATTGAACAAGGTGAAGTTAGAAGCTGGTTGGCTACCATGCACAGCTATAGCAGATTGTGGGTGCTTCAGTTTTGGTAAGGCTGGGTTCCCACTGCAGATCGCTCTGACTCACAAGCAGGAGTCCGGTGCTTCTCTATTCACTGTATTAGGTCCTGTGATACATTTGCCTATATGTCTCAGTTTACTGCTCCCTGCTAGCCAGGTTATTGATGTGCTAATGTCCCCTCACTATTTCTAAAGGTTAATTGATCTATTGTGTTGTGTGAAGGAGAGCTGGGTTTAAGTGGCTTGTGTTAATTATTCTGATTGCTTCATTGTGGTAATTATCTCTCTATATGCGGGGTCGAGCGGTCTGGTTGATGTATTCAGTACAGCTAGTGCTCAGCGTCATTGATGTCATTGTCTAAAGAAAATGTGTTTCAGCATCGGCCCCGTCGTGTCTACCTACTCATCTGTATGGAAGCCCCAGTGTGAGGGGGGCGGAGATTTGTCATTGTAACAGTTTTGGAAATGACATATAAGCTGTGTGTTATAACATTAAAGTCTGTGTTGTTCAAGCAGTAAGCTGGTCTCATGTGTGGCTTTCTGGGCGATTCCAGGGATATCCCTCCTCGTGGAATATTGGGGTGATTTTCGTTATGGGAAGAAGGGAACGTTGACGGGGATATCATACCGATACCGTCACAGGTCCGAATTCAGCAAAGAAATTGGGCTGAAATCGGACCTAAAACAGTGAATAGAGAAGCACCGGACTTCTGCTATGAGCCAGAGCCTGGGCCGGACTTACCATTGGGCTTGACTGGGCTCAAGCCCATTGGCCCCGCCCAATAGGGGGCCTCGCCCGTTTGTGTTTAATTTTTTTCAATAATATGTCAGTCATTTAATTTTTCATTTAAAGTGTGTTGATTGGTCTAGCATTTTTACCTGTTCTAGGGACATTGATCATTTTTGTCCTCTGTCCAAGTAGACAAACTGTCTTTCATTTATTATTACCCTTGTGAAGCTGTTTTTGCAATATTGTGCCCGGTGTCTGTCATTTTGCTGGATGTGGCATGTTACTTTGGCTCCAATTGCTGGATTTGCCCTTTGAATACATTGCACTCTGACTTGTGTCAGTGCTTTTTGTGCCCATGCGCAGTATACATCATGTCTTTCGGGACAACGCTATGTTTACTATTAATGACTATGCTTCATCATTATGCGACACGCTCCCAATGACATCATTACGCCCGGTCATTCTTCTGCGCATGTGCGGGCATTCGAATGACACTATTTATAGCTGCGGCGGCTACCGGTGGACAGACATGACAGCTCGTACGGCGGAATTATATGATCCCTCTCCATCTGACAGGTACAGTGGAAGCTCTTTCCTTGCCAGGCTCTTTGTGGTGAAATTGGGTTATTTATCCCCATGCACACATTAATATTATGCTGTTTTGCTTCCTTAGGCATACCCCTTTGAAGTGGGAGAACCCTCCACTTTCCATTATGGGTTGCTTATACCATTAGGGCCCAAAAGTGAATCAAGCCCAGGGGCCCCCACCAAGTCCTGCCCTGGCCAGAGCGATCTGCGGAAATTGACCAAAAGACACATCGAACTTCTGTGCAATTCGTACCAGAGCCGCTGCAGAGATGTATGAACCAGCTCCAAAGAGAGTCGGTCACAATATCCTCCTATTTGGAATCCATTTGCCCTTAGCTCAAGCATGCAGACAACAGTCTGTGATTGGCTGAGAAAGTCTCTCCTCCCCCCTCCAGATGAAAAAATATATATCTTTAAAGACTCCTAGGATGTGTAGCACCCTCTGGAGTTCTAGAATAGTTATGTGTTAAAGGTTTTTGCTAGCATATGAAAAATGTTTAGGCTTGACAGGTAGCCAAGCCTGTGTTTTAATCTGAGTCGGGTGTGTTCTCCAGGGAGGGCGGGTATGACTAATTAGGCAGCATCTCTGATATGTCCCCCTAATTCTGGAACTTGCTAGAAACTTCCAGAAGAATGAGTGGGAGGTTAGGAGGAGTTGCCTAGAGTATTTATGAGGGTCCTGACCAATTCCCAACAGATGGGCTGGCAGGGGGCAGGCACCCTCAAATACTCTGGGTCAGGAGAGTTTGGGTGAAAGATTGGAGATGGAGTGCTATGAGGCTGTTAATGGACTCTTGAGGGTGGCTCCCTACTCTGGGGGGGGGGTGACTTCAGGTCTGGGAGTTTGGGTGTGGGAGAGATCCTCTACAACCCATGAGGAATCCTGTCCAGTGGTACCGGAGCATATGTGAGGACAGCAGGAGCCATTGAGCATGTCCGGGAGATCTTCAAGGAGAAGACAGCCAGGAGGGCTGGTGAGTGTCAGAGAGGGGTGAGAGGCAGCCAGAGAGGACAGGGTAAGAGCAGTCTGAGATGGATGCAGAGTCCGTTTGGGAGGAATGTGGAAGCTTAGCCAAGAGGGCTAGAGAAAGAAGCACCTGCAGCCAGGTGGTGATGGGATCAGTAGCCACAGAAAGACTGTAAAGAGCATTTGCTATTAATCTAACTGAGCCATATTGTCAGATCACCCAATAGTCTGGCATCTGGTCCTGTTAGTTGTAGTGCTTCAAACAAGTGTTATGCTGGAGGAAGCTGAGGAGTGTATAAATAGACTGTACAGAAGAAGTTGTGCCTAAAAAGTTCTGCTAAATTCAAGTGGGCATCCCCTATCCCCATCCGAATTCAAAACTCCTAATAAAAACACAAAAACAAAGCTTCAATTACTGTTTTTTTTTTACATTTAGAGTGCTGTGCAGGATTCTGTGTGCACTGACGGCTCCTTCGGGGGTAGCACTACATATTTATGGCATCATTGTGGCCTAGGCCAGAAACCAGAAAGCAACTTAGGAAATGCTAGCAGTTTAAGGATTAAAAAGTATTCATTTTTCTTGAAAGAGGTTAGTTCTGCTTTAATGCTAAAATTCAAATTTACTAGTCTCATGGAACAATTACAGAAACTCAGTTATACTGAGCATAGCCAATAATTCTGGTTAAAATGGTTTTAAAAGGCACAACAAGAAAAACGACCACAATATTATGCCCTGCCCAATGGAATTATTTTTGCTTGCTCGAATGCTGTATTGTTTTAAACTTCGAACATTTTCCTAGTTACTTTTGTGTATTACTGAACCTATGTTTAAAAGACAAGCTCACTTATAAAATAAACTCCATTAGCCCACCCTTCTTAGTTGCATAAAATGAACAAACCTAGAACACCATAAGACAGCTTCTTACTTACCTCGACAAGACAGTCACAGCCTGCTCCCCTATTTAGCTCCACCTAGAAGGATTTGTAGGTAGCTAGATAGTAAATCAACCTTAATTTATTTTTTAAAGTCTTGGCAACTATACCTAGCCAGTACAGGCCTGGGTATACATAAACTTGGCATAGAAACACCAAACCAACTCTAATGCCGTGTACACATGATCGGAATTTCCGACAAGAAAACAGTGTTTTTTTTCTTCCGACGGAATGTTGGCTCAAACTTGTGTTGCAAACACACGGTCACACAAATGTTGTCGAAAATTCCTAACGTCAAGAATGCCTTGACGTACAACATGTACGATGGCACTAGAAAAGATAAGTTCAATACCAGTTAGTCGAAGTTTCATAGTGAAGCAGAGAGACGATTCATGCTTTTCAGCCTAAATGAAGTTCAATGATTCCGAGTAGAGATGGCCTGGCGGTTCGCCCGGCAGTGGGTTTGCGGCGAACTTTGCTCATTCGCGGTTCGCCGAACAGGCGGACATCTGGCGATATTCGCGCCCGTCCACAATTTTACATTAAGAACTTTTCCCCCATGACACATCCATCAGGTGGTACAGGACAGCCAATTGAGACATTTCAGCACATGGACCCCCTACCTTATAATTAGACATGATCTGGTGGCCATTTTACATTCTACTTTTTGTCAGTGTAGGTAGAGGTTGCTGTGTGGAGCAGGGACAGGCTGTATTGAAACAAAACGCTAGCTAAAAGGTCCACACAAGTCCTTTTAAGGACTGGTATAGGTGTATTATTGTCTGGTGTGCAGTATATATGGGTGTAATACACTTATAATATACTTTCTAACATAGAAAGCATATTATAGTGGATTTGTATTGTGCACTGTGCAGCATTGTGACTGGTGTATTTGGGTACTGCAGATTTGTTCTGTTTTGCTGCTTTACCTCTTGCTACACACAGTGACAAACGATACTGGAAAAAAGTTTTATAACTGGTGTGATACATTATGCTTTTTGTCAGTGCAGGGAGAGGTTGCTGTGTGGAGCAGGGACAGACCGTAGTGACACAAATCGTTAGCTAACAGGTCCACAATTTTTTTTTAAGGACTATTGTTTGGTGTGCAGTATATATGGGTGTAATACACTTATAATATACTTTCCAATATAGAAAGCATACTATAGTGGATTTGTATTGTGCAGCATTGTGATTGGTGGTGTATTTGTGTACTGCAGAATTTTCTTTTCTGTTTTGCTGTGTTACCTCTGCTACACACAGTGACAAACGTTACTGGGAAAAAAGTTTTATAACTGGTTCGATAAACCAGTGGCCCCCAAAACAACAGATTGAAGCGGGGTGTTATATAAAAATAAACTTTCATAATAGTGTATTTGGGTACTGCAGAATTGTTGCCTCTTTCGCTGTGTTACCTCTGCTACACACAGTGACAACATTTACTGGAAATATTTTTTTATAACTGGTGCGATAAACCAGTGGCCCCCCAAAACAACAGATTGAAGCGGGTGTTATATAAAAATATACATTCATAATAGTGTATTTGGGTACTGCAGAATCTTTTTTTCTGTTTTGCTGCTTTACCTCAGCTACACACAGAGACAAAAGTTACTGAAAAATAAGTTTTATAACTGGTGCGATAAACCAGTGGCCCCCCAAAATGACAGATTGAAGCGGGTGTTATATACCTTCTTCAACATACACTGCCCTTCTCTAGAGACTTTTGTCACAGGGTCATTTAAAAAATGACAGGCAGAGGAAGAGGCAGGCCCTTCCGCAGGGGTGGTAGGGGTAGGGCAGGAGCACCAGGCTGGAGCCAAAGTGGGAAGTGGCACAAGGTGCATTCAATTGCGTCAAAGGACGCACCAGACTAGGTTGAGTGGCTCACCACCAACACCACCACCACTATATACCCTCCGCTTAGGTCACAGGAATTATTTTCCGATCCATCAGAAGACATTTCCGATGCGCAGCCATTCTTGGCATTGGATCAGGAAGAGGAGGTAGCAACAGCCGCCACTCAGCAGTCTGACAACAGTACCCGGATCAGCCCAAGGAGGTTGGTCCCCGCTGTTGCTGCCTACTCCGAGATCTCTAATGTTAGTGGGGGGGAAGGTGACGTTGATGATGACGTGTCTACAGACGTCACGTGGGTAGCCACAAGAGAGGAAGAGGAGGGGAGTTCAGAGGGAGAGATGGACCAGCAGATAGGGAGGAGAAGCAGGCCGAACTTACATTGCACAGGAGGGACAAACCAGACTGCTAATCAGGAGCGAGCCATCAACCATGTACGGTCACATCTGGCACTCCCAGGATGCCAGCCCATGGCTCCGCAGTGTGGGCTTTTTTTAACGTGTCCGCTGCTGACAATAGTGTTGCCATCTGCAGCCTTTGCAGTCAACGCATAAGTCGCGGTAAGCCCAACACTCATCTAGGGAGATCGCCTTGGGGGCCGTAATGGGCGGCACTTACTTCTGTAAGTGGGCTAATTTTTGGGGCCTGTACTGGCCGACACTTGCTTCTGTATCCGGTGAAGAGCTTAATGTACCTCCAGCCACAGAATACAAAGTTGTTTGCTGTCAGGTGAACGCCTGTCGGCTAATTTTTGGGGCCTGTAATGGGTGGCACTTACTTCTGTATCCGGTGAATTCCAAATGTACCACCAGCCACAGAATACAAAGCTGTTTGCTGTCAGGTGAATGCCTGTGGGCTAATTTTTGGGGCCTGTAATGGGTGGCACTTACTTCTGTATCTGGTGAATGCCTAATGTACCACCAGCCACAGAATACAAAGTTGTTTGCTATCAGCTGAATGCCTGTCGGCTAATCCTTGGGGCCTGTAATGGCCGACACTTACTTCTGTATCCGGTTTTTCACTTAATACTTCTGGTAGGTCAGTGTCCATGTTGTGGGACTATTTGTGCACAGCTAGTAAGTATTTTGTGGCTGAAAATATGACCTGCAGGTTTTTAATGTTCGCCTGCCATTAAAGTCAATGGGGCCCACCACGAACTTGCGGTTTGCGAACATTTGAGAAAGTTTGCGGTTAGCGTTCGCTAACTGCCCCATCAGATGTTCGTCCATCACTAATTCCGAGCATGCGTAGGATTTTTGTGAGGCGGAATTGCATACAGACGATCGGAATTTCCGAAAATAACTTTTCCCGTCGGAAAATTTGAGAACCAGCTCTCAAATTTTTGCTGTCGGAAACTCCGACAGAAAATGTCCGATGGGGCCTACACACGGTCAGAATTTCTGACCAAAAGCTCACATCAAACTTTTCTTGTCGGAAATTGCAATCGTGTTTACATCGCATTAAAGTAAGCACAGACTTTAGATCCTTATTGTTTGAATCTCAAGACTGGGAGAAGACCTCTCCAAATCCTGAAAGAAAAGGCTTTGAAAGTGGATTAGAAAAAAAGTGGATTAGCTGTTATATGTACAGTAGCTCTACAGTTTCCAAAATAGGAGCAGCACTGAAGTTTTAGCTGTAAATATACAGTAGCAATGTGGAATTTTAAACTTATAATATATTTTATAAAAATCCAATGTGGAATAGGATTTTTTTTTAACATTAAGTGAAATTTAGCAGAAGTTTGTAAGGATGAAAATATAAAACATTAAAAAGGGATTTTAAACTATCCTTTAAAAGTCAGAACAAAAAAAAACATGAGCGTCACAGAGATCCACAGAGTTCACTCAGATGTGGGAAATCATCACCCATTAAAAGTGTCCCTATCACCTCTGAGATGTAGAGGATACTGGATTAATGATGTTTGTTCAAATCTAGCCCTCATACCATGAATACCGGTAGGTTTATTATGAAGCTTAAAATGAAGCAAGTGTCATAACATTAGAAAATCATTTTTAATCAGGGTTAGTTCAGCATGAGAATTCTACAAAAGGCAAAAGAAAACATGGCAATAAAACACATAGATGGTCATTTACTCGAGTAAGTTTTCTGTTTGGTGTGAGTGTTTTTAACCATGGTTAATATATAATACAAATAATAATTTGGAGATAAATGTTTACTGTAGTTTTTTTTTCTTTGTGGTTGATATGATAAATAGGAAGTGTTTTACTATTTCTAAATAATGAAAAAACAACTGTAACGGTCATCATTCCATCAACCACAACAGCTTATCCGGCACTCCAACCATCCAACAGACACAATCCATTCCATAAGAATTCCCCCAGAATTAAGACGAGACACAAGCTCTGTTCTTTCTGGTTTCAAATGAATGAATCTTTAATGGTTAGCTCTCAGGTTTTTATACAGTTACAAGCATGCTTCCGTAAGCACAGGGACAAAGACACACTCCACCCACACATCACACAATGGGGGGGCTAACAAGTCTCCAAGATCATTCGTGGACCCCTTCCTGAAGCAACTCCACACCGTGGTTTCCAGTCTATACCAATCCTGATCGACTCTGGAAATATATATTTCGCAGAGTCCACACGTTCCGGTAAGCCTGCATCCGCACTGGTGACGGGATATTTCTTCATTTGGAAATTTACTTATATTCACTTATTTTTTGAAGATTTCATCTCACTTTCCAATTTTGAACTTTGTATCCACTCATCACTTGGTTCATCTTGGACATTTACATATTTGTTTATGACATTTGTATCTTTCTACACATGTGCATTTCATATTGTTGTATATTGATCACGCACGGTTTTTGACTTTATTGTCATACCTTTTTAGTATCAGAGCGCTACACTTTTTTGTCCATATTCTGTTTTTTGCTTCTTGTTTTCAGTAGCTGTGTTTAGCAGCTTGATACATACACATTCAGCAGCGCAATAATTTACACCATACCATTTGCTTTTTTGAAAATTTCTTATTGTTGCAGCAGCTTATCAGTCCAACCAGGTGACTTTCTGGACATGGATGTCTTTGATTATAGAGCATCCCGGACTGTTAATATAGAAGGAGTCTTTTCCACCACTGGGAACGACTCTGAATTAGGAGGCCTTTTCTTAAGGCTTAAAAATGTTATGACATCAGAGTTGCACATTTTATGGGATATAGTTTTCTTAGAACAATATATTGCCGAGAGTATGGTCCCACGTAGCCTACGTTGGAATGTTAACCCCCAACAGGGTGAATTAGATCTCAATTCCTGGTTTAAATATTTTAATGAGGCCGGTACCAACTTTCTAGGCTTTCTAGTCTCAAAGAAAAGGTCCAGACTTTCAGCCTTTGATAAAGAGATCAAAGAGCTCAAAGATAAATTACAGACCCATAAAAATTCCCTTGAATATAGTTCCCTATCAACTAATCTGCAGAGTCACCTTGAAAAGGAGGACCGTGATCAAAGGATAAAAAAACACAAAAAATATTCAAGGGATGTAGGAGACTATAAAAATAGTTGCGTCTTTGGATGGCAAAAAGTCGCTGTACCCACTTCAACAATGGATACCACTCCAGCAGCTGAAGTAGATTTACCATCGCTCCCTGTTCCATCCATGGTCTCAGGTGGTCTAGCGGCCCAATTCGGTTCCAACCGCATACCACCAATGGGCCCCAACATTAATACAGGCTCATTACCTTTACCACTTGGACATTCACAAGCTAGTCTCCACACTCCTGACCCTCATAACAGAGGTAGAGTCACCAGTAGAGGCAAAAGGGGTGGACGAGGTCATTCTCGTGGCAACTTCTCACAAAATGCACCCCGCTCCCATCATCGCTATGATAGTTATGCTTCACCTGACCCTTATAGGGAGCACCACGAACCATACTATCATTATCCTCCCCAACATTATGCACCCTCCATTCCAACCCGTAATAGATTCTCACCTCTGAGAAATCAAAGTGGCTATATTTCAGAACCCTATGGGAGGAATGATTATCAACACACACCACAGCCATATGCCCATTCAAATACACATGGCAATCAGGGTTTTCACGAGGACCGGTCTTCAAAAAAGAAAAAAGGTCCAAATCCAAGAGAGGGTGTAGAGGGGGCCGTCGAATCCAGACGAGGAAAGAGAAGGAGGGTTTAAGAGGCCTTGGTGTATTTAATCTTAGCACTAAGATACTTACAAACGCCGAACAATCAGTACTTGATAAGGGTCTTAAGTTTGCTCCCCCTAAACAACTCAGCAAATTTGGGACCTTTATTGACATAAATAAATATATACGTAAAATCAATATTCAAAGATATTTGATTTCCAATACACGCAGTCATGAAGAACGGGCAGCAACGTCCGGCACGGTGCATTCCGGATTAGCTAATCCATCTCTTTTTAATCCCACAGTGGCGGTAGCACCAGCTGTTAAGATTTTCAAGGACTGCGTGTTAAGGGATTTATCCAAATTGTCCATCAAATCACCCCATTTACCTTCGGTTTGCAGTTCGGGCCTCCGCTCCCTCTGCGACCGAAAAGACCTGGTTATACGCCCCGCCGACAAAGGTGGGGGTATTGTGATTTTGGACAAATCAGACTATGAATCTGAGATGTACCGCATTCTAAGTGAACCCGGTACCTATAAGGAAATTCCCAATAACCCTACCCATACTTACAAAACTCAGTTACTAAGCCTTGTCAATAAGGGTTACGAGTTAAAGATTTTGAATGACAAAGAAAGAACATTTTTAGTACCCAAAGTTCCACGTATACCTACAATATATTACCTGCCTAAAATTCACAAGCATCCCACCGCTCCCCCCAGTCGGCCCATTGTGAGCGGCATCGACTCGGTCACGTCCCGCATAGGCCGGTATATAGATCATTATTTACAACCACTTGTTCAAAAAACTCCATCCTACTTGAAAGATACTGGTGACACCATACGTCTATTAGAAAAAACAACTGTAGAGGGGGACTACCTATTGGCCACGGCAGATGTGGCTTCCCTCTACACCTGCATTCCCCATCATTTGGGCATTGCTGCCGTTAAGCATTTTCTTGATCGTGAACCCACTCTTGCCTCATTTCAATGCGAGTACATCTTAGAGTTGTTGGAGTTCGCAACCAAACGAAATTATTTTTGGTTCAACCAGTGCTACTATCTCCAACAACGAGGAGTAGCCATGGGGGCCAAGTTCGCACCCAGTTTAGCGAACTTGTTCATGGCCAAGTGGGAGGAGGATGTCGTCTTTGCCCAGGACAATTCGTCCTTGGTCCTCTGGGCCAGATATATAGATGACATCCTCCTCCTATGGAATGGCAGCCCAGAATCGTTAGAGTCTTTCTTTAAGATTCTCAACCAGAATGATAGAGGCATCTCACTATCTTTTGAATACAGTTTCACTAAAATTAACTTTTTGGATCTGGAGATTGGACTTGTTGATCGCAAGTTCAGCTTCCAGACCTATTTCAAACCAACTGATAGGAATGGTTTCATTCCCATTGGCAGTTGCCATCACAATTCATGGCTTCAGTCGGTTCCTCGTAGCCAGTTTCTGAGACTACGGAGGAACTGCACTGACACAGAGTCCTATTTACGCCAGGCCACGATGCTTAAACAGAGGTTTGTCGATAAAGGTTACTTAAGTGATGCACTCGATCTGGAGTTACAGAGAGTTCTCTCATTGGACAGATCATCTCTCGTTGTGGCCAAACCAAAGCGGGTGCAGGATGATAGTTTTAAATATGCCATGATTACATCCTATTCCACTCAACATAGACAGGTGAAGAACATCATAGACAAACATTGGGACATTCTTAGGAATGACAGTGTCCTTAGACCTGTACTCCCAGAACGAGCCAAACTAGTCTTTAGGGGTGTACCCTCGTTACAGAGTCGGATTGCGCCCAACATCATCAACCCTCCATCAAAGATTTCTTTTTTTCATGATCTTATTGGTTTTTTTCCATGTAGGAAATGTAAGGTGTGCCTACACAATTCATTAAAGGGACGTAAAATTACACACTTTACATCCACTGTGACCAACAAACAGTATGAGATTAAGCATTTTTGCACTTGTGAAACAAACTATATTGTTTATCTCATTACTTGTACATGTGGTAAGCAATATGTCGGCCGCACGATCCGTACTTATTCGATACGTGTGGGTGAACATATTGCTTTAATCTCAAGTGGAGATACGAACCACACGGTTCCTCGCCACTTTAGACAGTGTCATGACAGAAACCCCTCCGGTACACAATTTACAATTATTGACCGGTATATACCTCCCTGGAGAGGAGGGGCCAAGACAAGAGGCGTTTCTCAATTAGAAACATTTTGGATATATGAACTCCAATCCTATCACCCCTTCGGCTTGAACGTCGAATGGGATATCAATTCATTTATTGATAAGGCATGAACTGTCAGGCTTTAATTTTTCAGGAACTTTGTGTACAAACCCCCCCTTTTTTTTTTTTTTTTTGTCATTCAAGACATTGCTCATTCACTTGACATTTTTTTACAATTTTTATATTCATTGTTAAACATACAGTCGATATATTGGATTATTTTATCTGTTAACGCATGTTTTGTCCGTATTTCCAACTCACCATCTGGATGACTCACTCAGCATTGCTTTACAGACATTTTCCGATTTTTAAACATTTTTCAATTATCTTTCGCAGTTTGCGGAATTTCCTCTTATCAGATTCCACACTCTGCAATATTTATTACAGTTGATTTCTGTCACTGTTCCTTTTTTAATATTAAAGGCCAGTTTTTACATGTATGTAATTTACATGATTTTTTACTTATGTTTTTAGACCCTCAATCAGAATTTTTTCCTTTCTTTAGGTTATTTTATTAAAGACTCATTATCTATTAAATGTACTTTGGCTTTCTGATGTATTTGGAAGTCACACTTCCAATTATAGTTTGGTGCTTCAGCCATGAAACAATCACTCGGCCATTCTGTTTGCCACTGCATTCATATTTTTCCTTTTTTACTCTTTTCATTTACTGCGCAGCATCATGCAGACCAGTCTAGAATCATTACTTCCGGTCTACTTGAAACGCACAGTGGTAACTATAGCGAGGGTTGAACAGCATTGATTTGCATTTTTTGACCGGCCCCCCACTCTGACGTTCTCAGTCTGTGTCGGCTTGCCGCTACGTGCTGCGGAACTCTCTGCTTAGTATATACAGTCAGAACGAGGCTTGGAGCGCACGCTCTGGCGTCGTTTTGCTGTAACCAGGAAGCGCCCGTTCAGAGCGCCTCCTCTCTCCTACACACCCTATCAGAATACTGTGTCAAGACGAGGCTTGGAGCGCACGCCCCGTCGCCATCTTGCCACATCCAGGAAGTGCTTGTTCTAAACACTTGTTCACTACACACGTTCTGATTTTGTATTTTTTTGTATTTTTTTGTGTTTATTATTATTTTTTTCGCTACCCATTCCCTCATCACACGTTCAGAGTGCTATTCCAAAATCACATTCTGTTCAGATCTGATTCCCACCCGGAAGTGCTGCTGTTCAGAGTGACTCCTCCCAGATGGTGAGTTGTATGTGTTTGGGGGCTCACTATAAATTTGTCTGTTGGCCACATGAGAGGGATACCCTTTTGACAACGTGTACTCACACGAAACGCGTCAGGGATGACTCCAATGTTGCCATCATTTTATTGAAGTGCGCTTTATTTTCAACTTACATGTAAGTGCAACTTTTAATTAAATGTAAACTGATTTTTTGACGGTATTACACTATGGCGTCCCCTCTTTTCCCTTTTACGTTTACATGTGACCTTCACTAACGGATGACCATCTCCTGCATTTCCTGAGCGAGAGACCTTCCAGTTCTCCCCAGGTTATGGTATTAAGATCATTCGTGGACCCCTTCCTGAAGCAACTCCACACCGTGGTTTCCAGTCTATACCAATCCTGATCGACTCTGGAAATATATATTTCGCAGAGTCCACACGTTCCGGTAAGCCTGCATCCGCACTGGTGACGGGATATTTCTTCATTTGGAAATTTACTTATATTCACTTATTTTTTGAAGATTTCATCTCACTTTCCAATTTTGAACTTTGTATCCACTCATCACTTGGTTCATCTTGGACATTTACATATTTGTTTATGACATTTGTATCTTTCTACACATGTGCATTTCATATTGTTGTATATTGATCACGCACGGTTTTTGACTTTATTGTCATACCTTTTTAGTATCAGAGCGCTACACTTTTTTGTCCATATAAAAGTCTCCAATACACATCCCACAGACTTTTCAACACCGGTCTGACATAATTAACATGACCTAATTAATACACCTGAGAAGTCAGACGTTATGACTCTCACCTGCTATTCACATCACATATTATCATCAATAGACTTTTCACACAAAACAGTGTCATTAGCATCACACAATGAAAGGTCTGTAGAAGCAGAAGCAGACCTAATTAACACCTCAAAGTTAGACATTTGACCTTTACAGACTTAATTAGTACAATAGACACAAAACAGTATTAGCATCACACAATGGAATGTCTTTCAGAAGCCAGACTCAATTAACACCTCAACAGTCTATTGACCTGTTCATAAGGAACAACTTGTAATATTTCAAGATATCCTGCAAAACATGAATTATCAGTAATGTCCCATCTCATGTAATTCATAATATCATTCCTCAGTCATCCTATGCCCCTATCGGACATAGGATGACCCTAGACCCAAGAGTCATTGCTGAAGCTGGCACAGGAGTACCCCACATCCTTCAAAAGTCTCTGGGTGTCACAGGCCATTCCTGGTTAAGCTGGCACATACAGAATTGAAAAAAACTGTCTGACCACTATCAGCTGCACAATTACTTTATTTATTTTAATAAGTTGTTCCTACACTCCAATTCATTCCTATAGGAAATCTGTTCTCTGAGTGACAGCTTGCGAGCACCATGAATATGACTTTCCTAAACAATGAATGAGGCTGGCATGTGCAGTATGAAAAGTCCCCTTTCATTTGAAAGATTGTGCCCCTCCAAGCAGGTCACACAGTTAAATAACAGATGTATCAGGGTTGTAAACAATCTGGTGGGCAATACTCAGGGGGGCAAAGGCAACTTATTACAGGTATATGTGTCCTTTAAACAACATGTAACAGGGAAAAGTATAGCCAAGAAGTACCAGATTTCAAATAATGTTCTGGCTGTAGTACTTTTTGTCAGAGCCCTACCAGTGTTACCAAAATATATAGACAGACAACAAAAGTATGAGAATAGTAGGTACAACCAGGGGCGGACTGACAACTCATGAGGCCCCCGGGCAATAGGAGATTATGGGGCCCCTGGGCAATAGGAGATTATGGGGCCCCCAGGCAATAGATTATTGGGCCACACAGTAAACACACACACACACATACAGTATACATACACAGTATATACACACACACATATACAGTATACATACACAGACACACAATATACACACACACACACACACACACAGTATACACACACACAGAATACACATACACACACTGAAAAGGTACTGGTGAGGTGGGGCAGCTATAATCTTGGGATTTTTTTTTTAAAACACAGATTTTTACATACTGTCCCTGGTTTTACTATGGCTGGCAACCCTGATGGGGCCCCCTAGTGACATGGGCCCCTTAGGCAGTGCCCAAGAGCCCGAATAGTCAGTCCGCCCCTGGGTACAACCCATCCATCATCCTCCAGTACTCAATGCATATATGTCTCGCCCAGGCGTCTAGAATGCCTCAAAGCCTATGTACATACTAATTTTGATAAAACCTTTATTTTGAGGGGTTCTATAGGATGGTTATTGTATTGCAACATGTATAGTCAGACATCTTAAAAGTCAAATCTCTGATGCTAAAAAAATGTGCTGGACCAAATTCTAAAAGTAGTTTGGATATCCTGATGGACCAAATTATTGGATACACAAAAATGCCTCAAATATACACAGTGATCCTTTTTGTACTCCCAAATCCTGCAACACTAAATGACTTACAGACCTCTATAAAAACACTTTTTTGAACACCCAGGCATGTACAAAGCACTATAATTGGAAATACGACAGCTAGACTGTTCAACATATACTACCTGAAGGTAGCCATATACATGAGAAGCCCAATGTGTGAGAAAATCACACATTGCCCACATTTATGCACACATGGAGGGATCTCCTCTGATGGCTATTGCATTGAAGCAGCTACAACATGTGTGACTGCAGACACTGTGCTGATAGGGAAAACTGTGGCGCAAATGTTGGCCAAATTCAAGAACTGTAGGAAACAGAACTCAAGCTCTACTACTCAGTTAAACATACGTTGCTGTAAACCGGTGCTCCTGGCTGGGATTATCACTCCCAAAACATAAGTCCATGATGAGTACAAGCCGGCTACTTGGTAAGTTCCAAAATCCAAATCTTTATTAGCTACATGTTAAAAACACAGTGGATACAGCTAATGTGTCTCAGCCATAGTTGACTAAATCATAGCATGACATGCTAATTTCAAGTACTGCTTGAAATTAGAGCCTTGCATGGTTAGCTTTAAGGTGACTCACAGGATTCACAGGCCTTGGAGAGGGAGGGTAGGTAGGTTTGACATCAACTTTTCTTCAGCTCAATATTTGCATATCAGTGGACTGCAGGTTTTAGGGGTCCTGAGGGGGGCCCAGGAATGGTTTTTAAGCTTTGTTACACTTGCTGTGTAATAATGATTTACTTCAATTTGAAAGGTTAACATTAATGGGCATAGTTCATGAAAGAATTATGAAGGATATAACTGGTTGTACATGCGAGTTGCCTGCCTTTGCCTAGTTTCAGTACTTTTGATCGGCAAACATAGAAAATTAAAGTCAGAGAAATGTCGTAATTCTTTATTTCTATACTTGTTTCTGGAAATTGATTCAGAAATAACTGAAGTCATAGCAGGGCCATGGGAGGCAGAGAACTAGCTTTCTCAGAAGAAGAGGTTAGAAATGGCAGCCCCCACATTTCTCCCATGACAGCTCCACTTCAAAAAGCACATACTGTAAGATTACTTGTGGATTGATATGATGTTCATATAATATTTGGACAGCTGAATCTTCAACTCATCCAACACAATTCAGCAAAATAATTGAACCTTTTCATCATACGAAGAGTCAGTGTACTGCTCACAAATTGGATTTACAATTAGATTAATGGTAAAGAATGCCAACTATTTAAATGTATTATATTTCATGTTTTAGGATGCCCAACTTTAAGAAAATTAATTATTTTTTTAATATACAGTATTATAATAATCAGCCATATATCAGTAATATACTTTTATGAAGCACAAACTGATACCAAACTTGCTTTTTTTCAGCAAACTTTGTTTTAGCCTTAAATTTAGCAGTATAATACTCCTATTGGTAGCTATAGGTTATATAATTTACTCAATGTACTGTAATGTGGATTAATTGTTTATAGTCACTTGTGTGTCCACCAAACTCTGCATTTGCTTCTTTGTTGTAAGCGGCCAGGATTATTAGTCTGAGTAAACAGCTCTATTGATTCAGTTGAAGTCATACTAAAAACCCCGAAGCAACCAATTATAACAATTATGTCTTATCCTGAGACAAACCCTTACATGGCAAATTGCAACCATAGTCTTGCTGGATCAATACCTAAATTCATCTCTGATCAATAAAGAATCATTTAGATCGCGTTTCTTGCTACATGTTTGCATTAACATGCTTGCTATGAGCAGCCTGTAGGTCAATAAACCCATATGGTCCCTAGGCAAGAAAGAATCATTTAGACATTTTAGGTTTTGCTACTGGTTAAACTAGACTTTTTCAATTTAAGCTACAAGACAAACTGTTTTAGGAAAAGAGAATCTAAATAAAAACTCTTCTATTAGCCAGCTACATGTTTACTGTGCTATAATAAAATGTGTAAAATGCATTTTGCTTACCATGCTGCCCCTTTCTGTTTCAGCCTAAATTATGCTTGGACGGGCTACTACAGAAAGCTTAACTATATACTATATTTTATTTATTCATGTTATGAATATATAACTGGGTTAAAGAGGGGTGTTTAATATATGCCCAGATATACCTGTATGCCCAGCACTTTGCTTTATCTGCTGATTGGATCTATTGGATTTGATGGATACATTGCAGTGCAGGTTTCTGGCACCAGTATGGTTAGCATCAGTATATTCATAGTTTCAGGGCAGCCATCAGAAATTGTTGGGCCCCTTACACAGCTTTTTGCTTGGGCCCCCCGAGCCTGACCACGAACATTCCCCAGGGCTTGTCGATGGGCCATCCCACCAAATTTGCACACCGTCCACCTCATCTGTATGCAGTCAGCCCCCCCAATCCTGTATATTTGTCAACCCCCTCCTCAATCCTGTATATTTGTCAGCCCCCCAATCCTGTATATTTGTCAGCCTCCCCTCAATCCTGTATATATGCCAGCCCCACCCCCCCACACACACCTATATATATGCCAGCCCCCACACCTGTATATATTTCAGCCCCCCCACACCTGTATATATGGAAGCCCCCCCTAACACCTGTATATATGTCAGTCTATTTACACAAACAGCCCCCCTCCCTTTCCTTCACAGCCCCTACTTGTAAAGGAAATCTTCCTACCTAATCCTAGCTTGTTTTCACAAAGCTGACATGTTGCTGAGACAGAGGAGCACAGTGCAGGCAGCTCACACGAGGGGTGCACATACACACAGTAGCCAGAGGTGGCAGTAAAGAGCTTGATGTTTGAGCTTAAGGACACAGAGAGCAGCAGAAGCTGCAAGATCGCTTCTATAGTGTACAACGCGGCTCCCCTTCACATTTCCTGCCTTCTTCTGGCCTTGGTGGGCCCCTTAGGTCCAGGGGCCCTTTACAGTTGTATCGGATGTACCCCCCTGATGGCGGTCCTGCATAGTTTCCATATTACAGCATTTTGACATAATTATTTTGTTGACCGCCATACTTGCGTTTAGACTTAAGAACATATCTGAGGTTTAGGGCTAGGATTAGGTTAGGAATGGGTGAAGGGGTTGGTGAAGGTTCTGTGTTCTTATTTTTGAGTTCAAATGAAATTGTACATAAAGCAAAATCTTATTTAGTTCTGGGCAAACTGTAAAATGATTAGAACCCCTTGCATATTTTTATTGCTTACTGTGGCCACATTGAGAAAATTTGCAATTTTTATGGGAACAGAAAATGGTAGAAAATAATACATTTTGTAGTTCTTGCCAGAAAAAGAGTACATGGGAAATCTTTTAGTGGAGACACTTGTTCTGATGACAACAGCCTATGAGAGAATTTTTCATAATTTAGAAAGATTTTCTCTCATTTCCTGTTCTGTCTCCTTAGAGACAGCTTAGAGAGGCTACAACCAATGAGGCCTGAGGTAGCTGGGTAAGTGGTCTGCAGCCAGGGGAGAGGCCCACCACTATTATAACCAGTGTGTGGGAAGCCTAATAGCATGCAGCATCTCCAGAAGACCCAGATACTGTGGGAAACCTCTTCCCAACTTCTACCACAGTACTGTAGTCCTGCAAGATGGCAGCCCTGTGTCCTTGGGCCTTGGTTCCCTTGGTTAACCTGCGTTACCAGAACTACCCTGGACTTTACGGAGATGGATGCTGTTTATGAGGATAAACACAAGTAACTTTGTTCTGAACTGTTTTACTGAAGCAGTGATTCTCAGCTAGACTTTCTGTTACTATAGAGTCTTAGACAATACACAATATTACACAATATTATATATTCTGCAGATAATATGAGGTCAAATCTTAAGAGTTTCACTTTGTATGCAATCAGGCAGGCCCTTACACTACATGGTGTTGGTAAATCTGAAGACAAAAATCTGCAGAAAACCTAATAGTGTGTATGGGACCTTCTAGAGCAGTGATGGCGAACCTTGGCACCCCAGATGTTTTGGAACTACATTTCCCATGATGCTCATGCAATCTGCAGTGTAGTGGAGCATCATGGGAAGTGTAGTTCCAAAACATCTGGGGTGCCAAGGTTCGCCATCACTGTTCTAGAGACTATGCAATGCAACCACATGATGATTTAGTTACAGAGACACGGGCCCTTAGAACATACTTTTTTGTTTTTAATAAAATTCTATTACAAAATGGCTTGTGTGAATATTTGTGTGTGTGTATGTGATGCAAATTGTTATTAAAAGTTGTGGTTTTCTTTCTTTGGATGGTTGAGGATAGAATATGTTTTTTAGTTCTAATAAACATGAATGAAAAACAAAATGTGTCTTTAAACTCTCTTTTAACGTTTGTTGTTTTGCTTTATAGAGTTATTTGAGGATTATTTCATGTTTTATATTTAATTGGTGTAATGCAAATGGTATGCCTAATAGAGTTCCTGTGGTGTAAAAAAAAAAAAAAAAGATGAGCTTTTTGAAAAGCATACATTCAGTAAAATATTATAATAATTTTACCTAAGTAATCCTCCAAAGCAACACTTGGAGGATTTCTTAGTTAATTACTAGGTATTGGAGGGTAGGGTTTGCGGGGACAGTCCCCGGATTAAGGACACTGTCCCCGGACCAAGTCTGTCCCCTTTTTTTCCCACTGGATTGGATTTGAACAGGGGCTGGGGCAATTTCAAAGAAAGTCTGTGCAGAATAAAAAAAAAAAAAAACAATTCTAAATTACACCCTGCCGCTCCGCCACTAGCTTAGGGGGTGTAATTTTTTCCATTATCTGTGCCCCTTTCTGATTATCGTGTGCTGGTTGGAGCGGAGTGATTATTTCTTCAGTTTCAGGTGCATGCCCATTCAGCTCCGCTCACATGTTCTTTTGCCTTGGCTCAAGTCCTGGCCAGCCGCCTGCCTGTTTATCTCCTTTCCTTCCCTGGCATAGTGATCTTCACTGCCAGAGCCCTTCCTACATCTTTTCTGGGTATGTGAGGCATGGGGCCTTCACTATGTATGTGGACCTGAGTGGCCAATCATCAGTCCTCCTGAACACTGTCAGATGGTGGGTGTCATGTCCCCTGCTTAGGTTCTCAAAATCTTTTGACGCATTAGCTTGAACAGTTGGGACTGCTGCAGCGTCGAGGCAGTGAGGGAGCATTACTAGGTTAGAAAACATGTCTGGGGGGTAGGGATGAGCTGAACACCCCCATTCGGTTCGCACCAGAACCTTCGAACGGACTGAACGTTCGTGCGAACATTTAGAACCCCATTGACGTCTATGGGACTCGAACGTTCGAATTCAAACGTGCTAATTTTAAAGCCTAATATGCAAGTTATTGTCATAAAACGTCTTTGAGAACCCGGGTCTTGCCCCAGGGAACATGTATCAATGGAAAAAAAAGTTTTAAAAAAGGGGTTTTTTTTCAGGACTCTTGAAAAAACAACCGTTTTTAAAACTTTTTTTCCATTAATACATGTTCCCTCGGGCAAGACCCGGGTTCTCAAAGACGTTTTCACAGGCATACTATAGACACCTAGCAGGTACAATATTTAAAGGAATTTTTCATTTTTTTTTTTTTTTAATTTAAGCATCATTAAAATCACTGCTCCAGAATCTTTAGGTGCAAACTACAGAGCACGCGGCCAGTACACACCAGTAGTCCCCTGAAGAAGTCACGTGGAGTGTGACATAACGCCGTAGGGAGATTGAGGCCGACAGCGCAGACCGGGAGCAGCGGAGGGCACAGTAAGACAGTGTGATTACACTTGCTTTATTTATTTTAATTGTAAGAGTCCAATTTTTTACAATACATTAAAGGTTTACCGAAAATACTACACTATAATAGTCTCCTCTCCTCCTTTTGGGTTTGGGCTGGAGCGATCCCCCACCGCCCCCCTCCCCACATTTCAGCTACCAATTTCAGGACACCGGATCGTGGAGATCAGTGCACCATTCGTTTGGATACTCCATAGATGCAACGAGGCTGACATTACTTACTGTGGCCACATTGAGAAAATTTGCAATTTTTATGGGAACAGAAAATGGTAGAAAATAATACATTTTGTAGTTCTTGCCAGAAAAAGAGTACATGGGAAATCTTTTAGTGGAGACACTTGTTCTGATGACAACAGCCTATGAGAGAATTTTTCATAATTTAGAAAGATTTTCTCTCATTTCCTGTTCTGTCTCCTTAGAGACAGCTTAGAGAGGCTACAACCAATGAGGCCTGAGGTAGCTGGGTAAGTGGTCTGCAGCCAGGGGAGAGGCCCACCACTATTATAACCAGTGTGTGGGAAGCCTAATAGCATGCAGCATCTCCAGAAGACCCAGATACTGTGGGAAACCTCTTCCCAACTTCTACCACAGTACTGTAGTCCTGCAAGATGGCAGCCCTGTGTCCTTGGGCCTTGGTTCCCTTGGTTAACCTGCGTTACCAGAACTACCCTGGACTTTACGGAGATGGATGCTGTTTATGAGGATAAACACAAGTAACTTTGTTCTGAACTGTTTTACTGAAGCAGTGATTCTCAGCTAGACTTTCTGTTACTATAGAGTCTTAGACAATACACAATATTACACAATATTATATATTCTGCAGATAATATGAGGTCAAATCTTAAGAGTTTCACTTTGTATGCAATCAGGCAGGCCCTTACACTACATGGTGTTGGTAAATCTGAAGACAAAAATCTGCAGAAAACCTAATAGTGTGTATGGGACCTTCTAGAGCAGTGATGGCGAACCTTGGCACCCCAGATGTTTTGGAACTACATTTCCCATGATGCTCATGCAATCTGCAGTGTAGTGGAGCATCATGGGAAGTGTAGTTCCAAAACATCTGGGGTGCCAAGGTTCGCCATCACTGTTCTAGAGACTATGCAATGCAACCACATGATGATTTAGTTACAGAGACACGGGCCCTTAGAACATACTTTTTTGTTTTTAATAAAATTCTATTACAAAATGGCTTGTGTGAATATTTGTGTGTGTGTATGTGATGCAAATTGTTATTAAAAGTTGTGGTTTTCTTTCTTTGGATGGTTGAGGATAGAATATGTTTTTTAGTTCTAATAAACATGAATGAAAAACAAAATGTGTCTTTAAACTCTCTTTTAACGTTTGTTGTTTTGCTTTATAGAGTTATTTGAGGATTATTTCATGTTTTATATTTAATTGGTGTAATGCAAATGGTATGCCTAATAGAGTTCCTGTGGTGTAAAAAAAAAAAAAAAAGATGAGCTTTTTGAAAAGCATACATTCAGTAAAATATTATAATAATTTTACCTAAGTAATCCTCCAAAGCAACACTTGGAGGATTTCTTAGTTAATTACTAGGTATTGGAGGGTAGGGTTTGCGGGGACAGTCCCCGGATTAAGGACACTGTCCCCGGACCAAGTCTGTCCCCTTTTTTTCCCACTGGATTGGATTTGAACAGGGGCTGGGGCAATTTCAAAGAAAGTCTGTGCAGAATAAAAAAAAAAAAAAACAATTCTAAATTACACCCTGCCGCTCCGCCACTAGCTTAGGGGGTGTAATTTTTTCCATTATCTGTGCCCCTTTCTGATTATCGTGTGCTGGTTGGAGCGGAGTGATTATTTCTTCAGTTTCAGGTGCATGCCCATTCAGCTCCGCTCACATGTTCTTTTGCCTTGGCTCAAGTCCTGGCCAGCCGCCTGCCTGTTTATCTCCTTTCCTTCCCTGGCATAGTGATCTTCACTGCCAGAGCCCTTCCTACATCTTTTCTGGGTATGTGAGGCATGGGGCCTTCACTATGTATGTGGACCTGAGTGGCCAATCATCAGTCCTCCTGAACACTGTCAGATGGTGGGTGTCATGTCCCCTGCTTAGGTTCTCAAAATCTTTTGACGCATTAGCTTGAACAGTTGGGACTGCTGCAGCGTCGAGGCAGTGAGGGAGCATTACTAGGTTAGAAAACATGTCTGGGGGGTAGGGATGAGCTGAACACCCCCATTCGGTTCGCACCAGAACCTTCGAACGGACTGAACGTTCGTGCGAACATTTAGAACCCCATTGACGTCTATGGGACTCGAACGTTCGAATTCAAACGTGCTAATTTTAAAGCCTAATATGCAAGTTATTGTCATAAAACGTCTTTGAGAACCCGGGTCTTGCCCCAGGGAACATGTATCAATGGAAAAAAAAGTTTTAAAAAAGGGGTTTTTTTTCAGGACTCTTGAAAAAACAACCGTTTTTAAAACTTTTTTTCCATTAATACATGTTCCCTCGGGCAAGACCCGGGTTCTCAAAGACGTTTTCACAGGCATACTATAGACACCTAGCAGGTACAATATTTAAAGGAATTTTTCATTTTTTTTTTTTTTTTAATTTAAGCATCATTAAAATCACTGCTCCAGAATCTTTAGGTGCAAACTACAGAGCACGCGGCCAGTACACACCAGTAGTCCCCTGAAGAAGTCACGTGGAGTGTGACATAACGCCGTAGGGAGATTGAGGCCGACAGCGCAGACCGGGAGCAGCGGAGGGCACAGTAAGACAGTGTGATTACACTTGCTTTATTTATTTTAATTGTAAGAGTCCAATTTTTTACAATACATTAAAGGTTTACCGAAAATACTACACTATAATAGTCTCCTCTCCTCCTTTTGGGTTTGGGCTGGAGCGATCCCCCACCGCCCCCCTCCCCACATTTCAGCTACCAATTTCAGGACACCGGATCGTGGAGATCAGTGCACCATTCGTTTGGATACTCCATAGATGCAACGAGGCTGACATTACTCTTATGTGCCTAATACACAGATCCGGGAGGTGAGAGTTTTGGGAGACAGGTGGAGGATCACCATTATGGTTCAATACTACAACTAAACCAGGGGTGGACCGGAAATTTGGACTGTCAGGAGGTTCTTTACCCTCTCATCCATAGGAATAATTACACAATTTATTATCTTCACTTTTTTGCATTATTGAACCATTTCCATCACGGACATTGATGGCCAAGGAGGCACGTGTTGCACTTTTATATAGAGTCGTTGCATTTAGCAACAGCTCACGTTTTTTGTTTTACGTCACTGTTTGGCACAGGAGCACTTTACATTTGATATTTATATTTATTTATATTGATATTAATATTTATCCATATATATTTTAATCTACACGTTTGTATTATATTGCCTGAGAGATTTATCAGCACCACGTCACATGGTGTTAGCACTATCTGTATGTATGTATTGACTTTAGCGCTAATCATTTATTTATGCATATTTATGCATATCCATTTTTATGTTCGGTGAACGTTACAAGATTCAGCAGCTTTGGTTGTTTATTGTATCTCTACACATTTATCCACTTACTCACAGTAGCGCGAGAGATTCACTTTATTTACACCAAGTACTGTAGCTTTAGGTGCAAACTACAGAGCACACGGCCAGTATACACCAAGTACCTTTAGGTGCAAACTACAGAGGACACAGGCAATAAACCACGTAAGAATACTGCAGCTAGCACAATCAGTAAATTAGGAAGAACTGATCTAGCTAAACTATACAGTGTATAAATATATGTACAACACCTGGGATGTACAGTATATATATCCTCTACACACTGTAACATTAACTGACTAGCCTGCCTGCCTGTTCTATCTACCTGCAAAATATGACGCTCTCTCTGTCCTCTCTTAACCACCGCAACACACTACACAAGGCCGACCTGCAGGCGGCCTTTTATAGTGTGGGGCGTGTACTAAACCCCCTGAGCCATAATTGGCCAAAGCCACCCTGGCTTTGGCCAATTATGGCTCTCCGTTTTTTGAAAGCTGTGATTGGCCAAGCATGCGGGTCATAGTGCATGCTTGGCCAATCATCAGCCAGCGATGCCACAGTGAATTATGGTCTGTGAAACGTAACTCGAATTTGGTGCGAAAGACCCGTTTTGTTCGTATTTCGACGAACGATCGAACATACGACGTTCAAGTCGATCATGAGTTTGACTCGAATATGAAGCTCATCCCTACTGGGGGGTGGAGTGTGTACTAACAGCGTGACAGTGTCTGTTTAACAATATACTATTCAGTAAGCAAAGACAATATGTAAAGTTCATTAAAGCATAAAACCAGCTAGAAATAACTACATTTGAAATCTGGCTCTTATAGTTTTCTGAACTATGGCCGTGTTCATTGCTACTTGCACTGCTTAGTGTAATAAACCAATGTGTGCTATTGTAATGCAGCTAAAAAAAATAAAACATTTGGGTGTTACAAAATCTGTCTTGAGCATGTAAAATGGAGATTTGAGCTCCTTTTTTCTACAAACAAGCATGCATTCAGACAATGTGTATCACCAGTTCTTTCTCTAAAAACTTTTGTACGCGGCAGGCAATCTGGAGACATGGGTTGTCGATTAGGTTTCCCATAAATGATTCTACCTCTGCAGCCCTAGAACTGCCGGTTTATCCTAATGAAGTGGGATTTTTCTTGCTGTGATAGGCTGCTACTGTCAACTTCAAAGGAGATAAAAAGAGCGTGTACCCCCACTTCCCTCAAGAGAATCCTGGAGATATGCTTTGAATTAACTGTGCTTTTCATTTCTCCCCCCCTTTCTATACATGAAAGGCAGACTTACCAGTTTTTGTACTGTACTAACTGAGAAGATCTTCCCCTCCTTCCGCCTGCGTATCAATCACTCTGTTTCTCCAAGAGATTTGAGAGTGTGCAAGGAAAGTAAATTAGCTTCTGAACACTTGACGCTGCAATTAGGAAAACCTTGTAAATATTCCACTTAGAAAAGATTGTGCAAAGGAAAGCCGCAGCACTCTCTGTAAATACAGGATGGGGAGCTGTAGCACTTACTGGAAATGGATTGACTATTAAATAAGTCATTAATGTGTAAGGGCTACTCTTTACTCTCTCAATGCGTCACCTTGCTGCTTCTTTCAATTCAGAAATGGAAATATTAAGTGACATTTGAAAGTCATGGGACAACATGTATTAAAATACCCGTAAGGGGTACGTACAGATTTTTAGCCCTTTTCTTCCCACCAAAGTGGGTAATTGAGATTCTGTTCTATGATTGGTGGATATCTTTCTCCAAACAGGAAAAAGGTTGCCAATTCGTGGGAGAAAGAGGAGATTCTGCAAAGGCAGCTGGAGGGAGATGATTCTTTAGGGCTCGTCTAAGACCCCTTTGACACTGGGGCCACAGTTCGCGGCACTTTACTGCTGTTTAAGCAGTGCTTTTCGGCTGCTAGCACAGTGCTTTTACCCCAGAGATGGGGTTAAAAACTCTTGTGCTGCGGTCATTCAGGAGCGCTGCCCATTCATTCCAATGCTCCCAACCCACCCCAAAGATGCTGCTTGCAGGACTTTTTGTAAAGTCCCACAAGCACACCGCCTGAGTGTGAAAAGACACACTGGAATGAATGGGAGGTGGTTTTCAGGTGCCTAGCAGAGGCTATTTCCAGCACTAAAGTGCCTGAAAATCGCCTCAGTGTGAAAGGGGTCTTAGTGTTTGAAACATTTCATATTTCCTTATAACTAATCATGTGCAAGCAAAAATGCTGTTTTTTAAATTTCCTTGCACGTGATTGGGAATTGTCAAAGTGAAGGTTTACCTCATTTACTAAGCTCTGGAGCAACTGCGCTTGCACAGTCTATTTGCTTTTAGTAAATCAACCCCAATATCTCCTAAACGTGCGCCATTTAGGAGATATTTACTGTGTACTGCACCGATGATGTCAGCGCATGCGCTTTGAAGACACGGCCCTCCCTATCGTTTCTTCACTTGCAAGTGCCGTGGCTGGTGGCTCCCGCGTACATGCAAGGGAGTGACGTCACGCGACTCTGGCCAGAATCCGCTGTCCCGGAAGGAAGAGGGGGTTACTTCCTCTTTAAGTACTAATGTTTATTTATTTATTTATTAATTATATTTATTGAATATATAATTGTGTTAATAAGTGTTTTTGTTTGCATCTGTTTGATGTTCAACATTAAGCCCTGATTTGCATCTATGCAGCTTTAAAGTCAAACGACTTTGACAGCCGACTATCCTGTTTGACTTAATTTCGGCTTGCTGACACTGCGACTTTGCGACCTAAGTCGCACCGATAGAGCGGTTCCCTTGCTGGTAATAGTGTGCAACTTTGAACTCCCAAGTTGCATGACAAGTTGCACTGGTGTGAACTAGGGCTAAGGGAAAACTCCATCCAACACAACACTGTAATTTGGTCAAGAAATAAGGGGAAATCTACCAAAGAGAGCTACAGCCAGCAATAAAAACCTGGTAAGAATTACTTCCAATATCTGGAATGTATCTCATCTGTGCAGGAAGTAACTGTGTACTAGTGAATCCATTTGGTAATTCTCTTTCATTAGTTCACTGCATTATGTGATTTGGCAAGGTGGAAAACACTTCTAGTCTCTGGAACAAAGGTGGACTTCAAGTTCCCTATATTGGAATACACATTTGTCATGGAATGCTGCAAAGACTAATAGAAAGGGTTTGTTCTGCACTTCTAGCTTTTTATTATGAGTGTTCATGATGGCATTCTGGTGATACAGGATACAGGTCATACCCTTGGGAATGCGATTCTGATGACAGCATCTACACAAGTGAGACCGTGAGATGAATCTCCTTTAATAATAAATGCATCTATGTCTGTGTTTCTTGTTTGTTTCTTGCTGTTTATTTCTGTCTCCTTGAGAAAGGGGTCCTTTGTGACCCCAAAACATCAGTGGTTTGTGTTTCTTGACTCTGTAATTATGGCTCATAGAATTTGACCTCATTAAAATTGTAAAACGAATTTACTTTTAGTGCTGGCATTTTTGGTTGAATATCAATATAAACCTGACAATGGGCCAGATTCAGGTACAATTGCGCCCGTGTAACGTAAGCTGTTTACGTTACACCGCCGCAAGTTTTCAGTTTTAGTGCCCGATCCACAAAGCACTTACCTGGAAACTTGCGGCGTCCGTAAATACGTCCGGCACAAGGCGGTCCAAATCGAATGGGCGGGTACAATTTAAACTAGGCGCCGGACCTACTGCACATGCTCCGTTTCTAAATTCCCACCGTGCTTTGCGCGAACTGACGTCATTTTTCCGATCGGCGATGTGCGTTACGCAAACGACTTGAAATTTTAAATTTCAATGCGGGAACGACGGCCATACTTTAGACAGCAATACGTTTGCTGTCTAAAGTTAAGGCACCCAAAACGACGACTAACTTAGCGACGGGAAACTAGACTAGCGGCGACGTAGCGAACGCGAAAAACCGCTGTGGATCGCCGTAACTCCTAAATTGCATACCCGACGCTGGTTTACGACGCTAACTCCCCCCAGCGGTGGCCGCGGTACTGCATCCTAAGATCCGACAGTGTAAAACAATTACACCTGTCGGATCTTAGGGATATCTATGCGTAACTGGTTCTATGAATCAGTCGCATAGATACTCTGAGAGATACGACGGAGTATCTGAGATACTCCGTCGTATCTCCTTTGTGAATCTGGGCCAATGTTTCTAATACTTTTACAGTCTATTCAAAACTGCAAAAATGCTGCAGTTCTACCATAAAACAAACCTATACACACTTTGCACAGTTACAAATTATAAACAAGCTGAAAAAGTATTTAAAACAAGTGCTTATTCACCTCACTAGGCATTGTGGAAAAGCTGATCTTCAAAGTTCACAACAGAGGCAATGAAATCATAACTTCTTCCACTTTTAATTTTCTGTAGAGAGAAGTGAATTGATAGCCTACCAGCATGTTATTGTAAACACACAGAAAGTGAGTTAGATATTAGGCCTCGTACACACAACCGAGTAACTCGTCGGGCGAAACACATCATTTTCCTCGTCGAGTTCCTTGTTAGGCTTGTCGAGGAACTCGACAAGCTTGCTTTGCGTACACATGGTCAAGACAAAATCTCCTCGTTCTCAAACGCGGTGACTACAACAAATACAACGGCAGGGGAAGTTCAAATTCCACTTGCACAACTCTTGGGGCTGCTTTTGCTAATCTCATGTGTTTGTGTGTTAAGTAAAAGTTTGTTAAGAGACGATTTGCACTTTACAGTCTGTTACAGCTTGAAAAATGTGCTATCTCCATGACAAATGCTACTTTTACTCCCGTCTCATATTTTATTCTGAGCAAGCACGGGTTTCTTAGCATACACACGCTCGAGTTTCTCGTCGGAAACCAGCCCGACGAGGAACACGACGAGCCAATTTGAGACTCCCGTCGAGGAAAAAGAGAACTTGCCCTCTTTTTTGCTTGTCGAGTTCCTCGACAGTTTCCTCGATGAAAAATGTACACACGACCAGTTTCCTCGGCAAAAAAGCTCTCCCACCAAGTTTCTTGATGGATTCTGCCGAGGAAACTGGTCGTGTGTACGAGGCCTCAGGCTTTGTTCACACTAGCTGTTTTAAATCTGGGTTTGCTGTACTATTCTCTTCTGTCACTGGGTGGCACTGTTGCCAGTGACATTGGATTGACAAGGGCATAGTGAAGCCAGAGTATGAGTGGATGAGTTGTCTCGGCCAATTGGCAGGGGTCTTTAGCCCCTTGGTCTGCTGGGAGAGCCTACTTATTTCTTCTATCTTGCATTACACCCACTATACCTCGTAACCCACTCTGCAAGGAAGAATGTCAGCTCTCCCTGATTCTGGAGAAGCTTTAAAAATAAAACCTAGAAGCTGATTGGTTACTATGAACAGCTGCATCAGATTCTGTGTGCACCAGTTTTAGTAAATCTCCCCCTATGTTTTGCAGTGCAGTAAGTTGTACTAGGCAAAAATGCAGACGTGCTCTATGTTTTTGCAACACCAAAAAAAATAAAAAATATGGCAGGTGCAAGCCACAAATCAAGAGAGTACCTACAGATAGGGACGGTTGTTCAAGCCTGGGCGCATGAGACTGCACTACACTGTGCATTACACACTCCTGACTCCTGTGCTCTTTTCGTTTTGTACTCTTGCCTCCTATTGTTTGTTATACACTCCTGGCCACTGCATTCTGAGCATTAAGTACTCCTGGACCCTCCTCTGTGTGTGTCTTGTACTCCTAAACCCAGCACTATTGGCAGCTCTCTCTATATTACATACTCCTGACCCTCAATCTGCCACTGATTGCAGCACTCTGTGTGTTACAAAAATCTGATCATCGGACTCTGTGCATTGCACACACTTGACCCCTGCACTCTGCCTTACAAACTCTGTCACTATATACACTACATTGTGTCATTAATACTTTTAACCAAAGTGTTTATTGTCCCAACAGTTGCTGATTGCTATTTGAATGACATTCAGCTTATAGGTAGGCTCAGACAAAGTGTTAGGTCTCTGTTTAGTTTCAGTGTACACAACACCATATGTAATGGAAGAGGTTTTTTATTTTTTATGATTGTGCTGAGGTTTATATGTGTCTGTGCAGCTCAGCAATCAAAGCGTATTTTAGAGGTACAAGTAAGCTCAGGTTTCGTTTAACCATGACCCTTAAGCCCCCCGGTTAAGTTTGATCACACCCACTTTTTTTTACCATGGCACACATAGTATGCCAGTGGTTCTCAACCTCAGTCCTTAAGTACCCCCAACAGCCATGTTTCCAGCTTTTCCTTTATCTTGCACAGGTGCTTTAAATCAATGGCTTGGTATTTTGGACAGTATTTTATCTAGGAAATTACCAAAATATGGCCTGTTGAACTTGAGGACTGAGGTTGAGAACCACTGTATTACGCCACAGGATACTATATTCCTGGAGTGTCCCTCATTCTAAAGTTCTAAAGTTGGGAGGTATAGATACAAGGATTATCATAGTATAACACTCTTGCTGGTTATATTGTACATTTTATTTATAGACGTCTGTACCGAAAAGAGAGACAGCCGAGAAAGAAAGAGTGTCAGAGAGGGTCAGTTGAGAGCAATGCTTTTGATGAACAATGTGCCAAGCCATCATGTACATTGATACTGGCTTAAATTACTTTGTTAGGCCGGCCATACATGGTGCAAAAGTTCTTTCTGCAGCCACGGGTTGCAGAAAATAAATTTGCTTGGTTCCCCCATCAACACAGAAAGTGTTGATGTGGGAATACCTTCTGCCATCCCTCTGCCATTCCCTCTGCCATTCTGCCATCCTTCTTTGTATTCTCCCAGCAGGGAGCCATCCCCACTAGGAAATGACAGTGATTATTGCTAGAAGCTATAGCAGCAGGTAAAACCCTGCATGCTGGTTGTTCCCAAGTTGATTGATCGATCAACTTGGTACATTTAGTCTGCCCATACACAGTTCGAATCTCCCGTTCCTGTAGAACCGGCTGAGATTTGAACCGTGTGTCCCCTGCCTTATGAAGGACAAACGCTGACAGGACACCTGAAAAGATATTAATGCCTCATACACACGACCGGTTTTCTGATAGGGAAAACTGCCATGAGACCTTTTGGCCGGGAAAACCGGTTGTGTGTATGCTCCATCGCAGTTTTCCCAAAATGAGAACCAGCTTTCTTTTTTCCCGTCAGGATTCCCGGTGGACTTTTTCTCGTTGGTAAAACCGGTCGTGTGTATGTTTTTCCGAGGGGAAAAAAACGTGCATGCTCAGAATCAATTATGAGACGGGAGCACTCATTCTGGTAAAACTAGCATTTGTAATGGACATAGCAAAAAGCAGCCCAAAGGGTGGTGCAGTTTTAATGGAACTTCCCCTTTATAGTCCCGTCGTAGGTGGTGTACGTCACCGCGCTTTGGACTGGCGGTATTTGGCCTGAACGTGTGTATGCAAGGCAGGCTTGAGAGGAATCCCGTCTGGAAAAACTTCGTTTTTTTTCCCTCCAGAGAAAAACTGTTGTGTGTACACGGCCTTAGAGATTAATAGAGGCTGCCATTACTGAACTCTCATTTAAGAATGTGAGTTTCTTGGCTGTCATTTTGATACTTTGATTTTAGTGCTGATCAAAAGATATAAATAATTCTGCCACTTTTTGACACTCATTTTTAACAATCTTGTTCCAGGACTGTGAGTAAAACTTAGGCGTTGTACGAAACGAAAGTCAGAAGTGAAAATTCACAAGACGAGCTGTCTGCAGATTTTTGGATCATTAGTACGGTTCTTTCGACAGCCAATTTGACTTTTCTGCCAGACAAAAGCTGGATGAGCGGACTAGTAAATTTTTAAAAAAAGGACAGCTCAACGTCTAATTTTCAGATGGTCAGTAATCCATCACACAAAAGTCAAAATACAAACACGCATGATCGGAACCAAGGAACGACCAGGAAGAGTTCGGTCCTGTAAACTACCGTTCGTATTCTAGATTAAACAAACAAAATTATGAAATGTCGAAATGCAGCGCATTTAATGGTATCTTCTTTAATGGTATAATAATAAAGCTGCTTTGCTGGTGATACTTATGTAGTTATGGCAAATGTATTTTTAAAGGCATTTGTTTTGTAGTGATATAAAGAATAATACTATTATGGGTGTTAGATTTTTTGGGGAAGTTACTACAACACCACCAGTTTTTAAGATCAAAGATACAACTATGTTGGGGTCCCTTGTTAATTTTCCATTGTGTTGTTTTTAATCTAACTGCCTACTTACTCCCAAACTGTCATTTGAAGAGAAACATGTAGCCAAGTATTATTCTACACAATTTTTTATTGCACAGGAAAAAAAAAAAAAACACAAATTTAATCAGAGACGCTATTTGCCATCCAGATATAAATAACTTAACAAAAAAGTACATTTCATGCCAAAAAAAAAAAAAAGGAAAATATAACAAAACAAAACATTAACAAAAAAACAAAAACACAAAATAATTGAAATGTTGGGTAGGAGTGAAAATCTGCAGACCAGCATGGTTGTTGGGGTTCTTGTGGCTGGTATTGCCACTGATCGGCATGCTTCTGTGGTGGGTGGGTTGGCTGTGGAGGTAGTGGAGGTGGGGCCGAAAAATCTGAAATGTGGGTGTTTTTCTAAATTTGACCCCTAATCCCCTTGTTGAAGAGCTGCAGGATGAGTTCCTCACATCTGCTCCTTTGCTCACTCCATCTGCCTTAATTCATTGGCTCTCACACAGCCTCATTTGGGTTAGTACAGAGCGCAGTTGAGGCCTGGCTAAAAAAGGAAGCTGTGGACTCCTCCAGATTTTTGGTCTTCCTGGCTCTTTTAGCAGCAGGATGTAGGGGAGGGACCTGCAACTCCGTCTGGTTACTGGCCGCTGGCTTCCCCAGACTGACACTTTCCTTTGTTTGAAAATTGGACATAATTAGAATCTTTTTTTTTGTTTTGGTCATCAATGACACACAATTTTGATCTCCTCACTGATGCAAATTGAATGTGGTGAATGTGGTCATTCTGACCCCAGCATTTTTCATTCTTGTTAAAATAATTTGGGCCACTACTGTGTATTGATATGGAAACCACTTTGTTAGGGCTGAAATATTTTCCCAATAAGGTATAGTTCATCATTGTATTTTTGGATCCAAATATGTTCAACAATCCTATACCTGTGTCAAGATGGGCTCCTCCACATCTTCATCTTGTGCATCAGGAGCTGTGCCCTCAGCAGAGGTAACACACTCATTTAGCCACAGACAGGGGGCTCATTTAGCCACAGACAGCCATAGGATCTGTCTCCTGGACCCAGCACAGACATTGTAATTGTTGACACCAAATACCCTGACGTGAGTCACAGTGAGGGCCAGAGCGAACCAGAAGAGGAAGAAAGTCTTCGGGAGCCTCTTGTTTGCGCAAGTACCGTATTTATCGGGGTATTGCGCGCTCCGGCGTATAGAGCGCACCCCTAAAGTGGACCCGACATTCCTGTAAAAAAACATTTTAGTACTTACAGTTTTGGTGTCTTGCACGGCGTCCATCGGCAGCCTCGTCGGGTCATGCGTCCATCTGCGGCTTCGGGTGTCCTCTTCGTCGGGTCCGGCGTCCTTCTGCGGTGTCCTCCCCGCTCGATCCCCGCTTTCCCGTGCCCATCAAATGCAGCCTCACCAGCGCCCATCAAATGCAGCCTCACCAGCGCCCATCAAATGCAGCCTCACCAGCGCCCATCAAATGCAGCGTCACCAGCGCCCATCAAATGCAGCGTCACCAGCGCCCATCAAATGCAGTGTCACCAGCGCCCATCAAATGCAGCCTCACTAGCACCCATCAAATGCAGCGTCACCAGCGCCCATCAAATGCAGCGTCACCAGCGCCCATATACATTGTCACCAGCGCCCATCAAATACGGTGTCACCAGCGCCCATCAAATACGGTGTCACCAGCGCCCATCAAATACAGTGTCACCAGCGCCCATCAAATACAGTGTCACCAGTGCCCATCAAATGCAGTGTCACCAGCGCCTATCAAATACAGTGTCACCAGCGCCCATCAAATGCAGCATCACCAGCACCCATCAAATACAGCGTCACCAGGGCCCATCAAATACAGTGTCACCAGCGCCCAAATACAGTGTCACCAGCACCCATCAAATGCAGTGTCACCAGCGCCCATCAAATGCAGTGTCACCAGCGCCCATCAAATGCAGTGTCACCAGCGCCCATCAAATGCAGTGTCACCAGCGCCCATCAAATACAGCCTCACTAGTGCCCATCAAATACAGTGTCGCCAGGGCCCATCAAATGCAGTGTCACCAGCGCCCAAACACAGTGTCACCAGCGCCCATCAAATGCAGCGTCACCAGCGCCCATCAAATGCAGCGTCACCAGCGCCCATCAAATACAGCCTCACTAGCGCCCATCAATGCAACGTCACCAGCGCCCATCAAATACAGCCTCACTAGCGCCCATCAAATACAGTGTTGCCAGCGCCCATCAAATGCAGCGTCACCAGCGCCCATTAAATACAGCCTCACTAGCGCCCATCAAATGCAGCGCCACCAGCGCCCATCAAATGCTTGGTGGAATTATTCTTACAAGGTCCAAATCTAGCAGTTTGGATAAAGCTGTTGTTAGCACTTCATAGAGTAAATTTGTTTTTTTACAAAAAATAATGCCATTCCCCCAGAATTCTCCCGCCCTGTTCTTAGATGGATTTGAACATTTGTCCATTGATCGGTTAAGCTTTCAAACACATGTGCTGATTTGGATAAAAGAAAATAGGAATTGTTTGCAGGCCAATTGAATTAGGGTAGAAGACAATCAGCAGCCATACTCAGAGCAGAGTAATCTAGAGATGGATTGAAAGAATTACTAGCTGTGAGGCAGGTTTATTAGCAAACCTGGGGAGAAAATTGCATTGCCTTTAATTTAATGAACCTGTTCTGTGCTGCTAGATAGCAGAGTATTTAAAGGTGCAACAAACCCAGCAAAAGACAAATTGCTTTAAAAGAATGTACAGCTGGAAGTTGTAAATACAGCTACATGTGCTGCTGGTAACTATTTTATGTTTTTTTTGTTATACTAGAAAACCCATAATGTTTTAAGATGTTTGCAAGTGTTTTTTTTTTTTTCAGAAATGTATTAAAAACTGGGAAATAAGAAATGTAGGAGCATTTGTATTATAGTAATGACCTCATGATTTGTGGGGTCATCCTAGGGTTGCCACCTTATCCCTTTAAACCTGAACACATATGAATTACACAGGTTATGAGGCTATTTTTTTTTTAAAGTGTATTTTGTGTGTGTACTCGAGAGAGAAAGGAGCCGGACTGCAGGAGTTGGGAGTAGGCAGGCCTCCCCCAGAGGCAATCTGCCACCTTTCTCCATGCCCCGGGTGGCAATGGTGGGTGTGTGAGGGGGTCCTTCCACACAGCCCACCCTACCTGCTCCACTTTGAAGCCCAACGGGGCAGAGGGACTCCCTATAAGGGAGTGAGAGGATCTAGCCCGCTCAACCAGCCCCGTTAGTCCTTCGCCTCTCTTTTTTACAGACCGCGTGGTCAAAGTGCATGCATGTTAACCCAATTTCGAGTGCGTGTAAGTGTGGTGGTTTTTGTGGGAGGGGGGTGGGCGTACTAAGCGCAGGCTTACCTTGCATAGCACACTCACCGGGAGCCGGGCTGAGACCACCAAACTCAATTCACATGTAGCTGAGACGGGGATCCGAACCCCTAGCTGCAGAGGTGAATGGCTTGTCAGCGCAGTGCCAATCGCGTTGAGCCACTGCAGCTCCTTATGAGGCTATTTTAATGCAGGTAAGGCACCAAGTGAGTTTAATTACCACCTTAATCAGCCGCAGAACCTGTGTAGTTAATATGTGTTCAGTTTTAAAGGGATGATGTGGCAACTCTAGGCAAATTAAAGTTTTATTAAACCTAAAAGCAAACCTAAAAGCAACCCAATAAGGCATATTAAGAACTTACCCTTTGGCAGGAGAATCAGAGGCTAGCTTGGCTCCCTGATATCCTGCCTAATGAGTTCACTGCACAGAAGTAAAATTAGCTCCTTGTAGCCAAACCTTAAAGGTAAATTAAAGGTTGTGTATATGTGTTTCATTATTTTTGATATTTTACATGTATACATTTTAAAACTGATATTTATGGTTTTGCTATATGCATACCATCTTTGTTTTTACAAATAAACAAATAAACATTATCATGGATAAAGGATTCTTGGAGAATTATGGACTAGCTAAAGTGACAACATTGCAGAGGTTTTCAGTCTCCCTTTGTCTGACTAAAAGCTTGGATGGAGTCATTCTGAAAGAGAGGAAGAAGAAAGAGAAGTAAGAGCGCATGTTTAAAAGGCATTTTTGAAAACATTTAGCTATTTCTGTTCGAATGCAGTACTATATAGTTCTGCTGTTCCAAAGAATACACAGTTTTGACAGGAATAGGCTGTTTGGTCTACTTTGTCTGCAGTTTAAACACACCACAATAAGGTATGTTGCATGCAAAGGAACGCAACACAAAGTAGGTCTGAATTGTCACCAGCGCTACTCTATTGAACTCTATGGGAATTTACTAACCTGCGTTCGAGTGCTTTTTGAAGGCTTGTCATTCAAACCTTTTTCAAATGCATTTGAAAAAGAGGGCAAAGTCCCTGGAAACATGTCATGCACACCCCCTCTCCTGACACCCACCAGGCATTTTAACAGCTGTCATCCTCGTGCCAGCTGCAGAAGTTCCAGTCTCGGTCCCTTCTCCTGCTCAGCCATTCATCCATTGATTACGCTCTCATCCATCCATGCTGTTGCCTCATTCCTTCCTCTACCCTGTTGATGGTCTACAGATGCAGGTGAAGGTTCCAATGGACTAAGTGACTGCACTTCTCCTAGGAGATTTGTGTTTTCTTGTTTTGGATTTGATAAAAAAAAAAAAACTAATGTTGCAATGACATCTAAGAATTGGTAAGCTATAATATAACAAAAGTTTGCTTTTAGATTTAATAACACTTTAATACTGTTACAATGATTAACTCCAGCTCCTTTTACTGTGTGCTCTTCACGGCAGGAAGTAATGGCAAACTAACTATGCTCAAATGTTAGCCTCAAAAATCATGCCTATTTTGCCAAAAACAAGATGGAAAATTTTCTCCTTCATTGACTTCTCTTCAGAATAAATACAGAAAAGCATTATTTTTTTTAAATGCAAGTGGCTAGGACTTTAAATTAGCTTTTTTTCTCTACATATTAAACTTAATCAGACAGTAAACCATAGTACATGAACATCTGTGGATTTCTGTTCTGTGTTTCTTGTCAGCCATCCGTATTGTAACCCAAGTTCCTTATCTATTTCAGGAAGATAACGTATTTTGCAGTCAAAGCTGGATTTAGGATTAAGTACATTAAGTCTGTGCCTAGGGGCCTCAGAAGGTAAGGCAGCTTTTATTCTGCACACTTTGCATGGAAAATGTCTTTGTTTCTGTCAGCAATGAAAGAGTAGCTTACTTAATCGCATCCAGATATGATTTTATTTAGTAACAAAATAGGTAGAACTATTCTAAGGAGTTTAATAAAAACCGAGGATCGGCATAAAAAATTATTCTTGACCGTGATGTTGACTGCGAGTCATCTTTAAATAGCAAAGTGGAGAGAAGGCGTATTTGCTGTGAATACTTACTGATGTATTTTTTTTGTTGTTTGTCATAACGATTAATTTTTTATGAATCTTAAAGCGAAAGACCATAGAGTTAACAGTTCAGCTCTTTGGGCCTGATCCTCAAAAGGGATACGCCGGCGTATCTACTGATACGCCGTCGTATCCCTGTTTCTATCTATGGAACTGATCCACAGAATCAGTTTCACATAGATAGGCAGAAGATCCGACATGTGTAAGGGACTTTCACTGTCGGATCTTAGGATGCAGTACCGCAGCCGACGCTGGGGGCATTTCTCGTCGAAATGCCGCTTCGGGTATGCAAATTAGCACTTACGGAGATCCACAAAGCTTTTATGCTTTGTTTTTTCTCCGTAAGTATTAGTTTGCCGTTGCAATATTAGGGCTGCTTTTACAAGGCCTAAACTGTTTAGACCTTGTAAAAGTAGACCCTTCTATCCCGCGTCGCTGTCTTTTTTTTTTTTTTTTTCGCCGCAACTCGTATTTTTTTTTTACGCCCTTTGCGATTCTCAAAACCCGGCGCAACGTAAAACCGCGCAAAGCACGTCGGGAAAATGACATCGGGAGCATGCGCAGTACGTCCGGCGTGGGAGCGCGCCTAATTTAAATGGGACTCGCCCCATTAAATTAGGAACGCCTTGCGCCGGCCGGATTTAAGTTACACTGCAGAAAATTTCTAGGTAAGTGCTTTGTGGATCGGGCACTTAGGTAGAAATTTTCCGGCGGTGTAACTTAAATCCGAATATTTAAGTAACATCCGCTGGCTGTGGATCAGGCCCTTTGTTTCAATCTTTTTTTCTATGTGTATTTGGTGTCATTTTAAAATTACATTTCATAGTGAATCTGGAATTGCTGTGAGTAGTTAGTCTGTCTCTTCAATGTTTACTGAAGCAACGAGAAGTAAATAGATTTAAAATACTTATAAAATGAAATCACTTGAAGTGGAACCTCAGCTAATTTTTTGGATACTATGGGGAATTATTTGGACACCTGCCAGGTTGTTATTACTGCTTGTGTCCTTGATGTAGATAATTCCCCCCATTTGCTGTGTGGCAAGTGGCAACATGGGAACACAGACACTAAAAAAAATATCATAAAAGTTCCAGCCCTTCCACAATGTATCCAAAACAGAAAATAGGAAAAGGGATTGGTTGAAGTTGCACTTTAAGCTACCGTTAGTCACAAGGGGATAATCCAATTAAAAACGATGGAATAAGAAAATTAATGTATCTCTATGGAACATAATGATCTTTCATTCAGTATCTAAATGATGTAGAGGTGTTATTATTTGTTCTAAATTAATTTTGCTGAAATGTTGTTATTGTTTCCAAGAGATTAGACCAGTGCCAGAAATTTCTACCCAGTAAATAGGCAAATGCTTTTGAGGGAAAAAAAAAACATTTTGTAAGTTTATGGAAAGATCTTTTATATCTGTGTCTGCAATACTAAGAAAGGACTGTAACATCTATACCTTCAGAGTGCAACAGACTTATTGAATAGTCCTGTGTCCCTGTGCAATATTATTGTGCATCATTGCTCATGAAAAGGTTAAAAAATATTTGGATTTACAAATTACGAAATGTGGTGTAAAAGAGCTGAGGGACAGAGGGGGGTATTTCGGTTACATATTCGTGCCTCACTCACCCTACAGGGAAAGCTTCTTATATGGAGACATGGGAAAGTGATCTTCAAATTAGTTGGGACTTAGACACCTGGCATAGATCATTTACAAAATAATTTAAGGGGATTCTAAACGTATCAGTGATGGAGGCCAACATTAAAGTAATAACCAGGTGGTATTTAACTTCCTCTAAGCTGGATTCTATTTTACCTACAGTAGATCCGAATTGTTTTAGGGGATGTCAACTCCTGGGAACTATGACTCATATCTGGTGGGAGTGTCCTAGAATTAGATCATTTTGGAACAACATTTTTTCTATGATTTTCAAGGTAACAGGTTGCCAGGTCTTGAGATCTCTACCCATAGCTCTCCTGAATGCGCATATATCTCAAATTCCAAATCATTCTCAAAAATGAATTCACTTTATTCTTACAGGAACTAAGCTTACAATTGCCAAAAATTGGAACAAACCTAAGCCCTCTTTCTCGGAAGCAAAAAAAAAAATCTCTTGGATAATGACTAAAAATAAGTTAGCTAGCATTTTGAATGATACTGTTTTGAAATTTGAAACGATCTGGGAACCTTGGGCCAGATATATAGGTATTTCTCTTACTCAGGATGCCTCTTTGATTCCCGTAAACACTGTAAATTAGGTATATAGCTTGTCTTATCCCCTTTCCTCCCTCTCCTCTTTGTCCTTTTTTTTTTTTTCTCCGACTTTTTCCCGCTTTCTTTTTATTTTTCTCCCCTTCTTTAGGGGAGCCTAGTGATGTTTTGAAGGGGATTTATCCTTATTATTATATATTGTAAAGAAAAGAGAGGCTGTATTGGACTATAATGGCATCGTATGAGCAATTGATAGACAGTCAAAATTATAATGTAAAACATTTTTATTACAAAGTAAAAGTTTCTAAACATTTACAATAAAATATTGATTGTGACAACCATAAATCAGCTTATTATTAACATTGTATTAACAATGATGTATAAAAAACATCAAATATTATGCAGTGTATATAAACTCTACATGTTGCATGTTTCGCGGTTACTTGATGTCCGCTTCGTCAGGAGCCATACATAGGCAGATAATTTATTAAACGATGTATATGGGATATGTCTCAAAACGTGGATGGTGTGTCAGGTAAGTGGCAAAGAACCCGATCCAGGGAAGCAACCCACCCCGGGGGACACAAAAATGCAGGATGACCCACATAAATTGGTACAACCTGATTATAAAGGGACGTCTGTTCTATCCCCACAGTGTCACCTTGGTATATTGTACATGAATAGCCCCTCTGGGTACAGGGAGGTCTTAACGGAAATTGTGTTGGTGTGAAGGGTAAAATTATATATCCTCCAGCCAGATCTTCCATTACTTCAATCAGGTAACTGCCTTAAATAAAGTGAGGGATCATTAGTGACAGGGGAGATACACAGGCGTCTCCCTAATGCAGCACACAGCTGCCAGTGTAATTCAGTATGTCGAAAGGATTCCGCTCCTGGTGCAGTTTGAACCCGATAGGGGCACCAGGAGATTATAAGTATCCTTATTTCTATTGAGTTAGCTTATATAAGGAGTCCTTTCTCTCTCTTACATCAATATATATATATATATATATATATATATATATATATATATATATATATATATATATATATTTGAATTGTTTAACTTTTAATACTCACATATTTTATTACAATTTTTTTTTTAATTTTTTTTTCTCTCCTTCTCAAATCTGAAAGGGGGAGATTTGCTATCCCCCTCTCTCTGAAAGTCGTTTTAAGTTCCTGCTGACATTTACTAGGTTATGTCCATATTGATATGTATTGTGATTTATTGTAATTTTTTTTTATTTCTGAAAATAAAATAATTTGAAAGAAAAAAAAAAATATTTGGAAAGTGGATTGTACAAGTACATCAGATACAAATCAGTAGGTTTCAGTGCCAAGATCGTAGGACTGTTATATTTTTCTGCAGGAATTGAAACCTGTGCTTCAGTAACTGGATATGAAAGTATGCTGCATCATACATTAGGAATTAGGCTAGGGGTTAAGTTATTCTGATCACAACAAACTGGTCTGTTAGTGAGTGTCTCCTACTACTTCAATAAAGCTTCAGATCCTGTGCAAGCAATTCTGTAGACCTGTTTGTTCTGATTAGTCGTTCAGGGTCAAGCAAGGTCTGGGAGCTGCAGTGTACATTGGGAGTTGGATGTCTTGGCTGGTGTCCCTAGTGGCAGCAGATATTCAGTTAGATTATTTTAAGGTCAAGGTTTAGAGGATTAAGAATAAGTAGAGTTAAGGTTTATGAGGGTAAGTGTTAAGATAAAGGGTAGGTGTTAAGCGTTAAGGTAAACCAAACCACTGATTTGCCAATGTCGGGGAAAATTGCAGGTGTGTTTTAATCCATCCTCCCCAGCGGGAAAAAAATAATGCCTTGTTCACATGATCGGAATTTCCATCGGGATAAACTCGACGGATTTTTCAGGCGGAATTCTGTTCAAGCTGCCTTGCATACACTGTGTCACACCAAATTTCGGCCGTCAAGAACGCGGTGATGTACAACACTACGACAAGCCTTGATTCTGAGCATGCATGTTTTTTTCTCCGTCGCAGTTCCATACAGGCGATCAGAATTTCCAATAGAAATTTTTTCCATCGGAAAAAAAGAGAACATGTTCTCTTTCTAAGTCCGTTGGAATTTCCGTAGGAAAAACTCAGACACACAAGGTCGGAACATCCGATGAAAAAATTCCATCTGACTTTTTTCATCTGAGATTCCAATTGTGTGTGCGCGGCATAACTCTTCCTTCTTTCCCCTGCCTCTATATTCAGCTGCTAAAATGAAAGAAAATAGCTTGGTACTACAACAAATAAAGGGGAGTATGACACATTCTATGTGATTGCATTGGGCCAGTCACCAAGAATCAGGATTGGGAGAGTCCATAACCCTTTGTAAGCAATGAATATAGCTTACACAGAATGACTTCTCCTGTTCCTGACAGCTATACCTATAAAAACGAAAGGTAATTATTTGCTGTTGAGGGGGGTAATAATGTGAACCTGTTGCTTTGTGCTGTATGGTTTTAAAAGATAAATTAAGTAGGTTTAGGGTGTGGGTTAGATAGGATACCTTAAGATACAATTACGAAAAACTCAAGTTCCTCTTTAAAATGAAAACTTTGATAAATAAAGAGGTACTTTTGCAAATGTTTCCCACAAGGGAGTATTTTATAAACACTGTCAAACTCTCTACATGAACACAACTTTATTACTGTTTTAGACTTACCCCCAGGTATTTAGAATGAATGGTCAAAAATCACCTACTGATTCAATGACTCCCTTTGTCTATTCTGATGCCCCTACACACGATCAAGATTCCCAGCGGTAAAAAGTCCACTGGGAACCCCGGGGGTAAAACCGAGAACCTGCTCGTCACTTTCCCCATGTACACACCAGAGGTTTTCCCCTCTAGAAAACTGTGGTGAGAGCCTTGGCCGGGAATCCCGGCCGCGTGTATGCTCCACCGCAGTATTTCCCATAGGGAAACTGCTGAGAAAAAGACCACCGGGAATCGCCACAGGAAAAAAAAAAACATGTTCTAATTTTTTCTGCCGCGATTCCCATCGGTTTTCCTGTCAGGTGGGAAAACTGGTCGTGTGTATGAGGCATGAGAGGACCCATGCAGGGAGAAGAGAGCTGACTCGCCACTGTCACTAAGCTTGATTCAAAGGATTTCAAGATCATTATGCCTCGTACACATGACCAGTTTTCCCGTTGGGGAAAACTGCCATGATAGCTTTTGGCCGGGAAAACTGGCCGTGTGTATGCTCCATGGCAGTTTTCCTGACAGGAAAACCGACGGGAATCGTGTCAGGAAAAATTAGAACATGTTTTAATTAGTCTTTTTCTCTACAGTTTAACTATGGAAAACACTGAGCTCAGAGCTACTGCATTGGGGAAATAAAGAGCCATGTAAAGGGGTCTAAATCAGAGAAAACATTCACTCCTGTTTAGGGGTGCAACGGATCGTGCCCGATCCGCGATCCGAACGGGTCGACCTGTTCGGATCGGAACAATATGCGATCCGCGGAACGCACCGCCGCCGCGGCCTTAGGAAAGACCGCGTTTTCGGCCTAGCTCCGAAGCGGTCGGCCATCTTGGTACACTCGGTGGCGGTGTGCGCTGACGTCATCACCCCTCCCTCTGCTCGTGGATTTTTTTATATTTTGCAAGAGCGCGCTGCGCCGCTGACTCTGCATGCAACCTGGAGACGGACCGAGTACATCAGTACAGTGAGTTGGCTAATGGCTTAATACTCGGTCTAGTAAAACAGTAACACTGTAATTACCATTTTTGCCACTGTAATAATAGTCATAGCCAACATTGCCCCCACCATAGTAAACAGTAACACTGTGTGTATAGCCATTTTTCCCACTGTAATCAGTGGGGAAAATGGCTATACACACAGTGTTACTGTTTACTAGTGTGGGGGCAATGTTGGCTATGACTATTATTACAGTGGCAAAAATTACAATTACAGTGTTACTGTTTTACTAGTGTGGGGGCAATGTTGGCTATGGCTATTAATAATAGCCATAGCCAACATTGCCCACACACTAGTAAAACAGTAACACTGTAATTGCCATTTTCCCCACTGTAATGGTCCCAAAATTGTCCGATGTGTCTGCCATAATGTTGCGGTCACGAAAAAAATCGCTGACCGCCGCCATTAGTAGTAAAAAAAAAAAAATTAATAAAAATGTAAAAAGACAAAACTTTTGTTTGTCTTGTGTTTTTTTTTTTACTGATCCGAAAATGATCAGATCGTGAGTTTTTTGATCCGTTGCACCCCTACTCCTGTTGTGCTGGAGGTGAGCAGTAATGACTAGGCCTCACTTAGCAGCATTCTTGCAATGTCCTGGTAGTACTCCAGTCAGGCTTTGAGAGGTATGTAAATGGACAACACTTACAGCAAGGACATTATTTAACTTTAGTATAAAGGCAAATGTATTTATTTTGAGTGGAGAGTGGTTAAAACACACCATTCAAGAGGTCCACCCTCTCTATTTGTCCTGTTTACCATTTTTACCAAAAGTGAAAGTAAAATAAAGAAACAATTTTGGGTTGTCACCTGATTAGATCTAGAGGAAAAATCTTATAATGGGGGACGATAGTTCCGGTTACCCTGGTGGTAAACAGGAATCCCATCTCATTTTCAATTTTGGCTATGGTCCAGTAGCCCTCCCTTACTCTAAAATTAAAAAAAAAGTATCTTTAGTTCCACTTTAAGGCTTGGTTTACACTTCCGAGACCTGAAAGTCGCGCGACTTACAGTGCAACATTACCAGCCTAATTTGGCGTGACTTTGACATGACTTTAAGAGCAACTTCAGGCAAGTCAGGACACTCTCTATTTTGCAGACAGAGAGAGAAGCTGTGTGTTAGTGGGCATCCTGAAACGTCCTGCTCGCCCCCTCCCCCCTTAAGAGGCTTTCTCCACACCAGGGAGAAAGCCTCGTACTACGGTGTGTAGTTACAGACAGAAGAACAGGAAGTGAGCATTTCTCAGAAGAAATAAGGACATTTAAAAGCAAAATTGAAGGATGAGGTAAGTGAAGGAGGACTGCACTAAGATAAAGGAAGCTATTTAGGGGAAAGAAATCCTTTAAACCCCTATAAGGTTAAACCTTTTTTCTTCAATTTTTAAGGAGTGGCCATGTTTCTTGTTAAACTCACTTCCGCAAAAAAGTTTTATCCCTATTGTGGGGTCACCAGTATGGTATTTGTAAATTGCAATCATATCCCCTCTCAAACGTCTCTTCTCCAGAGAGAATAAGTTCAGTGCTCATAACCTTTCCTCATAACTAAATGCATTATTTTTATATTTTTACACATTGGACCTCATTTGCCATGTAGTTGCCCACCCCATTAGTTTGTTCAGATCTTTTTGCAAGGTTTCCACATCCTGAAGAGAAGTTATTGTCCCGCTTAGGTTAGTATCGTTCGCAAATACAGAGACTGAACTGTTTACCCCATCCTCCAGGTCATTTATGACAAATTCAACATGATTATTCCCCGCACAGAACCCTGGGGGACCCCACTACCCACCCCTGACCATTCCAAGTACTCCCCATTTATCACCACCCTCTGAACTCGCCCTTGTAGCCTGTTTTCAATCCATGTACTCACCCTATGGTCCATGCTAATGGACCTTATTTTGTACAGTAAACGTTTATGGGGAACTGTGTAAAATGCTTTTGCAAAATCCAGATACACCATGTCTATAGGCCTTCCTTTATCTAGAGGGCAACTCACCTCCTCATAGAAGGGTAATAGATTGGGTTGACAAGAATGATTCTTAATGAATCCATGCTGATTATTGCTAATGATACCATTCTCATTACTAAAATCTTGTATATAGTCCCTTATCATCCCCTCCAATAGCTTACATACTGTTGATGTTAGGCTAACTCATCTGTACTTCCCAGGGATGTATTTTGGGCCCTTTTTAAATATTGCTGCTACATTGGACTATTGGACATGCACACTGCTTGTTCCAAACAAACAGAAGTGAAAAGCAAGAGAAGAAGTAAAAAAAAAGTGGGAGGGGGGAGATAGTTGAGACTTTTAATGAGGCACATTGAAAAATGTGCCTCCATTCCTGTTACTAGTCAAAAAAGGGGGGGGTTGGGACTTTAAATGAGGCAATTGACTTGAATGAATATGACTTAATAAGATTTAATGATGTATTGAAATATTAAATAACTATCAAAATAAATGACATAGGCATACACCATGTACATAAGTAATTTCATGTACAGTATGAACATCAACATGGCATAATATGAGTAAATCCATATATATATATATATATATATATATATATATATATATATATATATATTTATACAGCCCTCAAAATTTCCACTCGCCTACTAGCATTTGGCGAGTGGATTTAAGGTGGGGGCGAGTGATGACAGGGCTGTATGACCAATCTCCCTCCAATCTGTGCCTACACTTAGAGTCCCGATGAGATTGGCGGCTGAAGAGGAAAGGTGCATGCTTGGGAAAAGTAGTCTGGTGAGCCGCGCACAGGCAGAGCAGTACACAGGTGCTCTCCTTACAATTCTCATTAAGCCATGGGACCTAACAGCATGACCTCTCTGAGCCTTCCCCCCTCCCCCGGGCCCCGACCAATGTAGATGGAGAGCAGAAAGTAATGAGTGAGGTGGAGGATTGCAAAAATTACCACTCCGGTGCAGCGCTCACTGAAAGTTGCCCTGACATGAGAGCGGCAGCCTTCTAGTTTGTGCAGTTTTCTTCTCCTTGTGCTCTATGTAAGTATCCAACAGTTTAGCCTGAGCACTGTGAACAGACTGGTCTCAATGTGTGCTGTGTGCGCTGTGCTATGGTGTCAATGGCTGTGCAGGTGTGTGGATCTCAGCGCTGGATTGTACTCCCTCCCACTGTGCTGCAGCTCCTCTCCTCTCTGCCAGCCTGAATAAAGGGGGTAAGTGGGGACATGCAAGCGTGGAGCCGCACACACAGGCTCCCGATGATGAGATGAATGGGAGAGAAAGAGAGGATGGATGGGAGTTGCAGAGGAGACAGCAAGAGAATGGGGAAGAGACCCAGTTCTAGTGCCCTGTCCCTCTGGTCTGCCCCCAGTGCCCTGTCCCTCTGGTCTGCCCCCAGTGCTCTGTCCCTTTGGTCTGCCCCCAGTGCCCTGTCCCATTTTGTTAAAGTTGTTGTTGGTAATATTTAATTTTGTAACTTGATTCTGCATAAAACATTGTCATTCCATGAGATAATCTACGAGGGCGTGTTTACGGGTGCAATTAGGCGCAGGGCAGTGTATGAATTAGGTGGGGCAACTGGTGGCGAGTAACTCTTGAGGCCTGGCTAGTAGCTCAGGACTTGAAATTTTGAGCCCTGTATATATATATATATATATATATATATATATATATATATATATATATATATTTACACACACATACAGTAGTAGGTTAGCAGCAAAATCAACTTAGCAGCACACAACAAGCCTGAATATAAAAATTGGATAGTAAATGTATAAAAAATATTGTATGAGAAATTATGGAAATAACAAAAATTACATGAAGTCTGGATATGGTCCTTATTAGAAGCATATAGCTACATCCTAAATGACTGATGCATTTTGTGTATGAACACTTCCTCTGGGCGGATGCTTAAGAGTATCTGCAAAAACAGAGTATGAGTATAGCTAGTTTTGAACTAAGCATTATATGATAGAACAGGATTTCCAATCCTACATACTTACATACAACCAATAGCGATAGTCTATAACGTTGTGGAGAAAGAAACAGGTAAGGAAATCACAGAGGGCATTAAAGGCAGAAAAACACAGTAATGAACAATTTACCGAACAATAGATTATTATAGGATGTGTACACCTTTAAAAAAAATAATAAATGCACATTTTTTGCATGTAAAAAAATGTGCATTTACTATATTTTTTAGAAGCCTGGAAAGCATTGCATCAGTGATCAATAGATTGCTGGTGTCATGCATGACTCCTGCAGACTGGTAGTGTAAGCTGTCTGTCCGTACATCGTACGGGCAGAAAGTTTCACGCTGACAGGCAGGTAGTTCATTGAGAACTGCAAGCCAAAAGCCGTAAAGGATGTAGATACTTGTAGTTCATTCATTCACAGAGCTCTGTAAATGAATAACGTGGCCGTGTGGATGGCAAACGCTGCACTGCCTCTCTCTTTTCAAAAAGTGACAGCTGGTACAGGGAGCTCTTCCATGTACTGCTCTCACACAGAGGCACCGGATCCCCGAGCTGCTGCAGGAGTGGGAACATTATACCTGTTCCACTCTAAAAAAAGTGACCCTATCTTTTGTGTATTGTATTTATATGGATTATTTTTGGAAAATAAGGATATTGTGGAGCGTCACTTTAAATGTCAGACTTTGCATTCATTGAGAAAAATACAAGGCTTTCTCTGAATGGTACCCTGTGTTCACTATGCAACAGGGCAGCCACTCAACATGGGAATTGAAAGGCAGCAAGGGGCACTTTAGAATATGTAGATACTAAAGTGATTTTCTACTTCCACAGGCATGGGTCGGGTATGGCATATGCATACTTACATTGGACCAAACTGAACCAATGCAACTATGGAAAAAAAATCCATACCTGCTTTTCAGATTTGCTATAAAGCCAGCTAACATGAAGATAACTCACACAGAATGAAGATGACTCTTTTCCGATTTAACAATATGTGGTCATGTGCTCAGTCAAGGCTGTAAACCCATTTGGGTCATAACTCTACTTATGTTTATTCGGTTTATTCATGTATTTGCTTTTGATGTATGATCTGAAAGGGCATTTTGAGAAACAAATGTCCCGATTGGTTGGATTTGACCATCCTGATTTCCAAATCTGTAGACACTTAGCCCACCTAAACTTTAACACTTATATCAGGGACATTTTTTTAAGAATTTTATTTGCATTAATAATGTTTTTTTTTAACATTGAAACATTAGTATAGTGAAAAAGTGCCACTAGCTAGTTTGTAAACATATAGATTGTACCTGACAGTACAAGTATTGCTTACAGGTGGAGATTGATAGTCATTGTAATGAATAGCTCCGTAGCATAATTTTATTACACTTGAACTGATTAATACTGATAGCTACTGCAAGTGCATTTAATGAATCAGTACAATTATCTACTACTAGCACTACAGGTTCATACATAACAATTCCTGTCAACCATGCTCAACCTGGAATTTACAAAGATCTCTTCATTATATAGATTTTATTTTAAATTACCTTTACAATACTAATGTACAACGTAAAAATAGTCATTAAAATCTCATATAAGCTTTTACATGTTAAAGTAGAACTAGAGGCATTTATTTTCTTCTTCATTTTAGGTAGAGTAAGGGAGGTTTATTACCCCTATCGGATATTTGTTTGCCATTGGTGTCCCATTGTGGGAATTTCCCTTAGTTTCCTGTCTCATAGCCAAAACAGGAAGTGAGATGAAATCCCTCCAAAGTAAGGGAATCCTTAGTTGTCCCCAGGTTCACCAGAACTAGTTCCTTTCTATTTATATTTTAAGGGAAACCCAAAAATTGGTATTTTCTTTTAATGTTACTTTCGAAGATAATGGTAAACTGGACAAATAAAGAGAGAGAATCTCTCTAATGGGGGCACAGACAACAATAAAAACTTGGCTGGTGTTCTAACTCCTCCCCACTATATCCAAAACTAAGAAACATTTTTTTTGCCTTTATCTATCATTATACTTTAATGTAATTCCAAAAATAATTGTAAGTATTGTTATAACTACAGCTTTCATTAAAATAATATCTGAAAATCCTGCCAAAGGGACCTTTTTCAGGAGCTTCTTTTTTACGCTCTCTGTCTGTCTTTGATTTCTGCCTTTGTCTGTCTTTGTTTCTCTTTTTAGTTTTTATAGCTGCTGTTTTTGGCTTCAGGCATTTTTTTTCTACAGCCAGTAAACTCCCCAGCATCCTATGTGTTCGTGCACATATGTTACTGTATCAGCATTTTTTGACAGGTGTCGTTTTCTGGCTGGAAAACCCCCCCAGAACTAGTGGGGTATAAGAGAAGTTTTTCGCTGTATAGTTATAAACCAATCAATTCATCTCATCATCAGGAGAAATTCACTCATATGAGCTTAGTTACACATCATCAAAGTATTCTAAGTATTCTAAGCAGGGGTCAAGTCCTGGGGAAAAAGTGTGGGATCTCCCACCCAAGATCCAACTTCCCCACCAAAAAAATTAAATAAAAAAAAAATGATACGCTCATATGCATAATTACTAAACCACATGTTTTTTTTTTTCGATCCACTGTACCTTAGTAATCCTTTATGTTACTGACCACTTCCTGTATATGGATTCATCGGGTAGTGTGCAGGTATTCCGTCACTTCCTCGATGCCGCAATGTCTCCTGGGAGCTTTTGTCATTGTTCCCAAGAGACATTGCGGAGGTCTGCCGGTAGTGATCGCGGGATTTAGAAAGAATTGACTGAAGGATTGGCTCGGGCAGCTCGGCTGCTCGAGGCTGCTCTAGTCCTGCAAAGGGAACTGCGTTCCTGTTGTGGAAAAAGTACAGGGACTCCGTTTGCACGCGTTCCCGCAGGACTTGAGCCCTGATTCTAAGTATGCTCCATGCACACTATCATTTTTCATAAGCTCAAAAAAAGCTAGAAAAAACACTGGATGAAAAATGCTGATAATGGCATTTTTGTGCCAGATTCTTATAGCACTTTAGTAGCTTTTAGAAGCATTTATGAAGCTTTTAGGAACATTTAGGAGCATTAGCATTTTATCAGCGTTTTTTAGTAATAGCATTTTAGTAGCATTTAGAAGCAGCTATGAGCATTTAGGAGTGTTTTTTTTTTCTATAAGTAAGCATCACATGATGTGAAACATGTCAGCCACCTTTTTCCTGTTGTTCACTTCATTTCGACTGCATCGCTTTGGTTGTTTTTTGGATTTAATTTGTACAATAAAGACATTGTTTTAAGGAGTGCGTCAGTCCAGGATCTTCTTCTATCCAATGTTTTTTTTCTGGTGGAATAATGTTTCGAAAAACTCTACAGAAACAATTTGTTTTCTGTTCCTAGATGCTGAAGCTCAAAAAATGCTAATAGCCTAAAGCAGTGTGCATTGATACATAGGATAATACTATTTAGCTTCTAGGAGCAGAAAAAAATGCTAATAACAGCTTTTAGGAGCTTAAAAGATGCGAGTTTGCAGGCTTATATTGCACTGGTGATCTTGTAGCAGCTACAGAATCACTCTGCTTATCATCTTCATTGCTAGGAAAAAATAAATTGCAGTCAATGGAAGTGTGTTGTTGAAGACTACTGTACATGCAACTCAGTTGCTGAGCTAATGTTATTATGCAGTTTGGAGCTAGCAACATGCTTGTGGTGATTGTAGCTGTATTAGTGCACTTGCATCAAGAACAACTGAGCAATGTCTGTGATACTTTTCTTATTTGCACTAACATGCAAATTTTCAGGACAAGCATTTGGGGCGTGCCCAGGGGCGGACTGACCATTGAGTCACTCGGGCACTGCCCGAGGGCCCCATGCCACTAGGGGGCCCCATCAGGGTTGCCAGGCTAAGTAAAACCAGGGACAGTATGTAAAAATCTGTGTTTTTTTTAGATCTGTCCCTGATATGTCCGAAACTGACATGCTTTTAATGTGAATATCCCAAGATTTTAGCTGCCCTGCCTCTGCACTGCCTCCTGGCGTGGTGGCCATCTGTAAGCCAGAGGGGCCCCATAATCTTCTATTGCCCGGGGGCCCCATGAGTTGTCAGTCCGCCCCTGGGCGTGCCCCCTTCTTCAATGCCCCAGCAGTACTCAACTGCTGGGGCTTTGAAGAAGGGGACACACCTCAAAAGCTTGTCCTGAAAATGTGGATGTTAGTGCAAATAAAGAATGTATCACAGACAGTACTCAATTGAGCTAGCAACAGAATCGCCAGCTTCAGTAGATACTTATGTTATCCAATGCTGGGGCTGGTGATTATGGCACACCAGCGACTTGTATTCAGCTAACAATTGCCAAAGAAAATAATCTACAAAGTTGCAAGTGTGACATGGCTCCAGTCAGGTTATGACTAATACAATAAATGTTTATTTTTTACAGGTGTTCATATATTGCTGTCAGTTTACACATCAGTCCCTACCCTTAAGGAGCTTACAATCTAAGGTCCCTAAGTCACATGCATACACACACAAACACATATACTAGTGCAAATTTAGACAGGAGTCAGTTAACCCATAGGCATGTCTATGGAGTGTAGAAGGAAACCCATACTGCACAGGGAGAAAGGGAGAACACTGAAACCCTTTTGAGGTAGTATCATGGTTGGGATTCAAACCTCTAAGTCTCTGATCCTAACAGGAGGTGGTGCTGTGGGCAACAACTTGTGTGCACCTACTGGCTACAGAGATGGAAATCAAAGTCTGGCCCTGAGTGAGGGAGTTTCCTGTTTTTATTTGATTAATTCCTTTGTCTATTTCTGTAGTGTTTGGGTTTAGACTTTTATTCCAATAATCAGATCTTGGTGAGATCTTCAATTGCCTGCCACTGTTCAAGAAACTGATTTTATATGTGATTTAGACTGGGTTCACACTGCCGTACAGAGTGGCTCACAGCAGAGGGGGTCTGGTGCCTCCCTGTTCACTCTTTTAGGTCTGATTTTGGTTCAAAGTTTTGGCTGAATTTGGAGTAGGTCACAATATCCTTAGCCCAGCCCTAAAGTGATATTAAAGTTATGTTTTTTGTTGTTTAAAAATAACAAACATGTTATATTTACCTGCACTGTGCAGTGGTTTTGCTCACTCTTCCTGGGTCCCTCACCGGAGCTCCTCGCTGTTCCCTTCTGCCGAGTGCCCCCAAAGCAAGCAACGTTTTGTATCCCTTTTTAACTAGTTTGGGAAATAATTAAAAATAAATGTGCATTATTTGCATTTTGTGAAAAGAACAGAAGTCACTGCTTTTCTAAGAAAGCCAAAAATATTTTTCTTGGTCATCTGACCTCTGAAACTAATAAGCTAAGTATGTGTTACAAATAGGGGAAATATATATCCTCTGTTTTTGCAAGTTACTGAAGGCACTAATAAAAGTTTCTTTCGCATAAAAGGTCATCAATCTTCCTCTGTTGCTGTGACATTGCTATACCAACTTGACTGACTGCAAGCCTTGCCCCCTTGACACAACAATACTTACAAACCTCAAGAAGCAGCCTGAAAACATGTTCATTCATTTCAGACTTTCTATAGATTGAAGGCTGGTGCAGCGAGAGCAATTACAGAGGCTTATCACAGGAAAACCAGGCTTTTGAAAAACAAACCCCGAACTAGAGAAGTATTTTTCAATAATGTACCTCACTGAGAGCAATGCGTCAAATATATGGGAAGCTGGTAATGTGTAAGTCCACCCAGATAATAAAATGATTCAAAGGTAGTCTTAGGGCCCACCCTGTTTAATCCTAATATTACTAAACTGTATGCCAAGTAATAATATTGGTTGTGGATTCTCCTCTGTTTTTTAGGTAGGAAACCAGCACAGAGAATGCAGTATATCACTACCAAAGAAAATAATATGACTTTTGTGAAGGCTGAGGCTCACACCTTTCTTGGTGGACGTTCCTGCAAAACATCTCAGAGATTTAAAAAATAGTGGCTGATTGAGCTCATTAGTGCCTATTACACCAAGATATTGGATTTGGATAGACATGGCCTATAATTCTCCTTGTTTAGTTATGTAGGTGCTGTGATCAGATCATTTGATTGGCCCCAGCTCCAAGGGGCCCCATACAGGGTACCAGCAGTTGAATCCCCTGATGATGTGCATGTGCATGAAACACGTAGGGAGGGGCCATGCATGCTGATGCCATTTGGATTATTTGGATGAACGTCCTTCATTTTAAATTGTATGTCACTAATTTTTCAATAAACTACTACACCATAAACCTTTCCTTAGGCTCCATGTGGTGAGCACCCTTCTGATCAGGTTTGATGCGAGGAGCCATTGCCTCTGTGGAAGAGCCACCAGATGATTGTGGGGGACCTTTAAAAGATTGCTCTGATGTTATGCTGTTTACCAGTGGATGGTTGCTGTGAATCCTAAAAAGGTTTTTCTAAAATCATGCCATTTACCAATGGCATTCTGGTGAGTGCATATTGGAGAACGGGACAGCACTGGAGACACTTTATGCATGGAAGCACTTCTGGTAACTTTATTTGTTTATTATCAGTTGGGAATACTCCTCTGGGAAAAACTGTCCACACTTTTTGGACAAGTTTTTGGACTGTTTAGGACTTTGATCATATGTAACAGTTCGCAATAACCAGGTCACATATTATATTTATGATATTTTGTTTTATATGTGGCACTTATGATTTAACCTCCCTGGCGGTATGATTCTTTCAGAAAAAACATGCTGAAAGCGGTACCATTATTTGCAAGGAAATTTGGCGTTTTATATTGTAGGTCTGTAATTTTTAGAAATAACTCACTTAAATCTGACCAAACAAGATTCTAATAGGCATCCCGGGTATGACATTTTTTTAAAAACAAAATTATAAATTATAATATAATAAATAGTTATAAATAATTATAACAAATAATAATATAATTATAATAAAAATTATTCAATAATGTAATCAAATCAAAATCACTGAAATTTGCTCAGTTGCAGAATTGTTGCTGTCATTATTTTTTTTTTTTTATGACGAATTTCCCCACAAATCGCTATCGCACAATTCTGCAAGTGATTATAATTTATTATCGCTGTTTTTTAGCTGATCTAAAACTATTTTTGACATAAAGGGACACTTTTGGTTGCTATGGACAATCTACAGTTTGCAGGAAGAAAGAAACGTTTTTATTATATAAAATGACATGCATGACACAGGACAGGCCACTAGGGACAAGGGGGGTGTGTTTTTTTTACATACAGTACTGTAATCTATAATATTACAGTATACTGTATGTAAAGTGTTTGTTTACTTCTTTGAATTTGGCGCCGTTCTCCGTCCCCGTGCGTCGTAACGTCGCAGGGAACGGAGATCGGCGTCACACGGAGGCACTGTGTGAATCGAGCGAGGTCCCGCTCGCTCACACAGCGCGGTGGCATCGCTGGATCCAGGGACAAGGTAAGTAAACCATGCCTGTGGATCTAGCGAGGCAAGCCCGAGTCTGACTCGGGGTTACCGCTCGCAGCAGGAAAATCTAACCCCGAGTCAGACTCGGGAATACCGCCAGGCAGGTTAAATATTGTAGTACTGCACTTTTGTTATAACAACTTTGCATCTTAGGGTTGGTTACCTTTGTGCTAGCAGCTTTATCTCTGAAGTGCTCACCATCTTTTATTTTAGGATTTTAGCAACCATTGCACACCACTTCCTCAAATTAATAAATTCCAGCTGAACTTTCAGTTTAAGTTACAAGGCATGTTTCATTTGACTTTGAGCTTGTGTTGATGATATCAGTTTGAGATGCTTCTGATTCCATTTAGAATTCAGTTCATTTGATTTGCGGTTGAACTCTTTCTGACTTGTATTTGGAATCTTTTGTGGTTTTTCAGAAGTTAATCTAGAGAACTTCTATACAACTAGACTACATATAGATGGATCGAAATTTGTCTGGTTCCTGCTGAAGCAGTTGAATTTCAATCCATCTGTGGCTGGCTTTAGAGAACAGGGGCCCATCCCTCCAGCAATCTGGAGTCATGCCGCGTACACACGATCATTTTTAGGCATGAAAGAAAATGTCATTTTTCATCATGTCCAAAAAACAAAGTTTTTCCAACTTCATCATTAAAAATGACGTTGCCCACACACCATCGTTTTAAAAAAATGATGAACAAAGAGGGGTGACGTACAACACGTACAACGGCACTCTAAAGGGGAAGTTTTATTCGGGCTCCCTGTTAGTAAAAGACGATTTGCGCTTTTTTGTCTGTTACAGCGTGATGAATGTGCTTACTCCATTATGAGCAGTAGTTTTACCAGAACGAGCGCTCCCATCTCATAACTTGCTTCTGAGCATGCGCGGGTTTAAAACATCGTTTTAGCCCACACAAGATAATTTTTTACAACCCGAAAAACGACAGTTTTTTAAACGACGTTAAAAAATGCAGCATGTTCGGAAAAAAATGTGGTCGTTTTTCAGAAACTTAAAAACAATGTACAGCCCACACACGATCATTTTAAATGACGTTTTTAAAAACGTCATTTTCTTTCATGCCAAAAAATTATCGTGTGTATGCGGCATAAGACTTTGCAGTTATGCAGTACAGGATGAGAGTTTTTGATCAGATGATTTTGGGTTGTGCCAGTCAGTATGAGATTTTCTATGTGCCCCTAGATGGAGCTTCTGTGACTGCTGCTTTCCTAGTGCATTCCATAGAATTTTAAGATATTTACCATTGCTCAGATGGATTCTACATAGGGTTATCTGGAGAACACAGCAGGGGTACCACTGTTTAGCAAATATCTTAGAAGCGTAAGTTACAACTACTGCTGAGGGTGGATGTGTGATATCCCAGCGAGCAAAAAGCATAGTTAAAAGAACATCAAAGGTGAGACATTATTTTTGAGTGGACTTCTATTTTTCACTTCTCATTGGCAAGGCAACAAGAGTACTAGAAGTAGAATTCATGTTCTCACCAATGTATCATGGAGATGAGTTACTTTCACAGTGCTTGCTTCCTTCTCCATCATTGTGCTTGTGGTGTGTTTACCAGTTAAGGGAAGAAGCTTTTGTGCATGCATGTTTGTTTCATTGTGTGAGGGATTTGTGTAGTTTTACTAATGTGGTTCTAATGTGGTTTACTAGTTCATATATTGCACTTGGACTTGGGGGAATATGACTATAATTGAAAGGGGTCTTGCTTGCATACAAAGACATTCAAGATCAATATCAGATCCTGCCCTATAAGCTTAAGTTTGGCTCTGATAATGAACTCCTGTGTTTACCTACAAGCATACAAATGTAAAGGTGCAATGGTTCCTACAAACAACAATGTACAAGAACCTGTGTGCATTGATTTGGGTTCTCTTGTCTGCCAGTGCCAGCTGAGTTGTGTTTACCCTGCAATGAAAAAAGCTTTAATCTGTAAGGGTGTAAGGGTGGAACAAATGTCACCCATGTACATGTCTCCTGTACTCTCAAGTATTCTACTGCTGGGCTTGATTCATTTTAATCACAGTAGAGTAGGCTGACAAAATATTTTTCTGAATAACAGAAACTTCTTCCCTTTCCCTGGAGATTTTTCATAGATCGAAGCGAAGAAAGAAAAATGGCCATTAACTCGCCCTCCAAAGGCCAATATCTTTGTCAATAATTGGAGCCGAGCGGCTTTGCATCGAGCTCTGATATGCAAGGCGTTCCATAATGGATAGAAATTCATTAAGCACAACAGAGAGAAATGGTCTGTTGCCATAATATACAGCCGAAAATTAGAATTAGTGCATGTGACTGGACTTGTTTCAAATAAAATCCATCTTTCACAGGTGGCGGATGTAATGGGGAACACTGATAGGAAATGGGCTCTCTTTATAAACTTGATGATGCATCCAAAGAGACGGTGAGAACATACTCATTTAATGTCATTTCAAACAAGACTAATTATGGACTCTAAGGTAGTCAGGGATGACCTGGAGTTATAATACTGTACTTACAAGCATAGTCAGGGGATGGATGAATTGTATGAACTGCATTGAATTCTAGCTGTAAATTTGCACATTATGAAAAAAAAAAAAGTCTATTTTAATATCTTCTTTTCACTCATTCTGAATCTGAAAAGCACTGTCTGCTCTATGTTGTAAACATTATTAAAAGATAAAGCCACAGAGCTGCATTGCAGTAAGGTAAACATCTACAGTTATTACGCTTTATTTATAGGACAGTAACATAGTCTGCAACTTTGCATAGTGGGTGATAAAACAAAGAACATCAAAGATGGCAATGATATGGGACAACTAATGTGGAACTCTAGTCAAAATGTTTTTCTCGACTAGGGAAATCACACGACCTGTTTCAGATATTTTATTTAAAGGAAATCTATGACCACAGCCTACGCTTTTTTTTTTATAACATCAGCATTGTAATAGCAATACAAACAATAATTATTTATTTTTGACAATCCAATATAAGCTTCTTGATGAATCTACGTTTGTGTTGTGAGTTCTGCCTGTCCACTAGTTGTCTCTTCCCACAACTCCCTGCATGCTTTGCCTCCCATCACCACAGAGGGAGCAGAAGATGAAATATCTTGAGGACACCTCACCTCACCTTTCATGACTCAATCCTTGAACCTGTGACTTTAAATGAGGTGAGTACACATGGCTAGAAGATGAGTTGATATTTTAAAACATGTTTTTATTGGTGCAGCTGCATGTATCATGTCATTTTGACATGCTCCTTGTTTCACCAATAAAAACATGTTTTTGCTATCAACTCATAGTCTAACCATGTGCACTCGCCTCATTTAAACTCTCAAACCCGCCCTCCTTTCTTTTCACTGGCACTGGTAGATTACAGTCTTGTGGAAAACTTTGTTTTGAGGCTTCTGTTGGTCAAGAAAGGAGCGGTGGAGAAGGGGGCTGCCTCAGTGATGCATTTTAAAAGATTTTTAGTCCTCCGCGTCCAGGGCTGTCAGTTTTCACATCCCATCGAAAGTGTCTTCATCATATGGTGGGAGATTATCTAGGGGCGAAAACAGATGTGGAGAACTTTCCTGTTGACCGTCCACTGGGTTATTGGGTTATGAGAATCCATCCAGCGTACTTTCAAAATGCTGCCAGAGGTTTTGAGACAGATAAGAGTGTGCATCTGTCCACAGACTCGGTGGACTGGCTAACATTTATCAAAATGAATCAGTCCTGGATTAGTAGCAGTCCCTGATGCCGATTAAGTGCTTTGTAGATCTCAAATCTCTACAAGACTGTCTAGGCTGCCTAGCTTTGTGGGTGTTGATGTCATCTGGAAGAATTATTTTGGTGTAGCTTTCATCAAGAGTACCTGTATAAGGTTACTGTGTGAAGGCGCCACCGACTCCCAAAGACCAATTTTTCCACAGCAGTTTGACAGGTGCATATGATTGCAGTTTTTGACAGCAAGGCCAATTCTTGCTTTCATCAAGAGTACCTGTATAAGGTTACAGTGTGAAGGCACCACTGCCCCCCAAACACCAATTTTTCAGCTTCTGTTTGGCAGGTGCATATTTTTGCAATTTTTGACAGCAAGGCCAATTCTTGCTTTCATCAAGAGTACCTCTATAGGGTTTACGGTGTGAAGGCACCACTAACACCCAAGCCTAATTTTTCCTCGCCTGTTACTTCTATCCAAAGTTTTCAAAACAGACACCAGATTTTATCCAAAAAATCTCTAATCTTGTTCCGAGTGCACTAAATTGTGGTCTCATCATACAGATGGCTCCCCAAGCTGTTGTTTATAAAATAAAGAAAGCTTGCAGGTAAAATTTAATTTTTTGGCCTTTTCTAAATGTAATTTTTGGTGTACCAGGTTCTATACATATGCACAGATGTGCCACTTTACAGATAGACTAAGGGGATTCCCCAGGCTTCTCTTGTATGGGCTAAAACCAAAACTTTCTTTCTAAATCCTTCTTAACTCTTGATTGAGCATGGTACTCAATGTGCATGTTTTACTGTATTGTGCTATGGTGATGTTTTGCACCAATATGCTTTTAACACTTTAAATAAAAATCTGTATGTTTTACTACTATGGATTTATTACAGCTTGCCCCCCGGGGGGTACTTTTCATTGTTCTTTCTACACAGTATAATGGAATGTTGGTAACTTATTTTGGAGATGTGTATTTCTCCATGGTGGTCTCCCTTGTGTAAACAGTACTTAGCCATGTGGTACACCACTAGTGACTGGTCTCTGTTCTGAGTGAACCCCATTTACAGCCATATTCTGGTATCTATCATTTAGCCCAGTGTTTCTCAACTCCAGTCCTCAAGGCACCCCAACAGGTAATGTTTTAAGGCTTTTCATTATTTTGCACAGGTGATTTGATCAGTTTCACTGCCTTAGTAATTACCACAATCCTGAAAACATGGCCTGTTGGGCGCCTTGAGGACTGGAGTTGAGAAACACTGCTTTAGCCAACTGCATGTCCACTGAACCACCCAAGGGTTAAGTCCTAGCTTGTACAACTTTTGTATTAGATCATTATGTGGAACTGTATCAAATGCCTTGCTGAAATCAAGATATGCTATATCCACAGCACCACCCTGGTCCAAAATATTGGTAATACAGTCAAAAAATGAAATCAAATTAGTCTGATCTCTGCAGCACATTTCTTCCACTATAAAAATATATTTCTATATGAATATGTCTTTATGTACTTCTATTTTATTATATTAAGGAAAATATATTTGTTCTTAACTATCCACGTCGGGTCTCAGTAAAAGCACCGTTGATTGTTGCATTTCATAGAAGTTTTTTTTTTGCAAAACAAGGGGCCGCTATCTTATCTACCACCCTCTCTAAAATCTATGACAAGTAATTTTTCTGGAATGTGTGGAGAAATGTTGGCTATATATATGTAAATGATCATCGGGGTAGATTCAGCTATATGAACGTGGATGACAAATGGGGGAGCTATCTATGTTTCCCTGTAAATCATTGTCTGATAAGATTTATATATTGCTGTGATGGAATTTGAAGAACCTACAGTAGTATACAGGAATTATCTTCAATATTTGATCTGCAGAGTGCAACACCTAAAATGCTATTAGACTATTTTCACACTGGGGCAGTAAAGCGCGCTAGTTTTAGCAGAGCTTTACTATTATTTTAGCAGTGCTTTTTGGCAACGGAAGAAGGGGTTAATAGCGCCCATGTATCGCTGCTGCAGCCGCTTCGGCAGTGGTGCCCATTTGTTTCAATGGGCAGGGGCATTGCTCCTAAACCGCCCCAAGGATGCTGCTTGCAGGACTTTTTTTAAAGCCCCAAAAGCAACCGCTCCAGTGTGAAAGTATTCAGGCTTTCATACTGGAGTGACAGGAGAGGAGAAAATGCCTGTAAAGCACCTCAGTGTGAAAGTAGCCTAAAGGTGATCTTTGGATTTAGGTGCTTGAAGCAGGCCAATGCAACATTTAAAAAGCGTTTTATCTCTTTAGAGAGGTAATAATGTGATATTTGATATGGTACAGTACCGTGCGCAATAGGTGATATTAGCTTTGTACAATTATTAGAGTGTTCTAGCTTTTACAGTCATTTTAAGCCTGAAAAATTGCACATTTTCGTTTTTTTACCTACGTGCACTCAAAAATATTATTATGTAAATGGATGGTTTACAGCCACCTTCTCGCAGGCTAACATTGAGCTTCCCTTCAGATCTGCCTTAAAGCTGACAATCGAATCTGATCAGACTGCTTGTCTGAAAGGCCCCTCAGAGAGAATTTCTTTAACTTTGTATAGCTTTCTTCACACGTCCTAATGTGTCTATAGGATATGAAGTGAAGGAGACACATAACTGAAAAAAAAAATGTTTTGCCTTTAGATACAGTATACTAGGCATACCCCAGTTTTAAGTACACAATGGGGTTTATTTACTATCGCTGTAAAGTGCAAAATTAGGCTCACTTCTGCATAGAAACCAATGAGCTTCTATCCCCAGCTTGTTCAATTAAGCCTGGTAATAAAACCTGGAATCTCATTGGTTTCTATGCACAAGTGAGTCTGATTTTGCACTTTCCAGCAATAGTACATAAACCCCATTGTGTACTTAAAACTGGGGTATGCCTGTACTCTAACAGTTAAGATAATGTATCCACCAACAGACACAGTACATTGCTTTTAATGAGTAATTTGACTCATGACTTATATTGTTAGTGCAGAAAAACACAATTTTGTGTCACTTAGCAATGAATGGAGCTGAGCCTGTGTATGAAATGATTAAATATGGTTGCCTTGATGTTAAATAAATAGTCAAAAACTTTACATAAAAAGATGGCTTTGAAAACTTTAATAAGATAATATACAGTGTCACACAAAAGTGAGTACACCCCTCACATTTTTAAAAATATTTTATTATATCTTTTCATGTGACAACACTGAAGAAATTACACTTTGCTACAATGTAAATTAGTGAGTGTACAGCTTGTATAACCGTGTATATTTGTTGTCCCCTCAAAATAACTCAATACACATCCATTAATGTCTAAATCGTTGGCAACAAAAGTGAGTACACCCCTAAGTAAAAATGTCCAAATTGTGCCCAAAGTGTCAATATTTTGTGTGACCTCCATTATTTTCCAGCACTGCCCTAACCCTCTTGGGAAGGGAGTTCACCAGAGCTTGACAGGTTTCCACTGGAGTCCTCTTCCACTCCTCCATGACAACATCACGGAGCTGGTGGATGTCAGAGACCTTGCGCTTCTCCACCTTGCATTTGAGGATGCCCCACAGAATCTCAATAGGGTTTAGGTCTGGAGACATGCTTGGCCAGTCCAGCACCTTTACCCTCAGCTTCTTTAGCAAGGCAGTGGTCATCTTGGAGGTGTGTTTGAGGTTGTTATCATGTTGGAATACTGTCCTGCGGCCCAGTCTCCGAAGGGAGGGGATCATGCTCTGCTTCAGTTGGCATTCATGGTTCTCTCAATAAACTGTAGCTCCTTAGTGCCGGAAACACTCATGAAGTCCAAGACCCTGACACTCCCACCACCACACTTGTCTTTGTAATCCCCACCTGGTTGCTGCCACACATGCTTGACATCATCTGAACCAAATAAGTTTATCTTGGTCTCATCAGACCACAGGACATGGTTCCAGTAATTCATGTCCTTAGTCTGCTTGTCTTCAGCAAACTGTTTGCAGGCTTTCTTGTGCATCATCTTTAGAAGAGGCTTCCTTCTGGAACAACAGCCACGCAGACCAATTTGATGCAGTGTGCAGCGTATGGTATGAGCACTGACAGGCTGACCCCCCACCCCTTCAAGCTCTGCAGCAATGCTGGCAACACTCATACGTCTATTTCCCAAAGACAACCTCTGGATATGACGCTAAGCACATGCACTCAACTTCTTTGGTCGACCATGGTGAGGCCTGTTCTGAGTGGAACTTAGTTAAACTGCTGTATGGTCTTTGCCACCGTGCTGCAACTCAGTTTCGGGGTCTTGGCAATCTTCCTATAGCCTAGGCCATCTTTATGTAGAGCAACAATTTTTTTTTCAGATCCTCAGAGAATTCTTTGCCATGAGGTGCCGTGTTGAACTTTCAGTGACCAGTATGAGAGAGTGAGAACGATAACACCAAATTTAACACACCTGCTTACCGTTCACACCTGAGACCTTGTAACATTAACGAATCACATGACACCTGGGTCGGAAATGGCTAATTGGGCCCATTTTGGACATTTTCACTTAGGGGTGTACTCACGTTTGTTGCCAGCGGTTTAGATATTAATAGCTATATGTTGAGTTATTTTGATATGACAGCAAATCTACACTGTTATACAAGCTGTACACTTACTACTTTACATTGTAGCAAAGTGTAATTTCTTCTGTGTTGTCGCATGAAAAGATATAATAAAATATCTACAAAAATGTGAGGGGTGTTCTCACTTTTGTGAGATACTGTACATCAAGCGAATGTTAATTTAAGACTGAAAAAAAGATTCATAATTCCTTTTAATAGTGGGGGTCATGGGATGAAAGTATGGGACAGTATGGGACTCAGAGCTGCATTAGTACTGCTAATGTGAAGAAAATGTCAGGTCATGTTCTTCCTCACATCCTCATATATAGAGATAGTGACAATCTCCAAACCCGCCCCTGACAACGTTCCTTATTGAACAAAACACTGCGTAGGGTGGAGCCCGGAGATCTGAGGTCACGACACTATACACGCTGATCTCAGACATCTTGTTGGTGTGAAACAATTGAAACCTAGATTCTACCTGTTGACATGCTTGTTTTTAACTCATGAAATCTGAGTATTTTTGATGCTTTTTATGGAATAAATTTGCCTTGATTCAACATACTGCACCATGAAGAGTTGCTTTCTTTGTATTTAATATATGAACCTGCGGATCCATCCCATGTTGAGACTGTACGAGATACAGTTATCTGCTATCTGAGTGGAGTCGTGATATTATGGATATACCATGCCTATCTGACCACCTATAATTTAGTGGTCCATTGTTTGTGGTAAGAGGCCCGGTGTGTTGGTGTTCAGTGAAAGATTCACCTTGATTCACCTTGATTTGTTCTGTATACACTGTGGGTAATTCCAGTTTTTTTTAACATGGATTCAGTGGACTTTGTTTTTGCATAATTTTATGCATTATTTTTAGCGCTGCATATACCTGTATTTTCCTTTGTTTTATTGTTACCAACCACTTTATGCTAGCTGCTCTGTAGATATTATAGCGCAATGTTTAATTCTTATTTTTATAGCATAAAATATCACCCCTAGATTTTTCAATTTAGACTTAAAGGGACACCAAAGGATTTTTTTTTTAGCTAAATAGCTTCCTTTACCTTACTGCAGTCCTGGATTCATGTCCTCATTGTTCGTTTTTGCTGTAATCCTTCTCTGTTCTGAACACTTCCTGGTTGTCTGTCTCCTGATGAAACAAGTCATGGGAGCTTTCTCTCTGTGGTCACTAATCAAGGAGGTGTGATTACTGTGTGTCTAAAACCCCTCAGCACCAATCAGCTTCGTTTTCCAAACCATCACTGCCCTGTATTGGCTCTGTGCAACAGAGAAGCAGGAAACATGCAAAAACGAAACTGAAACTAGAGGTACATTATATGATTGATTTTTATCTATTTTTAATCATTTTTAAAAGGAATCAGTTAACTATTATGTCTCTATACCCTGTAACCAGTCATTTCAGCAAAACAACTTTTTTTCCTTTACAACTCCATTAAGCGCAATTACAATGCCATTTATAGATAGGTTTAAATATTTACACAAAACATAACAATTCACTGTATTTAAGCATAAACAAGCTTTCTGCTGCAGAGATGCTGATAAACATGCCCCTGTATGAGCAACGCTGTCTTGTAAACCACAGCATCAGCTTCCATGTTTCTCTTTTAGCTGTGCTGCAAGATAATACAGTAACAAAGAGTGACACAATAGACTGTGTGTGATAGTTACAGGAAGTTCCGGGCAGCAGGTTGTAAGGGAGAATGGAGAGGTGTTGTGCACGCGATTGTTATTCAGATAGATACAAGCGGCAGGGGAGAAAGGGAAAAGATGGAGGGAGAAAGACAATAAGAGAAGCAGGGACAGAAAGGAAAAAGGAAACTCAGCCAGTTATATTGATTTTCTGTTTTATTTTAGATATCTATTCTCCTTGGCCTGCAGTACAGAATTCTGGACACAGCAAGTTTGATTTGCTTATAGCCCTGATAATCAAAAGTGCTGGTTTTAGACAGAATATAATGTCAGATGTCTTTGTTGCAGTAAATAGTAGAGCTAAAATTGGATTTTTAAGTATGCACCGGTCTTGAAATGCATGAGGGGAGGGGGGGACCCTACAAGTTCAGTGATTCAGTTTTCAGGCATTGTTGTACACCAGTACATCCCACTTCTTATTAGTCTGCAATTTGGTCTGAGAACCCCTCTTGCATACCTTTGTAAAGGTATTCTTTATGGTATGGTAATGTTAAAGGACACCTATGGTATGATCTTTGATATTTCACACATACACAATTTCATATTTAACCAAATGTAATTGATCTACTAAAAGCATATAGACTGGACTTTGCAAGTGAATTTAACCAGGGCTTAGGGAAGGAAATGAAGCTCCGCTGATGTCCAACATTCAATAATGTGCAAGCAAAAGTGCTTTTCTTTCCCCTTGTACAAGATTGGGTATTCTGTAGAAAATGAAACCTCACCATATTCCCTAAGCTTTGAACAAATTCCTGTGCAGTGTGCAACTTCCTTTGCAAAGTGGACAGACTATTTGCCTTTAGCAAATCACATCAAAAGTGACAGTGCCCATTTAATTAAAACAGCTTTAGCACAGCCACCAATCAGATTCAATCTCCTTCTTGGGAATTTAAAGCATGCTGTATCTAAACCCCAAAACAAAAATGTAATAAACTGTTCTTTTCCAATCTTTATACTGTATGCATTAGTTTTCTTTTTTCTAAACTTTGAATCTTTATTTGAGATTTTACAGAGAAACACCAAATAAAGTGATAAAATACATTCTCAGAATACATTGAGTATACGAATTGAAGTGTTCAAAGATCAAACATACTTGTAATAACAAAACAAAAAATATATATATATATATATATATATATATATATATATATATATATATATATATATATATATATATATATATATATATATTGTTTTGTTATTACAAGTATGTTTGATCTTTGAACACTTCAATTCGTATACTCAATGTATTCTGAGAATGTATTTTATCACTTTCTTTGGTGTTTCTCTGTAAAATCTCAAACTATCGGTCTATATTTGTCATGGTTATTGGAGAAGGCAAACTGAAGGGTAACTATGCAGTACCTATGTCCAATTCTTGTTTTAACTGAAGTTATAGTACGGTAGTACCAGTGAGTAAACACATATGTAGATCTACTCCATGCACCTAGTGTTAATATGTGCATAATGCTGATAGATCTGTATTACTAGCAGTATATTGGATAGGGAAGCAAGAAGTGATGTAGGGATTTAAAGTCAGGAGGGACCAGCCCAGATTTGTGCTTCTGGAGTCCATGAGCCATGGTTCTCAGCCTTTGTAGAATTTTGCGTTGGAGAGTTTGACTTTGGAGAAGAAGTATTCCATTTTAAGTTGGTTGTTTAAGGTTGTGGTCACATCTAATGCCCTGTACACACGATCGGTTCATCCGATGAAAACGGACTGATGGATTTTTTCATCAGATATCCGATGAAGCTGACTTTCATCAGTCGTGCCTACACACCATTGGTTAAAAAAACGATTGTGTCAGAACGCGGTGACGTAAAACACAACGATGTGCTGAGAAAAATGAAGTTTAATTTTTCCAAGCATGCGTCGACTTGATTCTGAGCATGAGTTGATTTTTAACCGATGGACGTGCCCACAGACAATCGTTTTTTTTCTATTGTTTTTTTAACCATCAGATCATTTTAAAACAAGTTCCTAGTTTTTTAACTGATGGATAAAAAACCGATAGGGCCCACACACGATCGGTTTGTCTGATGAAAACGGTCCATCAGACCATTTTCATTAGACAAACCGATCGTGTGTACGCGGCATTAGAGATGGAGGCTGCAGAGATTTCCATTTTATAGCTATTGCTGATCGTGCAGCAATGAGGATGTATGTGGCCACGGTTTGGAATTGACTAGACCACGTAGGGATTGCAAAGCCAAGAAGAAAATCTACTGAGGTATAATTTAGTTGCCATGTAGGTGACTGAGCAGAGGAGAGTTTGCATTTGAGTACAGAAGTTTTGTAGAACTTGGCATTCCCTCCAAATGTGGAACAGAGTACCTGGAAGACCACAGTTTCTCCAGCACAAGTGAGAGGTGTTGGGGTGTATCTCTGCAAATTCTGGTAGGGGTATAATACCATTGTTGAAAACGTTTTAGTAGTGATTCCTAGTGTGTGGTACAATGAGAGAGCTTTGAGGGTAGCAATAATGCTTTGTACCATTGGTCAAGTAAAGGGACCGAGGTTATGTGCATTGATCAGAGTAATATTTGTTTCTGGATGGAGTCCTCGGATGACTGTGAAAGGAGATTAAAGATGTATGAGATACCTTTCATTAGTTTGTTGGATGAGTCATATAATTTTAGCAGGGGGTGCAGGATTTTGTCCTGTGTGATCCAGTGGGTTTTTGTAAGCAAAGATCTAATCCTGAGGTATACATAGAACGTTTTGGTAGGCAGGCCATATGTGGCTTGGAGGCTTGCAAAAGACAGTAAGAATGATGAATCAAAGAGATTTCCTGTAGTGTAGATACCCCCAACCATCCATGGCTGTAGTTGTATATCTGGGGTGATAAGTGAGATTTGAGAAATAGCTGTCCATACTCTCAAGGATGCTGATTATTGTGTCCAATGGAAAATGTCTGGGTGATGGCGCTAAGAGTAGGGCACCAAGGAACAATTTCCGGTCTTTGGTCAGCACTACTGATTCTATTTCTTTCCAATTGGATTGAGTAGATGTCGTCCACCAGCGTTTAACCACTTCCAGATCGCCACACGACTATACACGTATATGTCAGCACTTTTTCAAAAAAATGTGTAAAAATAAATAAAATAAAGTAAAATTAATATGTTTTTTTTTTTTTTAAAGCGCCCCGTCCTGATGAGCTTGTGCGCAGAAGCAAACGCATATATGAGGAGTGCCCGCATATGAAAATGGTGTTCAAACCACACATGAGGTATTGCCTAGATCGTTAGAGCGAGAGCAATAATTCTAGCCTTAGACCTCCTCTGTAACTCAAAAGATGCAGCCTGTAGAACTTTTTAAACGTCGCCTATGGAGATTTGGAGAACGGTAAAAAGTTTGTCGCCATTCCACGAGCGAGCGCAATTTTGAAGCATGACATGTTGGGTATCAATTTACTCAGCGTAACATTATCTTTCACAATAAAAAAAAAATTAGGCTAACTTTACAGTTGTCATATTTTTTTATTAAAAAAAGTGTATTTTTTTCCAAAAAAAGTGCGCTTGTAAGACCGCTGCGCAAATACGTAAGGTGTTAGAAAAATATATATAATATTTGGGGGTTTTCAAGCAAAAAAACTTGTTTTTAACTTTTACCACATCTAAAAAAGAGTCTTGGCCCTTAAGTGGTTAAGTTGTTTCAGCAGAACTGCTTGGTAATATAAGTGTACATTAGGGGCTCCCATTCCTCCTATACGTGATACAGGGCCTTCAAATTAGCTTTTTTTTATCCTGGGTGTTTCTGTTGCCATATAAATGAGTTATGTGCACAGGCAGGAATGGAACAGGTAGTGTACGAAAAATGTATAAAATATGTGGTAATATAAACATTTTGGCTAGAGCAATCTACCAGCCCATGACACAAAGGGATGATGTAGGTCTCTAGATATACATTGAAGTTTTTCTATGAGGGCTGAGATTTTTACTAGGTGAGGTCAGGCGGATTCCTAGTTATGATATGAGTCATGAGGCCATGAGAATAGAGGATGTTGCATAATGTGTTGTACAGTATGTTCATCTAAGCCTAAGCCTAATGCTAGCAAAAATTACTTACTTTGGTTTTCTTTGCATAGATATATGGCCCTAAATTGGTCAAGGATATGTTGTATTACAGGGAGAGAGCGCTTGTGAGAGCAATTATGGAATTGTCCGCATATAGGCCGATTTTATGTTTTGTGGTGCCTATATTTATGCCTGTGACCAAGGGTGCAGAGCGGATCTTTTGAGACAGGGGTTCCTTAATCATGGCAATGATTAATGGGAATAATGGGCACCCCTGTGTCGTGCTGTTTGTATTCGTGATGTTAAAGGGGTTAGAAACAACACCTGATGTCCATAGGCTAAGAACGGCATTGAGAAACATTCCTGATAGACAAAATTTGCCCAGGACAGCTTCTAGGTAAGACCATTGCACTCTTTTGAAAGCCTTCTCTGCATCCAAAGAGAGGAGCAGAGAAGGCGTTCAGGCGTCTTCCACCCATTGGACGATGTCTTTGAAGCGCCTAGTCCCGTCTCAAATTTGTCTGCTGGGAAAAAAACCAACTTGATCAATATCTATGAATTGGGACATAACCAGAGGCGGAGGGCTAAATGTTTTGCATTAAGCTTTGTGTCTGTATTTAATAATGATATGGGTCTCTAATTTGCTGGGGATTCTATTGATTTGCCTGGTTTTGGAAGTGTTACTATTAGGGATTCCAGAGATTCCTTAGGGATTTTTCCAGATGATGCATAATGATTATATGTGGTACATAAGTGGGGGGACAGAATATCATTAAAGTATCTATAGTATTCATTGGGGAATCTGTCTGATCCTGGGCCTTTGAGGAAGGGAAGGTTTTTAATGGCTTTGTGGACTTCATCTTGGGTGAAAGGGGCTGATAAGACTATAAGTTATAAGTTATTCAGTGGATAATGAAGGCAGGTGTATAGAGGAGAGAAAAGCATTTATGTTTTCAGAGCATAGACGGGTGATTGCGTCTGCATCTTGTATAATTTGGCATAAAAGGATGCTATGTCTAAAGGGTTAGTCATGAGTATCCCTTGTGGATCTAGGAGGAAGGGAATTTTTAAACAGATTTGTTGTCTTTTAACCCCCCTGGCGGTGTTCCCGAGTTTGACTCGGGGTTAGATTTCTGTGCTGCGATCGGTAACCCCGAGTCGCACTCGGGCTTGCCTCACAGCATCCACAGACAGTGTTTACTTACCTTGTCCCTGGATCCAGCGATGCCACCGCGCTGTGTGAGCAAGCGGGTGCTCGCTCGATTCACACAGCGTCCTCCTGTGCCGCCGATCTCCGTTCCCTGCGACGTTACGACGCATGGGAGCGGAGAACGGCGCCAAATTCAAAAACATAAACAAACACAATACACACAGTATACTGTAATCTTATAGATTACAGTACTGAATGTAAAAAATACACACCCCCCTTGTCCCTAGTGGTCTGCCCAGTGCCCTACATGTACTTTTATATAATAAAAACTGTTCTTTTTCCCTGCAAACTGTAGATTGTCCATAGCAACCAAAAGTGTCTTTTTATGTCAAAAATTGTTTTAGAGCAGCTAGAAAACAGTGATAATAAATTATAATCACTTGCAGAATTGTGCGATAGCGATTTGTGGGGAAATCCGTCATAAAAAATAAAAGTAATGACAGCGACAATTCTGCAACTGAGCAACTTTCAGTGATTTTGAGTTGATTACATTATTGAATCAATTTATTATAATTATGTTATTATTTGTTTTAATTATTTATAATTATTTATTATATTATCATTTTTAATTTTGTTTTTTAAAAAAATGTCATACCCGGGATGCCTACAAGACTCTTGTTTGGTCAGATTTAAGTGAGTTATTCCTAAGAATTACAGGCCTACAGTATAAAACGCCAAATTTCCTTGCAAATAATGGTACCGCTTTCAGCACCTTTTTTCTGAAAGAATCACACTGCCAGGGAGGTTAACCTGCTTAGCCAGGAATGCTCCAGCTTTGTTGCTCAATGTGTCTGAATGTAATTTTAAGTGTTTGATGTAATAGTCAAACTTATGATGTAGGCCAGAGGTGCCCAACCTTTTGAAATTCAAGGGCCACTTAAGTGATTTGGTAACCGGTCGCGGGCCACTACTCTTTAGATCCCACTGCACTTTTTGTTAGCAGATTGGATTGGCGGTAGGCGTTTGTAAATGGACACTAGTCCATTTACATCTGCCACTCCTTAGGCCTCGTACACACGACCGAGGAACTCGACGGGCGAAACACATCGTTTTCCTCGTCAAGTTCCTTGTTAGGCTTGTCAAGGAACTCGACAAGCTTGCTTTGCGTACACACAGTCAAGACAAAATCTCGTTCTCAAACGCGGTGACATACAACACATACAACGGCAGGGGAAGTTCGATTCCACTGGCTAAACTCTTGGGGCTGGTTTTGCTAATCTCATGTGTTTGCGTGTTAAGTAAAAGTTTGTTAAGAGACGATTTGCACTTTCCAGTCTGTTAGAGCTTGAAAAATGTGTTATATCCATTACAAATGCTACCTTTACTCCCGTCTCATGCTTTATTCTGAGCAAGCACGGGTTTCTTAGCATACACACGCTCAAGTTTCTCGTCGGAAACCAGCCCGACCAGGAACTCGATGAGCCAATTTGAGACTCCCGTCAAGGAAATAGAGAACTTGCTCTCTTTTTGGCTCGTCGAGTTTCTCGACAGTTTCCTCAACGAAAATGTACACACGACCGGTTTCCTCGGCCAAAAAATATCTCCCAGCAAGTTTCTTGCTGGTTTTTGCAGAGAAACTCGGTCGTGTGTACGAGGCCTCAGATGTGCATGGAGGTTCTGACTGACTGTGTGAAAGGGGCCTAAGGCTGCTTTCACACTGATGCACTGTTGTTTACCCGAACCGCGGGTGCAGCACAGTTCACCTGAGTCTTTCCTGCCATAGATTTCTATTATATCCTGTAGGTGTGGTGCACTTTCAAAAATCTCACCAAACTCTCAGGTAATAGAAGTCTATGGCTCAGTAAGGTAAACAGGTAAGTTTGAAAGCAGCCTAGTAACCACTGCAGAACAGATATGCCCATATATACAGTCTGATTTTAGTAAAAAAATTACCTTTAACTTCCTTAGTGGTATCCCCGAGCGTGACTCGAGGTGGTTTTTCCATGCTAGGATCGGTATCCCCGAGTCACGCTCGGGGTAGATGTGCAGAGCGTGCAGCGGCGCGGCTTACCTTCTCGCAGCATCCACAGACAAAGTTACTTACCTTGTCCCTGGATCCTGCGATGCATCCCCGCTGTGTGAGCGAGCGGGTCCTCGCTCGATTCACACAGTGCCCGTGTGCCGCTGATCTACGTTCCCTGCGACGTTACGACGCACGGGGGCGGAGAACAGCGCCAAATTCAAAAAAGTAAACAAACACATTACATACAGTATACTGTAATCTTATAGATTACAGTACTGTATGTAAAAAATACACCCCCCCCTTGGTCTGCCCAGTGCCCTACATGTACTTTTATATAATAAAAACTGTTGTTTCTGCCTGCAAACTATAGATTGTCCATAGCAACCAAAAGTGTCCCTTTATGTCAAAAATGGTTTTAGAGCAGCTAGAAAACAGCGATAATAAATTATAATCACTTGCAGAATTGTGCGATAGCGATTTGTGGGGAAATTCGTCATAAAAAAATAAAAGTAATGACAGCGACAATTCTGCAACTGAGCAAATTTCAGTGATTTTGAGTTGATTACATTATTGAATAATTTTTATTATAATTATATTATTATTTGTTATAATTATTTATAATTAATTATTTATTATATTATAATTTATAATTTTGTTTTTAAAAAAAATGCATACCCGGGATGCCTACTAGACTCTTGTTTGGTCAGATTTAAGTGAGTTATTCCTAAGAATTACAGGCCTACAGTATAAAACGCCAAATTTCCTTGCAAAATAATTGTACTGCTTTTGGTACGTAATTCCAGACAGAATCATACCGCCAGGGAGGTTAATAACAGTATTCTATTCCATCCCAGAGCCGGAGGTTGCGGGCCACATCAGAGGGCTCTGCGGACCACATGTGGCCCCTGGGCGACTGGTTGGGCACCCCTGATGTAGGCGTTCTCCTAGTTTATAGCTTTGTTCTCTGAGCTCATTAGTGGTCTGTTCTAGGATTTTGATCTGGTATAGCAGTAAGTTTGATTGTTTATGTTCCTGAGCCCCAAATTTCATAAGAATACCTTGTAAAAAGCTTTGTGGGACAAAAATACCATGAATTGATCACCTCCAGATTTAAATTTGTTTTGAAGTAGTTCCTATGCTTGGGTTTTATTTGGTGTTCATAGCGTTGGTTAGTAAGGAGAGATGAGTTCAACCCCCAGAGGGTGTGATTTGTTGGTTGAGAGTGTGGGAAAAATGTAATAGATATATTAATAATGAGATCTATGCGAGATTCTGAGGTAGCCAATAAGATCTTTTTGTTTGTGAGAAAGACGTCAATTCCAGAGTAGGAACCACTAGTGTGAGATAAGAACGCATAATTCTGCTTAACATCATGCATGCATCTCAAAGGATCGTTTAAGGTTCTCATTGTTTATAAAGGATGTGAGTGCTGACAGTCGGCGTCTATTGGGGTTTGTAAAGTCAAATGAAGTGTCAACGATCATGTTAAAAATCACCACAAAGTATCAATGGAGAGTTTTTATATGGCTTAAGCTTATCCCTTTGTTTTTTGTAAAATTTATATTGGGAGGTGTTCAGTTCATAGATGTTCACCAGCATCAGAGGGTGATTACCAGTGGCGGCTGGTGCTCAAAATTTTTAGGGGGGCGCAAACAAATGAAAAAAAAAAAAAGACAATTGCAGCCTCACTGTGCCCATCAAAGGCAGCCACTGTACCCATCAAAGGCAGCCACTGTGCCATGCCATCAATTGTCGCCACTGTGCCATCAATTGTCACCACTGTGCCCATCAATAGTCACCACTGTGCCATGCCAAACGCAGCCACTGTGCCATCAAACGCAGCCACTGTGCCATGCCATCAATTGTCACCACTGTGCCCACATCAATTGTCGCCACTGTGCCCACATCAATTGTCCCCACATCAATTGTCCCCACTGTGCCCACATCAATTGTCCCCACTGTGCCCACATCAATTGTCCCCACTGTGCCCACATCAATTGTCCCCACTGTGCCCATATCAATTGTCCCCACTGTGCCCACATCAATTGTCCCCACCATGCCCACATCAATTGTCCCCACTGTGCCCATATCAATTGTCGCCACTGTGCCCACATCAATTGTCGCCACTGTGCCCACATCAATTGTCGCCACTGTGCCCACATCAATTGTCCCCACTGTGCCCACATCAATTGTCGCCACTGTGCCCTCATCAATTGTCGCCACTGTGCCCACATCAATTGTCCCCCACTGTGCCCACATCAATTGTCCCCACTGTGCCCACATCAATTGTCCCCCACTGTGCCCACATCAATTGTCCCCACATCAATTGTCCCCACTGTGCCCTGTAAAATGCTGCCAGTCAGATTGCCCCTCCCCCCGCCCGGCACTTACCTTTCTGGGGTTCGCCATCCTCCTTCCACGGTCCCTCGATGTCTTCTGCCGCCCTTGATGACGCTTCAGCCAATCAGGTTACTAATAACCAGAATCAGTGAACCTGATTGGCTGAGACAGCCGTCAGTCTTATCCAAGGGACGTAGCCCACTACGTTCCGATGATAAGACATCCAGGAGCTGAAGGGCTGTACTGGGTAAGCCTATCAGAGCCGCTGGCTCTGATAGGCACTTCCGCAAAGCCAACCAGCTGTCCTTATTCAGATAATCGGCGCCCAATGTCCGGTTATCTGAATATGCTGGCCACAATAACATACACTCATGCAATGCATGAGTGTATCTTATTTGCCGGTGCTGCAAAACGAATGTTTAAAAGCCTTAAAGGGTCCGTTTTTTTTTTCTTTTAAAAAAAAAAATTACTACAGAAGGGAGGGGGGGGGGGGGCGACGCCCGGGCGCCCCTATGGACGGGCCGCCACTGGATATTGGCTAAGAGAATTATGAATCTGCCTTCATCATCTGTGTCTACATGGTTTAGTGCAAAGGACATTTTGGTACTGATAGCTGCCATCACTCCACACTTTTTTTTCCTCAGTGTTGGCAAAGAAATATTGGGAATATTTTTTGTGTGTACAAGAGGGGGGTTTGGCTTTAGAGAAATTAGTCTCTTGGACACATAATATATCTGCATTTTGGGAAGACGCTTCCTTCCAGAAGTGATTTCTCTTAAATAGCGAATTAAGCTCCTTGGCATTGATGGATGTAATATTGATGGACATGTTATTAGGTTCTGGAAATCAGACTGTGGTAATTGAGCCAGACTATAGCACCTTATACACTGTAATGGTAAGAAAGTCTATTAGTGTACTGCAGGTTGAAATCTATAACTAAGTCACAAATATATGCAGCTGTCAAAAGCACCACAATTGTGGTGTAATACACAATTTAAAAAGGATGGTATGCAAATATTTATAAGAAATAAGGTAAGAGGTAAAACTTCACTTTACAAAGAATACTCAATCACAAGAAAAATAAAAAAAAATGCATTTTTGTCTGTACATGATTGAATGATAGAAACCAGTAGAGCTTCCACTCAGCTCTAGAGCAAATGTGCTTAACCTCCCTGGCGGTATTCCCGAGTCTGGCTTGGGGTGGAATTCTAGTACCATTAGCGCTATCCCCGAGCCAGACTCGGGATTACATTGCTGTTTGATCGAGCTGTCTCCTCGCTCGATTCACACAGTGCCTGTGAGCCGCCGAGCCCGTTCCCAGTGACGCACGGGGGCGGAGATCGGCGCCAAATGAAAATAAAAAAAAACACAGTACATATACAGTATACTGTAATCTTACAGATTACAGTACTGTAAAAAATAAATATATAAATATGTTCCTAGTGGTCTGCCCAGTGTTCTGCATGCACTTTTATATAATAAAAAATGTTCTTTCTGCCTGGAAACTGGAGATTGTCCATAGCAACCAAAAGTGTCTCTTTATGTCAAAAGTGGTTTTAGACCAGCTAAAAAACAGCGATAAAAAAAATGGAATCACTTGCAGAATTGAGCGATAGTGATTTGTGGGGAAATTCGTCATCAAACACTGAAAGTAATAATTTTTATTATTATTATTTGTTATAATTATTTATAGTTATTTATTATATTATAATTTATAATTTTGTGTTTCAAACTTTATCATATCCGGGATGTCTACTAGACTCTTGTTTGGACAGATTTAAGTGAGTTATTCATAAGAATTACAGGCCTACAATATAAAATGCCAACTTTCCATGTAAAACAATTGTACCGCTTTCAGCACCTAAAATCTGAAAGAATCATACCGCCAGGGAGGTTAAAAAGGTTGTAAACCCTAAAAAAAATAACTGTAAGACAAAGGCATAATGAGCTAGTATGCATCCCATACTGGCTCATTATGAAATACTTACCTTAGAACGGACCAGTTGCTGCGGGGCCTCGCAGACCGCTGAGACGGCTGACATTTTCCCCAGAGTTTCTTCCGGGTTCGCAGGCTTCGGTGCTGTGATTGGCCAGAGTTGTAATGATGCCATTGGTCACTGCATAGGGCTCTGAATAAACAGCACGATCCACCTTTCATTCAGTGCTCATGCGCTGATTACATTGGCGATGGAGTATATAGTAAATATCTCCTAGGTAATACAAATTTAGGAGATATTTAAAATATCTACAGGTAAGCCTTATAGGCTTACATGTAGGCAGGGCCGCTGATAGGCCAGTACAACTGGCCCTGCTGTACCGGGCCTGGCCAGCAGGGGGGCCCGAGCAGCCTGAATAGATAACTAATTAATTAACGTAAAAAAAATACTCTAGCCATGACCAATTAGTCCATCCGACAATAAAATCCGGCGTTTTGACATTTTATTCTTTTTTAATAGTATCGGCAGACTGGAGTGTTATTGTATGTGGCGGCGGCAGGAGGAGGGACTATTTCTTCTATTTCGGGCGCGGAAGAATGCCTCTTCCGCGCCCTCTCCTTGTGCTGTCGTAAGTCCTGGCCAGCATGTCCTCTATAGTGCCTCCCCTGGCACTACGGCATGATTCCTCTCCCTCCGTGTGAGAGAAGAAGAAGTGAGGCAAGCGACGGTGGCAGAAGAAAAAAAAAAAAAAGAAGAAGCTTGCATCGCATCTGTCCAGGCAGCAGCAGGATCAGGGAGGAAGTGACTCCTGGGGCCCGACGACTAGCAATTACACAGGTGTGTGCTTGCTTGGGGGGAGGGATTCTACTACTACTGTAGAGATTTTAATTTACAGACTTTTGGCATCAGCGCCCATGTGAATGAGGCCTAAAACAGGTTTAGGTGCACTTAGAGTTTGTAACTGGGTGCTAGACGCACAGAATTCTTTTTTTTATTAATCACAGCCAAACTGACCGTATTTAATCACAGGTAAAAGCTCAGTGTGAACTGCACCATTGAAATACCAATACATGTATAATGTTCTCTGAAGGTGTCTGCAGAACATTATGCCATTGGCAGCAAAACGCATGTGCTGCCAGCAGAGACAGTGCCACCCATGCCGCCAATGCCATAATGTGCTACAGACAGTGCCACCCATGACACCAATGCCATAACGCATGTGCTGCCTGCAGAGACAGTGCCACCCATGCTGCCAATGGCATTTTGCCATTGGCGGCATGGGTGGCAGTGTCTGCAGCACAATATGGCATTGGCATCATGGGGGCACTGTCAGCAGGTAGCACATGCGTTATGGCATTAGCGTCATGGGTGGCACTGTCTGCAGCACAATAGGGCAATGGCGGCGTGGGTGACACTGTCTGCAGCACAATAGGGCAATGGCGGCATGGGTGGCACTGTCTGCAGGTAGCACATGCATTATAGCCTATAACGAATGTGCTGCTTGTAAAGACAGTGCCACCCATGCCGCCAATGCCGTAATGTGGGAGGTACCAGGGGAGGAGCTGAAGGGAACCCCATCAGGTAGGCTGTACGGGGCCCCTTGATTTCTATCAGTGGCCCTGCATGTAGGTACAATTAAACAGGAAGACTTTACTTCCTCTTTAAGTATGCCTTTAGTAAATCAACCTCATTGGGGTTGATTTACTAAAGGCAAACACGTGGTTTCCTTTGCAAGGCAAGTTGCACTTTGCAGTAGAATTTTACACAGAGCTTTCACTTTGTAAATAATACCCAATCAGGCATAAAGAAAAAAAATTGTTTGCACATGATTGGAATATGGAAGTCAGCAGAGCTTCCCTCACTAAGCCCTGGGGGAAATTTTCTTGAAAAGTGAACCATCTATTTGCTTTAATAAGTCATCCCCACTGGAAAAATAAAAGAAGGGTGTACAGTACAAAATCAAATGCCAAGGTGACACAGTTCAACCTAGCCCTGTAAGAGACCTGCTATATTTATCACTACTTTGTTTAATAAAATTCAGATGAAGGCAACTCAAATACAGTTTCTTTATTACATGGAATCACTACACAGTTTTTTCATCAGAGGTACTTTCTTATATTTATTTTACTGGTTACCTGGAGTTGCTCTTTACCTCACCTTATAACATGTCACTTTACAGTCATTTATTTGACGTTTTTGATGTTGACAAATACAGTTCAGTCCAATGGTCCCACAATGACCACATTCTGTTACAACCATGCACCATTAACATAACTGTACTTTTTTTTTAATTTAAGTTGAAATGTTCTCTGCTTGGCTAAAGCATTAATTTGCACCTTTGCTAAACACTTTCAATGAATAATTTATTGCTTATTTATTCTGCTTGAAAGGAAGGTCAGAATATGCATTTAAATGGAAATTCGTTTTGCAAGTGTAGCACAAAAGACACTTGTAATATCTATGTTTTCCAGCTGGACGGAGATGGCAAGTGTCAGGGATCTAGCGACAGGAGGCTGGCACCTAATGCCAAGGTCTTATCCGACACTATCACTTCTGTACTACACAAGGCTAGAGGGAAGGGTCATGTCATCTGCATATCCCCAAAGGAAGATTGTTGGTGTTTCCTACTAAAACATTATTACACAATAAAACAAATGTGTGAAAGAGTATATCTAATCTAAGAACACAAATGTATTACAGTATAAAGCAGGTTACCAGCCCTTTGATGCAGACTGTACTAGTTTCCTTTTTTACTGCTTTCCTTTACTTTTACCAGCTAATACTGCCAGTGACATACTTCCTGCCTCGGGGTGACAACACTCACTCATCGCGCTGTACCTACACTCCTCCACCGCTTCTCATCACCATAACAGAAGGGGAAGGTGTTCTGTAGTCAATGGAGCTGAATTGATTTGGTTTATAACACCATTTGAGGTTTCAGTGCAGAAAAGACCAAGTGCACAGGAAGATACAAGCTCAGTGGATTTCTGGCAGGATCAACAGATATTATTTGCATCTAATGAACAAATGTATATTAAGAAAAAACACCTTCAATAGTGTATTAAACAGACCAAAAAGGAACAGATAAAAAAAAAATATTATTAGGGATTGCATGTAAATAACAGGACCCATAATAAATCTGTTTATGTAAGTTTTCAGGCACGTCTGATTAAATATATATGGGGTCGATGAGGGCAGAGATTCTCAAAAAAATCCCTTTGATGTATGCACCCAGGACCCAAGGCAGGTTGGGCGCTCCAAATTTGTGGCTGTACTATCAGGCCACGCAACTAACACAAATATCAGTGATATATTCTTATCGCAAACAACTGGATTGGGTATGGCTAGACTGACAAGCTATCCAACCATTTACTACTGATTTTGTAATGTAGCAGGCCCCTAGGGTTCATTCAGAAATTATGATCCCAACTTTATCTCATTCTCTGGCGCTGTGGAATAGACATGTGCATTCGTTTTCGTCCAAATGCATTTTTGTCAGAATTTCTGGGATTTTCACGTTCGTTATAAAAAACAGTAACGAATGTGCAGAGTCCGAAATCTGAAAGACTTGTCATAAAAAATGCTTTATTTTCGTTTTGTTGGGACAACAGTTCGATATGGATAGAAGATTCGACATGACGGTGACAATAGCAATCTGTGTCTATTGAATCTACAGTTGAATATGCCTAACCTTAACTCTATTAGTCCGAGATTATTCGACATAGAGAGAAAAGATTTGACATTATACAAACATGAAGATTCGACATAGAGAGAAAAGAGTCGACATAGACAGAAAAGATTGGACATAGAGAGAAAAGATTTGACATTATAGAGACATGAAGATTCGACAAAGCAGCTAAAAACATACGATCATTTATGGTCAAATGCTCCGCCCAAAGGCTATAGAAGAATTCTAATGTTGGTTGACTAGTAATAATAATTAATAAATATTTATACTAGTCATACAACATTAGAATTCTACTATAGCTTATGGGCGGAGCATTCGACTAGAAAAGTATCATTGCGGCGTTGTAAAGTTGAGCTGCTTCGTCAAATCTTCTTAGAACATTCGACAGACACCATAAGCCTTCAATGACAGATACAACCTTAATTAATTCAGATTTTCGGACAAATAGCATTTTTTTATGAAACAAAATAAATAAAAACGAATTTCGGAAGTAACTAAATAATTAAATTTTTCGGACGAAAACTAAATTCCGAAAAAGAAAATATTTCAGCGTGCACATGTCTACTGTGGAATAGATTATGGACACAGGATAGTTTTCTTTTGTGGTTTAATCATTTGGTTAAAATCTTTAATAACCCCTGGTTCCCTCCAGGCATGGATGTTCGGGCTTACAAATGGTGGCTGTATAAAGGACTGTATAGGATTTGGCACTATTTTACTCCAGCTGGACCTTTTATCTTTGTCCAATGCGTTTCTAAGTATAAATTGCCACTGTCTGAGTTTTGTTCGATTTAATCAAATATGACATTTTTTTTTAACTTTATGCCCGGTGGGGCAGAAAGCCCCCTCCCTCACTCCCTATGAATAATTGGGTGACACCTTTTATCTTTGTCCAATGCGTTTCTAAGTATAAATTGCCACTGTCTGAGTTTTGTTCGATTTAATCAAATATGACATTTTTTTTTAACTTTATGCCCGGTGGGGCAGAAAGCCCCCTCCCTCACTCCCTATGAATAATTGGGTGACACAGGAGAGGGACAGAAAAGAGAAATCTCGCTAATCTATGGTCTGTTGCTGGTCTCCCCGAATTATTTAAACTGTTGGCTGAGACTTGTCCTCTGATACTACTTTGGAGGCATGGCACACCCTTTTACGTGCTGCTTTCCAAGGCGTTGTGAACATTTCTCTTTTTGAGGTAAATCTTAAAGTTATTACGCAATGGTACCTTGTCCCAGCCCACCTAGCTGAGATGTATGGTGGATCTTCCCCCATTGTGTTTTCATGGTTGTTCCATGAAGAAAACCATGTACCATATATGGTGGGAGTGTCCCCATATATGGGATATTGTAATAGGATTTTCTAATTTCTTTATCACCTCATTGGTAAATATATCTCGCAACAGCCCCAATATGCTTTGTTGATTGAGGCTATTCCCAATTTTTTCCACAGTGAACAAAGGTTAGCCTCTTTCCTTTTTCTAGCAGCTAAATGTACAATTGTGGGTTCTTGGAAAAGGTCATCTGTGTCTTTTACTGGTACTAAACATAAAGGGTTCAATTTACTAAAGGCAAATAGGCTTCTGAGTTTGTAATATGCAGTTGCACTCTACAAGTGCAGTTTCTCCAGAGCTTAGTACATGAGCAGATGCTCTGCTGACTTCCATCATCCAATCATGTGATACCAAAAAAGGCTGTTTTTTTTATTTTCCTTGCATGTGATTGGGTATTCTTTGCAAAGTGAATCTTTACCTCATTTACTAAGCTCTGGAACAACTTCACTTGCAAAGTGCCTTTAGTAAATCAACACCAAAGTCTTGTGGATTGTACATGAGAAATGAGTACGTGTGCTGAATGACAACGTCTAACAATTTGAAAAAATGTGGTCCCCTTGGGCTTTATATATACACAGTACATATCACCTTAGAGGACTAATTACAGTAGTTTATTGGGAATGGAATACCCTAGGTTCCCTTTTTTCTCTCCTTTTTTATCCTTTTTTCTTTGCTGTTGTTTTCTTTCTCTTTTCTTTTATTTCCTTAGACCGTTGTCTAACTTTCAGGTACTTTTTCTTTTGGCTTGCACTGTGTGAGATGAGAAGCTTCACTCCAGCGGTATCTAGTTATTTTGATATTCTGGTCATTTTTAAGATGGTCGGATTATTCTGCTGCAATTTGCTGTGATGTTTCACTAGTACCTACCTTTTTTGGTATGCTATGCTATGCTTTGATGGCTATTTTTTCTGTGCTGCAAAGAGCCTTGGATTTCATTGTATACCATAATAGGATATGGTTGATATCTTGTTTTTTTTTTTTTTTTTTTCGTATACCTATTTTTCATATATAATCTTGCAATAGACATATTGAATGAGAAATCTGTTTATGTGACCACAAGGGTCCATGAGGTTAACAACATTATGAGTATGGAGGATTTTTTTGGCACTCGATACAGACACATGGGTTAAGTTTAAATCACAATGAATTTTTTGGATTAACTTCTCTTCCTTTTTGCTGAGGCAGATTTAGGACTTCTGCATTTTTTTTCCTCTTTTGCAGTTGACATATCAAATAAGATTGTATTAAGAAGGATCCTGAGAGGATCTTTATATGCCTGAAGGTCAATTATGGCCACTTAAATGTGGTGAGAGCATTTTGATTGTCACTTCGGGTGAAGCACATTGCACTTTCTGAGAGCACGGTGTTTGGAGCTTAAATCTGGAACACAGCAATCTCGCTACCAGTTCTACATTTGCAATTATTTGAACTTTTTGATCTGCGTTTGCTTTTTTTTTTTTTTATAATTTATTGATGTTTACATGGACATTATTTACACTTGTTGCACCCTTTTGTACCTTTCTTTCACAGTTGTATTAGGCACTCACAAATTTTTGAAGCTGCACTTGTTGTAATTTTTTATTGATAATTTATAATTTTCATTATTATAGGCCATTTTGCACATTTCTCTTTTTCGACATATCAAATAAACCTGTGCAATCACACCTTCAAATGCTGTATCCTTTCTCATACGCTTTCTTTATTTTTCAACCTTTCATTTCCCAGATTAAGACATGGCAGTATATTTCATACGTGTTCTCAACTTTAATTGTCTAAATTTTGGTAATCCATAACACCTACAATATTGTCACACTGATACATGCCTTGTTGGTGGCTGAGTGCCCCACATATTGGATTCTGTGCTATTTATAATACCACCGTTTCATTCTGATGTAATATTAATGCTTCTTTGTCTGGGATTGGTACAATTTCTATTATGTCATTATAAAACTATGATAAATTGTAACGGAACACTTTTTGGATAGAATTAAGAAGGATTAGAACACCTATCAATTTGTATTGCTGTCCATGCTCCCATTAGCTAGATTCGCCCTCTCTATTTGTTCTGATTACCATTCTTATTGAAAGAGAAAATAAAAGAGAACCCCAGGTTTTGGGCTGATACCAGAACAGGAATAGAGGGATAATCTTTTATTGGGGACACAAGTTATGGTGACACCCCAGTAGTCCCTCACTTTGAATGGATTTTCTCTCACTTCCTCTTTTGGCAATGGGACAGGAAGTGAAGGGAAATTTACCCAATGGGACATAGATGGCAAAAAGTAACTGACGGGGGTTAAATCTCCCTTACTCTATCCAAAATACAAAGTTATACTTTAAAGAGGAAGTAAACCCTGCAATCCCTATGGTGCGTTTCATCTATTTAGTTCTAAGCACTTGTAAGCAAGCATCACATAACCTAATACAGCCACAATCGCCTATTACTTACTTGTTTTTTAACTTTGGAAAAAAAAATCTTCCTGGATAAGGCAGCACCATCTTCAGTACTGTTATCCAAGTCCAACTTCCGTCCTTTCATTTTTCCCTTCGCTGTAATCTCACACATGCGCAATGGTGTAATACCCAAGCCTCCTTCTAAATCCGATGTTTCCATGACAACCACCGTTCATTGCTGAGTTTGCTAAATTACTAAGAATAGCTACGCACAATTGTATGTGTGTGCATGTTGGTCCTGCTGCAGCTGATCGCCGCTATAGAATGCAGCATAATTCACAAGGTTTTTTCCCCTTCGTGTGACATCTCTCGGTCACATGGAGAGTACCAGGAAGCTAGAAAACACTGCACTCTCGCGAGACTAAATGGCTATGCTGCTGGGAGAGGAAATCACATTTACGGCACCATGTCAACAGACTGTACACAGAGCGTGCCGTGAATCAAGGACAGGGTAGCGCATGCGCTGGTGACGTCATTATTCAAAACAGGATGGATTGCAGCCAAACAAAACAAGTAAGGAGGCAGTTATTAGCAGTGATCAAGAGTGTTTTTTTAATGAGGATTACAATGAGATAAAGTTGTTAAGGAGGGTTTACAACCCCTTTAATACCAATAAACATATAGGGCCAGATCCACAGCCCCGCAGCGCAACGTAATTTAACAGATTTAAGTTACACTGCCGCAAATTTCCTAAGTTAGGTATCGATCCACAACACACTTACCTGGAAATTTGCGGCGGTGTAACTCAAATCCGTCCGGCGCAAGGCGTTCCTAATCTAATGGGGCGAGTCCCATTTAAATTAGGCGCGCTCCCGCGCCGGACGTACTGCGCATGCTTGTGACGCAAATTTCCCGACGTGCTTTGCGCGACGTGATGTCATTTTTTGATCGGCGCGGCGCGTATCGTATTTCCGTATTCCCGTACGGCTTACGCAATCGACGTAAAATTAAAAAATTCGACGCGGGAAAGACGGCCATACTGTACACAGCAGTACGCCTGCTGTGTAAAAGTAGGGCTGGTTTACAAAAGTGTAACTAAGCGACGGGAAACTAACGTAGCGGCGACGTAGCGAACGCGAAAAAGCTTTGAGGATCGACGTAACTCCTCATTAGCATACCCGACGCGTAATTTCGACGATGAATGCCCCCAGCGGCGGTCGCGGTACTGCATCTTAAGATCCGGCAGTGTAAAACTATTACACCTGCCGGATCTTCTGTCTGTCTCTTGGAAACTGATTCTGTGGATCAGTTCCAAAGATAGAAACAGGGATACGACGGCGTATCAATAGATACGCCGGCGTATCCCTTTTGAGGATCGGGCCCATATTTACTATAAATCTTCTTTTTTTTTTTTTTTTCTCTAGCTGACAAACTGTAGGGTTTTAGCAATCACTCAATTTAATAGAATATAACAGAAGTATATGCATGGGTTGTACAGAAGAATTGTTCACTTTAACAAACTCAAGAGGCAGCTTACCTAATGTGTGTCTCTGTATTTAATACTAAGATTCAGCTTGTGCCTACTAGCTAAATATCTATAATTATCAGCATTTTATGTTTATTTAAATGTCTGCAGAACAGTTCATATATAAGAGCATAAAGGGGAGGTTGCACAGCACAGAAGTATGAACATTTAAAAGTCTCTCCTTTAGACACTTCAAGGAGCCTTACTGGGATTTTTGAAAAGCTTAGCTTAAAGGTTCACAAGCTGATTTTAAATTGTTGCTAAAAATTAAACGGTAAAGCTGTTGAACATAAAAGCCCTTTTGGACTCGTCTATAAAGGTAACAGGTTTTCAAGTCTGGAATTTCCATACATCAGGCTTCCATTTTTGTCAGTACCACCTGTAAAGCTATACTGAGCAGGCCTCTTTGGTCAACGTGGGGTTGATTTACTACAGTAACTGAAGCTGGTCACTTTCAAGAGTGCTCACTTTGAAAAGTGTTTGTTCACATTGCAAAGTGAACAGTTTATTTTCCACATTAAAAGGTTGTTTTCCTATAGAAACTTCCTACATAGTAAATCAAACTCCACTTCTAATAAAATAAGACTGCAAAGCTTATTCATGTACATGAGTGCTTTCAGCACCATGGACAGTGGCTGGTACATGAGCCACCAATGACAAACTTCACAATCAAAAGAAATCTGGAATTTGCTGCAACACTTTACCTTTATTGATCCTTAATGCAAAAGACATCACAGACAGTGTGGGGCACAGTACAAGTTGACATGTTTTGCTTGTCTATACCGTGTCACTTTCGGATTGTACAATCCAGTTACTCTGTGTATGGTTGCCGATTGTGCTTGAGATGTTGATACACAGGCTTGGACATTTGAGGTATTAGCTTTTTCATACAGTAACATTCTTTGTCTTTGCTTTTGTTCAACATTTTTTTTGTATACAGTTCCTTTATATCAGCAATAGTTTCCCCAATGTCTACTGTAGATGTAAATTACATAATTGACCAGAAACGACATTATTGCTCTCTCCATCAGTTTCTGTGAGGATGTTCACCTTTTAACCCTGCTCCATTGAGGATTAATAGAATGAAATTGGGTCTATAGTCATATTTAGCTTGGACATGCTCATAGCAAGCCTATTGTTGTGTTGTGGACTTGCACCCAATGAATATATTGTGATACATACAGTCTTTGTTTCCTTTATAGGTAGACATTCAGGTCCTGATAGAAGAATTAACTATTGGCTTCTGTCGATGGGTATTGGCTGAGCGCTGTGGAAGTAGACACTAAGTAATACTCAAATACACAGTATTATGACAGAATGTGGAGCTGATGATATCTCTTTCTATATTCTCATCACAGCTCATTCCTACACCGTGAGGTTTTGTATACAAATACAATATTACATATGTGAAGTTTCCATATGAGTGCTGTAGTCTGTAAATGACTTTTTGTGAGGACCAACTTATTTTATATTTGCATTAGCTGAGCTGCTAATATGGCCTTGTGATATTGAGTATACATATTGGGCCAGATTCAGGTACAATTACGTTGCTCCCCCGCGGCGTAACGTATCTGATTTACGTTACACCGCTGCAGGTTTACAGCGTAAGTGCCTGATTCACAAAGCTCTTACCTGTGAACTTGCGGCGGTGTAACGTAAATCCGCTCGGCGCAAGCCTGCCTAATTCAAATGGGGCGGGCACCATTTAAATTAGGCGCGTTCCGCGCCGAACGTTCTGCGCATGCTCCGTGTTAAAATTTCCCGACGTGCTTTGCGCGAAATTACGGCGCCCCAAATTTTTTTTTTTGAACGGCGACGTGCGTTACGGCGTTTCATATTCCCGGACGTCTTACGCAAAAAAAAAAATCAAAATTCGACGTGGGAACGACGGCCATACTTTAACATGGCTGATCTAAAGATAAGCCATGTTAAAGCAGGTGTAACTTTGCGATGGGAAAAACCGACTAGCGACAATGTACGAGATTGCGACGAATGCTTGGATCTTCGTGGATCGCCGTAACTAGTCATTTGCATATTCTACGCCGACCGCAATGGAATCGCCACCTAGCGGCCGGCCTAGAATTGCATCCTAAGATCCGACGGTGTAAGTCAATTACACCTGTCGGATCTTAGGGCTATCTATGCGTAACTGATTCTATGAATCAGCCGCATCTGGCCCTATTTAATGTTAAAGCGTAAATCTATTTTTCAGAAAAAAAAAACATCCCATCTGGGTATGTACATTACAAGGATTTTAACAAACTTTGTTGCATATTCCTACCTTTTGTTATTCTGAAGAAATCCCTGTATGCTTGTCTGTATCCATGTGGGAAAGTGAGTTTAATGGGAGTGGTTTCATAATTACCAATCTGCTGTGCACCTGCAGAACAGTAATGTGGAAAGCTGCTGGGCCTGCATCCCTTTAGACGTGATTTTCTATTGGAAGTATCCCACCAAAAATTTAATTTTTGTTGCAGGGGATGCCTGAAATCTGACTTGTATGCAGACTTCTGGGAAAATTGGGGAGCCAATCACACAAGAAGGAAATTATGTTTCTGGGGGGCGTTCTGTACACATTTTGTGTGCAGAACACCTACAGGTTGACATATTGCATTTTACAGAAAACTACAGAGCTGCAGATTGAAAATGAAAAGTAATTTCTTATAATATTTAATTACAATATGACGTGTGTCATAAATTGTGCACGCTATATTATTTTTTCTTTATTTCCTATTTTTTCCACCATGGTATTTCTTTATCATTTTAATGAATGTGGCATTTTCATACGTAAGGGTCATCAGAGTTCATTGATTAACACACGTTATTTTAAATTTTATTTTTCATTTTGCTTTTAATGCATTTATTTTTTTATGTATATGGATTATCATATATGTTAGCAAGGTGGTAGCATATTTCTGTATGTCAATTTCTATTGTTTCCCACACTCCATTAGTGTGTTACCGATTTAGTTAGGAATTATGCATACAGTATAGGTAAGATTATTGTTTGCGCACAGTGGGTATGTTTTTCATTTTATTTGATTTATTAACACCCAAGTAAGATTCTCCACCTGTACCTTAATGTGTTGTAAGTAGTTCCCACATATCCTGCCCTTCATAGGGATTTGAGTTTTTTTTCAAATGACCATAATTGGGCTCATGGTGGTATAGAGTTTCTAAGGTTGATTCATTGTATTTTTGCATATGGTTATAAGTAAGCGCTAACTACAGCGCAAAACACGTCAAATTTCACTGAAACCCACGCACAGACAAGCTGTGCTAGCACTTTCACCTGCAGCCTGGCTATGCAGTGGATAGCTGGCTGGTGCTCATCTGGAGCAGCCTTTTTAGAATTTTTTTACTTTTTTTTTTAGAAAAATATCTTTCCATTATTTTACAGAAATTGCTGTTTGTGTCACTATGTCCTATCTCAAACACATTTGTAAATGGGAGGGTTTGCACTCATTATAACCACCTCTGGCACACCATTTGCATCCCTGTAGAAGTAGAGCAGCCTTAGAGAGTATCTCACTATAAATTCAGGGCCGGATTCACAAAAGGGATACGACGGCGTATCTCCTGATACGCCGTCATATCTCTGTGATCCGCCCGTCCTAACTATGCAGCTGATTCATAGAATCAGTTCCGCATAGATAGCCCTAAGATCCGACAGGTGTAATTGAATTACACCGTAGGATCTTAGGATGCAATTCTAGGCCGGCCGCTAGGTGGCGAGGCCATTGCGGTCGGCGTAGAATATGCAAATGACTAGTTACGGCAATTCACGAACGTCCGCGTTACCCGTCGCTCTAACTTTACGTTGTTTCCGTCGAGATACGCGTCGTAAAATTAGGGCTGAGCCCTAGGTGTTCTAAGCAATGTTAAGTGTGGCCTTCGTTCCCGCGTCGAAATTTAAAAAATCACGTCGTTTGCGTAAGTCGTCTGTGAATGGCGCCGGACGCCATTTACGTTAACGTCTAAACAAATGACGTCCATGCGACGTCATTTAGCGCAATGCACGTCGGGTAATTTTCCCGACGGAGCATGCGCAGTACGTTCGGTGCCCGCCCTATTTGAATTAGGCGGGATTGCGCCGAGCAGATTGACGTTACACCGCTGCAAGTTTACAGGTAAGAGCTTTGTGAATCAGGCACTTACGCTGTAAACCTGCGGCGGTGTAACGTAAATGGGATACGTTACGCTGCCGTGGAGCAACGTAAATGTATCTGAATCTGGCCCAAAACTCCTATTACAGGAGTTACTACTTGAAATGTGACATGCATCAGCGCAGGCTTCTGAGAAAAGTCATTCATACAAGCAGAAAATAAAATTCCTGGACTAGTGTACAGAATGTATCCAAGTTGCCATATTGCAAAACAGCAAGGTATGAGTTTTTTGGCAGTTATAGAAAATTATAGCAGCTGGAGACTAAAAAGGAAAGGTCATTTTTAAATACCAAAATAGCTGTTGTGGCATTTGTATAAGTTATACAATTTTTTAAACAATAAATACAAGTTTTCCTTTAAATGTATACTTCAAGGTTTCCCTATGAATATTCTAAAGCCCAACTCAAGGCAAAAAAAAAAAAATAATCTACCCGTGCAGTGGCCCTTTTCCACACTCTCCATGGTTTAATTGCTTGTTTAGTTAAGGGAAGAAAACTAAGGAGAAAATACTTATCTTACTCCTCGCTTCAGCAATCTCCCTCCAGACAATTACAGAGCTGCAGATTTAAAAGCAAAGGTAATTTTTAATAATAGTCATTTACAATATGACGTGTGTCATAAATTGTGTATGCTATATTATTTTTTCTTCATTTGCATTTTTTCCCCATGAAAGTGGAGTTACCCTTTAAATATTTATGAGGAATGTTTTTATATATTTCTTTATCATTTTAATGAATGTGGCATCTTCATAGGTAAGGGCCATCAGAGTCATTGTGGTCATCGCCCACAGACTGGAGCTTCAGGCAGAGGAGGAGAGCTCCAGAGGAGGCTGGAGTGAGGAATCAGGTACATGAAACAGCCTTTTCATCTCTCCCATAGACATACTGTAATTGGAAATTAACCCTTGCAGTGCAGTATGTGTAGGGGGTAATTTTTATTTTCCTGGAGTTGGGCTTTAATATGTGTACCAATGTCAGCTGTTTTACCTATCAATGCATTTTTAATGGGCACCATTGCACACCAGGGAGGTTGGGGGGCGATACAAATAGGGCCAATGCATTGGAACAATTCCAGCATTGCTCTGCCTGGGGAGAGGGACACTCTGTAGCAAGTCAGTAGGATACACACAGATAAGACCATTGTTTTATGGTAGAATCATGTCCTTTTATGTCAGAGGTGACCTAAAAGTTAAAGTGTTTTCCTCCTTTGCAAATTATATGGGACTGGTGTGGAGATTTTGATGCCTTGCACTGCCCTAGTTCCGAGGATGACTCCATTGTGATCATTTTGATAAATAACTAGAAGTGTGGGAATTTGGGAAACTATTGAAGTTCCTTCAGGACTGTTTCCCTCTGTCTTAAACTCCCTTCTCCAGAAGGGTAGTTATTAATTATACTAATATAAAGATACACATATACATTGCTCAATATTTATTTAGCTAATACAATGAATATGTGTCCCCCTTCAGGCATTTACACCTGTGGTCTGTACCTTCCACTATAGTATGCTGATATCTCCCTGTGGATCTTCACCTGTTGCTGTATGATTATTTTATGCTCCCATAAATCTTTTTTTGGGTCATTCCATTGTCATGAACCCCCCCTCAGATGACCTATCAATGTAAGCATCGCAGAGAATATAATGACTTCATGTATTATTATTTTTGTAAAATGTGTACAGTTTTGTTCTTTGATTTTCTTGATTAATTTGATATATTAGCTTAACTTATAGTGTGTATACATGCAGCATCCACAATTATTCCTGAAGAAGCTATCCTATAGTGAAACCTGTCAAGTGAAATGGAATAACTGCATGTTATCTGTTTTTTTTTTTTAAATCAAGGTTATTGAATTTCAAACATGTATTAATAAATTTGCATATTTTTACAATAATTAATCTCCTTTGCTATCTTCTTATTTCCTAAAAAAGGGGTGTGGTGCCTGTGATTTTGGGGCACTCAGAAATCTCTTTAATAGTGCATTTTTTATTAATTTAGACAATTGATCAAGGCACCCCTACCAAACAGTTTAGCCAGGTTGTTAGAATATAGAATATGTAGTATATAATCAAAGATGATATAACCACACTTTTCATTTAAGAAAACCATGTATGCCTTTAAATTAACTGTTATACCCCTCAATTTTTCAATCATGTTGTACAGAGGACAAGAAGAAGCTAAAAGAGGTACAGATTTAAAGGGTCACTAAAGGAAAAAAAAAAATTTGCTGAAATTACTGTTTACAGGGTATAGAGACATAAAAGTTAACTGATTCCTTTTAAAAATGATTAAAACGTGATTAAATTCAATCATATAATGTGCCTCTAGTTTCACTTTCGGTTGTAAAGTACATACATGAAGTTCCGGGTGAGCGGTGAGTCGGGAAGACTCACAGAACAAAGTCAAACAAATCCAGGGCAGTGTTTTGTTTTTAAAATGAATCTGATTGGTTCTGAGGAGTTTTAGACACACAGTAATGACAGCTTAGACCACCGTGAAAATCTCCCAGTATGATGGTTATAAGGAAACAGGCAACCAGGAAGTGTGGAGATCACAGCAGAATTACAGCTACTTCAAAGCAAAAACGAACAATGAGGACATGAAACCAGTACTGCAGTAAGGTAAAAAAAAAATTCCTTTAGTGACCCTTTAAGAGCTTAGTTGCTTATACTTACTTTATTTACAAATATCTGTCATTAATAATTTTTATTTCTGCCTGGAGTTTAGGCTTGAAAAAGTATTTCTGTAAAACTTCAGTGGTGACCCAACAGTAAGTTTGAGACCTAAGTATCTGGAACCAGAAAACACAAACTCAAATAGGCTTATTTAACATGGCAGAACAAAGAACAACTGTATGTAAAAGAGCAGCTAATAGAGCAGGATTCATTTTTCCAAACACCAGTACAGCCTACCATACAAATTTGATGGTATCTCTAACCCCCATAGTCCAAAGCATTTGACCCTCTGCTCTGCTGATACTAACTCGTATGCCCATCTGTTCACGAGTCTGCCCTCTAAAAACACTGGCATAGATTTACTAAAGGCAAACAGGATGTTCACTTTGTAAGATAAGTTGCCCTTTGCAAAGCAAATTTCCTATTAGACTTATACCAAAAGTGACAAAATCCTTGTTGCTTTCAGTTTCTGACATCACACAGAGGGAGGAACAACATCAGTTCCTCTTACAGTGTCCCAGGAACCAGATACCACTGGTCGTATACTTACTGGGCTCCCTGTTTGCACTGGAGAGCCCAGGAAAGGTGGCGTCGGCGGTGGCAGGGTGGTGGGGCCCCCTTTTTCCACCTGTAAAAGTAATCAAGTGGCATCATAGCTGCTAGGATTGGTTTTATATTGAAAGGAAATGCTAAAAAATGATATCTCAGTCATTGTTGCAGCTGCAGCGATGACTGAGATATCACACTTGCAATTCACAATGTACCGGTATATTATTGGTTGGGTAACTGGTTAAACATCTACACAGAGTCTTTGTTGCTAATCAACCCTTCCTCTAGTGTGTAATTTATAAATGTCTGTATACCTTCAATAAAAAACAGTTTGAAAAAAAAATGTCTGCCTTTACTAAAATAACACAAATATGTTAAAATAAGCATATAAAAATGTGATATTTCTATATAAACACACAATGGGTTTCCAGCTAATACTCTGATTTTTCCCCAATACAGATCAATTGCAAAAATTGATCCTAACCCCTGTTGCTCAGACTGCTAGTTTATGGTTATACGTGCCCACTATTATATTTGTTTTTGCTTACAGTAACCAAGACACTCACATGCAGTGAACTGACTTCTTCTAGTAACTGTCCAACTATCATCCCCAGATTCTTCATGCTCCGCCAGCTGGTCAGTCGGTCGAGCCTTTTAATTTCAAGCTTTTCTTCTAGAAATCAATCTGTATTTCTGCTTCTATCCATGCATCATCTCATCTAATTAACTAAATCAGTTATGGCGCAGCAAGACGACGATCTAATTCTAGACCCCATCTATCACATTAACTCCAAGTCCAAACACTGAATACTTGTTAGTGCTACAAAAAAAGCATTTTGATTTCGCAGTTTATAAGTGGGACAAAGTGGCTTCATTTATAAATAGCGTAGAAGAAGGAAAACTAAAGTCAGCTAAATGCAAACAAATGTATTTCTTCTTCACTAATATGCTTACGTTTTGTCTCTCTAAATTTGAAAGGCATTACTGAGGTCAAGATGTATACTCCCAATAGCCACATGTACTCCTACTAAAAAATGAAAAAGCTGACATACTTACAAGATGTACAAAATAAAAAAAAGCAGAATACAATCTGCAATATCTCATTAACTGTCATTTAGAAGTTTCCTTTGCCATTTTGAGGGATATGTAATCACTCAACGACTTTGCTTTTTGTTCTTCTTTTTTCTCTCTACCTTCTACACATTTTCATAGCCACCTTTAGCTTCTGCTTTATGAGAAATTTTGAAAAAGTCTGTTGGTTGCTTAACTAGACAGGTTACTGATATAGCATAACGACATTAACTGATAAAAATCTGTGATGGACAATGGACATCATCTGTCAAGACCACTGAATTGTATTTACAACCCCTGGTAATTGATTATGTCAACTCCTGTCAATACAGGATTGGTGTAATATCCCGTTCTTGATTATTACATTAAGAATTTAAGACATGGATGCGGATAGGGGACTCCAAGAGAATTTTTTTTTTTTTTTTTAATTGTATTATTGGCACAAGTTTGTTTATTCCCAGGGCATGCAGAGTTGATGACCTAACTCTCATAAGAGATGGGTTCTGAGGAAAGGCTCTCCGGATGTAGATTGTGGAACTGGCCGGTGGTCGACCACCCCCTCCCTCCCCACCCTTTTTTCTCTTCCCCTCTGCTAATATACTCTTGTTTTTTTCTTATTTGCAGCACGGCCCCTCTGGGTATTCCTGATCTCTCTATTCTCTTAACATCACTATGTTAACAGTTTAAAAAGAAAAGAAAAAAAAACTGTGCAGGATACGGAGACTTTCTAGCCCTCGGAGCCAACTTGAGCCACTGTACATCCCATGTGTTTATACATGGGTTGTATGCGGAAAAGATCCACTATATGTTTAATATTGTTGAGTTTTTTTTATCACCTCTATCTAAATAAAGAAAAAAGCATCTTGTCTTAAAATCTGTGTACCTCTGCTTTATATAACTCATATCACTCTGAACATGGTTTCCTTTATTGCGGAGTACATCTTCCATTGTATCAGAGACTATCCTAGTCCGTATCCCATTATGATCACAATGTTTTGTACAGCATTTTTTTTACTATATATCCTGCATGCATTCACAGACAATCTTCTTCACTGCAACACATATCTCATGCCCCACGGTATTTCCCAGGTCCAGCCTGCAACACGACAAGTGGCTCCCAGGTTATCATGGCGGACTCACATGGCACTCAGCAGAGACCACTCTCTCCCTTAGTACCACTGGTGTTCCCTTCTACCTCTTGCATCTCAGATCCCCAATCACATCTTCCGGCTCCACCAGCAGAGATCAGCTTCTGTCTCAGTCTTTCCACCTTGGATCTGCATTCAGGGGAGGTGGCAGATGATATACAAGCCCTGATCCAAGCTCTCTCAACCACACTGGACATTGAAGCTCTGATATACAGGCTGAAGGAAACCCACAATCAGGAGACCCAAATGTTCCTCTCTGAGATCCAGCTGACGGGGTCTCCACAAAGAAAGCCTCCAGTTTATGAAAAAAAAATTATACACCTCACTATGTGTGGGAATATGCACCAAGTATTTAAAAAAAAAAAAAAAAAAAGTGTGCCTTGTTTTTCTCAAATCCCCTAGAACTATTGATGTGTTTAGTTTTGGTGTTACCAGTAAAATGGTTGTTAGTTCATAATGAAAATACACTTGACACTACAAGTAGTACACTAGGAAAAACTAGGAGACAGCTAAAATTAACACAAGCAAGACATCAAAAATGTAATTTCAACAGATTTCTTTATGTTTTTTCTTAAAATAATGAATTTACACATTGGCTGGCATAGGAATGGCCCCCCAACCTGTGAAATATTCCACGTACTTATCCTGGACTGCATGGGCACTTTGGGGGGCAAGCTAGTATGGGCATGTTCTAGGCCCGGCAAGGTGATTTCACCTGAGGCAAGTCCGGCCTCGGGCCCAACTGTGGCCATATAAGTAGGAGACTGTCTCCTTAGGAAATTATGGAGAATACAGAAACAAAAATAATATAGTTCCATTTATATTCTGCCATGTGCATAGAGGTTAAAAACAGGCGGAACCGGCTGGCCATTATCCAAAGGCATTCTCCACAACTCTTCGGGCTCTGGCCAGCCGGTAGTTGAACACCCTCCTCTCTGGGGTGAGGGTCCTTTGGGGGAATGGCCTCATGAGATGCTGTCCCTGGCCAACGGCTTCATCAGCCAGAAATACAAAGGGGAGTCCTTCCACATTCTCTGCATCCAGTGGCAATGCAAGGTCATCACTCTGGAGACGAAGAGCAAACTCTGTCTGCCTGGAGGCTCCCCCATCCAAAATCCGGACGTTCTTCCCCACGTCAACATAGAGGAACTCATACTGTGCTGATACCACCGCCATCAGCACAATACTATGAAATCCCTTGTAGTTATAGTAATGGGAACCCAAACGGGGTGGTGGCACGATGCGGACGTGATTCCCGTCAATGACTCCACCACAGTTGGGGAAGTCCCACCGCATAGCAAACTAAGATGCCACAGTCTGTCATTCCTATGGTGTGGAAGAAAGCTGTGGAATCAAACAAGATAAAAAAGTAGTACTTTTGCACATAACATTGCAAGCAGATTATACAAAAAAACATTATTGGCCAACATCATTCTAACATTTATTTTGAGGAGCATTTAAATACAATAAAATAAGGCCCAATTATCACATTCCTGGCCCCCTCTGATGGACCATTGTAAAAATTTAGGGGGGGGGGCTAGATGAGTTTGAGATCTAAAAAAAAAAAAATGGTGACGCTATACTTTAAAACGCATTTCAGGGGGGGGGCTAGATGAGTTTGGGACCTCAAAAAAAAATTGAAGCTATACAGTACTTTAAAACACATTTGGGGGGGGGGGATAAAGCACTACAATGGATCTTACAAAATACATTGGGAAGTGACTAGGCTAAGGCCCCATGCACACGAGAAGCAATTACAAACACCTCTAAACTCACGTTTTCAAAGGCAAAAAACGGTGTTTAAAACGCCCGTTTTTGCCGCGAATTGCGCAGCATTTTGCCGCTAATTACACATCGTTTTGCCGCGATTAGCGTCGTTTTACCACGATTGCGGCTGTCAGCCCTTATCTCAAAGACATTGTAGACCCTCCCAAAGTTTAAAACGCAAAAATAAAACGCTTCTGAACCCAAAATTTTGCGTCTGAAAAAACGGACATAAACCCAACTGCTTTAAAATGCCAAAAACTTGATTGTGTGCATGGACACATAGGATAACATTAAATGTGTTCAGGGGTAGTTGAAAAAAATGCCCAAATGCCTCTGAACTCGAGTTTAGCAGCGTCTCGTGTGCATGGGGCCTAAGTGTGTTTGGGTCAAGGATAGCATGCTGGAGAGGTTAGTGAAGGGAAAAATGCATGTGGGCCAAAAAAGGAGCATTAAAAGCTTACAGCATGCATGGGGACAAGGTGGACATTCACAGCATATTACAATCATGGTAATTAGGGAAGGAGGAAAAAAATACAAAACATTAGCATACATTAAATAAATTGAATGTGATATTAAAGGAGAAAACTTACCCTCATATAGTCCTCCTGCAGGACTTGTATAATGGCAGAACAGGTATCTGGGATTATGAGGCCTAGAGCCTGGGGGGAGATGCCTGTCGTTAACTTCAAGTCCTGCAAGCTTCTGCTCAGTGCGGATGGCTTTCTGCATAACGGTATCCTGCCTGGTGATATAGGGTGACACCAAAGCCAAGAGCTGCTGGAAAACGGGGTCAGACATCCTAAGGAAATTCCTGTAATCATCAGGATTGTACGTCACCGCGTTTGAGAGCGACGAGATTTTGTCTTGACAGTGTGTATGCAAGGAAAGCTTGACAAGATTCTCATCAAGCTTGACAAGAACCTCGTCGAGGAAAACAACGTTTCTTTTACGACGAGATTCTCGGTCGTGTGTACGAGGCCTTATGCTTTAGAGATCATTTAGATCAGAAAATCATTAGGGCCTGTCACCTCATAATGGGTGGAAGGTTGCCACCCATGGGTATGACCATCCTTCGCTATCACATTAAACTTTTTTTAGCACAGCCCAGTTGATACACCTTCTTTCTTCCCTCTCTCAGGCATCTGTATTCTTATGTGCCCTCACACACTGAAAGATTGTGTGACTCTCCAATCCCTCTCCGCCATGTAGTGACCTACTGTATAACATGTTCATCTGACTGAAATGGTTTTATTGGAATCAATTTCAACTGGTCTCTTGAGGCCTTGCTATGGTTTGGTTAGGAGTGGTCTGTCTCCCTATATTACCCACTCCCTACCAACCCATCCTGTTTTTCTCTTTTTCACTGATTGACTCCCTTGTTCTCTGCCCAGTGCATAGGCTCATGTCTGTGCTCTAACTCCCTGGCTCCCACAGATTTTAATGTTCACTGGGTTCCTGTAGTAAGACTTGATCATATTGAAAGTATTTGTTAGCTCCATGGGACAATAATTATGTTCATGTGTTGTTTTGTTTTTTTAACACTGGGACCTTGTCTACACTGCTGCGGCTTCAAAATCGCACAATTTTGAATCCAGCATCCCTGCGCGACTTCATCGCGGCTTGCACATGACAACTTTAACAGAAGTCAATGGAAGTCAAGTTGAAGTCATACCAAAGTAGTGAAAGAACCTTTTTCTAATGCCGCGTACACACGGTCGTTTTTTGTGATGAAATAAAATTACGTTTTAAAAAACGTCATTTAAAATGATCGTGTGTGGGCTTTATGTCGTTTTTTGTCTTCTAAAAAACTACCAAAAAAAAATTCGAACATGCTTCAATTTTTTATGTCGTTTTTCAAAATGTCGGTTTTTGTGTCATAAAAAAATGATCGTGTGTGGGCTAAAAACGACGTTTAAAACAACGTTTTTAAACCCGCGCATGCTCAGAAGCAAGTTATGACGCGAGCTTAAATGGAACAGAGTGCCATCGTACGTGTTGTACGTAACCGCGTTTTGCTAGAGCATTTTGAAAAAACGATGGTGTGTAGGCAACGTCGTTTTTTTAAATGAAGTTTGAAAAACGTTTTTTTTTCATGAGAAAAAACGACCGTGTGTACGCGGCATTAGTCGTAGAGACGTTCAAGTCGCATAGCAAGTCGTGGCAGTGTGAACCGAGGCTAACTCTGCTGATGAATGCTACATTACTTTTTATTGTCTCTTAGCTCTGCCTGCCTGTTATGGGACACAAGAGAATGTGGATATCCTTTGTATCTGTTTTGTATACTCTCTGTTTTGTAAAAAACAAACTCTTAAATAAAGATTTTGTAAAAAAAAAAATAGGACCATGGGTTCTGCACCTTACAGCTTAACGCCATCACACCTTTTACTGATATATTGGACACCACTGCAAGAACTTTGTCTACTGAGATAAGGATGACTTCAGTTAGGATGAATAGTCCAGGACAATTAATTATTCCCAGTTTAGCATTGGTGGACAAGTATCTAATTTATGCTGACCCACCTTAATAAATTTCCCTTTCGGAGTATTACATTGTTCACAACACATGTACCTAAAAATGTGAAACATACCTCTAAATCAATTGGAATTCATTTATCCACCCTTTTCAAATAGCATTGTATGCTTGTTCTAAATGTTTCACATTTTTGTATTATCTCGGTTTCACTGATACAATTTGGTAAAACATAGTCCCTGTGGGAAATGTAAAATGGCCTTCACTGCTCGTTTTTTTTTATTACAACACAGGTTGCTATGACAACAGCTAATAGCTAATAAACAATAAACGGCACTGCATAAACTAAATATTATGAGCACTGCTACTAAGACAATTGCCTTTAGATAACAAGACTGAGATTACATCTTTCTGCATCTATACTGAAAGAGTCTTGGGAAAATCAACAGAGGTGGAAATGGAACACTAAATAAGTCTTTAGACATGTCTGGTAAAATATTGCTTACTTACTGAGGAAAAGGGATTGATGGGAAATTTGGTCCAGGAGAGAGACCATCTTAGTGAATCTCTCTAAATGGCTGTCTTTCTGAAAAGCAAATTATTAGCAAATTAAAAAAAAGGGAATAAGTGAACTGTAGTATAGGTTATGATTGCATAGTATAGAGAGTTAAGAAAACAAATAGAGCTATTAAATCGAGGCTTTGCATACGTTTGTCTCAAGCAGAGTGCAAATGACTGCTGTTGTGCATATAAAAAAATGAAAACAGACAAAGTTTGTTAATCAAATAAATTGCTGGGATGCCTGGTCACCTTGGGGATGTGGGGACAGGGGAAGGAATGGGGCTGGTGCCTATGCATATAAGAATGGCCAGATGATGGTGTAAATTATTTTCTAGGAGTGTGGGGGGTATAATGGGGTCTGGGGCATGGTGGGTAGTGGCTGGCAGAGAGGAGGGGGCTGATACAGAGAGTGGGGTGCTTGCACTGCTGAAGTCCCGGGGGCCATTAGGGGATCCTGAGAAACAGTGTATGGATCGGCTGAAGGTGGAGGTGGCACACCACTATGTTTTGCCTGTCTGTATTGCACACAAATGGTGTTCAATCGATCCATACACTGAATATCCAGGTCTCCACCCATGTCCTCCATAATGTTGTTCATGTGGCGGCAGAAGCAGGTGCGCTTGTTGCTTGGGTCAAGAAAAGCATCAAAGCTGTGCCTCTCCTGCCGCACTTCCTGCAGCAGTGCAAGCACTATGTTCTCGGTCTCTGAAATGAAATCGCCCACCCTATGCCACAGTTACGCCCACGCCCTGGGCAATGGACACCTCCACGACCATGCAACCCCCCGTGTTGTTGTCTGATGCTGGATTTCTGCAAAAGAAAAAAATATATAAATTGGCATGTTGATATAGTAGATAGACAGACAGACATAAAGGATGGACAGTTACCTCATGTGTTGTCTCCTCAGCGTGGCTTTCAACACTACTGTCAAAGGGAGATGTGTGGGTTGAGCAGTCCGTGGCACTGGTGGTGGGTCTGTCCACTGCCAGAACTACCCCTGCCTCCTCTCTTCTCTTGGCAATATTGGATATCATCCTGCAAAGAATAGAATTAAATAGTTGACATTATACATAGAAAATTCATTCTGCCTGCAAAGAAAAGCACAGGTTTAATTATATGATGTAAAAATAAGACAATAACTTACTCTCTGGTGCTGTTAATCATCGATTGCCTTACGAAGGCCAGGTTCTGGTGGTAAATGTGTGGCTTTTATTTGGGCACTGGTGCTCCGGAGCGGGCTGACTTTTTCTCTTCCATGAGGTCCCTCCTCATGCGAACACAGAGGGATTTCCACCGTCGCTGAAGGACTTTGCCTAAGAATAGTGGACAAGAATAGAAAAGTGGAAAGCAAGAGGTTAATTATGCATTCTACATTTATTAGATTACAGAACAAACAGATCATGCATTCCATGAACATTGACTTACTTGTTTGTTTTTGAATACCCTGTGACATATCTTCCCACCCCAAAGTGATCAACAAGCTGATCTCCATCCACAATGCTGTGGGTGCACAATGTCCCAAAGCTCAGGATGGGCCTCCACAGCTGAAATAAGAGCTGGACGTTACACAGAGCTGGCCATTCCTTGTTCTGCCTCTTTCTCTTTCCCACAATCCCCCAGGTGTGCAAGGGACTTTTGTCTAATTACAGACAGGATTTTCCTGTTTTTCCTTTCATACAGTGACCAATCACATGCAAATTACAGCTTAAAAACGCCAATGCTAAAAAAACACCAGTATAGCACTAATGCACGTTTTTGGGCTTTTTTGGGCATTGACGTCAAAACAGCTCTAGCGCTGGAGCCTCAGAACGCGCTGGTCCTTGTTTTTTTTTTGGAGCTTAAAAATGACCATGGTATGTATGAGCCCATTGAATAACAAGGAGTGCCGTTTTTAAGCTGCAAAAAAAAGCTAAAAAACTCAGCTGTAATAACGTCCGTGTGTGTGAGGCCTAAATAATTATAAAAAAAAGAATATAATAATTATAATAAAATTAATTTCCCCACAATTCACTATCGCTCGATTTGACAAGTGTTCTAATTTACTATTGCTGTTTTCTAGCTGGTCTAAAACCACTTTTGATTTAAAGGGACACTTTTTGGTTGCCATGGACAATCTCAAGTTTCCAGGCAGAAAGAACAGTATATATACCGTATTTATCGGCGTATATCGCGCACTATTTTCCCCTTAAAATAAGGGGAAAATCGTGGGTGTGCGATATACGCCGATAGCCGCTTCGCGCGCTCAGTTTGAAATCCTGCGCCGACATATACCGAGTGCAGTACACTCGGGTACATTCGGCCAGGCTCGGCTTCGCTCGTGCTCACGCATAAACGTCACAGAGCGTGAGCGCGAGCTAAACCGAGCATTTTGGAATGTACCCGAGTGTACTGCACTCGGTATATGTCGGCGGAGGCGTTCAAACTGAGCGCGGGAAGCGGGGACTCGACGTGAGGCGCGCGCTGGAGAAGCCGGGAGGACACCATCGAGGCCGCAGACGGACGCCGGACCGGACGATGGACGCTGGGAAGACACCAAAACTGTAAGTAATAAAATCATATAACTTTTTTTTACAGGAATTTCGGGGGCAACATTAGGGGTGCGCGGTATACGCGGGAGCGCGTTATACCGCAATAAATACGGTAATATTTGCGTCACGATGCTTACAGGGAATGGAGCCCGCCACACACAAGCATCGAGCAGAGGACACAGCCCGCAGACACAGCGGGGGGACATCGCAGGATTCTGGGGACAAGGTAAGTATCCTGCACCAGGATCCTGCAATGCAATCCTGAGTGTGGCTTGGGGTTACCGCTAATGGTACTGAAATTTAACCCTGAGCCACACTCGGGATTACCACCAGGGAGGTTAAACAGATCGCTGCATATCTGAAAAATCTTGTGTTTTTTTTGTGCAGCCAGTCCCCATGCATCATGGGCTTCATTCTTCATGCATCATGCTGTTCCTCTGGCTGTAAGTGTCACGTACCTGATAGGAGACTGAATTGAGGAGGTTGGCCTCTCTTATATCTCCCACCCTGGTTCCACTGAGGGTGAGACAGAGGGTGACGAGGGACAGGGACACAAGTGCCTGTGGATGTTGATTGCAGAACCTGTAGCAGGGAATGCAACTCCAAGGAGACTGTGGAACCAGAGGAGCAGGAACAGCAATAGTGTTCTGAGGACTGGTCCAGACTAAATGGGCTGATGGTTCCAGGTAGGCAGTTTGTCAGGAATATGGAGGCTGAAACATACAGTGGAGTTTTCCGAGCTGATGTGGCAGACAGCCAGGCAAGCACTCGGGTAAGGCCAGTGAGCCAGTATCAGAGGTAGAATCAGGGTCTCATGAATAGCTGGGGTCATCAACAGGCAGGAAGGCAGCAAGGTACCAAGTCATGAGCAGAGCAGAAGTCAGGAACGGAGCCCGGTCAAGGGTAAACGACAAGAGAGAAGCAGAATCCAGGATCAGGTCAAGAACAAGCCAGGTCAGTAACAGGGAGAACATGCAGACTCAATCAGGACACAGGGCACAGATGAAGATTAGTCAGCAAAGGATATTGAAATGAGCGCCCTTTAAATAGAACGTCTGGCACCAACAGGGATTGTGCCTGTGCGTGTTTGTGTGCACATGTGCATTCGTGAATTTCTGTGTGTCTATTAGCTGTTCTTTGGGAAATACTATGCGCATATCTATGCATCAGATGTTTCCCTAACAGTAGATGGTCTAGCGTTGCTGGCGGCGTAGTGTATCATGTTTACACTATGCCGCCGTAAGTTAGCGAGGCAAGTACATGATTCACAAAGTCTGTGCCTGCTAATTTGCGGCGGCGTAGCGTAAATCGGGCGGGCGTAATGGCGCCTAATTCAAATTCGGCTGAGGGGGCGTGTTTTATGTTAATAGGGGGTGATCTGACGTGATTGCCGTCCGTGTACATATCCCAGTGTGCATTGCGGAAAAGTACACCGCACGGTCCTATTGGTTTTGACGTGGACGTAAGTGACGTAAATCCCTATTCACGGACGACTTACGCAAACGATGTAAAATTTTCAAATTTCGACGCGGGAACGACGGCCATACTTAACATTACTATTCCAGCTATTTGATGGAATAACTTTAGGCCTCAAAGTGCGTTACGTAAACGGCGTATCTTTACTGCGTCGGGCAAGTGTACGTTCGTGAATCGACGTATCTACTCATTTACATATTCTAGGCCGACCGCAATGGAAGCGCCACCTAGCGGTCAGCCTAAGAATAACACTTTAGGATACGACGGTGTAAGACACTTACGCCGCTCGTATCTGAGCCTAATTTAAGCGTATCTGGTTTCCAGAATACGCTTAAATTTGCGTTGGCGTAGATTCGGAGTTAGGTCGGCGTATCTACTGATACGCCGGCCTAACTCTCTGTGAATCACCCCCTAAGTTCACCTTTTTTTCCCTAAACTCCAGCTCTCCTATGTACCAATGTAGCATTAACCTCCCTGGCGGTATGATTCTTTCAGAAAAAACATGCTGAAAGCGGTACCATTATTTGCAAGGAAATTTGGCGTTTTATATTGTAGGTCTGTAATTTTTAGAAATAACTCACTTAAATCTGACCAAACAAGATTCTAATAGGCATCCCGGGTATGACATTTTTTAAAAAACAAAATGATAAATTATAATATAATATATAATTATAAATAATTATAACAAATAATAATATAATTATAATAAAAATTATTCAATAATGTAATCAAATCAAAATCACTGAAATTTGCTCAGTTGCAGAATTGTCGCTGTCATTATTTATTTATTTTTATGACGAATTTCCCCACAAATCGCTATCGCACAATTCTGCAAGTGATTATAATTTATTATCACTGTTTTTTAGCTGATCTAAAACTATTTTTGACATAAAGGGACACTTTTGGTTGCTATGGACAATCTACAGTTTGCAGGGAGAAAGAAACGTTTTTATTATATAAAATGACATGCATGACACAGGACAGACCACTAGGGACAAGGGGTGTGTGTTTTTTTTACATACAGTACTGTAATCTATAAGATTACAGTATACTGTATGTAAAGTGTTTGTTTACTTTTTTGAATTTGGCGCCGTTCTTCGTCCCCGTGCGTCGTAACGTCGCAGGGAACCGAGATCGGCGTCACACAGAGGCAGGTTTGATTACTTCTGCCTTACTTCCTGGATAGACTTTAGGTCATGACACAGAAAGGAGTTCACCAGCCTAGGGTAGATGATGCAGGGTGTGTGCCAATGAGATCAGGTGGTCAACTTCTTTGTGTGTCATGACCTAAAGTCTATCCAGGAAGTAAGAAAGAAGTAGTTGAGCGGTGTTTTAAAACATCCATAAAAACAGCGAGGTAAGCGTGCATAGAATAAATGGAAGGCTGTTTTATTTTTGCAAAATAAGTACATTAATGCTATATTGGTACATAGGGGAGCTGGAATTTAGAAGAAAAAAGAAGGTGAGCTTATCCTTTAATATTGGCTTATTCATAAAAGAAAACATTTTTAAAAAGCTAAGTGCATACATTAGGAAATTACATGTTTTGTCTATCCACTTAATGCTTCCGAACCACATGCAGAATTTCATACTGTATGTATATATAGATATTATATTGTCAACTGCAGACAAATGTAGCCTTTTTTTACCAGCATAATTTAAAAATGTACCATTGGGCATAGTGGATACTTCAAGCAATTGAGGTAGGAAATGACACTTTTTATCTTACAGCTTTTCCTGTACAGCTTCAACTTTCTCAAAATGAGGAGGAAGGATTAGTTATTCTTTAAAATAAATGCCCAAGATACACCGACATGTACTGTTACCTTCCAAAAAGTGTACTTTGACATGTAGTAGTTCCCTAATTGGATACAAAAGTATAGCTCCTGCTCAGTCTGTCACTATCATGCCGCATACAGACGATCGTTTTTTGTGATGAAAAAAAATGACGTTTTTGAAAACGTCATTTAAAATGATAGTGTGTGGGGAAAATGTCGTTTTATGTCTTCAGAAAAACGACCAAAAAAAAATTCGAACATGCTCGAATTTTTTGTGTCGTTTTTCAAAATGTCATTTTTTGTGTCAATGAAAATGATAGTGTGTGGGCAAAACGACGTTTTTAAACCCGCACATGCCCAGAAGCAAGTTTTGAGACGGGAGGTAAAACTACCATTCATAATGGAGTAAGCACATTCATCACGCTTTAACAGACAAAAAAGCACGAATCATCTTTTACTAACAAGTAACCAGCTAAAAGCAGCCTCAAGGCGAATAGAACTTCCCCTTTAGAGTGCCGTCACTTTGTTCATCATTTTTCAAAATGATGGTGTGTATGCTACATCGTTTTTGAAAATGAAGTTTCAAAAATGTCGTTTTTTTTCATCACTTCAAACGTCATTTTTTTTTCATCACAAAAAACGACCGTCTGTATGGGGCATCAGGATCTCACATCACTTTATAATATATAGTTAAATTCAGTCTGAGTGTTTTCCTTTTAAACTATATGCAGTGTGTAGGCACAAAGGAATGTGGAAATCTCTTGACAAAATGCATTTTTTTGCTACACAGACAGAAGTGTGACCAGAAGGTGGCCCAATCAGTAGTATTCCAGTTCTGACAACATGACAATAATATTATAAATATACAAATCTATAACACCATGATCAAGCTTAACACTGCATGAATACAGTATGTGTTTTAAAGCTTTAAGAAATCAGTGTTATTTAAGCTTAGTATGTTGTTGCCGAGAATCAAGTGACACAAGGTTGCAGTCTTCCCCTAAGGCACTGCTTACTGAATCATCAGTGTAGTGGTGTTACTAATGTATTTGACCTGGGGGTGGATAATTTTTAACACACTCCCATGCATCTTTTAATAACAATGTTTATTTAATAATATTTTTATAATAATAAAAAAAATATATATTTTTTTTTTTTATATAAAAATAATTTAATAATAATTATGAATTATTTACACTAATTGGTAGAAAAAATAAGGGAAAGTAAAGATTTTCCTTATCTAAAAGTTGTATAAACTGTATAATCATGTTTGTAAAAAAATAAAACCATTTAATAACAGAACTTTGGTAAAATATAAAGATAATAGTAGTGTGTTTTGATAGTTGCAGGCATGTAGAGGACTAAATTATAATCATATGATTCTGGCAAGAACGATGATTTGACAATGTGTAGGAAGAAAAATGCAGTCATTACAATACTTGGCCCCAAATTGGCAAGCATATACAATACACAGACAACAAACTTTCAATTGTTACAAAATACGGACAGCAAAAGGCCCATAACAAGCAACAGATAGGCATACCTGACATTATGCGGGCAGTGAACTGTGAGAATATACGGACAACAAATTGGCAGTTATGGAAATATGTGGACGCCAAAAAACAATCATGATAATATGAGAAGTATTAATGGGCAATTGTGACTGTACGTGGACAATAAACAGGCTATAGGGACAATATGTGGATAACAAATGGGCAATTCTGAAGCCTCGTACACACGGCCGAGGAACTCGACGTGCCAAACACGTCGAGTTCCTCGGCCAGTTCAGCCCTGAAGCCGCCGAGGACCTCGGCGGGAGGAGAGCTCCCATAGAACAACGAGGAAATAGAGAACATGTTCTCTATTTCCTCGCCGAGGTCCTCGTCGGCTTCCTCGGCCGAAAGTGTACACACGGCCAGTTTCCTCGGCAGAATTCAGCCAGAAACTCGGTCGGAAGCTGAATTCTGCCGAGGAAACTGGTCGTGTGTACGGGGCCTGAGGCCTCGTACACACGACCAGTTTCCTCGGCAGAATCCATCAAGAAACTTGCTGGGAGATATTTTTTTGCTGAGGAAACCGGTCGTGTGTACATTTTCGTTGAGAAACTCGACGAGCCAAAAAGAGAGCAAGTTCTCTATTTCCTCGACGGGAATGGAGAAACTTGCCTTGTCGAGTTCCTTGACAGCCTAACAAGGAACTCGACAGGGAAAACGATGTGTTTCGCCCGTCGAGTTCCTCAGTCGTGTGTACGAGGCTTGACTGTATGTGAACAACAAGCTGGGTATCTTGACATATGTGGACACCAAATCTGCAATTTTGATTGTATGTGGAATGCCATGCTGGATATCTTGACATATGTGGAGAACAAATGGGCAGTTGTGACTGTATGTGAGCAGCAAGCTGGATATCTTTACATATGTGGAGAACTAATGGGCAGTTGTGACTGTATGTGAGCAGCTGGATATCTTGACATATGTGGAGAACAAATGTGCAATTTTCACTGTATGTGAACAACAAACTGGATATCTTGACATATGCGAGAACAAATGGTCAATTGGGACAGTATGCGGAAGAAAAATGTCTTATTGTGACAGTATACAGGCAAAATTCCCCCCCCCCCCCCAGCAAACATTCTATATAATGTGTGGGGGTGCAGTTTCTGTAGCACCTCCACCCTGGCTGCACTCAGGACATACCTCTCTCACCACTACCATAGGTACACCACTGCAAGTTTACATAATATTACAATTTACTAACAACGATTTTCATTTTCATAAATCTGTTCTTTGGTGTCTACATATTGTTACACTTGTCCATTTGTTGTCTGAAAACTCAGACTAAAATGTTACCAAACCCTCCATGTTTAAATAACAATGTGGGAGACTTATTAAAACTGATGCACACAGAATCTAGTAACCAATCAGTTTCCAACTTCAGCTTGTTCAATTATGCTTTGACAATGAGCCCACGTTCACATTGGGCCATTTTGACACGCGATTTGACACAAATCGAATGTTGACGTAAACTGCACCGTCCGAATCGGAGCGACGCAGACTTTGCGGCGCCACCTAATTCTCAAAAGTAGTTCCTGCACTACTTTTGCTGACTTCGGGAACTCACACAGATGTCTCTTAAATCGCTCCTGAATTCGGAATGAAATGCAGGTTTAAATGTGTGCGAGTTCAGCTGAACCCAGGCTAAATCCTGGAAATCTGATTGGTTACTAGGCACAGCTGCACCAAATTCTGTGTGCACCAGTTTTAGTAAATCTCCCCCATTGTAATCCAGCATAACATACTAAACATTCCCACACTATTAGAAAAAGCCAGCAATGTTACATGTTTTCCTCTTTAGTCCAAAGCCTTGTACACACTGCCGGTTTTCCCGGCAGGAAAACTGCCAGGAGAGCATTTGGCCGGGAATCCCGGCCGTGTGTATGCTCCTTAGCAGTTTTCCCATCGGGAAAAAAGCAGAGAATCCCGATGGGAAAATAGAGAACTCTGCTCTCTATTTTCTCGTCGGGTTTCCCAGCAGAGTGTTTCCTGCCGAGAAAATCGGTCGTCTGTATGCTTACCGGTCCCAGGTAAACCCGCGCATGCGCGATAAGAGTTCGATGCATGCGCGGTAGCATAAAAGTTTAGTGTGGGGTGTAGCAAGATGGAGGTGACGGCATTGAATGTGACGAGCGCCGGCTCGTCGTAGTTGATGACGTCACCGCGTTCTTGCAATTCAAAAGAACGGCGGTTCTTTTGAATGGCTGTCTGCATGCACGGCAAGCTTGCCAGAAATCCCATCAGGAAAACCAATGTTTTTTTCCTGATGGGATTCCCGGCTGTGTGTACAGGGCCTGAGTCTGTTTATCCTTCACTTCTGGTTTCTGATTATGAGCATTAAAGGTGGTCACATACATCTGCTAATTGCAATGCACATGTCCCCATTTTACTACAGTTCATGCTTCACTACTGTAGTCCATGTTGGGAGTGCACAGAAAAGGTGGCAACATACGCACATAAAGTGAAACCATTTAGATCGAACGTAGCCACCCTCATAATGAACATTTGATCAGAGCAGTGGAAAATGTTCATTTCTACATGTGCTATTACAAAGTAATAGATTAAGGAATAGATTTTATTTTTATTAGTTTTAGTGACACTTTATTACAAATTAAGTGGATCTTTTTTCCCATTTATTTGGATAGAATTAAATAAAACAAACAACACAACAAGGCCAGTTTAGAAATACTGTTTTTGAGCACTAACAAGTGAAAGGGACATACTTTGTCTCTCTCCTGCCTTTCTTGCTTCTACTGTCACTGTCTTTTCTATAACATTCCCTCACTGTCATGCTCTCTCTGGCTCCCTTTCATGATGATGGTGGATAAATGCTGTGAGTGAGCCATGACTCTAATGGTAGATAAAAGCTGCAGTGACCTGCCCTGCTGGCTCATAATTGTATGTGCTCAGGCAGCCCATATTCTGTGAAGGTGACAAGGGCATCCCATTGAGAAGTGTGATTCATATGAATTATATGGTTTCATTTTTATTTACTTTTGTACGTATTTATTTTATGTTGCGAAGAAGCAAACGATAGTCCCTAAAGGTTCATTAATCAGGAATGTGAATATTGTTATACTGGGAAAAAGATACAGTCCAGTACAAAAACTTTTCACAATATTAGAAGTATATATTTTTTTATTTTATTTTTATTATTATACATAGGTCTCTAATATCCTAATGGAACATTGGTAATAATGATATAAAGCGGATAGTCATATGTCCGAGCATCAAGTTTAAAACTTTGTTCCTAAACCTATTCTTTCTATGTAATTTTATTTCATTAACACACATTTAAAATTAAATACATCTCCTGTCCTCCTGAACATTGATTGGTTTAAATTCAAATATACTCAAAGAACCTCTGAAATAGCTATCCACAATAGATGAAACAATTATACACAACATTTTCTGATTCACATTTAGCCAATTTGATTACATGACTGGTACCTTTCAGAAAAAGCAATAATTTTATGACAGGTGAGAGTTTAGGCAGAATAAAGGTGTTAATATCACTTTGGGTTTGCATTAAATACATAGAGAAGCCAGTCAGGAGAGGATACATTATAGTTGGGCAGCAACCATAGGTGCTATATACAGTATATAATGTATATATGTATGATAGAATTTTAAACACCCCTCCAGTGAACACAAAATGCATCGATGTTTTAAAAAATGTATAAAAAAACTTTATTTCATCCAATAAAATAAAAAACACATAGGCCCGGATACACATACCTTGGCACATTGTTATGCCGGCGTAGCGCATCGAATATACGATACGCCGACGTAGCACAGAGCGGCGAGCACAGTATTCACAAAGCACTTGCTCCCTAATCTACGCTGGGTGTAACTCGTCGTAAGTGGCAGTGGGCGTGAGCCATGCTAATGAGGCGTGACCCCATGTAAATGATGGGCCGAGCGTCATAAAGATACGAATAAAGTACGGCGCATTCGCCGTCCCGTGGACGCAACCCAGTGTGCATGCGCAGAATCATGTCGAAACTACTCCCTAAGATACGACGGATCACTGCCTACGACGTGAATGTAACCTACGCCCAGCCCTATTCACGTACTACTACGTAAACAACGTAAAATACGACGGCTGTTCCCTGGTCCATACCTTTGCTTGAGTTGTGCCTCATAGATGGGGAAAAACTATACGCCGGACATAAGCCTTACGCAAACCGCGTATATTATGCATCGTAAATCAATGGGAGCGCCCCTTGCGGCCAGCTTAAATATGTGCCCATGATACGACGGCGTAGGAAACTTACGTCGGTCGGATGAAGCCTATTTTCAGGCGTATCTTGCTTTCAGAGTCAGGCGCATAGATACAATGGCGCATATGTGCACTTACGCGGCGTATCTCGAGATACGTCGGCGTAAGTGCTACGTGAATCCGGGCCATATTTTTCATATGCTTGCACATTGGTAACAACAATCATCGTCCACTAAAGACGCTTAGGTGTTATATAATTTTTTTTACTCCCAGTGAATACCAAGCCTGAGACATTGTTATTCCCTCTAAAACTGGGCCATTTTCTACTCTCATTGACCACAGTCTGACCCCCTTAAATTCTAAAGGACAGTCAAATGGCCCTTTGTTTTTAAAGCGTTTTAGTGTGTTTTCTGGTTTCATGACTCCCAGAATGCACCTGTGAAACATGGACATGTCAGTAATAAAAAAGGCACCAAAAATGCAGGCGTGTAGAATTGTAATGCGCTCTTAATGCATTTACCATTGACATACAAAGAAAGGTGTATTTTTACTTCACTTTTGAAAAACTGCACCAAAGATGCAGCATGCAAGACTTTTCAAAATGCAGCCCACCCACAGCACAGTGACATAGGATATAAAGGCAAATATTTTTCATGTGCCTTTGTCACCCTGGAAAAGTGTGTTTTAGCACGGCAAAGGGATCTTAAGGCCTCAGAGCTTCAATAGTGTAAGCACTACTCTAAACATAAGATTTTCCAGACCCTATAACTCCGACTGTAACTAACATGACAATCTCATTACTTCATGTGCCTAAAAGTTACAAACCACATAATCTCTCTGAATCTAACCCAATCTCTGCCCCCTGTTCTCCAAGAGAAGTGGTTTAGCTGATAAAGGTGAACACAACAGAGAGGGCTTTTGGATATAGCTAGGGAGATATTGTTGGTTCCCCCAGAAGCAGAGGCCAAGCGGCTACTCCTATTTCTTTGTAAGCCTTATAATAATTAATAAAACAGGCATGTAGCTTTTTACAAGTAACAGACAGGTAAATTGGACCCCAGTAGGATGGTGATGAGTGGTCCTCATTGGGGGGGGGCTGCTTTGTTGACTTCTAACATCTTTACAAGCTATTAATGAGGGTGAATTATCCATTTCATAAAACATTTCCAGCTAATAACACATCTTGTGAATTATTTCTCTGAAAACAGCCCTTTTTGATAGTAGAACACACCTTTCATATATTCTGATACCTGTCAAAATTAAAAAGGGGGCTCCATTCACCATCTCAATAAACATTTCCCATACTTGTGTTGATCTCTGTGCACACTGGTCAAATCCCAGGAAGCCCAATATTACCAGAGAATCGAGATAGACATGTCCTTCCATCAGTGTTTATCTGTGGCACAGTCTACACTGTCCAATATTTTTCCATTGTCTAGTCTGGTTAGTGTTTTATAGCTATATTCACAGAGAGTTACGGCGGCGTATCAGTAGATATGCCATCGTAACTCTGAATCTACACCGTCGTAAATTTAAGCGTATTCTGGAAACTAGATATGCTTAAATTAGGCTAAGATACGAGCAGCGTAAGTCTCCTACGCCGTCGTATCTTAGGGTGTATATTTATGCTGGCCGCTAGGTGGCGCTTTCATTGTTTGCAGCGTCAAATTTGCAAATGAGCAAGATAAGCCGATTCACGAAACGTACGTGCGCCTGTCGCTTTACGTTAGAGATACGCCGGCATAAAGATAAAGCTGCTCCCTAGGTGGCGCAGCCCATGCAAGGTATGGAAGTCGGAACAGGCTTATCTTTGGCCAATTACGGCTCTCCGTTTTTTGCAACCTGTGATTGGCAAAGCATGCAGGTCCTAGTGCATGCTTGGCCAATCATCAGCCAGCAATGCAATGCGATGCCGCAGTGAATTATGGTCTGTGAAACGTAACTCGAATTTGGCGCGAACGACCCAAAGTGTTCGTAAATCGACGAACGATCGAACATACGATGTTCGAGTCAAACATGAGTTCGACTCGAATATGAAGCTCATCCCTACTTGACAATAATAATATGCTTTTAAAGTGACACTGATAGTCCAAGCAGGAGTTTATTACATCTGCAAGGCACACATGCAATTAATGAGTAGAATCAGACTGTGTTGTATAAGTGCTTTGTAGGAAATGTAATGCAAAAAATATCTTATGTGTTTTGTCATAAAAGGATTAATCAAATTGTACAAAGCAAATACAGTATTTGCGGATTAAGCTATGTATACAAAATAATAATACCTGTTGTCAGTGAAAAGAAGTATAAAGGTCCTTTCTTATGCAATTGTTAAATATTTAGTGGAGAAGAAAGAAGGAGGAAGGAAAGATGAAACCAGAATGGTTTTAAGAAAGGCCCATGGGAACTGTGTAGTGCTGATTGGAAACTGAACGATGGTTGTGAGGGATTAGAGGAATAGCTGTATCTCTACACAGCAATAGTCTGGAAAATAAGTGAATACAGGTAACAAACAGCAGGTACATTAAAGCAGAGGAGTAAAGTAGAGAGCTGTGGATGTTGTAAGCTGAAAGATAACTAAAAACACAACATAATGTCAGAACAGGGAGATTTACTTGTGATAGGTGACGTTTGGTAAGCTCATGGGGGAACAGAGCAGAGGAAAAAACTTAGCTTGAAAGGAATGTGCTGTCTCTTTAGTTTAGGTATTACAGCCAGTAAGTGATTAACATTCAAATGACACACAATATCAAAACAGCAACATACAGTGAAAATCAATCGACAATTCATATACCTAAAAACTTAAATATCAAATATACCAAAACAAAGTGAAATGCAAAGAAAATTCATTAATGAGTGAATAAAAAAATGGCTATATATTAATTACCGTATTTATCGGCGTATAACACGCACTTTTTTCCTCTGAAAACAGAGGGTAACCAGTGCCTGCGTGTTATACGCCGATATCATGTTTTACCAATAGGGGGTGGGGATCGGGCAGTCCGCCCCAGGAGCCACCCATTGGGGGGGTGTCAGGCTGGCTGTCCCAAATCCCGTGGCCCTGGAACAATGCTCCCTGCATAGTCTGAAGTTGAGAACAAAAAGTCACTTGCCAGCCCCTTCTACACCGCTCCTCCTGTGTCAGTGTCATTGTAAAACAAAGCTTTTAAATATCTTTATAGCTCCGTTTTTTCTGGCTGCTCTCTTCCTCCTCCTCTGAGTATAGCTTTGATTGGAAGAGGAGAGCAGTCACATGACCTACTGTTGAACACTTTAAAGGAGAGCAGTCAAAAAACTGAGCTATTGAGGTAGATGGAAGCTTCAGTTTGCAATAGAAGTGACACAGGAGGAGCAGTGTGGAAGGGGCTGACAGTGACTTTTTTTTATTACTTAACTGTAGAGAACGCTGGCAGCACTATCCCAGGAGACTGGGGGTCTCATGGGAGTGCAGTGTGGCTGTGTACTGGATGGGGGAATGTATAATGGATGGGGGCTGTATAATGAATGGGGGATGTATAATGGATGGGGGATGTGTACTGGATGGGGGGATGTATAATGGATGGGGAGGCTGTGTACTGGATGGGGGATGTATAGTGGATGTGGGGGAATGTATAGTGGATAGGGGGATGTGTACTGGATGATGGGCTGTGTACTGGATGTTGGGGCTGTATACTGGGGAGGGGGTCTGTATAATGGATGGGGGGGATGTATAATGGATGGGGGGCTGTGAAAACATTTTTCCTTAAACCCCCCTTCTTAAAATTAGGGTGCGTGTTATATGCCTGTGCGTGTTATACGCCGATAAATACGGTAATATTTTCAAAAAATTCATCAGTCAAAAATGTCAATCCAGGTGCTTGGACAAAAAGTGCTCTGAGCTCAAAAACCTAAAAGGTGCTTCAGTGCTTCAATGTCACAGATGTGCTCCTTAGAGCAAAGAGGCTGCTTACCAGACTGATATGATCTAACACACGGACATCAGCACTTTAGTGTCTTCCACTTTAGAGAACCGACACTCTCACTGTTTTGTCTCTGCAGCCACATAAATCACCACTTGCTGTGGTATCACCACCGTGAGAGGGTAGTAAATGGTCTGGACTTCACCAACAGACAATGGCATAAACATATATTAAAAGCAAGGAAGAGAATAGCACTACACTGTAGACTAAAGATTTATTGAGTTAAAAAGCATTACACTTACAAAGTATTGAAAATGTTTGAGCAAACAACTCCGATAAGCACGGCCATGATGGCTCTCAGATGACATTTAGCCAGATTCAGAGAGAGTTAGGCCCGCGTATCAGTAGATAAGCCGACCTAACTCGGAATCCGCGCCGTCCTAAGTTTAAGTGTATGCTCAAACTGAGATACACTTAAACCTAGCTAAGATACCGTTGAGTTTGGCGTAGAATATGTAAATATGTAGAATATGTAAATGCATACAATAGATACGCCTATTCACGAACGTACGTGTGCCCGTCACAGTAAATATACGCCGTTTACGTAAGGCATTTTCAGGCAAGTTATTCCATCAAATAGCTGGACTAGTCAATGTTAAGTATGGCCGTCGTTCCCGCGTCAAAATTTGAAAATTTTACGTCGTTTGCGTAAGTCGTCCGTGAATAGGGCTGGACGTAATTTACGTTCACATTGAAACCAATACGTCCTTGTGGCGTACTTTGGAGCAATGCACACTGGGATATGTACACGGACGGTGCATGCGCCGTTCGTAAAAAACGTCAATCACGTCGGGTCACAGTTAATATACATAAAACACGCCCCCACATCCTCATTTGAATTAGGCACGCTTACGCCGGCCAATTTACGCTACGCCGCGTTAACTTAGGAGGCAAGTGCTTTGTGAATATAGCACTTGCCTATCTAACTTACGGCGGCGTAGTGTAAATGCCATACGCTACGCCTGCCTAACATTGCGCGCCCCTACCTGAATCTAGCTAATTGTGTGTAATTTTAATGGTAATCATTTACTGATTGTAATATGCAATAGTTAAAGAGACCAGCACATTCTTTTCAAGCTAACATTTTTTCACTTTAGTTTACTACTGTTGCTTTTCGTCACAGACCTGCAACAGTTTTTAGAGCCCCTTAAACAAGCTGTAAGTTGGCATCAGGGATTGTAACTGTAGCCCTACCCCTGAAAGAACCACTGAAAATATGCCCAGGTTATTTTTGCCAGTATTTGCTCCAAAGCCAGGCACACGATCATGCCTTGTACACACGGTCGGTTTTCCCGGCGGTAAAAAGTCCGCCGGGAAAACCAAGGGGAAAACTGAGAACCTGCTCGGTAGCTTTTTCTACACACGGCTGGTTTTCTTTGGTTGGGAAACCTGGCCATGTGCATGCTCCACCGCAGGCTTTCCACATAGAAAAACTGCAGGCTTAAAATCCGGCGGGAATCCCGGCAGGAAAAAGAAGACATGTTTTAATTTTTCCCGCCGGGATTTTCGGTGGTTTTCCTGTCGGGAAAACTGCCATGGAGCATACACACGGGCAGTTTTCCTGGCCAAAAGCTGTCATGGCAGTTTTTCAGACGGTTAAACTGGTCGTGTGTATAAGGCATTACAGTCACTCTTTGACTCAACAATACATCCAGGGGTGTTCTTTGTGGTGTTTTTTGGGGTCACTTGAATAGAGATGGCTGAATTGAGTGGGATACTCCAAAAAGAACTATGTACAAGATGAGGACAGTAAACTTCCTTCTATAGAGCTGAAGCAAAAATCCAAGCTGTGGACTTGACTTTGTAGTAGAAGCAGTTAAAATCACAAAAACGTCTTCTTTAGAGCAATCAGAGCAGAGTCCCTTCACAAAGAACTAGTTAGACTAAGCTTTTCAGGACAGCAGCCGAAGTCCACTTTACACAAACATACAGCTGACTCTCTAGCACCAGAGGGGTGGCAGCAGCTTTAGATCTCTCTTACTCTCTGTGCTCACAAATGTCCATCAACATGGGGACAAGGTGCTTTAGGGCGGGGGGCAGAGCCTATGTCAAGGGCAGTACCCAGACCCCCATACCCCTTTTATGGCAAATTATTTGCATATAAGCTATAAAAATGGGCACTTTTGATTTTTCCTGTTCGACTCCCATAGACTTTAATGGGGTTTGCTGTTTGGGTTAGAACATTTTCCCTGTTCCGGAGTTCTGATGCAAATTGGACAGGGGGATGTTTGGCCCATCCTTACTAATCAACACAACTCTATTGGATACAGTGAGCCAGATACAAATTTACCTAATCCTAGCACCTGTCTAGGAGGGTGCTACAAAAGGACCCTTTCACACGGGCACCTCCTTTCTGTGGCATCTGTTTGCTCAGCGGAGGATCACTCCACTAATAGGTGGCCGGTCTGTCTCTGCTTACTGTTTAGGCAAAAAAAAATACACAGCACTTTGGAAAAAAAAGAATTATCTTCACACCACAGTTCCATTGTTTTTGCTGAAGCCATTGACCAGAATCCACATACCTTAGATATCTTGCTACAAATATTCTTAAGAGAAAATAGAAATATGGGAACATAAAATGTTGACTTGTTTATAAAGGTGCACGTTTCAAGGCCGTTCTTTCCAATTGAAAACCATTTATGCATGTGAAATAAACAATTAAAATATATATTTTTTAAATCATTATTTTGTTACAGTATTTCTTTACACCTGCCTAAAACTTTTGCACAGTACTGTGTGAATATATATATATATATATATATATATATATATATATATATATACAGTATCTCACTAAAGTGAGAACACCCCTCACATTTTTGTAAATATTTTATTATATATTTTCATGTGACAACACTGAAGAAATGACACTTTGCTACAATGTAATGTAGTGAGTGTACAGCTTGTATAACAGTGTACATTTTCTGTCCCCTCAAAAAAACTCAAAAGTTGAGTCCACCCCTAAGTGAAAATGTTCAAATTGGGCCCAAAGTGTCAATATTTTGTGTGGCCGCCATTATTTTCCAGCCTTAACCCTCTTGGGCATGGAGTTTACCAGAGCTTCACAGGTTTCAATCATGGAGCTGTTGGATGTTAGAGACCTTTCGCTCCTCCACCTTCCATATGAGGATACCACACCGATGCACAATAGGGTTTAGGTCTGGAAACATGCTTGGCCAGTAGGGATGAGCCGAACACCCCCCTGTTCGGTTCGCACCAGAACTTGCGAACACACCAAATGTTCGTGTGAACTTTAGAACCCCGTTAAAGTCTATGGGACTCAAACATTTGAAATCTAAAGTGCTAATTTTAAAGGCTAATATGCAAGTTATTGTCCTAAAAAAGTGTTTGGGGACCTGGGTCCTGCTCCAGGGGACATGTATCAATGCAAAAAAAAAGTTTTAAAAATGTCAGTTTTTTCGGGAGCAGTGAATTTAATAATGCTAAAAGTGAAACAATAAAAGTGAAATATTACTTTCAATTTCGTACCTAGGGGGGGTGTAAAGTTAGCATGTGAAATAGCGCATTTTTCCTGTACATAGAACTATCCCTGCACAAAGTGTCATTTCTGAAAGGAAAAAAAGTCTTTTAAAACCGGACTTGCGGCTCTAATGAATTGTCGGCTCTGGCATTTCAGAGAGAATTCATTCATAAACAAAAAAAAAATAGGGTGGGGGTCCCCCCAAATTCCATTACCAGGCCCTTCAGGTCTGGAATGGATATTAAGGGGAACCCCGCCGTCAATTTAAAAAAAAATGACGTGGGGTTCCCCCCAAATATCCATTCCAGACCCTTCAGGTCATCTTTATGTAGAGCAACAATTTTTTTTATGATCCTCACAGAGGTCTTTGCCATGAGGTGACATATTGACACCTGAGACTTTGTAACACTAAAGCCCCGTACACACGACCGAACATGTCCGATGAAACTGGTCCACGGACCAGTTTCATCGGACATGTTCGGTCGTGTGTACGGCCTAGCGGACAGGTTTCCTGGCCTAGCGGACAGGTTTCCAGCGGACAAAAGTTTCTTAGCATGCTTAGAAACTTGTCCGCTGGAAACCTGTCCGTCGGACATGTCCGCTGGTTAGTACGTCTAACCAGCGGACCGAAATCTCGTGCATGCGTCAAATTGATTTGACGCATGCGTGGAAGTATTGCACTTCCGTGTTTGAGAACGTCGGTGTCTTCTACATCACCGTGTTCTCTGTCCGCGGGGATTTTGGTCTGATGGTGTGTACACACATCAGACCAAAAGCTCCCAGGAGACATGTCCTATATAAACGGTCTGCGGACCGTTTTCATCGGACATGTCTCCTCGTGTGTACAGGGCCTAATAGGTCACATGACACCGGGGAGTGAACATGGCTAATTGGGCCCAATTTGGACATTTACACTTAGGGGTGTACTCACTTTTGTTGCCAGCGGTTTAGACATTAATGGCTGTGTGTTGAGTTATTTTCAGGGGACATCAAATTTACACTGTTATACAAGCTGTACACTCGCTACTTTACATTGTAGCAAAGTGTAATTTGTTTAGTGCTGTCACATGAAACGATATAGTAAAATATTTACAAAAATGTGAGGGGTGTACTCACTTTTGTGAGATACTGTGTATATATATATATAAACATATATTTTTTATTTCTAATAAATATGTTGTAATAATTGACTTTGAGTTTTGCTATGGCCTACTAAGGCAACTGGAATATATCACAGCATCACTTTGTCCAGACAATACAGAGCATTTAACATAACTGTGATTGGCCGCTGCAATAGAAAAGAGAGCAGCAGTGTATTGGTAGGCAGAAAAGAGGTCCATGGATGATGCTGTCAAACAATTGATCAAAGGCCAAGTTTGTTTGAGGCTCTGTTACCTGGTATGGACAGCTCACCATTACATCAAATTTAGAATAAAAGCTGTCAGCCTGTCACTATAACTGTCGGTATAACACAGCTTTCTGTGAGCCTTTATGAGTCAATTGAAACCATACTTCTACAGCACAGACCTCCAATTCACTGCATGTTTGTAGGCAAGAATGTTACAAAATAACTCACTAAACAAACATATGGTTTTTGATGGGTAACAACACTTGTGTCCAACAATGTATTTGTTAAACATTATTAATGATGGTTTTAAACAGCTTAAAATCCATCTTCACACTAAATCTTTTACACAATTCTCTGCAACGCACCTGTTGGATTTTAACGTGTTATATGTCGTTTTTTATTGAAATAAATGTGAGCGTATTAGATGAAGCTGGGTTGGTGAAGCTTTATCCATTTAACACCTGGTACTGCACTCTTATGCCCTGCTCACACGATAGGAATTTTGACCGTGTGTATGCCCCATCGGAGTTTTTCCATTGGATATTCTGAGGAATTCAGTCGGAGTTTAGATAGAGAACAGGTTCTCTTTTACTCCAGTTCAATTCCGTCGAAATTCCGATGATTTTGGCAAAACACTGATCGTGTATACGGGGCATAAGAAGCACTTTATATTTTTGCATATCTGTGAGTGAGAAACTTATATAGCGCAACACATGCGAACTGAATCGCCTCTGTCTGGAATTGTTGGTGATCATCACGGAGGCAACCTTTAAAGGAGAAGTAAACTAGGTGCAAAGCGTATTTGATCCCTGCAGGACCTTGGTGGGAACCATTAAAGACCAGTGTTGAACCTTTTTCCTGATGGAATTATCATTAGTTGTGAGCGAGTATGACCCTTTCAGAGTCTAGGAAGGAGGTGAGAAGCCATTGTACGTTATAAAGGCACTTGTCACAGATTGTTGGTTCATCTGAGAAGCACTTTCTTTTTTCACGGTAGAATTTGAAGAAAATATTGTGTTTAAATCATCTATTTTTTTACTTATTTTTTATAAATTTTTATTGGACTGTATATCTACATGCATTTATAGCACATTAATCTTGGATTAATTTATTATTTGTCAGATTGCAGCAGCACTATCACATTTTATATACAATGTGACAAAATAACCCACTAAACATACATATGGTTTTTGATGGCTAACAACACTTGTGTCCAGCAATGTACAGTATTTGTTAAAAAGAAATTAAAGATGGTTTCAAATCTATCTTCACACTATTTGCCAGATTCAGTAAGACGGGCGCATCGTTAGTTCGGCGTAGCACATCCCATTTGCACTACACCGACGTAACATAGTGAGGCAAGTACTGTATTCACAAAGCACTTGCCTCCTAAGTTACGTCGGCGTAGCGCAAATAGCCCGGCGTAACCCCCGCCTAATTCAAAATAGGCAGGTAGCGGGCATGCTCCATGTAAATTACCCGTGACCACATGTAAATGAGAGCCTATGTACGGCGCATGCGCGCGCATGCTCAGAATCACATTGAAAATACTCAATGCTTTCGACGTGAACATCACATACGCCCAGCCCCATTCACGTACGCTTACACAAACGACATAAAATACGACGGCTGTTCCGTCGTCCATACCTTGCATGGGCTGCGCCATCTTTTTTGGTGGTTTATCTTTACGCCTGAAAAACGATTTACGTAAACAGCGTATCGGGCGCAAGTGCGTTCGTGAATCGGCGTATCTTGCTAATTTACATATTCTAGGCGTAAATCCACGTACACACCCCCTAGTGGCCAGCGTAAATATGCAGCTAAGATACGACGGCGTAGGAGACTTACGCCGGTCATATCTTAGCAACATTTAAGCGTATCTCAGTTTGAGAATACGCTTAAAGATACGACAGCGCAGATTCGGACTTGCGACGGCGTATCTACTGATACGCCGTCGTAAGTCTTACTGAATCTGGCTAAATATCTTTTTTACAGCAGATATACTGCAAACTAAGCAGGCTTCATTTTATTGCACAGGGGGGCCAACCGGACATATTTCCTGACATGGTGTGCTTTTTAAGTAAAATTAACAGAATAACAAAGAAGGGTATCAGAATTGTTATGATTTAATGTGACACAGGGTTTCCAAACTGTGGTCTGCAGGCCGAATATATCCCACTGTGAGATTCTATCTGGCCCTCCAATGCAAGAAAGGCCTCTGATGGGAATTGTGATGTAAGAGAGGGTTCTGAATGGGACTATGACGTGAGAGGGAACTCTGACTGAAACTTTTTTGCAAGGGAGGACTCCAATATTAGGGGGACTTTTATGAGAAGTCTGATGTAAGGGGCTTTAATAGGGACTGTGATGTAAAGGAGGACTTGAGTTTATTTGGGATTTCTTTGCTTTGTTTTACTGAAGCTATCCTAAACTTCACCCCTTTATCCCATGGGATCAACCAGCAGGTGATGACACCCTCACCTGCCTCTACAGAATCCCTCATTGGCCACACCGTTGGAGATCAGGCTTTCTCCCCTGCAGGGATATGTGATATGACCTATTCAGTTGTAAAGTCTTATTTCATTAGACTTCTGTCTTGTCTATTCTTACTTACTTCACTATAAACACATATATGTTATTACTGTGATTGTAGTTCATATTATTTAATCTTTTTTTTCTATCTTTTTCTCTTGGATGTGCTGATTCTGTGGTTGTCTTGCTACATAAAAGGAAAAAAGGAAAAACTGTGCTAATTACAAATTTTACACAATCAGAACATTAAAAAATGCTCAAAAAATTTAATTAAGTTAATTTGTTATAGGGAAGGCAGCAGCTTGCGTGCGATAACACAAAAGCAAAATAGAAAAAGATTAAAGCTGCGCCACTGAACCAAGCATAAAGTCCACTGAAACCAGAGTGTTAAAATATATGTATATAGTCCAAGTGTACACCATTCAATGTGTGCACAAATAGTCAATCTTGAAATATGTACTCCAAAACTTCACACCACGGTGACTCCACAGATGTTCCACACTTGAGTGAAAACCCACCACCAAGTATCAAAGCCGCTTACCAAAGGGCAAGCTCGATTCAACAATTGGCTATAGCCCAGCCACGGCCTTTGACAGCTGAAGTAGACTCAGGCTCCGTACACACGTCCGAGAAACTCGACGAGCAAAACACATCGTTTTGCTCGTCGAGTTCCTTGTGAAGCCGCCGAGGATCTCGGCGAGCCAAGTTTCCTCATTGACTAACGAGGAAATAGAGAACATGTTCTCTCTTTGGCCCGACGAGATCCTCGTCGGTTTCCTCGGCCAAAAGTGTACACACGACCGGGTTTCTCGGCAGAATACGGCTCAGATCGAGTTTCTGGCTGAATTCTGCCGAGAAACTCGGTCGTGTGTACGGGGCCTCACAGGGTAGAAGTTCCCGGAAATGGCTTCCTCCGTATTCATAAACTCCACCTTCCATGTGCCCTCCTCTCTGTACATACAGTTACCCTGTCCTGTCTATCCCTCCCGTACACTACACAGGCGGCCTATAAGCCTGGGAACTGCACCCATCATTACACCTCCCATAAAGTTTATTTGACACGGAAAAAGAGCTCAGGGTGTTAGCCTGAGAGATCGGTTGCTAAGGGAGGTGTAACAATGGGTGCAGTTCCCGGGCTTACTTCAGCTGTCAAAGGCCAGGGCTGGGCTATAGCCGATTGTTGAATCGAGCTTACCCTTTGGTAAGTGGCTTTGATACTTGGTGGTGGGTTTTCACTCAAGTGTGGAACATCTGTGGAGTCACTGTGGTGTGAAAATTTTGGAGTACATATTTCAAGATTGTCTATTTGTGCACACATTGAATGATGTACACTTGGACTATATACATATAGTTTAACACTCTGGTTTCAGTGGACTTTATGCTTGGTTCAGTGGCGCAGCTTTAACCCCCCTGACGGTAAACCCGAGCGTGACTCGGGGTTGGTTTTACATGTTAGGATCGGTAAACCCGAGTCACGCTCGGGCTGGACGGGCTTACCTTTCGCTGGATCCACAGGCTTGGTTTACTCACCTTGTCCCTGGATCCAGCGATGCCACCCGCTGTGTGAGCGAGCGGGACCTCCTCGCTCGATTCACAGTCCCCGTGTGCCGCCGATCTCCGTTCCCTGCGACGTTACGACGCACGGGGGCGGAGAACGGCGCCAAATTCAAAAAAGTAAACAAACACTTTACATACAGTATACTGTAATCTTATAGATTACAGTACTGTATGTAAAAAATACACACCCCCCTTGTCCCTAGTGGTCTGCCCAGTGCCCTGCATGTACTTTTATATAATAAAAAATGTAATTTCTGCCTAAAAACTGTAGATTGTCCAAAAGTGTCCCTTTATGTCAAAAATGGTTTTAGATCAGCTAGAAAACAGCGATAATAAATTATAATCACTTGCAGAAATGTGCGATAGCGATTTGCGGGGAAATTCGTCATAAAAAAAATAAAATAATGACAGGGACAATTCTGCAACTGCAAATTTCAGTGATTTTGAGTTGATTACATTATTGAATAATTTTTATTATAATTAAATTATTATTTGTTATAATTATTTATAATTATTTATTATATTATAATTTATAATTTTGTTTTAAAAAAAAAATCATACCCGGGATGCCTACAAGACTCTTGCTTGGTCAGATTTAAGTGAGTTATTTCTAAAAATTACAGGCCTACAGTATAAAACGCCAATTCCCTTGCAAAATAAATGTACCGCTTTTGGTACGTAATTCCAGACAGAATCATACCGCCAGGGAGGTTAATCTTACATATATATATATATATATATATATATATATATATATATATATATATATATATATATATATATTGCCTTGAAACCCCTTGAAATTTTCCACATTTTGTCATGTTACAACCAAAAACGTAAATTAATTTTATTGGAAATGTATGTGATAGACCAACACAAAGTGCCACCTAATTGTGAAGTGGAAGGAAAATGGTAAATGATTTTCAATTTTTTTTACAAATAAAATATGTGAAAAGTGTGCCGTGCGTTTGTATTCAGCTCCAATACTTTGTAGAACCACCTTTCACTGCAATTACAGCTGCAAGTCTTTTTTGTAACCACCCCCGACGTGTTTTGTCACTTCTGACTTCATCACAGGCCTCTGTGAATGTATGTTGAAGCTGGGATGGTGTTCTGATGTCTAATGAATGAAGCAGTGGTGAGATTGCAGCACAGAGCCACTCTGCATGTCTTGAACCATGTTACAAAAAAGCTGGTTTTAACTATATTTGTTGTACAAGCAATTTTTTTTTTAACTCAATCAATATCTCCAATGATTTTACACTATTGGAGGCTCCATTTCTCCTTCTATTTTCTACATGTGGAGTCAATTCCGGGCATGTGAATGGAGTGTGGCGTTTTACAACAGCTGTTACATATAATTGTTGAGCTTGTTTGCCAAACACAAGAGTGAATCGGAAAACATCATCTGGTGAGCTTGTTTCTTAACAGGAGTTGATCTCCCATTCATCACTTTGGTGCAGGAATTGGTGTCATCATTACACATACTGCTTTTGCACTGTTCAATAAGAACTATGGGCCAGATTCAGAGAAGAAGTACGCCGGAGTATCTGCTGATACTCCGGCGTACTTTCAAATTTGCTGCGTCGTATCTTTAGTTTGAATTCTCAAACCAAGATACGACGGCTTCTGGCTTCGATCCGACAGGCGTACGGCTTCGTATGCCTTCGAATCATAGGTGTAATACTTTGGCGCCTGCTGGGTGGAGTTTGCGTAGTTTTCCGCGTCGGGTATGCTAATTAGCTGTTTACGGCGATGCACGAAGGTACGTGCGTTCGTCGCATTCTCTTACGTCGTCGCTAGTCGGCTTTTCCCGGCGTATAGTTACAGCTATAGTTCTTGGCTTAAATTTAGACTTGCCATGTTAAAGTATGGCCGTCGTTCCCGCGTCGAATTTCAAATTTTTTTTTTTGCGTAAGTCGTCCGTGAATAAGAAAGGACGTAACGCACGTCGCCGTTCAAAAAATAACGTTGGTGTGACGTCATTTCGCGCAAAGCACGGCGGGAAATTTCAAAACGGAGCATGGGCAGTACGTTCGGCGCGGGAACGCGCCTAATTTAAATGATACACGCCCCATTTGAATTAGGCGGGCTTGCGCCGGACGGATTTACGCTACACCGCAGTTTACAGGCAAGTGCTTTGTGAATCAAGCACTTGCCCGTAAAACTTGCGGCGGTGTAACGTAAATGCAATACGTTACGCCGCCGGAATTCTACGTGAATCTGGCCCTATCTTTTTTGGTGTGGATACATCCGACTATTGTACTATTTTTATATGTATATATTTTTTCATCATATATGTATATACATTTTTTATCATTAAGGAAATTATTATTTTTTGGACACATTTAAGAGTGCTACTGTGAATTATATTATATATACATGGTTATATATTTTTATGTTTTTTATCTTTTGTTATATTTCTTCAAAGATTGCCTTGTAATTTGGCTCCATCCATCTTCCCATCAACTCTGACCAGCTTTCCTGTCCCTTGCTGAAGAAAAGCATCACCACAACATGATGCTGCCACCACCATGTTTCATGGTGGGGATGGTGTGTCCAGGATTATGTGCAGTGTTAGTTTTCTGCCACACATAGCATTTTTCTTTTAGGCCAAAAAGTTCAATTTTGATCTCATCTGACCAGCACACCTTCTTACACATTTTTGCTGTGTCCCCCACATGGCTTCTCACAAACTGCAAATGGGACTTCTTATAGCTTTCTTTCAACAATGGTTTCCTTCTTGCCACTCTTCCATTAAGGCCAGATTTGCGGAGTACACGACTAATAGTTGTCCTGTGGATAGATTGTCCCACCTGAATTGTGGATCTCTGCAGCTCCTCCAGAGTTACCATGGGCCTCTTGGCTGCTTTTCTGAACAATGCTCTCCCTGCCCGGTCATGTCTTGGTAGGTTTGCAGTTGTGCCATACTCTTTCCATTTTCAGATGATGGATTGAACAGTGCTCCGTGAAATGTTCAAAGCTTGGGATATTTTTTTATAACCTAACCATGCTTTAAACTTCTCCACAACTTTATCCCTGACCTGTCTGGTGTGTTCCTTGGTCTTCATGATGAAGTTTGTTCACTAAGATTCTCTAACAAACCTCTGAGGTCTTCACAGAACAGCTGTATTTATACTGAGATTAAAGTACACACAGGTAGACGCTATTTACTACTTAGGTGACTTCTGAAGGCAATTGGTTCCACTAGATTTTAGTTAGGGATATCAGAGTAAAGGGGGGCTGAAAACAAATGTGTGCATGTTCTGGTTATATTCTATCCTAGTAAGATCTTCTGGCCTTATTCCTATAAGCTTTGGGCTACCGTTACCTTGTTTAATCGATGCTCCCTGATCACACCTTAACTAAAAAGCTCTTTGAAGAAGCGCCAAATCCAGCGCGAAACATGTCAGACCGCAGCGTCTCATTCACCATCGTGTAGACATCTAGTCTATGAGTCTACGGTTCCAATCCAGGAGTCACATTTATTTATCATTGGTTGGAGGTTTCGCCTCTATGTAGAATATTTATCTATTTGTGATGTTTAGTTTCCTATTCCTGGTGATCCAGTATGACTATATATACGCTGCTCAATTGTTATTGTGTGAACCCTAGTGTATGGAGATTTTTAAAGAAATGTATATTATATTTTGTAATAAATGCTTTTTAGAAAAATCACTTTTTTTCTGACTTATATCTTTACCAGACTACAGTGCCTCCAAAGTCCATGACTTGCCCCTAGGTCATTCCCTTGTTTGAATCTATTTAGGACGTGGCACACACTATACCACTATGTATCCACATGCTCACTTCATGTGAGGATACATTTGCAATCTCCCCTCTTTTCTAAATGCATGCCACACTTTTCACATATTTATTTGTAAAACGTGTTGAAAACCATTCATCATTTTCCTTCCACTTCACAATTATGTCCCACTTTGTGTTGGTCTATCACATACAATCCCAATAAAATACATTTAAGTTTTTGGCTGTAACATGAAAAAATGTGGAACATTTCAAGGGGTATAAATACTTTTTCAAGGCCTTGTATATGTGTGTATATATATATATATATATATATATTAGGGTTGTCCCGATACCGATACCAGTATCGGTATCGGGACCGATACCGAGTATTAGCGGGAGTACTCGTACTCCCGCTAATACCCCCGATACCAAAATAGAATACTTGCACAATCCAATGCCCCCCCCGCCCCCACCTCCCCTGCCGCCGCCGCCGAAACCGCCGCCGCCGCTGCCACGTTGGCTGCTGTACGGGGGACATGGCTGCTGTACGGGGGACATGGCTGCTATACGGGGGACATGGCTGCTATACGGGGGACATGGCTGCTATACGGGGGACATGGTTGTTATACGGGGGACATGGCTGTTATACGGGGGACATGGCTGTTATACGGGGGACATGGCTGCATTTGGGGACACATTTAAAAAAAAGTATCGGTATTCGGTATCGGCGAGTACATAAAAAAAAGTATCGGTACTTGTACTCAGTCCTAAAAAAGTGGTATCGGGACAACCCTAATATATATCTGTACAAACAGTCAGCAAAAAAAGAAAAGAAAAGGGTTATTGAGGGACGCATACAGTTCGGAGGTTATATCTGGGGGAATATTTATCGACATATATAATTGATATAAATTCAAGCATTCATGGATCACCCCTACCATCTACGTTCAGTGCATCCCCGGCGAGGGTATCATCCCTCCTTCCGAGATAAGAATCGGACTGTGCCCCTGGGTATCAAGTCCAGAAACCTGAGGGCAACCAAACTAAAATTAGAGATAAAATAGGAATAACAAAAATGTGGACAAAACAAAACATCAAGGGGGGAGGGGGTACACCTGCTAGTATAATACACCAACTTGTGCTGTATTAAGTTTGTCAACGCTCATTCGACTCCTCATTGTCTGACCTGCAGCCTCACATCCCTCCCCCATCAAATGGAAGGAGCCGGGGGCGTGGCTAACCGCCAAGCTGAATGGAAGCCTGAGTCCACAGCTCCTGCACTGACCGGAGGTATTATACTTACCATCGCTGACCCACGCCTCCCGGAAAAGAAAAGAATACCGGGTACCGCGGAAATTAACAGATTTGCGTAAGCATGCATAACCGTTCAAAGGGGGAGGCCAAGGTGGGAGACTAAACTCCCTGGGGTAGGCCAGTGATAAAGTGTTGGAGCTGCCTGTAACACCACTCATCCATTGGGAAGGGGCCGTATTGTTTCCGAAGAGTGGCTAGTGGCAACAGGCCCTGGTCCTGAACAAATCTGCCACATCTGGACTCACCATCTGCCGTCCAGGTCCGAAAGAAAGAAGAGTGTTCCCCAGGAGTGAACCAAGGGAAGCCTCCTAGAGGCACCAGGGGAGAAGTCGGGAGAAGCCCCCCTGCTTATTCAGTCTATCACATCTCTATGTTTTAGTTGTGCTTCCCTTAGGAAGTAGTGGAATATACAGTATATACATTCTTTTATTTTTACTGGAATATTTATAGAATTATCTTGAGATAAGGGGATTGCTACTAAAATTTGGAAATATAACTTAGATCACTTTTCCTTCTGTAGGAAAGAATTTTAATTGTAGTAGCGAGGAGAAGCTGTCCCGTTGTTTGATATCCTTTGTGGGTTCTCTGTTTAACATCACCACCTCCTTATCCTCTGGGACTAGTCAGATGTCCACATAATAGTATAACCTTCTTTGCTTCAGCTGTCCCCAGAGCCCCCCTTTTTCTTACCTAAGTTCGTCAGTTCCAGCGATGTGCATGAACCTAGCAGCTACAGCCACTCTTTCTGTCCTCATTGAATAAATTGATAGCAGCAGGAGCCATTGGCTCCCACTGCTATCAATTAATTCCAGTGACATGGGAGTGGAGGGTAGGACCAAGTCCCCCTGTCTGTGTCAATATATATAGCAGCGGAACTCAGGAGTGCGCCAGCACGGTACCCCCATGGAAAGTGTCTCTCCGTGGCGGCTCCCGATGAAGGGGAGGAGCCAGGAGCTCCAGCAGGGCACTCTAGAAGAGGAAGATTGAGGCTGCTCTGTGTAAAACCCTTTCACAGAGCAGGTAAGTATAGCAAGCTTGTTTTATATATATATATATATATATATATATATATATATATATATATATATATATATAAATTGAACATTTACAATCGCTTTAAGTACTTTGAATCATTGTAAATTTAATGTTCAGTTAAAATATGTGTCTTATCAAGAAAATTGTGACATTATGAGAGTGTTATGTTATTGTATTGTGTGATAATTTGTGCAGTACTTTAAAAGTCCTACCTAGTACTTTGTTTTAAAGTACCGTAATATTAATTAATTTAATAAAAATAAAAAAAAACAACATCATACTTACCTGCTCTGTGCAATGGTTTTGCACAGAGCAGCCCCAATCATTTTCTTCTTGGGTCCCCACCGTCACTCCTGGCCCCTCCCTCCTGCTGAGTGCCCCCATAGCAAGAAACTTACTATAGGGGCACCATAGAAGGCTCACTCCCAAGTCGCTGTGCTTTGTGTCCATTCACACATGGAGCATGGCTCAGCTCCATCCCCACTCCCTCCTCATTGGCTTTCTGGCTGTGATTGGCAGTAGTGGGAGCCTCTTGATGCTGTCTCAGGCAAGGAGAAAAAAGAGACCCAGGAGAGCCACTGCTCTCGTGCACATCATTGGATCGCGATGAGGCTCAGGTAAGTATTGCTGGGACTGGGGGGGGGGGGGGCTGCAGCACCCAGAAGGTTTTATACCTTCATGAATAGAATGCATGAAAGTAAAAAGCCTTGAGCCTTTACAACCACTTTAAGAAATTCCATATAAGGATGTTGCCAAGTCTGGTAATCTGAGGTGGTCTAACATGTTTTGGGTCCAGTTGTGAAGGTTTTTTCTTAACCCATTGCCAGAACTGAAATGACACACACCCATTTTTCTTCTGATGTAAGAAGATATTTGACTATTTTGTAACTACACCTCCTGTCACCTGTGTAACTCTTTTTCCAAGCCTGAACTTTAGAACATGTATGATCTTTACTTTCTTATCTTCTAGAAGGTCTACTTGTATATAGCATACTGGTCATAATAGTTACAAATGCAAATGATGATATATAATTTAAACTAGTGGGAAGAATGAATGAAATCATTTGGATATCAAATCAAAATATATTAGATGTGAGATGGCTTAATAGGGGATTGTATGTCCTCCAAATATTTCTATGAGCCCCCACTGGCTTCCCACAATTCAGATGTATAGAGAAATGAAACATTGGTCTAACTGGGATGATAGATTGTAATGAAATTGATTAAATATTCTCTGTTAAATGATACATGGTACTGCATACAGTACATGTACTGTATATATAATAAATTACATTAAAAATAAACAAAACAAGATAATGGTGCTAGAACACCAGATACACAATTTCTAATGAAAGGTATATTGTATAAATGCAGACAAATTCTACCGTGGATGTGAAAAATAAAAATGGTAGAAAACTGGGCATGAAAATAACGAGCATATTTGGGTATGATGGAAGTCAGAACTAACAGTAGGTAAGTCGCTTACAAACAGCATGTAACAGAGCAGCAGGCCCGATGTGCAGCTTGTAATTCTGCTGTAATGCCTATACACGGAATTGATGGATGTGTCTGGCTTTGATTGTGAGAAATGGCAGGTGGACAGTGACATCCAAGCTGAAGAAATGTTTTGTTTCATAATATTGAAAACAGGAAAATTCACTTTTCTCTATCATTATATTCATTTATCTCCAACATCTGTCCCTATGCATTACTTGAATGCACAACAATAAATAAAACATAGACTAGAATGATGTCCCATGCATTAATAACTCAACAAGCAATATACTTAGATCATTTTTCTTAATTCTATCACATCTAAGAGTACACTCCCACATCTGTATGCTGTATAGATAATCAAACATCAATAGGGAAGAGAGTGTGAAATGATCAAATTAGAGTGAAATCAATCAGAAGGAGCTCTGCTCCCCATATATCAAGCAGAATAATGTGTTCTTCCAGCTAATACAATATACTAGGAAAAAAAACAATAGAAAAGATCATTTTTTTCCATTTTCAGACTGTATTATGGCAGAACATAATTCAGTGCAACGCCAGGGTAGCATTCATGAGCAACCAGGGTCAATTATGGAGTCATCCATCTGAAACCTCCATCCATTAGATCAGTATGAAGCCACGCTCCAGTCTGACTTGCATTACTGTGTAGCTCTACATGACTGTTTTCAATATTCTTTCAAACTCATTTTGTATTCTATTGTTGTTTCCACACTTTCCTTCCTATAAGTATTCAATTTGGTTTATTGTATGATTTTTTTCCCCTTTTATCAAATCCTCCCACCTATCTTCACAAACCACACTGCTATATTTGCCATATAAATTCAGTTGAATTCCAGGCTCCCTTCAGTGTTGGTCAGTAGTGTATTTAGGTTTTGTGCTGCCCTAGGCCTGACTAAACTCATGCACCCCCTAATTTAAATATGACCCACCCCTTCCTGTCAAGGCCACACCCCTTGCTGTTTAAGACCCACCCTGAAATTTTCGAGTGAGGACACTAGTTCTGAGGACCTATGGGTCCCTTTGGCTGTGGGGCAGGAAGTGAAGGGAAATCTCTGCAATGGGACAGGGATGGTAAAACATAAACTGACAGGGGCTATAACCCTCCCTTACTCTATCCAAAATGTTTGCCTATAGTTCTACTTTAAGCACACATTTCGGATAATTTTATGGAGATAACTAAGAAGATACAACCATGTCAATGGTGCAGCAGAAAACATATAGCACAGGGAGGAAGGTCTGTGGTCCAGGATGATAGGACAGTCAAAATTAGAAGCAGCACCCCCCCCCCCACAGTTGCAAAATGCCGGACACCCGCATGGGGGTGCTAGACTAATTTGACTCTCATCCCAGTCTTCCCCATAAGACTGGTGCTACTCTAGCCGGTGGGGACTCTTTCCATGCTGCCCCCCTGCAAAGTGCTGCCCTGGGCCTGGGTCTTGTTGGCCTAGGCCAGGATACAGTGTTGGTGTTGGTCTTGTCACTCAAAGCCTAAGCATTTGGTCAAGTTGGCCAACCTAAAGTTTAGATTGGTTAAGCTACTTCTTCAGCAGAGATCAAGTAACCAAATGTTGTAAGTTTTTGATAATGTGCGCAACACTGGATGAAGCCTCCATAAAAATCTAGGAAACCTGTTGCCTCACCTCTACTTTGTTACATCCTCTTTCTGAAATGCTGAGACTTGTGGTGTCTGGCATTTGTCAGTTCCATTTGCTAAAGAATATTCTGCACTGCCTAGTGGTTAATGTTGAAGAAGCACACTTAGTCCAAATCCTCAGAACCTAAATTAGAATCAGTTCACTAAGAGAGTGCCAAAACAAGGATGTCTCTGTTCGGACATTGCCATTATGAATTTCCAATTGGTTTCCTGATTATTGTAATTGCCGTGCACCCACCGTGAGGGCTTGTAATTGCCGTCTATCTCTTATTTGTTTTTCACTTCTCTCAGGTATTTCCTGTTACTTTTTGTTGCCTCTGGTTTGAATTGTGCTCAGTGTCTGTTGTATGCCTCCCAAGTGTTTTGACCTTCTGTTTGGTCTTTAGTTACGCTTGTCTGCTGTTGTCTACAGAACAACAATTTCACCATTAATAAGACTAGAGAAGACCAGATGCTACTTGAACCCTCACTTCATTGAGACGTCACCTTGCTCTATGAATTCTGTCACATGACTTAGGCAGTAGAAATCTGGAGATACTGGTGTAATTACACTTCTGAGTGAGCCTTTCTGAGTGGTGGGTTTGGATAACACACATTGGGCCAGATTCACGTAGCTCAGCGCATCTATAGATCCGCTCGATCTACGTGAATTAAGATCCGCTCCCGCAAGTTTAGGAGGCAAGTGGCTAATTCACAAACTACTTACCTCCAAACTTGTGACGGCGGATCCTAAATCCCCCAGCGGAATTCAAATTCCGCGGCTAGGGGAGTGTCATATTTAAATCAGGCGCGTTCCCGCGCCGATTTAAATGCGCAGGCGCCGTCCGCGAAATTTCCCGGCGTGCATTGCTCCCACTGACGTCGCTAGGACGTCAGTGGTTGCGACGCTTACGTAAACAAAGTCCGTCCGTATTCGAGAACAACTTACGCAAACGACGTTAAAAAATTTAAATTCGACGCGGGAACGTCGGCTATACTTAACATTGGCTGCGCCTGATAAAAGAAAGGGTAAGTATACGACGGAAAACCGCTACGGAAACGACGTAAGAACACTGCGACGGGTCCACGTACGTTCGTGAATTTGCGTATCTCGCTGATTTACATATTATTTATCGTAAATCAGCGGGAACGCCCCCGGCACCATTTTTAAATTGAAAAAAAGATCCGACAGTGTAACACATTGTAACACTATCGGATCTAGCCCTATCTATGCGTATCTGATTATATGAATCAGGCGCATAGATAGGACCAGTTTACGTCAGAGATACGATGGTGTATCTGTAGATACACCGTCGTATCTCTTTGTGAATCTGGCCCTTTATGTGGAGTTCAGAACACATTCATTGGTATGGATTTGTAGCCCATATTTGCATTCTAGCACTGGTTGCGTATGTGGATTTAACATTACATTTATCTAATCCCAGCTGCTTTTTAAATTATAATGCTGCATACACTCGATCGAAATTTCCGACAAGAAAAGTTTGATGTGAGCTTTTGGTCGGAAATTCCAACCATGTGTAGGCCCCATCTGACTTTTTTCGTCGTAATTTCCGACATCAAAAATTTGAGAGCTGGCAGGAAAAGTTCTTGTCGAAAATTACAATTGTCTGTATGCAATTCCGACACGTGAAAAAAAAACATGCATGCTCGGAATCAATTAGACGGCTCCTCGGAATCATTGAACTTATTTTTTCTCAGCTCGGTTTTCTTGTCGGAATTTCCGATCGTATGTACGCAGCATAAGTGTTTATAAAAATTGTTGATTAATTAGATAACACAGTTGTGGGGCATATATTATTTATTATTCTACATAATTCAGTGGTTACCACTGCACATATATTCAAGATAAAATGGGTCAGGGTTCTTAGCAAAGCATGCTATACCTATACTATTGCCAAAAGTATTAGGATGCCTGCCTTTACACACACATGAACTTTAATGGCATCCCCGTTTTAGTCCGTAGGGCTCAATATTGAGTTGGCCCACCCTTTGCAGCTATAAATGCTTCAACTCTTCTGGGAAGGCTGTCAACAAGGTTTGGGAGTGTGTCTATGGGAATGTTTGACCATTCTTCCAGAAGCACATTTCTGAGGTCAGGCACTGATGTGGATGAGAAGGCATGGCTCACAGTCTCCACTCCAATTCATCCCGAAGGTGTTCTGTCGAGTTGAGGTCAGGACTCTGTGCAGGCCAGTCAAGTTCCTCCATCACAAACTTGCTTATCCATGTCTTTATTGGCCTTGTTTGTGCACTAGTTGGAAAAGGAAGGGGCTGTTCCCACAAAGTTGGGAGCATGAAATTGTCCAAAATGTATTGGTATGCTAATGCTTTAAGAGTTTCCTCCATTGGAAATAAGGGGCCAAGCCTAACCCATGAAACACAACGCCACACCTTTATCCCCCCTCCACCAAATGATTTGGACTAGAAAGAAAGCAAGGTCCATAAAGACATGGGTGAGCAGGTCTGGGATGGAGGAATTTGACTGGGCTGCGCAGAGTCATGACCTCAAGCTGATAGAACACCTTTGGGTTGAATTAGAGCGGAGACTGCGAGCCAGGCCTTCTCATCCACATTAGTGCCTGACTTCACAAATGCACCTCTGGAGAAATGGTCAAACATTCCCATAGACACACACCTAAACCTTGTGGACAGTCTTCCCAGAAGAGTTGAAGCTGTTATAGCTACAAAGGGTGGGCCTACTCAATATTGAACCCTACGGACTAAGACTGGGATGCCATTAAAGTTTATGTGCGTGTAAAAGCAGGTGTCCCAATACTTTTGGTAATATAGTGTATAATACAAAAGATAAAGTAGCACTCATGGGGTTTGAAAGGTGAACACTCAGTAATAAGGTTTATTTTGACGTTTTTACTAAACACAAGCTTGTCTTTTCAGGAAGGAATGGAGATGATGAAGATGAGCTTGTGCCTCATCGAAACATCACTAAACCTTCTTACTGAGTGCTCTCCTTTCAAACCCCATGAGTGCATTCTTATCTTTTGGATTATTTAATATTTGGCATATGTCTTCTTTATTTTATACAGGTCCACTGCCTGTTAAGTAGTACTGCACAATGACTGTTATGCCCTGTACACACAATCGGTTCGTCTGATGAAAACAAACCGATGGATTTTTTCATCAGATATCCAATGAAGCTGACTTTCATCAGTCTTGCCTACACACCATCGGTTAAAAATCTGATTGTGTCCAACGCAGTGACGTAAAACACAACGATGTGCTGAGAAAAATGAAGTTCACCGCTTCCGAGCATGCGTCGACTTGATTCTGAGCATGGCTGAATTTTTCACTGATGCATTTCCCTACAGACGATTGTTTTTTTCTATCGGTTTTTTAACCATAAGAAAAATTTAAAACAGGTTCTATTTTTTTTCACCGGTGGGAAAACATCGAATGGGGCCAACACACGATCGGTTCGTCCGATGAAAACGGTCCATCGGTCCGTTTTCATCAGACGAACGGATCGTGTGTACAGGGCATAACTCACTGCTCAGTGCCGCTTTCAATACAAGTCTGTGGATCAGATTCTGAAAAGCAACTAAGCTTATTTGAACAGTGATTCAAATGTGATTAAAGTGTATTTTTATTTGAGCTCAGTTAGGTCACAATGAAAGATTGCATGCTTAAATATTTTATATTTCCCATATACAGCCAGGAGTTGAAAAGTTAATCTCAGCAGGCCAAGTCTTATGCCGCATACACTCGATTGGACATTCCGACAACAAAACTGTGGATTTCTTTCCAATGGACTGTTGGCTTAAACTTTTGTTGCATACACACGGACACACAAATGTTGTCTGAAATTCTGATCGCCAAGAACGTGGTCACGCACAACACTACGACGAGCCAAAAAAAATTAAGTTCAATGATTCCGAGCATGCGTCAAATTGATTCTGAGCATGCATAGGATTTTTGTGCATCGGAATTGCATACAGACGATCGGAATTTTCGACAGGAACTTTTGCCATCGGAAAAATAGAGAACCAGCTCTCAAACATTTGTTGTCGGAAATTCCGACAGCAAAATGTCCGATGGAGCCTACACACGGTTGGAATATCCAACCAAAAGTTTACATCGAATATTTGTTGTCGAAATTTCCGACAACAAATTTCCGAGCATTAGAGAGTAAATATAGTACTAGAGACCTGAATCGCTCAGTAGATGGACAAATCCCTGTATAGAAAAAAAGAAGGGGGAAAACGCGCTGTCTACAAATAACAAACAAAAGCAGCCAGCACAACAAAGAATCAAACTGTGTGTGAATAAACTAAGTGGTAAAGTGCATCGCTAAATATGATAAACATGAACACCTGCTACTCAAACATGTATTGATAGCAATCAAATATTGTCATTCAATAAAATATATAGTGAACGGTGACACATTTACATATGACGAAAAGTGTTAGTGCATAGTTATTATATAGTCCATAAAGTGTTTCCAGTGGATGAAGTGACTCTCCAAGGTGAATAATAATAAAACAGTTGTCTGTAGGTATTCCACCACCGATAAAAAAGAGAGGCTTACTAGATATGTTGAACCCAACTAGGCATACGCCCAATGAGTCAACAGAGCTTGTGGTAGACATGTGAGGCAGAAGACATATTGGGCCAGATTCACGCATCTCTGTTACGTTACGCCGGCTCAATTTCGTGACGCAAGTACCGTATCCACAGAGTATTTGCGCTCAAATTTGCGCCAGCGTAACGTAAATTCCGAGGCGTAAGGCGGGGTAATTGAAAGTGGGAAGGAAGTAGGCGTGCTCCATTGAAATGAGCCGTGACCCCATGCAAATGAAGGACCGGCCGTACTGCGCATGCGCGCATGAATATGCACCTCACTGGGCAAGCTCAGAACTCGGCCCGGCGCAATCAGTGAGATAGGAACTAGGCCCGGCGTACTTAGTGAGATACGCCCTGTGTATAAATAGGCCCAGACATATGCCCTTCCATTGCAAAAGTACATCCCTGTGTTTCCCTTCCTGAAGCGAGGTTCTTTTGTTCTGTTGTCTGTGGCTATGTGTTGGTTTGTGTAGGAGTGTTCTAGGAAAGATTTATTGGAGAGTGTTATAGGAGATTGTATTAGCTGTTTGTTTTTTCTGAGTGTTTTTTGTGTCTGTTTTTTCTGTGTGTTTTTTGGTGTCTGTATTAGCTGTCTGTTTGTGCTGTTTGATTTTGTTGTTTGGTTTTTGCTGTCTGTTTTTGTGTCTGTGTGTGCTGTTTGTTGTTGTGTCTGTTTGGTGCTGACTGTTTGGTGGTGATGTGTCACCAAAGAAGAGGAAGTTAAACTTCTCTGTCCGGGAGAAGCAGCTCCTTGCGAGGGCCATCACCCGACATGGGCGATTTTTGCATGGCCCTGAGAGCCGGGACATCACCCCGGCCAGGAAGAAGCAGATCCTCCAGGACATTACTGATGAGATCAATGCATTTGGGTGGGAGAGGAGGACCGTCAGTGGGATCTCCAAAAAGATCAATGACCTCCGCCGCGTGGTCCGGGGGAAGCTGGCCAATCTTACAGCCCATTCCAGGGGCACTGGAGGGGGACGACCTTGCACCATCAGGCTGACTGAGGAGGAGCGTGCAGTGGCCTGGTGATTCAACAGGCAGCAAGTGGAGGGCCTGCCTGGCTTTGACTCCGACGAGGCCGTGAGGACAGGTACGTTTTTTCCCTATATGGCGAGTAGCATGTGTGGGGGGGGAGGGAATATGTGACATCCTCCAACCTGTGTATGTTTTGTGTCATCCACAGATGGCCAGGAGGGTGCCGGGCCATCTGGCCAGTCTGCACCAACCCCCGGACATCAGGCTGCTGAAGATCCCCAGCCAAGGCCGGAGTCCTCAGGGGAGGGGAGTGGCCACAACTCACCTCATGAGGAGGATGAGGGGGAGGAGGTTGATGAGGAGGAGGTTGATGAGGAGGAGGCAACCATTGGAAGTGAGATACTTCGCCTTTTGGGTGAGTCTCCCCCTGTGGCTGGCAGCAGTCAGGCCTCCATCAGGGGAAGCCCCTCCCACTCCTCCCCCAACAGGGCTCCCCCCCAGGGGGCTCCCCTCCTCCCAGGCCACAAGCCTCATCTGGAGGAAGGAAGGCCACCCAGGAGACCAGGGGGGTGTCAGACTTGCTGCCGGCGAATCTTAGGAGGGACCAGGCCCTTCAGACCCGCCATTTGGGTCAGGTCACCCGGACATTGGCCCAGATGGAGGAGAGCCTGGCCTCCATTAAGGAGTTAGTGAATGACGTGAGCTGCAACACCCTGGCAGTTATAAACAGTTTTAATGACCTGCAGACTGCCACAGCAGGCGTGGGTCAGGAGGTGCATGCCCTGACCCAGGCTTTCCAGGCCAATATGGCAGCCCTGACCCAGGCAGTCCAGGCCAATACGGCAGCCCTCACTGTGGGCCTCAACAGGATAGCCGTGGCCTTGGAGGGCAGGCCAGCAGGTGGGCAGACACCAGAGGAGGCTCCTCCTTCCCCTGATTCCCCCTCCCATGAGTCTCCCCTGAGGGACCCGGGGGCATGGACGTGGTCGGCACAGGCGTGGGTCACGCCGACGTAAATTTTTTGTGTATTTTTGTTTTCAGTGCTTTTTTTGTTTTTGTTTTTACTGTGTTTATGATTTGTTTTATGTTTGTGAATGATGTATGAATGTGGGGGTGACATTCCTGCTGAAAAAGGGGTGTCACCCTCATTTGTGGTGGAGTAGGGTTCCCCAGGACCAGGGAGAAGTGATCCCAGGTCCATGTGAATGGTGTATGAATGTGCTGTGACATAATTGGAGCCTTGGCGGGGCGTTGCTGCTCCCTAGTACCGTGCGGTGTACTTTGGTCTAATCCAATTCGATGAGGATGTGGGGTGTATGTGCTAGGGACCACAGTGGTGTGCATGCATGCATTCTACTTGTGCCATGATTAATGTGTGGGTTTACTGTGCAAAGATGCCTTCTGCAAGGCGTCTCCTGACTGCTCTTCCCTCAGTAGACCGGGTAGAGTTGGTCAGGGGGGGATTGTGTGGCTCAGGGGTCAGGTCATCACGTATGTCAATCTCCAGGCCCCTTCTCATGGCGAAGTTGTGCAGCATGCAACATGCACCAATGATCTGGCACACAAAGTTTGGGGAATACAACAGGGTACCCCCAGACTTATCCAGGCATCGGAAACGGGACTTCAGGAGGCCAAAGGTGCGTTCCACCACTCCACGGGTACGTGTGTATGCTTCATTGCATCTTTCCTCTCCTGGGGTTTGGGGGTTCCGGTATGGAGTCATGAGATGGGGTCCCAAAAAGACAGGAGGATGTTAGTCATGCATGTGCCCCTCATGATGTCTGCATCATGGGGGGGGGGGCAGTCATGCCTGACACCCATGTCACTCACCAACCAACCAGCTGTCCCCATACATGTTCTGTTCAAATTCTCTTGGGATGTTGCTTTGACGGTATATGTAGCTGTCATGGCTGGATCCTGGGTGTTTGGCACGGACGTGCCATATGAGGTATTGGGCATCGGCTATCACCTGTATGTTGATGGAATGCCAGTGCTTCCGATTGCAGTACATGTGCTCTGTCTCACAGGGGGGCTGTAGTGCCACATGTGTGCAATCAATGGCCCCCACGGTGCGTGGGAATATGGCAATCCTGTAGAAATCACACATTGTCTTCAGCCGCAGGTCCTCCTGGGTGGGTTTGATGATTTGGTTGGCCATGCGTCTGAGGATTGCAGGGACAACCTGGTGCACACATCTGCTAATGGAGGATTGTGACATCCCAGACACCACTCCACTTGTACGCTGAAAAGAGCCAGTGGCAAGGAAATGCAGTGTTGCCATTACCTTGACAAGTGGCTCCACTGCATGTGAGCGGCGTGTTGGGCTGGTGATGTCATCTTTCAGGGTTGTGGTTAATTCCACGATGGCTTCAGGGCTGAATCTGAAGGTGCGATACACCTCAGAAGCAGGCATGCCAAAGACATCTATGCGTGTGCGGTATATCCTCTCCTGTGCCCTCCTTCTCCTCCTCCTTCTGCGTGCCTCTAAAGTCACTAGTATAGCTATGAGCATGGATGCCCCTGGCATGTTGGCATACAGATTGTTTTCCTGCAAGTGTGTGTGTTCACCTTGTCCCTAACGGTGTTGCTTTAGCTGACCTGCACACGTCTGGTGCAAAGTTAAGCCTGCTTTTATAAGGTGTAACTTTACGCCGGGAAAACAGCTGATGCGCACAGGGCGTAGCCTGCGCTGTACAAGCATACTTTTGTGGATCGCCGTATCTCCCTCATTTGCATATTTGACTAGCAAAACAATGGTGTGTCTAGCGTATTTTGCGCCTCAAGATGCGCCGGTGTAATCGTTTTACGTCGGACGGAAAAAGCTGGTTTTCAGGCGTATCTCGTTTTTCAATTACGCCGCGCATCTCTAGATACGCCGGCGTAAGTGCTTTATGAATCTGGCCCATTGTTGCCAGTAGGGTTCAACCAAGGATGCAGTGACACAAACTCAAAGGCAATTCATCCAAATAATAAATCGGTAGAAGTAGAGAAAATAGGCTACATAGTGTGATACCATTTCAACAAGAAACATTTATGTATAAGTAAAAAAATGGGCATTCACATTTGAGAAGCATATTAAAAGCATGCCGATAAAATTAAATGACGCAGTGGCATCAGCAGAGCCTGTACCGACGTTTCGTTCTAAAAAGGCATCCTCTGGGGCACCTCTTCCTAACCCCCTAGTGGTTAACCCCTTCCCTGCCAGTCACATTTATACAACAATTTGTGCATTTTTATAGCACTGATCGCTGTATAAATGTGAATGGTCCCAAAATAGCATCAAAAGTGTCCGATGTGTCCGCCATAATGTCGCAGTCATGCTAAAAATCGGTGATCGCCACAATTACTAGTAAAAAAAAAATATATATTAATAAAAATGCCATAAAACTATCCCCTATTTTTTAGACACTAGGGGCCAGATTCACAGCGGACTTACGACGGCGTATCTTCATGTACGCCGTCGTACAGTAAGTCCGAATGTGAGCCGTCGTATCTATGCACCTGATTCTTAGGCCGCGTACACACGGTCGTTCCAAACCGATGAGAATGGTCCGACGGGCCATTTCCATCGGTTCACCGCTGAAGTGGCCTGATGGTCTGATGTGCGTACACACCATCGTTCCAAAAACCGATCGGGTCAGGACGCGGTGACATCAAACACACGACGTGCTGAATAAAATGAAGTTCAATGGTTCCAAGCATGCGTCGACTTGATTCTGAGCATGCGCGGGTTTTGAACCAATGCTTTTCTGTACTAACCATCGGTTTGGACCGATCGGGCAGCGGTCCATCGGTTCGGTTTAGAAGCATGTTTTAAAATTTTAGACCAAAGGAAAACAGACCGATGGGCTATACACACGGTAGGTTTGGACCGATGAAACTGAACCTCAGTCCATTCTCATCGGTTTTGTCCGACCGTGTGTACGCGGCCTTAGAATCAGTTACGCAGAAATTTGGCCAAGATACGAGCGGCGTAAGTCTCCTACGCCGTCGTATCTTGGGTGCAATATTTACGCTGGCCGCAAGGGGCGCTTCCGTAGATTTACGCGTCAAATATGTAAATTAGGTAGATACGCCAATTCACGAACGTACTTGCGCCCGCTACGCCGTTTACGTAAGGCTTACGTCCGGCGTAAAGTTACCCCTGCTATATGAGGTGTAGGTAATGCAAAGTATGGACATTGGCAAGCGTATCTTTCTACGTCGTTTACGAAAGTCGTACGTGAATGGGGCTGTGCGTAGGTTACGTTCACGTCACAGGCATTGGGCCTGGCGTATCTTAGGGTGTAAATTTGACGTGATACTGAGCATGCGCGCGCATGCGCCGTATGATCGGCGTGTCATTTACGTGGGGTCACGATTGATTTACATACAACACGCCCACCTCTTCCACATTTGAATTACGCAGGCTTACGCCGGCCCATTTACGCTACGCCGCCGCAACTTACGGAGCAAGTGCTTTGTGAATACTGCACTTGCCCGTCCAAGTTGCAGAGGCGTAGCGTAAATAGGATACGCTACGCCCGCACAAAGTTACTCGCTCGTACATGAATCTGGCCCTATAACTTTTGTGCAAACCAATCAATAAACTATTATTGAGATTTTTTTACCAAAAATATGTAGAAGAATATACGTATTGGCCTAAACTGAGGGAATTTTTATTTATATATATATATATATATATATATATTTATTTTTTTTTGGGGGGGGGGGATATTTATTATAGCAAAAAGTAAAAAATATTGTTTTTTTTCAAAAATTGTCGCTCTATTTTTGTTTATAGCGCAAAAAAATAAAAACCACAGAGTTGATCAAATATGTATGAATGCTTCTTGAGGGCAGGGACTGATGTGAATGTATTGTATACAAGTATATAAGTATAAGTAAAACACTGCATAATTTATTGACTGCGTGTGAGTACCTGTAATAAATAAATAATAAAATTCATTGATATATCACACTGTACCAACCACTGGGAAATGACGCTTAAAATTACACACAGATGGCACTATACACCCTTTAGACTAGCTAATTTTTTCCCAAACATGTCCCTCAACTGTTGGCACAAATGTGGAAAAATAGGTAGCTTACTACATGTTCTCTGGGAATGTCCTAGCCTAACTAGCTTCTGGAGGCAAGCATTCTGCCTTTTATCCTCAACTAGCTATTCTTAATATAGGAATAGGCAGATACACATACTCCCTCAGACTGGTGGTGACCTATATTCTATTAGCAGCACAAAACACTATTCTAAAAAAATTGAGATCCCAAGACTCCCCAAATCTATCTGAAGTTATCAACACTGTTTGCCTTAATTTTACTTATGAATGGCTGCTGGCGATGAACTTGCTTAAATGCACCAGATTTGACCAAACTTGATCAACTTGGACTGATAAATATGTTTCTATGGTCTGAACCATTGTTAGATTGTATTTACATTGTATTGATCTAAATACCTTCTATACATATTACTAATGTATATTTCCTGCACTATCTCTGTGTTGTGTACCACCTTCTGTCATGTTTTGTTACTTCAATACAAATATATTGGATAAAAAGAATATATTGATTTTTGGCGATGACCACTAGAGGGAGCATTTACAAACCTGCCTTTAAAAGAAAAGTTTTTTTTTTTTTTTTACGATTTATATTTACCTAGGTGGATGCAGCATCTGTCCAATGCTGCATCTGTCCCCCGGCGCCTCTACACTGAGAACCAAGCAATGAAAGACTGCTGATCGCTCGGTTCTAACAGCTCCCCAAGCAAAGGGCTGTAGATTGTCAGTCACAGCTCTCTGCTCTTCTCCTTCCTCGCTCACTGGAGTGCTGGGCTGTGTAGAGGGCGGGGGTGGCCGGCTCAGGCTCAGGCTCTCAGCGGCTCGCTGAGAGGCTGAGTCGGGAGTCGGTCCAGGCACCTGACTGATCCAGACTCCACTGTCGGGATGATGCAGTGCCTGGACCGTCTTTCGTGATGTCAGCAGATAGCAGATTTCAGCCCGCTGTCTGCTGAAAATGGGTCACAGGAGTGCAAAACAAACTTCACTCCTGTGATCCATAGGAGAAGTACAGCCAAACAAGCTTTGACTATACTTCTTCTTTAAAGTGGATGTAATTCCTCACATATACCCAGTGAAGTTAACAGCCTCAGATGATACACAGAGATGAAACAAATGCTCATACATAAGTTTTATATGTATATCTGCTTTCTTCAACTTTATAAACTGTTTAGAAAGTGCACGTCCTATTAGAATTTTCACTTCCTGTTTCACCTGTGGGTGTGGATTCTTACCATACACTGTGAGACAGCTGATTGCAGTAAAGGCACACACGCATAGGCAGAAATGGAAGAAACAATGCAGAGCTGTGCTGTGACAAGACCAGCTCTCTGCTAATCTATTCATAGCACACACTCAAAAATTCAGCCTGATTTTATCACAGTTGTCTGAGAACTTGTCAGAAGTTATCATGCTGAAAAGAGAAGAACAGAGCATGAGAAAGCCACTGAACTTTTAAGAAAGATAAGAAAACACTGCAGATATATGTGCCCAGCTCAAATTTCATAAATCGGGTTTACATCCACTTTAACATTCAATAATTAACAGATGCAACAGCAAACAAATTTAAATGGAAAATTCTAATCAAAAAAATGTTTTTGGTTTATTTTCTTTAATTAAAGATAACCTAAAAAAAGGAGGAAAGGGACAATTTAAAAATGTGACAATCAAGATGAAGTGTACAACAAGCAGCAGCAGATATATAAAATATAGTACACATAACAACATGTCAAAATATAGCTCTAAGTATAGAATACAATGTCAGCTAGGGAAGGACCAGGGGGTCAGGCAAGACTGAGAAACAAAAATAAAAGTAAATGTTACAATAACATAACAAACTACGGTTTCCCTTCAAATGACTGTGAGTTGTTTGATGACAGCTTTAATTTCCTACTTTGTAATTTAGCTAAGCGTTATCTCGTGTGGTCTGTCCTAACAGAAATGTGGATTAATCCTGAAGTGCGTTAAAGCCCTTAGCATCCCAGAAGGTGATATTTCGAGGAGGGTGGCCAATGGAAAGCCAGGGCATTTCAAAGCCAAATTAAATCAAACATTCATCTTCATTAAGGAGATTCAATATTAATTGTAGTCTTTTGATTATACATAAGTCATCGTTTCCTTGTCCTTATATAACCTTGGTACTTTGGGCCAAATCCTCAGCCAGGCGGCGTAACTTAACTTGCAGCAGTTAAGTTACCTGATCCACAAAGCACTTACGTAAAAATTTCAAGCCGTGTAAGTTAAGTGCCGCCGTCGTAAGGCGTTCCTCCTCTCCGGGGGGCGTTTACAATTTAAATGAGGCGCGCTCCCGCGCCGGCCGTACTGCGCATGCGTGTGACGTCATTTTCCCGACGTGCATCGCGCGAACGTAATTGACGCCGGGCGGCTTTGTGGATTGCGACGGGACACTAAAGTTGCGACGGGTGAAAAAAAGACGCGCCGGGAAAACAAATAATTATAAAAAAAAATGACAGCGTCGCTCGGCATGCATTCCTGAGGGAGAACTCCATGCCAATTTTCAATGAAAAAAACGGCATGGGTTCCCCCTCAGGAGCATACCAGGCCCTTAGGTCTGTTATGGGTTGTAAGGAGACCCCCCTCCACCGCAAAATCGACGTAGGGGGTCCCCCTACAATCCATACCAGACCCGTATCCAAAGCACGCTACCCGGCCAGCCAGGAAGGGAGTGGGGACGAGCGAGCGCCCCCCCCCCCCCTCCTGAGCCGTGCCAGGCCGCATGCCCTCAACATGGGGGGGTTGGGTGCTCTGGGGCAGGGGGGCGCACTGCGGGCCCCCCCACCCCAGAGCACCCTGTCCCCATGTTGATGAGGACAGGACCTCTTCCCGACAACCCTTGCCATTGGTTGTCGGGGTCTGCGGGCGGAGGCTTATCGGAATCTGGGAGTCCCCTTTAATAAGGGGGCCCCCAGATACCGGCCCCCCACCCTAAGTGAATGGATATGGGGTACATCGTACCCCTATCCATTCACCTGTAGGCAAAAAGTAAAAGTTAATAAACACACAACACAAGGCTTTTTAAAATAATTTATTATTCTGCTCCGGAGGCCCCCCCTGTCTTCGTTATTAGCTCAATTAGCAGGGGGGGCTTCTTCTTCCGCTCTCCGGGGGTCTTCTTCCACTCTCCGGGGGTCTTCCGCTCTCCGGGGGGGGCTTCTCCGGACTCCGGGGGGCTTCTTCCATCTTCTCCCCTCTTCCGCTCTTGACTCGGCGAACCCCGGTTCTTCTGCAGCTCTCCGGTGCCTTCTTCTTCAGCGCTGGCTGCCTGCTATGTTTGTGTGTTAGCTCGATTTCAAACAGGCAGCCGGCGCGGTCTTCTGTGACATCAGGGTCTTCTGTTCTTCTCCCCTCTTCCGATGTTGCCTCGTCGCCTGTTGTCGCTGTAATGATGGAAGCGCGCCTTGCATCACATTTATATAGGCATCACCGTCCCATCATGCTCCGGCAGGTACCCACGTGGTGGGTGCCTACCCACGTGCACCCACCACGTGGGTACCTACCGGAGCATGATGGGACGGTGATGCCTATATAAATGTGATGCAAGGCGCGCTTCCATCATTACAGCGACAACAGGCGACGAGGCAACATCGGAAGAAAGGAAGAGAAGACCCTGACGCCACAGAAGACCGCGCCGGCTGCCTGTTTGAAATCGAGCTAACACACACAGATAGCAGGCAGCCAGCGCTGAAGAAGAAGGCACCGGAGAGCTGCAGAAGAACCGGGGTTCGCCGAGTCAAGAGCGGAAGAGGGGAGAAGATGGAAGAAGCCCCCCGGAGTCCGGAGAAGCCCCCCCCGGAGAGCGGAAGACCCCCGGAGAGTGGAAGAAGACCCCCGGAGAGCGGAAGACCCCCGGAGAGCGGAAGAAGAAGCCCCCCCTGCTAATTGAGCTAATAACGAAGACAGGGGGGGCCACCGGAGCAGAATAATAAATTATTTTAAAAAGCCTTGTGTTGTGTGTTTATTAACTTTTACTTTTTGCCTACAGGTGAATGGATAGGGGTACGATGTACCCCATATCCATTCACTTAGGGTGGGGGGCCGGTATCTGGGGGCCCCCTTATTAAAGGGGACTCCCAGATTCCGATAAGCCTCCGCCCGCAGACCCCGACAACCAATGGCAAGGGTTGTCGGGAAGAGGTCCTGTCCTCATCAACATGGGGACAGGGTGCTCTGGGGTGGGGGGGCCCGCAGTGCGCCCCCCTGCCCCAGAGCACCCAACCCCCCCATGTTGAGGGCATGCGGCCTGGCACGGCTCAGGAGGGGGGGGGGACGCTCGCTCGTCCCCACTCCCATTCCTGACCGGCCGGGTAGCGTGCTTTGGATACGGGTCTGGTATGGATTGTAGGGGGACCCCCTACGTCAATTTTTCGGCGGAGGGGGGTCTCCTTACAACCCATAACAGACCTACGGGCCTGGTATGCTCCTTGGGGGGAACCCATGCCGGTTTGGAATTTACAAATTGCCGTGGAGTTCTCCCTCGGGAATGCATACCAAATGCCGTCGCTTGAATGGGCCTTTACAAGGTGTGACTAACTTTACACTTTGTAAAAGCAGCCCTAGTTTTACACCAGGCAAACTAACACTTACGGCGAAAAAACTAGGCACAAAAGCTTTGAGGATCGCCCTAAGTGCTAATTTGCATACTAACAGAGGCATTTCGACTCGAAATGCCCCCAGTGGCGGATGCGGTACTGCATCCTAAGATCCGGCAGTGTAAGTCCCTTACAGATGTCGGATCTTCTGCCTAACTTAGGAAAACTGCTTCTGAGGATCAGTTCCAAAGTTAGAACCAGAGATACGACGGCTTACGCCGGAGTATCTCTTTTGTGGATTTGCCCCTTTGTTCCCAATTTTACACAAAGTTTTTTCCTTCGTTTTCTTACTTTATCTTTACCTAAAGCACTTTTCATGTTCAAAACGGACTCATAAAACAATATGTAAATTCAAAATGAAAATATTTGTGTTATTAGAGAGGACCTAAACATTTCTGAAGTGGATAATTAAGGTGTTTAATAAATCAATGGTTTGTTAGATCACAATATCATTGTCCTAAACATAAGAGAAGTTTTCAAACCAATCAAAGCGTTTGTTTATTTATCCTCCTCCAAGCCATCTTGGTTCAACATTAACAATTCTCTTTGAATCTGTGTGTAATAACAAATTGAACTCTGGTAATTAAAATAATTTTCTAGTCATTATGAATTATTAATGAGAAGCTTGAATATCTCTCGACTCATTAGTATGTATCTGGTTGGATGTATTTGCATAACCCCAGAAACCATTACCTAGAAAATCATTTAACACGCAGAGAGTCTATTTCTTCTGCAGAATCTCTACTCCTCCTGACTGAGAGGGGGTGCAGGGGCCACTCCGACATCCAGGCAAAATGCATCTTTCAAAATGAGGTTCAATTACCTTTACCGAAAGAGTTTCACTTGGTTCTGTACAAAATATGCAAATGTTATGTAGGTTTTTTCATTAATGACAGTTTCATAATTACTTTTCTAACAAAACACTTTTACCTGAGTATTGAATTTGAGGAGTGACAGTGAAGTTATTAAATAATATATTTTAGCAACTTATGATTGGAGAACAGGATACAGTATGTATAGTTTATTCTACACATACAGCCTTATTTAATATAAATAAAAAAGTGTTAAATAAATCTTAACCACTTGCCGCCCGCCCACCGTCAAATGGCGGCTGGGCAGTGCGGCTCTCGTTCTGGGTGGACACCCTATGACGGCAGCCCAGAACAACCACTCTTGCGCGCCCCCGTGGGTGTGAAGCGCGGCGAGCGCTGCCGCACCGTGTTGCTAGGACACGGCACAAGCCTGATCTGTAACCATGTGATCGCTCGGCTGTGACCAATCACAGCTGGTCACATGTAAACACAGAGAGCCGATCAGTGGCATCTCCTCACAGGGGACAGCTAGGTATGTAATCAGGGCACTGATCATCAGATGAAAAGTGTTTATTTCTAGCAAACTACAAATTGTATTGTTGGCCATCCATGCTTTTTACTTATAATTTGCATCAAATAATGGGCAAATATGCAGAAAACTCATTCCAATGCATACAGTCCTTGAAAAAGTATTCACACCTCTTAAAATCTTCCACATTTTGTCATGTTACAACTAAAAAAGTAATTGTATTTTATTGGGATTTTATATGATAGACCAACACAAAGTGGCACATAATTGTGAAGTGGAAGGAAAATGATAAATGGTTTTCAATTTTATTTACAAATAAATATGTAAAGAGTGTGGCATTAATTTTTTATTCAGCCCCAATTTACTCTGATACCCCTAACTAAAATCTAGTGAAACCAATTGCCTTCAGAAGTCCCCTAATTAGTAAATAGAGTCCACCTGTGTGTAATTTAATCTCAGTATAAATACAGCTGTTGTGAAGCCCTCATAGGTTTGTTAGAGAACCTTAGTGAACAAACAGCATCATGAAGGCCATGGAAGACACCAGACAGGTCAGGGATAAAGTTGTGGAGAATTTTAAAGTAGGGTTAGGTTAGGTCAGGTGAGTGGATGTGTTCACAAGACAACTATTAGTTGTGCACTCCACAAATCTGACCTTTATAGAGGAGTGGCAAGAAGAAAGCCATTGTTGAAAGAAAGTCATAAGAAGTCCTATTTGCAGATTGCGAGAAACCATGTGGAATTTGGTGCTCTGGTCAGATAAGTCCAATATGTTTCTTTTTGACCTAAAAGCAAAACGCTATGTCTGGCGGAAACCTAACATTGCACATCACCCTGAACACACCATCCCCACAGTGAAACATGGTGGTGGAAGCATCATATTGTGGAGATACTTTTCTTCAGTAGGGACAGCTGGTCAGATTTCATTGGAAGATGGATGGAGCCAAATACAGGGCAATCTCATGGACCGTTTTCATCGGACCAAACCGATCGTGTGTAGGCCCCATAGGTTATTTATCCATTGGTTAAAAAAAAAACAATCTTGTTTTAAACTTAACCGATGGATACCTAACCGATAGAAAAAAAACGATCGTTTGTAGGCACATCCATCGGTTAAAAATCCACGCATGCTCAGAATCAAGCCGACGCATGCTTGGAAGCATTGAACTTTATTTTTTTTAGCACGTCGTTGTGTTTTACGTCACCGTAATCTGACACGATCGTTTTTTTAACCGATGGTGTGTAGGCATGACTGACCATCAGTCAACTTCATTGGTTAACCGATGAAAACTGTCCATCAGACCATTCTGATCAGTTTGACCGATCGTGTGTACGCGGCATTAGAAGAAAATCTGTCTGCAAAAGACTTGCGACTGGGGTGGAGGTTCACCTTCCAGCAGGACAATAACCCTAAGCATACAGTCAGATCAACAATGGAATGGTTTAGATCAAAGCATAATTATGTGTTAGAATGGCCCAGTCAATGTCCAGACCTAAATCCAATTGAAAATCTGTGGCAAGTCTTGAAAATTGCTGCCCACAGATGCTCTCCATCCAATCTGACAGAGCTTGAGCTATTTGCAAAGAAGAATAGGCAAAAACGTCACTCTCTAGATGTGCAAAGCTGGTAGAGACATTCCCAAAACGACTTACCGCTGTAATTGCAGCGAAAGGTCGTTCTACAAAGTATTGACTCAGGGGCGCTAAATACAAATGCACGCTACTCACTTTTCACATATTTGTTTGTAAAAAAAAAAAATATTTATAATTTTCCTCCCACTTTACAATTACCGGTATGTGCCACTTTGTGTTGGTCTATCACATAAAATCGCAATAAAATACACTTACATTTTTGGTTGTAATATGACAAAATTTGGAAAATTTTAAAGGGTATGAATACTTTTTCAAGGCACTGTATGTAATTAATATCATGTAGCTGTTTGAATATAGATCCTGGGCATAGCAATCAGGTATGATGTTACAGATTTAAAACTAGCACTTGCCTCCAAAGAAGCTGATTGCCGAAATGAGCCAGTGGGACATGTGGGTTGCTGCCACATACTCTTGGCAATGATGATCTTTAAATCATAGAGCTTTACTGTGAAGAAGATGAGATATAACTAAGGTAAATGGAAGAAAAGGAATCATGGAAAGTATGTGGTAGCATTTTCTTTTTCTGAAGTCTGTCTGTGGTGGATTTACTTTGATGCTTAGAGGTTATTGTCCTGTTGCATCACCCCCACCCGCAGACCACCACAACCACTGGTCATAGTAGTCGGGAAGAGGTCTTTCAACATGGGGACAAGATGCTTGGGGGGTCAAGCCCCTCCTGCTCCAAAGCACCCCCCCCATGTTGAGGACATGTGGTCTGGTATGGTATAGGAGGAGTCGGCTCTTGCTTCCAGGCTGTATGCTCAGATAAGGATCTGGTATGGATATTGGGAGGGAACCATTTTTTTTTTTAATTTTGGGTTTCCCCAATAAAATTAATACAGGACCCAAAAGGTCTGGAATGGATTGGGGGGACCCCTGACGTTTTTCTTAATTGCCGTCAATACTTTATTTTTACTTTCAGCCAGGGCTGGTGCAAGGATTGTTGACACCCTAAGCAAAACCTAATTCTTCCGCCCCATTGGCTCCACCCCTTTACCATATCCATGTGACAGGAGGCAGTGCTATACAGGAAGCATCGGCTTCCTCTAGCGCTGGTTTCAGTTCTGCGATGTGCCTCTAATTACACCACCGGTCGGACGGAGCAGCTTCCTGGAACTGAGTCATGATGCAGCCTGCAGAGCATGCAGATGCGGAGGGAAACCAGTGTGCGGGCGCCCCTAGGCAGCAGTGCGCCCTAGGCGGCTGCCTAATTTGCCTAGTGGTAGCACCAGCCCTGCTTTCAGTTTGTCAGCGGGGAACCCCACTGACAGCTAATGACTCATCAGTTGTTAAGGACACAGCGGCCACTCGCTCCTTAACAACTAAGTTGTTTACTGGTTGTTAAGGATGCCAGCAGCTGCTGGTTCCTTAAATAATGCATGCCGGGAACACTAAGTATTTATAGTATGCAATGTTTTTTTCTGACATTTACTTTCACCCCGGTTTTATGCGCCATTTACAGAGCGTATTTGTTTTATGTGGTAAAAACCGCATAAAGCAGTAGTGAATTGGCATTTTCAAGATCGCATGCAGTATTTGGGAAAACACCTAAATACAGCATGCGATCTGGTTCTGTGAATGGAGCCAATTGTGTTTATCTATTGCCATTACTTACAGTAAATGAGGATCAAATCATATTTCACTGCGTATTACATCAGAAAACCAGTTATTTCCAAGGGGTTTACACACTTTTTCTTGCCACTGTATGTCTGTGTATACCGCTATTACAAAGTAGGGAGATTAAGGAAATTAGCATTATATCAACATACATAAATGAACAGGACTTTCTAGCAGTGGCGTAGCGTGGGTTATCAGCACCCGGGGCAAGGCAAGTAATTTGCGCCCCCCCCCCCCCTAACCTAAAAAAACTTTTAGCACTCCCTGAGTCCCTTCAAATACAATAGTACTGACCAACCTGATAACAACACTGACCTATCTGATACCTATACTATATTGTCCACTACAATACACTGACCACCATACTATACTGTCCACTACACTGACCACTACACTGGCCACTACACTATACCATCCACTACACTACACTGACCACTATACTATTTTTCCACTACACTGACCACTATACTATACTGTCCACTACACTACACTGACCACTATACTATACTATACTGTCCACTATACTACACTGACCACTATACTATACTGTCCACTACACTACACTGACCACTATACTATACTATCCACTACACCAGGGATATGCAATTAGCGGACCTCCAGCTGTTGCAAAACTACAAGTCCCATCATGCTTCTGACCCTGGTGTCATGCTTGTGGCTGTCAGAGTCTTGCTATGCCTCATGGAAATTGTAGTTCTGCAACAGCTGGAGGTCCGCTAATTGCATATCCCCGCACTACACTAACCACTATACTATACTGTCCACTACACTACACTGAACACTATACTATACTGTCCACAACACTACACTGACCACTATACTATACTGTCCACTACACTACACTGACCACTATACTGTCCACTACACTGACCACAATACTTCACTGTCAACTACACTACACTGACCACTATACTGTCCTGCCTCTCTCTCTCTCTCTCTCTTTGCCTCTGCCTCTCTCTCTCTCTCTCTCTCTTTGTCTCTCTCTCCCTTTGTCTCTTTGCCTCTGTCTATCTCTCTCTCTCTCTCTCTTTGCCTCTGTCTCTCTCTCTTTGCCTCTGTCTCTCTCTCTTTGCCTCTTTCTCTCCCTCTCGTTGCCCTTGTCTCTCTCTCTCTCTCTGTGTCATTGTTTATCTCTCTCTTTGCTCCTGTCTCTCTCTCTCTTTCCCTCTGTCTCTCACTTTTTTCCTCTGCCGCTCTGCCTCTGTTTCTCTCTCTGCCTCTCTCCCCAGTCTGTGTTCCTCCTCACCTGCTTGTCCTGCATCATGAGGATAGGAGGCGGCCGCTATGTTTGTTCAGTGTCCAATGCACTGTGATTGGGCGTATGGAGGTCATGTGCAGAGGCGGGAGTTCAGGATCACGGACAGGCCAGCCCCACGCTGCACATGGCCCTCATGGCCCAATCACAGGGCGTCGGACACTGAAAGATGGCGGTCGGAGCTTTGGGCGGCTGGGGACACAGGAAATGAAATTTAGGAGGACGCAGCCAGTAGTGACACACACTGGCTTGAAATTTTGCCCCCCTAAATATCTGCCCGGGGCCACGGCACCCCCTGCACTGCCCACGCTACGCCACTGCTTTCTAGGTACCATAATCACTCAAACTCTTATATTTGTTATATATTAAAACTTATACTTCATTCATAATATTTAAAATTAACAAATACAGAGTACTTTAAATATATATACAGTGTAATATATAACTTATTCTGAACAACTATTATGCATCATGAATTCTATGCACTTCTTTGGGTGGACGTGGAGTATGATTGAACTACAACATAGAGACATACGATTAACATAATATAACAATTTGTAAATTGAACAACCAATATTCATTGCATATACTGTACATATTAGACAGTTATAGTGTAAAACCATGTAGAGACTATCCATGTAATCAACGTCCATGCCATCCATGTATGTCTCTCGGAAGCCTGCTATTTAAAGCTGATGCCATCCTCATTTCCATCAGGATTAAGAAAAAGGCTGTTTTCTTCAAAATGCACTGCTTAGCTACAGTACAGGATGCCATTTAAAAGCAGATGTAGCAGCCCAGTAACTGTACACTGGCCACACGAAGGGAAGCTTTTTACACCTCCCTGAACGATTATTACATATCTTGCTGTTGATGGTGTCTTTGAGTATTTTACCCTTTTGTTATTATTAAAGTGTAAAGAGCCCTGAAATCATTGTCAGTGAATGTTATTTTTTATCCAGGTCATTAGGCTTATTGAAGGCTTACCACTATATGCAGTCTAGCGGGAAAGAGCATGGCATAGGAGAGATGGCATATCCAGAACTGGCATTTGGCTTCAATAAACTATGCATGCCGCTTCTGTACTTCTGCAGAAAAATCTGGCAAGACCATATCCTGATCTCAATCGTTTTGAAATTTGGCAATAAAGGTCAGGTGGAGGTATACTTTGTGAAGGTTGTCTAGCAGCTAGGCAGTGTAGTCTCTCCACCACAAAGGTGGAGGAGAATGCTGGCCTGCCAAACATAGTTATAAGCAAGTTTTTCAGAAGCGTGGGGGGGGAGGGTGTGTATTCCCTCAGCACCCTCGGGCAGGTCCACAAACCTTAATTTTTTTTATCGTTTTAAATAAATGATCGTGATGTACTTCACCATGGAAGCTTGTTTCCTTTCCACATTACCCCACAGAGGTTTGAAGTGGTGACGGCACGATCCGAATCCAATTGATTGCTTATCTTGCGTATCTTGATTACCTGTAATGGGTGTCATGGCGATCTGGTGAGTAGGATGTTTGACAGGTGTTGGTGGAGGAAGATACACAATCACTTCTAATCAAGGTTACAAGATCACTGAAGATTCACCTTTATCACCATTATAACAATTTTTACTACCTTTGTTATTGTATTGACATTCCTGACAGATATTGGGCTTTTTGATGATTTGATTGTACATTTGCACTGTATAGGACTTTTTTGGTTCATTCATGCACACATCCCCCCTTCTCTGCTTAAGGCCAGCTGATTAGATGTTAACTTACACAATCTTATATTACATATTAGACTAGCAGGACACTCCTTCCATGTGTCTCCCCTGGCCACCACATGGGACCATATAGGGTTACGTCCGCTGTTTTCATCTTGTATTGTTTATGTATTTTATTCATTAATTGATTGTTTAATATTTTTTAGATTTTCTCCTGAGGAAGCGGAATATTCCGCGAAACTAGTTGAGACTGTCATAACCCTCAACCCATCGTGTTTTTCTCCCTACCTGGGGACCTTCAGTATGGTGTTGTCATTGGTTATCATTATTTTAATTGTGTGATTATGTCTGTCCATGTTTTGAATAAAGTTTATTTTTTGTTTTAAATATGTACCCTCATTTTTCACCTATGTACCAGTACCGTGATAGTCCTAATCGGCCCATTCTCCCCCCTTTGGTTCTTTGGTTCGGGGACCTTAGAACCAAAAAATGTTCTATATTCTCAGGATGATGGTACCTCATATTTTAGTATTTACATATCTTACCCAGAGGCTCTCACTTTATATTGTATTAGGTGGATAACACACCTGGGCCCCTGTATGACAATATGCGTCTGGCGCTTGGCCGCGCCTCCAGCATCATGTCTACCCAACACTCCTCAGTTTTCTTGGGGAGTTGCCTCTTATTTATCTAGCCGTACCCTAGTTCCTAAAGGGTGGTGCGACTTCGGCATTGTCTCGTGACGATAAGGTTGGATATAGTCATGGCTCTAGTCCCCGGTTCACTTTGCTGTCCCTGGTCCGGCTATCCCCGGACCAGACAAAGCAACCCGGAAACTTTCCAAGACCAAATGCACAGTGTTGTCCCTCTGCAAATTACCACTGCTGGGACCTACTTGGCATCCTTTCACCACCTGAATGTAATCTATTAGTCCCATATGGATACTGTGATCCCCCCACAGTTTTAGTGTGTTATGTGATCACACCACTTTGGATTAGGATTTTATTCTCTAACCCCAACGTTCGCAATCCAAGCCTTAGTCTCCCCCCCCCCCCCGGTGTCTATTCCATTAGACACCCTTACCTTATATGTATTGATTATGTACATCTCTGAATGCTTTTACTCTTGCATTACTTTTTATATTGTTAATTTACATGCCATTTATGTTTCTAATGATCGGGCTTAGCTTCTCATCCATCCCTGCCGTCCGGCGTGGCTTTTCCGGATGTCCCCCTGCTGGGGCCCTGGGTGTGTTTTGGTGGGGCTTGCGGCTTTGATCCTGAAGCGGTGCCCCTCCTGTAAGAGCATAGCAAGGGCCTCCGCCCGTGCGTCTGACTCTTACGCATGGCGCACGTGCAAACGTCCGCACTGACGTCACACGCACTGCTCTCACCAGCGACGCTGAGACACAGCGTCTGTCTGTGTGGGAGAGGCACTCCATGTCTAAGACACATAAATAGGACCTTCCTGCTTCCAGCGACCACCAACGTTGGGTCCCGGGACTGCTGCGGCTTTACCCAGTCCACAGTAAGTCCTTTTTTTGCCTTCTGCTTGCTTTGTGATCCATCTTCCTACTCTCAGCCTGCCTTCCTCCTGGACATTTTTTCCTTATCACTAATTACACTTTCCACCTTTTTTCCCCCTTTAGGCATCAGATGCTAGCATCACTACCCTGATGCTACCATGGGACCTTGTGTGGCCCTTCCTATCCCATATATTTTTACCACCTTCACATGTTGTGCTGAACCCACATGCACTTCAACAGGTGCTACCATTGGGCTCCTGCTCCCGGGACCCCCCTACATATCACCACCTTTCTTGCTATCAAGGTACACTGACCATTATTTACCTTTATCCTTTTTAACTTTGTCTCACCATCACTCCCATCTTTCCCTACACTCCCCCCCTTTTTTTACCCCTCCTCCTCTTCCCATTCCACTCCCCAGTCCTGCCCTCTCCATCTCTCTACCCTTACCCTTTTTTCCTGCCTTCTCCCTCTCTGTTCCCATTTTTTCTCTCCTCCTCCCCCCCGTCTCCAGTTCTCCCCCCCCCCCTTGCTACCCATCCTTCCCCAACCCTTACCTTTCCCCCTCCCTCCCCCTCCCCTCCTTCCATCACCCCCCCTTTCCCGGAACCCTTTCCTCCTCTCCCCCTTTTTTCTTTCCCCCCTCCTCTTTCCCCACCCTCCTTCCTTCTCCCTCATTGCACCCACAACCTCACTTTTATCTACTATACTTTACTCACGCGTGTTCACACATTCCCCCTTCTCTGCTTAAGGCCAGCTGATTGGATGTTAACTTACACAATCTTATAATACATATTAGACTAGCAGGACACTCCTTCCATGTGTCTCCCCTGGCCACCACACGGGACCATGTAGGGTTACGCCCGCTGTTTTCATCTTGGCGGGACCAGTCTAGGTGAGCAGCTCAGCCCGATGTTTCGCCATTTAAATGATGTATTGTTTATGTATTTTATTCATTAATTGATTGTTTAATAACTTTTAGATTTTCTCCTGAGGAAGCGGAATATTCCGCGAAACTAGTTGAGACTGTCATAACCCTCAACCCATCATGTTTTTCTCCCTACCTGGGGAACTTCAGTATGGTGTTGTCATTGGTTATCATTATTTTAATTGTGTGATTATGTCTGTCCATGTTTTGAATAAAGTTTATTTTTTGTTTTAAATATGTTCCCCTCATTTTTCACCTATGTACCAGTACCGTGATAGTCCTAATCGGCCCATTCTTCCCCCTTTGGTTCTTTGGTTCGGGGACCTTAGAACCAAAAAATGTTCTAATCTGATGACATGAATGCCTAAATGATTTGATTTTCTGCAGATCCCATAAATCCACATTCAGATATTCAGGAGAATCAAATAGAGATGAAATTAGCAATTCTAATTCAATCATCCTTATGCAGGGCTTGTTTGTTGTATCTTTGTAACTGGGTGAGCAGGAAAAAATGGAGCTCCAGATGATCAGCTCATAAGGCCATAAATCTTTTTTTATGACACTATGGTGGCATTAAATAGAGGGGTGGTATCCAAAGCAATTGGGGGGGGGGGCATAAACTCACCCTTTATCGGGGCTCGGACTGAGTAGTCAGAATTTCAATATGTAGTTAAGAGATCTTATTCCAGAAAAAAAATGCAATGGCTACGGCAAATGCGATGGCCAATAACAGCACCATTTCCAGCTATTGAGCCATTACAATTGCTTGTTTCTGGATCAAGATCGCTTTCCAAAAGATCATACTATAAGTACATATAGGAGTTCTAACTACTAAGTTCAAGTTCAGATGAAAGGGGATTTTCTGGCCCCCTGAACACATTGGCTATCATTCCTCATTTTAATCACTCTATTGTCAAGAATAAGCATTTATCTTAATTTTCTGACTCTTTTTCATGCTCATCCAGAGTTCCCAAGCTGGGTGGTTCCAACCTTGTGGGAATTTCCCACCTCCCTTTGTTTTAGGGCGTCCAAAACCAAAAGCAACTTAATAAGAGTTTCCATCAAATTGCCAAATGTCTGATAATAGTCTATAACATGCATGTCATTCAGCTAATTTCTTTCCTTGTTAATAGTTTTTCATCTGTGCTACAGTATTCTATCCCATCTTTTCATAAGTGTAATCGTTGTTCCTTTACCCCTATTGAATTGTATTATGAGGACATAAAATAACATAATAACTCAGTAGGAATCCAGAGGAAAAAACGTAATAAAAACCAGCAGTAATATATAGACACATATTGTTGGACTAATATTACCACATTGTTTTTAATTATTACACTTTATTCAAGTCCTAGAAAAGAAAAGACTGCAGTTCTTTGTAAATTATTAAGGTTTTAAATATCCCTGTAGGGTAGTTTTAAATTCTAGAGAGTAAACATTTATGAATTCTGCAATAACTGTAAGGCATACTTCAAGCAAAGACTTAACAAAATTGTTATGTTGATGTATTTGAAAGTAAATAGAGCCTTTCCATTATGTCCTTGGGTCACCTTTGTCCGGGTAGGAAAAGGCACTTTTATGGCATCTATAAGAGCTAGAATGCTGCATTGTCTATAGGATCTTTGTCCTCTGAGATCATCCCCACTTACTTTGTACAGGACCATATATTTTCATTACCTCATCATTTCGTTTTACACTCACAAGTTAATAACGATGACCTCGGCTGCTTTCATATCAAGAACGCTTATTTATACTGAAACTACCCATTTGCAGACTTCATTCATTTTAATGGGTGGCTATCCCTATGTCTACTAAACACTTTGCATTCTAACAATTATTTACTGCTCACTCTGCAGGAAATAGATGTGAGATGGCTGCTAATGAGATGAGCATGGTTTAGTTACCTTGCTAGAACCTGAGGCTATCTTTATCTCTCCTTAACTATTGCTTTTCTGAAGATTACACTTTTCATCCTTTGCCTTTTTATAAACCCCCATAATATACAGTAGCTCTAAAACAAACTGTATGATATTGTTTATTTATGTGGCATGTTTTTTCATATGGTGTGTGTCACAGGCCATGCTGCTGCTGCATTGGGAAGATCTGGAGTCAAAGCAGACCTGTTAGCTATGGTATTTAAAACATTTAAAAGTATAAATCACGCTGTCACCTTTGTTAGCCTTAAAATCCTATTTTCTACATACCGGTACATTTTTTTTCACTAAGTTAATATAGGCTTGACATGTTTGATTTTGGGTTATTTATACCTGTCACCCTCTTCTTTAATGAACGTGCTTTTGTGGTCAATAAGAGCAATTTCATTGGAAAAGGACATGTGGGAGAGCTAATCCCTGAGAAATTAAGGTTTTTGGTTGGCCAAATTAAATCTGTGTTAGAGTAGAACACAGAGGTTTTTTCTTGGTAATAAAGATAATAGCTGGTGCATCGAAGTACCTAATTTTAGGCTGAGATTCTACTTTTAAAGTTTACAGTAGGGAATAGGTTGGCTTTAAGATATATTTTTAAGTACATGTAAAAGGTGTACATTCTTCAATACAGTTGAGAGTCAAGCTATGATAGGTAAGGTGGCATTAGTGGCAAAATAAATCACAGTTAGCTTGAAAAGGACAAACAAAAGACCTAACCAACCAATACAAATAAAATATATAACTCCACACAGGACAAAGTGTAATACGTTGTAAATGCAAGTATTCCAAACCAAGAAAACAAAAAAAAATGGTAATCGAAGATATATACAAAAATATTAAGGGCTAGATTCACATAGAACTGCGTATCTTTGCGGCGGCGTAAGGTATCCGATTTACGTTACGCCTCCGCAACTTAGACGGGCAAGTGCTGTATTCTCAAAGCACTTACTCCGTAAGTTGCGGCGGCGTAGCGTAAATCGGCCGGCGTAAGCCCGCCTAATTCAAATTTGGATCAGGGGGGCGTGTTTTATGTAAATGTACTGTGACCCGACGTGATTGCCGTTTTTCCCGAATGGCGCATTCGCCGTCCGTGGAATTTCCCAGTGTGCATTGCTCCAAAGTATGCCGCAAGGACGTCATTGGTTTCGACGTGAACGTAAATGACGTCCAGCCCCATTCACGGACGACTTAAGCAAACAACGTAACTTTTTCACATTTCGACGCGGGAACGACTGCCATACTTAACATTGGTATGCCGCACTTACGCCACCATATAGCAGGGGTAACTATACGCCGGGAAAAGCCTAACGTAAACGGCGTAACTTTACTGCGTCGGCCGGGCGTACGTTCGGGAATTCGCGTATCTAGCTAATTTGCATACTCGACCCAGAATTTGACAGAAGCGCCACCTAGCGGCCAGCGTAAATATGCAGTTACGATCCGACGGCGTAAGAGACTTACGCCTGTCGGATCTAACAGATATCTATGCGTAACTGATTCTAAGAATAAGGAGCATAGATACGACGGCGCAATGCAGAGATACGACGGCGTATCTGGAGATACGCTGTCGTATCTCCACTGAGAATCTGGCCCTAAAAGTTTATTGAAATACACAATAAATAATAACCCCTACTTGTATGACTTTGCCCTCAGGCAAAAAAAAAAGCTAGATTTCTCCTAAAGTACTACCTACTGGTATTGGAGGTAGATATACAGGTAAAAGAGTTTTCTATAAAAACTGCATAATGTGCGTTGTTGGGGTTCAGATGGATTTTAAAGCGGTCCTCCACCCTAAAGTGGAGTCCCGCTGATCGGAACCCTCCCCCCCTCCGGTGTCACTTTTGACACCTTTCAGGGGGGAGGGGGGTGCAGACACCTGTCTAAAGACAGGTATTTGCACCCACTTCCGGCCACACGATACGGGCGAAAGACGGGCATTCCGTCACATCCCGTCTGTCGCCCGTTGTGTGCTGGGAACACTCGGCTCCCAGCACACAGCGTGTGAGCCAATCGGCGGGCGCAGCGCGACTCGCGCATGCGCCGTAGGGAACCGGGCAGTGAAGCCGCAGCGCTTCACTTCCTGGTTCCCTCAGCGTGGATGGCGGGGGGAGCAGCAGAGTGACGAGCGATCGCTCGTGCTCTGCTGCGATCGGCGCTGGACTCCAGGACAGGTAAGTGTCCTATTATTAAAAGTCAGCAGCTGCAGTATTTGTAGCTGCTGACTTTTAATATTTTGTTCCCATGGCACATCCGCTTTAAGTTACTGTTGTAGATTTAGGGAACTGCTATAGACATTAACACATCAGAAATTTTCTTAACCACTTCAATACAGGGCACTTCCCCCCCTTTCTGCCCAGGACAATTTTAAGCTTTCAGCACTGTCATACTTTGAATGCCAATTGCGCGGTCATGCAACACTTTGGCTGGCTCTAAGACTGAGAACCAAGCAATCAAAGACCGCTGATTGCTCGGTTCTCAGAGTTCTGTGAGCAGAGAGCTGATGACTGTCAGTCACTGGCTCTATGCTCTGCCCCCCACGGTCAATAGTGTGCTGGGCTGTGAAGGGTCCGGGAGCAGCTTGCTCAAGCTCTCAGCAAATTGATGAGAGGATGAGCCAGGCATTAGTCAAGAGTTGTGGGCATATCCCAAATTTATTGTCGCAATCTTGCCCCAGCCTGAACAGGGTCTGTGATGTCAGCCGACATCTGGACACAGGAGAGCAGAACGAACTGCAATATTGTGATCCATAGGAGAAGTTCAGATAAAGGAGCTTTGGCTGTATTTCTTCTTTAAACAGAACTGTTGTCATAATATATCTATGTGTCATTAAAGCAGAACTCTAGCTCTATATGTACAGTATTCCATTTTGTTAATAAGAATTAAAAAAAAATGGAGATTTCGGGCAGAATCAAAGCAAAAAACTAAAGATTTTGTTGTCTTTATATTTGAAAAAATGGCAAAACAACCAACTGTTGTACAATGGTCACAGATCAGAGCCATCTTATGAGAACTACTTATGTAGTACCAGGTGGGGGTATGGATGAGGTGAGGGGTCCCCACACATTATAACTTTGCATGCTGCTTTTTAATGGAATTGTTGACTCTTTTCAATCAAATAATTATCTTTTGAAGACCACCTCCAAAGGCTCACACTATAGCATTAGAATTATAAATCTTACTCATCATAGGCCTGCTACACCTTAAAGGAACACTAAAGGTTCGTTTTTATTAGATCAATTGATTGCTGTAAGCTAGAGCATTTAAATATCACTTACCTCATTTTTCCTTTTGACCTCCAAAATCCAGTAATCCAGGTTTGAAAATGCCATTTCCTGTCTCTCCTCTTCTTGCTTTCCACCAGCATCTGAGCCGTTTTGCATGGTGGAAAGCAGAATGTGCTCACCCCCTCCCTATGACTACAGCCCTGCGTGAAGATGCTCTATTATCCCTCACAGGCATGGAGGCTAAGCCTAATGGGAACTGTAGTTCTGATTAGGCCGTGATGTAGCAAGAATGAATGCGCACCGCAAACCAGGAAGTCAGTGAGAATAATGATTCAGGAGTGACGTAGGTGAATAAAACGGCTCGATTTCAACAGGTATCAAACTAGTTATAATGCAAAACATTACTTTTTACTTTATCAGATACTGTCAGACTTTAATTTAAGAGGAAAATATGTTTGTCTTTACAACCCCTTTAAGTGTTTTCTGAATATCCACCAAAGCATTTAGGTGACTGCTCCCATGTCTTCTGCAAATGGAGCTAGCTACATTACTTTTTGCACAGATCCCTGACCATACCATAAATATATCCAGGTATATTACACTTTAACATTTTATACTTTAGATAAAACCCTGTAGTACCCTAACAAATAAATCAATGTATGAAACCACATAGGGAGTCACAAGGAGTCAAATTGGAAGTCATGCAAAGTACAGTACATCACTGCACCTCTAATTCATACCCTCCACACCATTTCCCTGCTCTGTATTTCATCCAGATTTCTTCCATCTGGCTTGACATCTGCCCTGCCCCCTAAGTTCTATTGATTCATGGGAATCAAGGGGTACCTTTAGCAATTGCAAACCATGCAATGGATATAGGGCCCAGATGCACTGGGGACCTATAGATAATTACCCAGTGATTTATGTAGGTAGCATTAAACTACAGATAAAATAAATGTATAAATTATTTGGGAACCTTTGTAGTGTGGCTATAAAACAATTAGAATTGTAACTCACTAAATAAATTGCCCTTGACATTATGGGTCCTGTCATACATAGTTACAGCTCTAAGGGAGCAGAGTATTTTATTTTTTTCATGTTGTTTCTGGTTCACACCTACTTATCAATGAGACCTTGAAGAAGAGGTATGGAAACATATTAGTCCATATTGGTCCATTTTTTTATTTCCTCCAATTAGAGCCATGATAACACCATAGGTTATTTACAGATCATAGCAATAGCTGTTTGTTTTGCATATCAAATCCTCCTTAGTAATTAATTCATCACCTCCCGCAAACATGTGTACACACACACACACACACACACACACCTTTGCAGTAATTTTCTGTTCCATAGTAGGTTCCACAATTCAAATTAAACTATACAAGTTCGAGTTTGGACAATTCAGTCAAAACCTGCCAACAGCAGTGCCATGTCTGGGGGACATCTAACAGGTTGTGTTGGGTTACTATATTTGCAGTCCATATCCTGACCACTCACAATTAAAATTTGTTTGCCTTTTTCATATTTAGGAATGATTTGTTTCAATCGTATCATAAGCCTAGGGCTACATTGACAAATACAAATGTAATTGCTTGTTGACAGTTATCTCATTAGCATTACACCAATTTCAGCATGTTGCAAGTTAGTGCAGAAAATTACACATTGGGGTTGATATATTAAAACTGGAGTGTGAAAATCTGTTGCAGCTGTGCATGGTAGCCAATCCGCTTATAACTTTAGCTTGTTCAATTAATCTTTGACAAAAAAAAACCATGGAGGCTGATTGGGATCTATGCAGAGCTACACCAGAGTTTGCACACTCCAGTTTTAGTAAATCAATCAAATTGTCACAGCTCCTACTGGCAGGGTTTACTTTGCTGATATCACCAGTGAGCTACTTCAGACCCAGCCATTTGCACATCATCTGAGATGCCCCATTCTGCTTATACATTGTAGACACCATCCATTCACCAATCACCAACTTTAAGAGATTCCCATATAGCCAGTAATCTGTCCTGGTCATCCACTGATGCCTTATACCTGTAATAGAAACATGTCACCTGTAAGAACATATCACAAAAAAATACAAACCCATCAAGAAAGATTGCAAATATTTAAACCTGTTATATAATTTTCTTTGCAATTCAGTCTCAAAAATAGACTGAAATTGTATCTGAAAATGCCTGTTTAGGTTGCTAATCAGAATATGGGAGCATCTGAATAATGCTATGACTGGATTTTTATGTGTATAGGACAAATTTTTTAATAAGCCTAAATATGGGGAGTGAAGCCATGTAACAATACTACTCTGTGGCGGCAGTGACACTGGGAACATCTGCTGCAGTACTGGTACATGTCTCCGATCCTATGTGCGATCATCTCATTGTGTAATATAGTCCATGATAGCGATGTCAAGATGTACTGGCAGAGGTGTTCCACTTTAAACACTAAAGGTGCTGTATCCCATTGATGGGCTTCTGTTGCAATGAGCAGACTCATGATTCATGAAATCCACAATAACTATTCTTTGCTTTACAGCCTGTACGCTCAATAAGTTCTCTCCTGAAATAAAGAGCACTTAATAAACAATTAGGAAACTTGCGGTCACTGATCAGTTGTACATGCTATCTTCTCTCTGAAGCTGGCTCTCCATCCAGCTTACCTCACCTCTTATAACAAGTGGCTGTCGGGATGCTGCCATCGGATAGAAAGCCAGGGAACCTCATCTGCTGTCACTGGGGAAATATAACACAGGATGAAACAGAAAAATTGAGGCGAAAGCTTCAATTACTGAGCAAAACCCAGGAGTCTTTGCAGCAAGTCTTAACACAGATTCCTTTTTAATAACTTCTCGTTACAGCAAGAAAAGCAGTGATCACTCGATAGCAGGAGAGAGAGGGCAGATTCCTGAAGCACTGACTGACAGTCTCTGCAAATGTGTCATTGTCAGAATGCAACTAGCTAGTGTCACTTGTCTGCTGTTAACTCATAGGCAGCCATGTTTAAATGACACAGTGACTCATTGCAGAGTCTCGTTTTTTTTTTTTAAGGCTAAGAACAATGTCTAGACTGACCCATGAAAGCCATTCAAAAATGAAAAATGGTCACTTACTAATAATTACAATAGAAGGAAAATCTGCCTGCTAGCAGAAAGTGCACTGTGCATATAATCCTTGTCGCTTACTAAACTCCAGAGAAAACATAAAATTTAGAAAATCTAGCAAGTATTATATTTAACTGACATAACCCAATCTGCCCCCTTACTACTCAATGTACCCCACACGCTTAAAGCATACCTCCCAACTTTCTGATATGGGAAAGAGGATCACAGTTAAGTTGCCCAGGAAGTATTATTAATATAAAATGATTGGCTAAATCCACAAGGGTTTTTTCATCTTATATTTGGTTTTTAAAACAAAATTTGTGTAACACGTTTGGTGGTTGACTATTACATCTATTATAGAGGTCTACATATCTGACCAAAATGAGGGGCAACTGAGAAGGAAATAGGGACAGAAGAATTTGGTTCCTAAGGAGGGACAGTCAATCCAAACAATTGGGAAGTATGCTTAATATACTATATACTACAACTTATACTGGTCACTGGAAGTTCAATAAGGCACCTCATGGCAAAGAACTCTGAGGATCTGAAAAAAAGAATTGTTTCTCTACATAAAGATGGCCTAGGCTATAAGAAGATTGCCAAGACCCTGAAACTGAGCTGCAGCACGGTGGTCAAGACCATACAGCGATTTAACAGGACGGGTTCCACTCAGAACAGGCCTCACCACGGTCGACCAAAGAAGTTGAGTACACATGCTCAGCGTCATATCCAGAGGTTGTCTTTGGGAAATAGATGTATGACTGCTGCCATCATTGCTGCAGAGGTTGAATGGGGTCAGCCTGTCAGTGCTCAGACCATACACCACACACTGCATCAAATTGGTCTGCATGGCTGTCGTCCCAGAAGGAAGCCCCTTCTAAAGATGATACACAAGAAAGCCCACAAACAGTTTGCTGAAGACAAGCAGACTAAGGACATGGATTACTGGAACCATGTCCTGTGGTCTGATGAGACCAAGATAATTGTATTTGGTTCAGGTGGTGTCAAGCATGTGTGGCGGCAACCAGGTGAGTAATACAAAGACAAGTGTGTCTTGCCTACAGTCAAGCATGGTGGTTGGAGTGTCGTGGTCTGGGGACGCATGAGTGCTGCTGGCACTGGGGAGCTACAGTTCATTAAGAGAACCCTGATCGTCAACATGTACTGTGACATACTGAAGCAGAGCATGATCCCCTCCCTTTGGAGACTGGACCACAGGGCAATATTCCAACTTAACGATCACAAACACACCTCCAAGACGACCATTGCCTTGCTAAAGAAGCTGAGAGTAAAGGTGATGAACTGGCCAAGCATGTCTCCAGACCTAAACATTATTGAGCATCTGTGGGGCATCCTAAAATGGAAAGTGGAGGAGCGCAAGGTCTCTAACATCAACCAGCTCTGTGATGTTGTCATGGAGGGGTGGAAGAGGACTCCAGTGGCATCCTGTGAAGCTCTGGTAAACTCCATGCTCACGAGGGATAAGGCAGTGCTGAAAAATAATAGTGGTCCCACAAAATATTGACACTCTGGGCCCAATTTGGACATTTTCACTTAGGGGTGTACTCACTTTTGCCAGCGGTTTAGACGTTATAGGCTGTGTGTTGAGTTATTTTGAGGGGACAGAAAACGTACAGTTATACAACCTGTACACTCACTACTTTACATTGTAGCAAAGTGTAATTTCTTCAGTGTTGTCACATGAAAAGATATAATACAATATTTACAAAAATGTGAGGGGTGTACTCACTTTTGGGGACATACTGTATATAAACTCAGACTTTTATTGCTTTAAATACAGTAGAGAATGGTTAAAATCCCTGTAAACTTTTTTTGCCATCTGTATTATGTTGGGAAAAATTCTCTTTATTTCCTGTCCTGGAGATGCAAGTCTTTCCAAAGTGGGTGAAATTCCCACTTAGTTATTACTGGAACAAGTGTTACCATTAGAGGATATACTTCACATTCCCATCACACACTTTCCTGGATAAGTTCTTGGATTCGGGTGCTGTAGCAACAACCAGCTGGATACTGGTGCAAGTTACAGTTAAGATATTTGCCAGCACACTATGGAACAATGAAAATAGCATCCAAGCGGATGATTTATTGCATGATCACAACACAAAGAGAGTGCAATGTTTCGGAGCCACGCAGGGCCCCTTCGTCAGGCATGTGATGTGATCATGCAATAAATCATCCGCTTGGACGATGTTTCGTTGTTCCATGGTGTGCTGGCAAATATCCTAACCATTAGAGGATAGTCCCTCCATTTTTTGTTCTGGTGACAACTAAAATTGTGTTTTTTTCCTTAATTTGTCCAGTAAAAGGTGGTAACCAGAACAAATATCGCTACACTGTCAAAAACTGAAAAAATATTTGAACTCTGGAAGCTGGACCCAAAAAAGCAGGTAGATGGAAAAAGACCTGTCAATAGTATTTCCTGTGATCTCCCTGATCTTTTCCACTACTAATTTACCATGCCTTGTTCTGTACTGTGTCTCTGTGGGAGCCATCTTGGCCTAAGCATGGCTTTGCTTCCTTGATTTAGAGCCTTCAGAAATTAGAACAGTAAGTGGCACCATAAGGACATTAGACAATTTTGCTTTGGAGATAAAGAGTCTGTAAGAACAGGAGTGCTTAGGCAGCCTCATATACCTAGAAGTACAGTGCCATTGTAACACCCCACAACACTTACTTTGACTGCAAAAAACAATGTTTCAGGGTCCTAGGGTTGTTGTTTACATGGCCAAATGCGGAATGTGAAGAACAGAATTCAGATTGGTTCTTCATCTGCTTTAGCAAAGATCTATTATTGGGAAGTTGTTGTGTGCTGTTTGCAATTTGTCCACTGACCTGAAGGTGGTGCTGTTTGCTTTTTCAGGTTTGCAGGAACATATTGGGGACTAACTTGTCCTTTGTTATGGTCTCCAGGAAGCCATCTTGGGGAAGTCAGTGCATGTGAATAACAATGAAATTCTACAAGATTTTCGTGACCATTTTGAGGAGACTGTGACTTATATATGACTTCCCTACCATTTTATAGGGAGTCCTCTAATGGCAAGAGAGCAGAGAGGCAGCATCGTCATGTAGCAGCATAGGGAAATGTATTTGGTCACCACCTCCAGGGAGTGAGTCTGCACCTCAGCTATTCAGGAAGCCGTTTCTGCATGGGACGTGAGATGAGGGACACACAGTGTACTTCTGACAAGATTGACGTGTATGCTTTTCCCTGTCAGGGCAAGCTTGGAGACCCTAGGCATTAAGTTGGACAAGAGGGAATGAAGATACTATTTGAGAAGTTGTTATGCGCTAGTAACGTGAATACTACAGCACCCCTTCTATGCTATCTACAATTTGAACAATAATGTAAGTTTTACAAGTATGTACCTTGCTCATCACCCTATTCTGGGGACAGTTTATAACCCTCTCATGAAACAAGAAAAAATAATTATCTGGAACATCCACCGTGGTCCACCTCCATCCAGGGTTATACATATAAAGACACAAATAGGGGTCATGGGACTTTGAATGAGGTGGGTCACAGACTAGGCACAACAAGGATACAGTTGATAATTTATTATAAATTCATGATATACAAAAAAAAATATATATGCAGAAAGTCATATAAACATTACCAGTAAAGAAAGATCCATATATCATAAAATAAAACAATATACGTATATAATGAGGACATCATGACAAAATGCACAATTGATCCGTAAATTAATAAGTGTATTGTAGCATTTATGGATCTCTACGCATTTTGTGGATCTCACTAGGGTCCACTCATCAGGAGTTTGATGCAGCAATTCATATATCAACTCAATCCATGGGCCAAGCAACAGGGACGAAAGGGAAACACTGAGACATGTAGTCTCCCAGGAGGTTGAGGCAGGATAAACCACCCATAAAATGGCCAATGAGGAAAGCAGCGAGAGGGAAACAAGAACAAGATCTCAAGTGTGGTAATTAAGGTGTATGAACACAGTAGACCAGATTATTCTTTAAATAGGTAACAAGTGCTGAGTATAATCCACATGACCATCTCCACAAGGAGCAATGTGCAAATTTGTTTGGATATCATGAATTTATAATACATTATTAACCCTATCCTTGTTGTGCCCAGTCTGTGACCCACTGCATTCAAAGTCCCATGACCACTTTTTTTGTCTTTAAATGTATAACCCTCTAATGGTCACTTGGTTCACTTGTAATTGGAAATATATCACCTCATGGGACTGTATTTTATCTACGTGTATGATTCTAAATTAGGCCATGTCATTCCATTGGGACTGCACCCGTTAAGGGCTCAGCAAGAGATGTGCCACGCATTTAAAACTACATTTTTTTTGTTTTCCAAGTAGGGCATTCTGAAAACAGTGTGAAAAAGTGTGTGAAATAAAGTCTTAGCATGTAAAGTGGGTGTGATTGCTGCATGGATGTAGGCAGTTGAGCAACGGCAAGGTAAACTCATATGCTAGATTAAGAAACTTGTGTAAAGTTAAAGGAGTACTCCAGAGCAATTTTTTTTTTTTAAATTAGCAACATCTTTAAAAAGTATATAAGAATGTAATTCACCTTCAGTGTCATATCTGCAGCAATCCCCGACTTTTCAGAAACCGGAAGTTCGGCCAGTCATTCCTGGCTATGAATTTCGTACCCCAGCTTGGTAACGAAACGTCATCTTTCTCTAGCCTTCCCCCGTCTGCTCCTGCCTCCTGTGTCCGCCCCTGGCTCCTGTGGGTCACTCCCACACTTTTAATATTCATTGTTCATTCCTTTGCACAGCCCTGATTCGCTGGGCTGTGCAAACTAGGGGGCGGGGGCGGGGGCGGGAGCGATCCACCTCGGAAATGAGTGACAGGCAGCCAGGGCTGGGCGGCTAGTTATTTTATTCCTGCACATTGTCCCTAGAGCAGTGTCATTTCATGTTAGAAGCAGCGCCGCCACGGACCCCCCCCCCTTCCCCCCCCCGCACGGCTGTCTGCTCTGACATCCATTCATAAGGTAGCCACTCTGCCAGTATTTTACTGGCTGGGCTCAGGTACAGGCGGATGGGATTGGTGCAGTGGCGAGTCACATGGGTGGGGAGTCACACCAAGCATAAAGCATGGAGACTGTCCGGGAGGGGGGGGGGGGGGGGTGATCTCCCACACATCGAGTGCCTTCTCCCAAATACCAGTGACATGTAAGGGAGTCAGCAGGAATAAGACAGGGGCACGGGACAGGGCACGCCTGCCAGGGACAGCCCGATCTATTCCAATTTCCAGCACCGTGCGTGTGTGTGATGGGGGAGAAGGCACTGATCCCACACTCCCTGATCCCACACTCCCTGATCCCACTCTCCCTGATCCCACTCTCCCTGATCCCACTCTCCCTGATCCCACTCTCCCTGATCCCTCTCCCTGATCCCACTCTCCCTGATCCCACTCCCTGATCCCACTCCCTGATCCCACTCTCCCTGATCCCACTCTCCCTGATCCCACTCTCCCTGATCCCACTCTCCCTGATCCCACTCTCCCTGATCCTACTCTCCCTGATCCCTCCCACTCTCCCTGATCCCTCCCTCTCTCCCTGATCCCTCCCTCTCTCCCTGATCCCACTCTCCCTGATCCCTCCCTCTCTCCCTGATCCCTCTCTCCCTGATCCCTCCGTCTCTCCCTGATCCCACTCTCCCTGATCCCTCCCACTCCCTCCCTGATCCCACTCCCTGATCCCACTCCCTGATCCCACTCTCCCTGATCCCACTCTCCCTGATCCCACTCTCCCTGATCCCACTCTCCCTGATCCCACTCTCCCTGATCCTACTCTCCCTGATCCCTCCCACTCTCCCTGATCCCTCCCTCTCTCCCTGATCCCTCCCTCTCTCCCTGATCCCACTCTCCCTGATCCCTCCCTCTCTCCCTGATCCCTCTCTCCCTGATCCCTCCGTCTCTCCCTGATCCCACTCTCCCTGATCCCTCCCACTCTCCCTGATCCCTCCCTCTCTCCCTGATCCCACTCTCCCTGATCCCTCCCACTCTCTCTGATCCCACTCTCTCTGATCCCACTCTCCCTGATCCCACTCTCCCTGATCCCACTCTCCCTGATCCCTCCCTCTCTCCCTGATCCCACTCTCCCTGATCCCTCCCTCTCTCCCTGATCCCACTCTCCCTGATCCCTCTCTCCCTGATCCCACTCTCCCTCATCAGTGGATACGCCAACCTAACTCAGAATCTGCGCCGACCTATGTTTAAGTGTATTCTCAAACACCATCCACTGCCCTACTGACACCACCAAACCGCTCCACTGACACCACCAAACCGCCCTACTGACACCACCAAACCGCCCTACTGACACCACCCACCGCTCTACTGACACCGTCCACTGCCCTACTGACACCACCCACCGCTCTACTGACACCGTCCACTGCCCTACTGACACCACCCACCGCCCTACTGACACCCTCCACTGCCCTACTGACACCACCAAAAGAGGTGTGGAACAGAGGTGCGGGTGGTGATGCGGTAGGGAACAGAGGTGCGGGAAGTGATATTGTGTGGAACAGAGGTGCGGGGGGGGATGCGTTAGGGAACAGAGGTGCGGGTGGTGATGCGGTAGGGAACAGAGGTGCGGGAAGTGATATTGTGTGGAACAGAGGTGCGGGGGATGCGTTAGGCAACAGAGGTGCGGGGGGGGATGCGGTAGGGAACAGAGGTGCGGGAAGTGATATTGTGTGGAACAGAGGTGCGGGGGGGGGATGCGTTAGGGAACAGAGGTGCGGGGGGGGGTGATGCGGTAGGGAACAGAGGTGCGGGAAGTGATATTGTGTGGAACAGAGGTGCGGGGGGGGATGCGGTAGGGAACAGAGGTGCGGGGGGGATGCGGTAGGGAACAGAGGTGCGGGAAGTGATATTGTGTGGAACAGAGGTCCGGGGGGTGGGGATGCGGTAGGGAACAGAGGTGCGGGAAGTGATATTGTGTGGAACAGAGGTGCGGGGGGGGGGATGCGTTAGGGAACAGAGGTGCGGGGGGGGGGGGTGATGCGGTAGGGAACAGAGGTGCGGGAAGTGATATTGTGTGGAACAGAGGTGCGGGGGGGGGGGTGCGGTAGGGAACAGAGGTGCGGGGGGGGGATGCGGTAGGGAACAGAGGTGCGGGGGGGGATGCGTTAGGGAACAGAGGTGCGGGGGGGGGGGTGATGCGGTAGGGAACAGAGGTGCGGGAAGTGATATTGTGTGGAACAGAGGTGCGGGGGGGGGATGCGGTAGGGAACAGAGGTGCGGGGGGGGATGCGGTAGGGAACAGAGGTGCGGGGGGGGATGCGGTAGGGAACAGAGGTGCGGGAAGTGATATTATGTGGAACAGAGGTGCGGGGGGGGGGATGCGGTAGGGAACAGAGGTGCGGGGGGGATGCGTTAGGGAACAAAGGTGCGGGGGGGGATGCGGTAGGGAACAGAGGTGCGGGGGGGGATGCGGTAGGGAACAGAGGTGCGGGAAGTGATATTGTGTGGAACAGAGGTGCGGGGGGGGGGGATGTGGTAGGGAACAGAGGTGCGGGGGGGGGATGCGTTAGGGAACAGAGGTGCGGGGGGGGTGATGCGGTAGGGAACAGAGGTGCGGGAAGTGATATTGTGTGGAACAGAGGTGCGGGGGGGGGATGCGTTAGGGAACAGAGGTGCGGGGGGGGGATGCGGTAGGGAACAGAGGTGCGGGGGGGGGATTCGGTAGGGAACAGAGGTGCAGGGGGGGGGATGCGGTAGGGAACAGAGGTGCGGGAAGTGATATTGTGTGGAACAGAGGTGCGGGGGGGGATGCGTTAGGGAACAGAGGTGCGGGGGGGGATGATGCGGTAGGGAACAAAGGTGCGGGAAGTGATATTGTGTGGAACAGAGGTGCGGGGGGGGGGGGGCGGTAGGGAACAGAGGTGCGGGGGGGGTGATGCGGTAGGGAACAGAGGTGCGGGAAGTGATATGGGATGCGGTAGGGAACAGAGGTGCGGGGGGGATGCGGTAGGGAACAGAGGTGCGGGGGGGGGGATGCGGTAGGGAACAGAGGTGCGGGGGGGGTGCGGTAGGGAACAGAGGTGCGGGAAGTGATATTGTGTGGAACAGAGGTGCGGGGGGGATGCGGTAGGGAACAGAGGTGCGGGGGGGGGGGCGGTAGGGAACAGAGGTGCGGGAAGTGATATTGTGTGGAACAGAGGTGCGGAGGGGGGATGCGGTAGGGAACAGAGGTGCGGGGGGGGGATGCGGTAGGGAACAGAGGTGCGGGGGGGGGTGCGGTAGGGAACAGAGGTGCGGGAAGTGATATTGTGTGGAACAGAGGTGCGGGGGGGATGCGGTAGGGAACAGAGGTGCGGGGGGGGGGATGCGGTAGGGAACAGAGGTGCGGGGGGGGGTGCGGTAGGGAACAGAGGTGCGGGAAGTGATATTGTGTGGAACAGAGGTGCGGGGGGGGGGATGCGGTAGGGAACAGAGGTGCGGGGGGGGGGGATGCGTTAGGGAACAGAGGTGCGGGGGGGGGGTGATGCGGTAGGGAACAGAGGTGCGGGAAGTGATATTGTGTGGAACAGAGGTGCGGGGGGGATGCGGTAGGGAACAGAGGTGCGGGGGGGGATGCGGTAGGGAACAGAGGTGCGGGGGGGGGATGCGGTAGGGAACAGAGGTGCGGGAAGTGATATTGTGTGGAACAGAGGTGCGGGGGGGATGCGGTAGGGAACAGAGGTGCGGGGGGGATGCGGTAGGGAACAGAGGTGCGGGGGGGGGTGCGGTAGGGAACAGAGGTGCGGGAAGTGATATTGTGTGGAACAGAGGTGCGGGGGGGATGCGGTAGGGAACAGAGGTGCGGGGGGGGGATGCGGTAGGGAACAGAGGTGCGGGGGGGGTGCGGTAGGGAACAGAGGTGCGGGAAGTGATATTGTGTGGAACAGAGGTGCGGGGGGGGGGATGCGGTAGGGAACAGAGGTGCGGGGGGGGGGATGCGTTAGGGAACAGAGGTGCGGGGGGGGGGTGATGCGGTAGGGAACAGAGGTGCGGGAAGTGATATTGTGTGGAACAGAGGTGCGGGGGGGGATGCGGTAGGGAACAGAGGTGCGGGGGGGGATGCGGTAGGGAACAGAGGTGCGGGGGGGGGGATGCGGTAGGGAACAGAGGTGCGGGAAGTGATATTGTGTGGAACAGAGGTGCGGGGGGGATGCGGTAGGGAACAGAGGTGCGGGGGGGGATGCGTTAGGGAACAGAGGTGCGGGGGGGTGATGCGGTAGGGAACAGAGGTGCGGGAAGTGATATTGTGTGGAACAGAGGTGCGGGGGGGGGATGCGGTAGGGAACAGAGGTGCGGGGGGGGATGCGGTAGGGAACAGAGGTGCGGGGGGGGGGGATGCGGTAGGGAACAGAGGTGCGGTAAGTGATATTGTGTGGAACAGAGGTGCGGGGGGGGGATGCGGTAGGGAACAGAGGTGCGGGAAGTGATATTGTGTGGAACAGAGGTGCGGGGGGGGGGATGCGGTAGGGAACAGAGGTGCGGGGGGGGATGCGTTAGGGAACAGAGGTGCGGGGGGGTGATGCGGTAGGGAACAGAGGTGTGGGAAGTGATATTGTGTGGAACAGAGGTGCGGGGGGGGGATGCGGTAGGGAACAGAGGTGCGGGAGGGGATGCGGTAGGGAACAGAGGTGCGGGGGGGGATGCGGTAGGGAACAGAGGTGCGGGAAGTGATATTGTGTGGAACAGAGGTGCGGGGGGGGATGCGGTAGGGAACAGAGGTGCGGGAAGTGATATTGTGTGGAACAGAGGTGCGGGGGGGGGGATGCGGTAGGGAACAGAGGTGCGGGAAGTGATATTGTGTGGAACAGAGGTGCGGGGGGGGGATGCGGTAGGGAACAGAGGTGCGGGGGGGGGTGATACTGTGGGTGTGTAAAAGATAATGCGTGTATAGCTTTTGCATAACTAGAAATACAAGCATGCATTGGTATGTGATTGCTGGGAGTTGTAGTTTAGGAAATGTCTACTACCAGCAATCACATAGCATGCTTGCTGATATTTGTAGTTATGCAGCCAAGAATCACTGATATATTGACAAAAACCATGTTTATTACATGAACTGGGGGACTGCAGCAGTTGCTAAACTACAGCTCCTAACATGCACTGTATGGGCATGCTTTGAGCTGTAGTTTTGCTAAACTTGGAGGCTACATGTGCTGCACATAGCAGGAGCTCCGTGCAGTCACCAGGACACAATGATTGGTGGAGGGTTTGGAGGGGTGGGATATGATAATTTTAGGGGCGGATGGCATGGCAGGGGAGGCAGGGAGGGGTGTGTTTATTGAAATGAATGGGGAGGGGAGATACTAGGATAGGGGAGGGGAGGATGAGGAGAGAGGCACTGAGAGACAGGAAATAAACGCAAGGGAGCTTGGGGGATGACGATTTTTACATCATCCACCATGGCTCCATAACCAGGAAGTGCCAGAAATTCAGGAGGAGGTAGCAGAGGAATGGCTGGGCTGATTTAGGAAAGAAAGACATCGACTGAAAGGTAAAGCCTAAGGGAACATTATATTGTAAAAAAGAAATGCATTATAGAACTCCTTTAAGTGTAATTTATAAAGCACAGTCAATATCAGGGCAGTGTAATCTAAAGTAAAGAGTGTAAACCTGACTGGGCTAGCTGCTTGTGGTGGTTAAGGAAAACCCTCTGGGGTCCAGAGTCCTAAACTGAACCACTGTTAACCACTTAAGCCCCGGACCATATTGCTGCCTAAAGACCCAAGGGATTTTTACAGTTCGGGACTGCGTCACTTTAACAGACAATTGCGCAGTCGTGCGACGTGGCTCCCAAACAAAATTAGCGTCCTTTCTTCCCCACAAACAGAGCTTTCTTTTGGTGGTATTTGATCACCTCGGCGGTTTTTATTTTTTGCGCTATAAACAAAAATAGAGCGACAATTTTGAAAAAAAATGCAATATTTTTTACTTTTTGCTATAATAAATATCCCCCAAAAACATATATAAAAAAAAAAATTTTCCTCAGTTTAGGGCGATACGCATTCTTGTACCTATTTTTGGTAAAAAAAATCGCAATAAGCGTTTATCGATTGGTTTGCGCAAAATGTATAGCGTTTACAAAATAGGGGATAGTTTTATTGCATTTTTATAAAAAAATTTTTTTTTTACTACTAATGGCGGCGATCAGCGATTTTTTTCGTGACTGCGACATTATGGCGGACACTTCGGACAATTTTGACACATTTTTGGGACAATTGTCATTTTCACAGCAAAAAATGCATTTAAATTGCATTCTTTATTGTGAAAATGACAGTTGCAGTTTGGGAGTTAACCACAGGTGGCGCTGTAGGATTTGGTGTACACTGTGTGTGTGTTTACAACTGTAGGGGGGTGTGGCTGTAGGAATGACGTCATCGATCGAGTCTCCCTATAAAGGGGATCACTCGATCGATGCAGCGCCATAGTGAAGCACGGGGAAGCCGTGTTTACACACGGCTCTCCCCGTTCTTCAGCTCCGGGGAGCGATCGCGACGGAGCGGCTATAAACAAATAGCCGCGCCGTCGTCCCGGATCGCTCCCCGAGGGGACCCGACCGCCGCAAGTCGCGGGGGGGGGGGTCCCGATCGGACCCCCGACCCACGTCTAGGCAGGGACGTACAGGTACGCCAATGTGCCTGTATGTGCCATTCTGCCGACGTATATGTACATGCGGCGGTCGGGAAGGGGTTAAAGTGGTTCTAAAGTCAGAAGTTTTTTTTATCTTAATGCATTCTACATGTATGTATTAAGATAAAAAACCTGTTTTAAAACCTGTGTGCAGCAGCCCCTTTAGTTTCCCTAATCCTTACCTGAGCCCTATCTTTTATCTAGCGATGTTGCATAAGAGCCTCAGCTGCCGGGACACTCCCTTGTCATTGAGACAGCAGTGGGGCGCCATTGGCTCCTGCTGTTGTCAATCAAATTCAGTGAACCAATGACGAGAGAGAGGGGAAGGGGCCGAGCTGCGGCTCCGTGACTGAATGGACACACAAAGCAGCGGCTAGGCTCAGGTGCCCCTTTAGCAAGATGCTTGCTGTCGGGCCACTCAGCAGGAGGGAGGGGCCAGGAGCGACAGCAAGGGACCAGAGAAGAGGAGGATTGGGGATGCTCTGTTCAAAACCATTACACAGAGCAGGTAAGTATAACATGTTTGTTATTTAAAAAAAAAAATTGTATCAGGTGATGGCAACGCTGTATCCTGGCCTAGGCCAACAAGGCCCAGGCCTAGGGCAGCACTTTGCAGGGGGGCAGCACAGAAAGAGTCCCTGCCGGCTTGTGCTACACTGTTAGTGTAACGCAAGCTGCTTCTAATTTTGACTGTCCTATCATCCTGGACCACAAACCTTCCTCACTGTGCTATGTTTTCTGCTGTACCATTGGCATGGTTATATCTTTTTAGACCTATTCATAAAATTATCAGAAATTTGTGTTTAAAGTAGAACTATAGGCAACACTTTTTTTTTTTTTGGATAGAGTAAGGGAGGGTTAAAGCCCCTGTCAGGTTTTTTTTTTACCATCCCTGTCCCATTGCAGAGATTTCCCTTCACGTTCTGCCCCATAGCTGAACAGGAAGTGATAGGAAATCTATGCAAATTAAGGGAATCCAATGCCCCCGCCCCCCAGGCCCTAAGAACTAGTGTCCCCACTTGAAAATTTAGGGCGTGTCTTAAACAGACATGGGTGTGGCCTCGACAGGAAGGGGTTGGTCATATTTAAATTAGGGGGTGCATGAGTTTCGTCAGGCCTAGGGCAGCACAAAACCTAAATACACTACTGGGTGATGGAGTGTAAAGGTCTTAAACCTCCATCTGTAAACATGCTTTGCAGACAGGCAGGTCTGCAAGGGATGGGGGTGGATATAGAATACTCAGAACTTCTTGGATAGTTTTATTTATTGGTAGGGTCCCAGCTTTAGGGTTCATCCATATGGAATAGTGTGGGGGTTGCCTACAATGTGATAAATGCTTAGGTGGTGTATAGGGTGGCTTTCCTTTAAAAATAAATAAAGTGAAGTGCTATTTTCCTTTGTCTGACTTTTTATATTGATGTACATTGCTTGGAATGATAAATGACTTAGAACAAAGGTCTAAATCTGTAGAAGGATATGATGCCTGAGATGTCCTGATTCTGTGGATTCTGCACTTTCCTCCATGGAAGCTTGCATATCTCTAAGGAAGAATAATAAAAAAAAACAGTAAGCACACATAACCACTCCTTTTGTTTTCAAACTTACCAGCAATTTTCATACAGACTTTATTCATTCTACTTTATTTAAAACCTCTACAAGAAAAATGCATACGCTGCTGTTGCTGACCTTTCCTTAATGCTTTTAAATGCTGAAATGCTAAAGATGCTAACTACCTGTCCTATTGATTTATTGGCTTCAATATTTTGAGTCAATGACCAGGGATAGGTACGAAGAGGACATTCACCACATTTCCAAAGGAAATCTGTTCTAAAAGATGTGGAGGTTGCCATTGCCAGCCTCTGCTTGTGAAAATGTTGTTTGGCTGTTGACTGTTTGTTTCATACGAATCTTTGGGCTTTAATGAGTCTTTGTCAATCTATTTTTCCATGGATGTATGCTGATTAGGAAAGGCTAAAGGGACCCAATAGTTGCTGGGTCACTGATCCACCACTCTACACTTACAGCTAATCCCTTTATACATACTTTAGTGGACAAAACACAATTCGCGATTCAGGGCAGGGCAGTGTTAGGCCTCGTACAAACAATATGTTAACCAGAGGACAACGGTCTGATGGACTGTTTATATCGGTCAAAACCGATCGTGTGCGGGCCCCATAGGTTATTTAACCATCAGTTAAGAAAAAGCCAACTTGCTTTAAATTTAACCGATGGATTCCTAACCGATGGGAAAAAAACGATCGTTAGTAGGAACAACCATCGGTTAAAAATCCACGCATGCTCAGAATCAAGTCGACGCATGCTTGGAAGCATTGAACTTCGTTTTTTTCAGAACGTCGTTGTGTTTTACATCACCACGTTCTGACACGATCGATTTTTTAACCGATGGTGTGTAGGCGCGATGGACCATCAGTCAGCTTCATCGGTTAACCGATGACAACGGTCCATCAGACCGTTCTCATCGGATGGACTGATCGTGTGTACGAGGCTTCACGCGTTAATGCACATTACCACAAAGCATTATGATAAAATGCACTTTAATGCATTTAATTATGTGTACTAGTGTGTTGCAGTAAATTAATTTTAAAAATGGCAATGCAGCTCCAACCTACATGCATTGCGGCAAATCACAACACACTGTAAAGCACTACTGTGTGCTGCATTGGAAAAAAAGATGCAGGTCCATTTTTCGGTTACCTCTTTTCGTTAGTAGCCAATTTAAATTGAATGGACTGCCTTAAGGCTATTAATATGTGAAACAACACGTTCTAAGGCAGTGTTGCCAACCGTCCTTATTTTTACAGACAGTTTGTAAAAACGGGCACTTTTTTCCCCCGTTCGTAAATGTCCGTGGTTGCGGGAATGTGCCAGTAAAAATAGCCGAGACGATTCGGCTTGGAACTGCGCATGGAGATTGGAGGCAGGGGGTGATTGGCGGCAGGGGGTGATGGTGGTTGCGGTGGCACCGCAGAGAGGGATGGAGGCAGGGGGCAATGGAGGCAGGGGGAGATTGGAGGCAGGGGGTGTTAGTGGCAGGGGGTGATTGAAGGCAGGGGGTGTTGGTGGCACCGCAGAGAGGGATGGTGGCACCGCAGAGGGTGGGGGATGGAGACAGGGGTTGTTGGTGGCACCGAAGAGGGGGATGGAGGCAGGGGATCATGGGGGCAGAGGGCCTGGGGGAGATTGGAGGCAGGGGGCCTGGGGGAGATTGGAGGCAGAAGGAGAGTGGAGGCAGGTGAAGATTGTGGCACGACAGAGGGGGGTGAAGGCAAGAGGTGTTGGTGGCAGAGGGGGATGGAGGCGGGTGTGATATGACTAAATAATTTGCCCTTATTATATCAAAAATAACAAAAATATGTTTTTTTTTACCTTTATATCTACCTTAAATCACATTGCTATTTGCCTAGCGTCCTTGTTTGTAGCCTAATTACTGAAATTTGCACCTACAAATGTAATTTAGTAACTTTTGTGAAATGGCAGTAAAAACGTGGCTGTGTCAGTAAATTTCGGGTGTTGTGCCAGTAAATTTCAATCTGGTAGGTTGGCAACACTATGCCAAGGTAACATTAAGAATGTCAATGTGTGAGTGGGCCCTAAATCCTGAAATTATTTGGAAAGTTATTTGATATCACTAATGATTCCTCTTCTCTGTTGGTGGTCCATACTCCTGGACAGAGGGGTATTCGCGTAATGATGTGTGGTTGAAGCTCTACGTAGTAGTACTCTGAGCTTAGGCTGAAACTATGGTATACTCTCCAGGGGATATGTGCATGTTGCCCTGGGCTTACAGGAAGGAGGTTAGATGATGCTGACTGTCATTCAGCCTAGAATAGGGTTGGCGCTAAATTGCAGTGAGATAAGGGTAAGGTGGACAGAACCAGAGAATAGGTAATTATTACAAAGAAAGCAGCATTTCTTACCTTTAAACATGCTAGAATGCTTAACTTTCATTTTTATTGTGGGGCTTTAAAAACTGCTTACTTTGCACTGCAGTATACAAAACAAATAACACATTCTAATGCTTTACTATTTTTTTTTTAAAAGTTATCGATTGAGCTAAAATCTCCTATATTTGTTCTAAATCTCATGTGCATTCCCATAAAATGTGGTTGCTGGTCTTGCTTTATTCATATTATCCCTTTCCAAATTGAGATTCGCTGCGTTTATACTTCTGATCAACACTCCTGGGAATTCCAGTTCCAACTAGCTGACCTTAAGTATCTGCTGATTAATTCCACTGGTCGAGGATAGGTCCAGATGGACTGAGAGCCGCAGGCTTAAAAGATATATAATTGTGCCGCATGGGACTCCAAGAGAGCTGGCCACCTATTATGATTCAGCTAAAAAGTAATACCTCAGATTATCTACAAATCATCACAGCTCACAAAGTACTACTGTCCGACTTACAACCAATGCAACCATTTATCAGTTTATGGGGCTTAAAATGCTCATTTTTGTTTTCACTGTGTTGTTGCTTGGATTAGTTCAGGGAATTTGTATTCTATTTTGAAAGAGTAGAATGAGAAGTGCTTACATAGAAAACACATGCCATTTATTTTTTGTAGTTGCTTTAATCATTCACATTTTCTCTGCATTGAGCCTGCTGGTCATTTTATTTAGCTGTGAAGGCAAACATGTTGCTAACACTAATGGAAGATGTAGGACAGATGTTGTCAAATTACTCAAAGCGGAACTTTACCCATAACAACCTATTAAAGAATAACGTTCTTTAGCAAGGAACATTCATTTCACATTAATAAAGTATACAAACAAAATTAGTGTGTGCTGTAAATTGCCCCCAGCATTGCTCCTGCTTCTTTTTGTTAGAGGCAGCCATTTTTCTGAAGCCCGGAGCCCCTGAGCAGCTGGATTTTGAGGGGAGCCCTATGTCATTTTGTTTTTAAATTAGGCACAGGGTTCCCCTTAATATCCATACCAGACCTGAAGGGCCTGGTTTGGATTTTGGGGGGTCCCCCACACATTTTTTTTTTAATTTTGGTTTGGGGTTCCCCTTAATATTCATACCAGACCCAAAGGGCCTGGTAATTGACTGGGGGGAACCCATGCCGTTTTTGCTGCTGGACTGTTCTAAACACAGGAAAAATGCACCACTTTACAGGCATACTATAGACACCCCCGGGCACGATATTTAACCACTTCAGCCCCAGACAATTTTGCTGCTCAATGACCAGGCCACTTTTTGCGATTCGGTCTGTTATGGTTTTTATGGGCAACACCTACGCCGAAAAAATGGCGTGGGGGGTTCCCCCAAAATCCATACCAGACCCTTATCCGAGCACGCCGCCCGGCCGGTCAGGAATGTGGGTGGGGATGAGCGAGCACCCCCCCTCCTGAGCCATACCAGGCCGCATGCCCTCAACATGGCGATGAGGGTGGCCGCTGCTAGTAAAAGAGCTGCAAGAGGATAGTGGCGGCCAGCCCCGAAGAAGGCACCGGAGAGCGGGAGAAGAACCGGGGAGAGCGAGAAGACCCCCGAAGTCAGAAGAAGACCCCCGGAGAGCAGAGAAGACCCCCGGAGCTGGCTAATAAATTATTTTAAAAACCTGTGTTGTGTGTTTATTTTATTGACACTTTTCCTCCCGGTGAATGGGTAGGGTTATGATGTATCCCATACTCATTCACGTAGGGTGGGGGCCAGGATCTGGGGGCCCCCTTATTAAAGGGGGATCCCAGATTCCGATAAGCCCCCCCGCCCACAGACCCCAACAACCAATGGCCAGGGTTGTCGGGAAGAGGCCCTTGTCCCCATCAACATGGGGACAAGGTGCTTTGGGGTGGGGGGCGCAGTGCCCCCTATGTTGATGGCATGCGGCCTGGTACGGCTCAGGAGGGGGGGCTCTCTCGTCCCCACCCCCATTCCTGACCGGCCGCCGCCTTTCACCGCTCTGACCGGGCCTCCCGTCCCACCGGGAGACCCGATCCTCCATCCGCCGCGTTCTGTGTTCAGGCGGAGACTGACACTAAGCCGTAAACGGCTTTGATTCAGTCTCCGCATTGAAACCACGGAAGCAGCGTCATGACGTCACTTCCGGGTTTCTCGGCTGCCAATGGCACCGGATTTAAAAAAGTACACAGTATTCAGAATCGCCGTTTTCGGCGATCTGAATACTTTGAAGTGCAAAGGAGGGCTCGGAGGTCTTTTAGACCCTGATCCCTCCATAAAGAGTACCTGTCACCACCTATTGCTGTCACAAGGGATGTTTACATTCCTTGTGACAGCAATAAAAGTGATCAAAATGTAAAAAAAATAAAAAAACACAATTTAATATTATAAAAAAATAAAAAATAAATAAGAAAACAAAAAAAAAAAATGTTTTAAAGGGTGAACCTCCTTAATCGCGCGATTAATCGTGAGTTAACTATGACATTAATGCGATTAATCGCGATTAGAAATTTTAATCGCTTGACAGCACTAATATATATATATATATATATATATATATACCGTATTTTCCGGCGTATAAGACGACTCGGCGTATAAGGGTCCTTTCACACCAGCGGACCGTTCGTCCGTTCATTACAAGTCCGTTAACGGACTTGTAATGAATCCCTATGGGAACGCGTCCGTTAGCGGATGGAGCATCCGCTAGCGTCCGCGTCAGTCGGGATCCGCTTTTCCGAACGGAAGAAACCCTATTTTTCTTCCGTTCGGCGGAACGGACCGGATACAGACGGACAGACGGTCCGTCTGCATCCGGTCCCCCATAGGGGACAGCGGAGCAGAGACAGGGCAGTCCCTGCACTGTGTGCGGGGACCACCCTATCCGCCGACAGCTCAGCGGGGATCCCCGCTGAGCTTTGGCGGACACACGGAGCGGACCCAGAAACGGTCCGCTCCTTGTGAAAGAGCCCTAAGACGAGCCCCTAATTTTCCAGGAAATTTTTTGGTTTTGGGATATACTCGCCGTATAAGACTACCCCCTTCCTACTAGTCTTTCTGGAAGCTGAGGGGTAGCCAGAACAACCGCTGACAGAAACAACCGCTGACAGAAACAGGCTTTTTTCAAGCCTCACTATGCTATTACATGCCTCACTGTGCCATTACATGCCCCCACTGTGCCATTACATGCACCCACTGTGCCATTACATGCCCCCACTGTGCCATTACATGCCCCCACTGTGCCATTACATGCCCCCACTGTGCCATTACATGCCCCCACAGTGCCATCACATTACATGCCCCCACAGTGCCATCACATTACATGCCCCCACTGTTCCATCACATTACATGCCCCCACAGTGCCATCACATTACATGCCCCCACAGTGCCATCACATTACTTGCCCCCACAGTGCCATCACTTGCCCACACAGTGCCATCACTTGTCCACACAGTGCCATCACTTGCCCCCACAGAGCCATCACTTGCCCCCACAGTGCCATCACTTGCCCCCACTTTCCCCCCCACTGTGCCATCACTCACGTTTTGCAGGCCGGTGACAGTCTCCGTCTGCTGCGAGCGTCCATGATTTCAAAGCCGCACCGTCTTCTCAGCGTGTCCTGTGATTGGCGGAACACAAATTTTCCCAGTAGCACCTCTGTTCTGTGTTCCGCCAATCACGGATGCCTTCTCATCTCATCCAAGGATGAGAAGGCATCCGTGATAGGCGGAACACAGAACAGAGGCGCTGCTGGGAAGATTTGTGTTCCGCCTATCACAGGACACACTAAGAAGACGGCGCGGCTTTGAAATCATGAACGATTGCAGCTGCACGGAGACCGTACCTGGCATATAAGACGACCCCCGACTTTGGATGCATTTTTTTGCATCCAAAAAGTCGTCTTATACGCCGGAAAATACGGTATATATATTACACACACACACATACACAGTATAGTTATAATGTATTTTCTTTTAGGACCCATTCACATCTGAGCAATGCAGAATTGTTGGCAGAATTGTGCAATTCTTTCCACAATTCCAAATTGCTCTAAAACTCTGTCAAAATACGCAATGCGTTTTTGGGTGCCATTCATTGTTAATGGCACCCCAAATGCAGTTAGCAAACATGCATTTTGCCACCCATTTTGTCATTTGACAAATACTCTAGCAACTTGCCAAAATGCGCTTTGACAAAATGCACAATGCTCCATGCCCAAAATGTACATTTTGGTGCTTTTTTTAACATGTATTTTGGCTCATTTCTTTACCTGCGTTTTGGAGTGCGTTCCAGAAACACATGCAAAATGCATGATATGCTTGCGGTGTCATTAATTGTTAATGGCATCCCAAAAGTGGCTAGCAAATGTGTGGTTTGCCAAAATACACATAAAAAGCAAATCAAAATGCACGTTAAAAAGGTGTCAAACTATATGCTAAAAAAAGTGCCAAAGTGTGCATTACAAACCATACCAAAATGCATCTTAAAATAACCTGTGCCAAAATGTGTGCTAAAGGACCAAAATGTGTGTTTAAAAAAAATGCACAATAAAAAAACCTACGGCCAAATAGATGTGTGTTAAAAAAATATGCCATGTTAAAAAAAATTCCAAAATAAGCATAAATAATGCCAACATTAGTAATTAAAAACACACATTTAAACAATGTGCCAAAATGTGTGTAAAAAAACTGAGTTAAAAAAGCGCTTATTATTTTCATGTAATAACACAGTCTTTTTAACTTTGGTTTCACTTTTAAAACTCAGCTGCTCTGTAATCACACAGGTGTATGAGGAGATCACAGGCAGCCCCTCCCCCTTCTCCTCAGATCTCAGGTGTTCTCAGAGGAAAAACTTCTCATCTATTCTCCTTCTGGGAACAAATGTTCTCCGCTTCATAAACAGGGTGCCAGAGGAGAAGATTTTTCTCTGAAAACTGAAATGAGATAAATTATCACCGTTTGATAAACGTACACCTAAGAGTTTCAATTTGTATGCAATCAGGCAGGCCCTTGCACTACATGGTTTTGGTAAACCCGAAGAGAAAAACCTGCAGGAAAACTGATAGTGTGTATGGGGCTAAAGATAAGGATGTGAAATTCTCTTCCACAAGCAGTGGTTATAGCTGGGAGCATCGATCATTTAAAAAAAATATTAGATACTGTAGGCACCTTAACGACCACAACATACAGGGATATACACTGTAATATAAACATAAAGCGCGCACACAGGTTGGACTTGATGGACTTTTTTCAACCTCAACAACTATGTAACTACTGTATGTAGCCTAACTTTTTTGCTAAGGGTACATCTAATGCCTACTATTAGTTATTGATTAGCAAAGGTGAGGGGAAGAGACTGCACACTGTAAACAAACTTTTCATTTTACTACAAGGTCTGTTTTGAGCTGTGGTGAACTTTTAATCAGGTTGAACCCATTTCCTCACGTTTCCTGGATTCTCTCATAAAAGTTTCCAATGTGTAAAAGTGGAGCCCAGCTAAGTTGCCATACCTTATCTCATGTTTTTATCTCCAAATAGTGTTAAAACCAATATAAAAAAAAGAAAATATTGCTCTATTTAATATTGTTTTTTTCAATATGTTTCAATATTTTAAATGCAATACAACCAATAACCAACAATTTCGTGTCCATGTGTATTTGTTCTTTAACCGCTTCAGCCCCAGAAGATTTTGCCCCCTTCCTGACCAGAGCACTTTTTACAATTTGGCACTGCATCGCTTTAACTGACAATTGCGTGGCCGTGTGACGTTGTACCTAAACAAAATTTGCGTCCCCCCCCCCCCCCACATATAGAGCTTTCTTTTGGTGGTATTTGATCACCTTTGTGTTTGTTTATTTTTTTGCGCTATAAACAAAAGAACAACGACAATTTTGAAAAAAACACAATATATTTTACTTTTTGCTATAATAAATATATACTTTTAACCCCTTGATCTCCCAAGATGTTATAAACATCCCAGTTAGTGCCATTAGTACAGTTGCAGTGTATGTCAGTGGCAGTTAGACAGTTCCCTTAGCGTAAATTAAAAACAGAGCAAATACAACCAAAAGAAAGCTCTATTTATGGAAAACAAATATATATAATTTTCATTCGGGTACAGCGTTGCATGATCACGCAATTATCAGTTAAAATAGCACAATTGCCTGTTCGTGAAGGGTGTAAAACCTTCCGTAGCTCAAGTGGTAAATAAAATCCAAATTGCTAAGTTATCTGTGCTCCCCTGTGATATGATGTAATTCTTTCATTTCAAATACAATGTGGTCATTGAAATTAACCTCTCCACGACTGCACAATAGCCAAAACATTTATAAATTAATAATTACCTAGCGCAAAAAAAAAAAAAAAAACATATATATATGAGTGTGAATACCAAGTAAGTATAGTAGGGAGCGCTATGAAACAAATAAATTAATATTATAAATAAATGAGTGAACATATATAACAGTGTTACTGGTGTAAAATTATACTCAAATCATCAATCATGTGTACAATATTATGTCTTAGATACAATATTAGAATAATCAGCTATGTCCTCACAACATGTGCTGAAAAAAGAAAACAGAAAAAAAGAGTTTGTCCAATGTGAAAAACAAAACACAGGGAACTTTTCTTCTACTGTTGAAATGAACCACCTTCACCTACTGTGTTGTCACCCAAAGTGCTCTGTAAGTGAGTGTCTGCTTACTAGACATGTGCACACTGAAATATTTTTTCGTCCGAAAAATGTATTTATTTAGTTACTCCCAAAATTAGGCCCAGATTCACAGAGAGCAATCGCACATTACGCCGCCGTAGAGTAACTAATGCATGCTATGCCAATGCAGCGCAGAGAGGCAAGCAATGCATTCAGCAAGCTATTGCTCCCAACGCTGCGCCAGCGTGGCGTGGGATTCGAAGGTGACCCATGCAAATGAGGCGTGACCTCATGCAAATGATGGGCCAAGCACCAGACAGATAACTATCACAAACTGCACATGCGCCGCGACGTGGACGCATCCCCCTGCGCAAGCTCACAACCACGTCGGAACAACTGCCTAAGCTACGCCGGATCACTGCGTACGGCGTGAACGTAACCTACGCCAAGCCAGATACACGTTCGACGTAAAATACGTCGGCTTGTGTTCCCTGGTGCAGCCCTTTGCATGTCTGCTGCTGGGTTGCACCTCCTTTATGGGGAATAACTTTACGCCGGACGTACAACTTATGCGCACCTCGCGTAGCCTGCGTCGGGCGCACGCAGGTTCGAGAATCCCCGTATTTCACTCATTTGCATGTTTGAATGGCTAATCAATGGGAGCAGCACCATGCTCCCAGCCTAAATGTGCGCCCACCCTACGCCGGCGTAAGCAAGATACCTCGGCGGGGTGTAGCCTGGTTTTAGGTGCATATCTGTTTGTGGGTCTGGCGCACAGATACAACGGCGCACATTTGCACTTACGTCGGCGTATCTTGTTATACGTCGGCGTAAGTGCTTTGTGAATCTGGGCCTTAGTTTTTATTTATTTTGTTTCATTAAAAATCTCCTATCTATATCGAACTGTTGTAGCAACGAATATGAAAATAAAGCATTTTTTTTTATGTCGGATCTTTCGGATTTCGGATTCTGCGCGTTTGTTTTCGTTTGTTATAACGATAATGAAAATACCCGAAATTCGAAAAGACGAAAATGCATTCGGACGAAAACGAATGCACAAGTCTACTTCTTACCACATGGTGTTGACCTTGTTAGTTAAAAAAAGGTCAATTGGGCTTAAGCAAGATTTTTGCTTGCTGCAATATGATGGAGACCATACAGAGGTTTGTTCCTCTCCCCAAATATGGATACCAGATAGGATGTATATAGATGGATACAAAAAGAACCTTGTCTGGTCTGGCGTCCATCTGCGGCTTCAGTGGTGTCCTCCCGGCTTCTCCCGCGCTGTCTTCCCGTCGAATTGCCGCTTCCTGCGCTCAGTTTGAACCAGAATACCGTATTTATCGGTGTATACGTGCACTTTTTCCCCCTTAAAATAAGGGGAAAATCGTGGGTGCGTGATATACGCCGATACCCGCTTCCCGCGCTCAGTTTGAATGCCTGCGCCGACATATACAGAGTGCAGTACACTCGGCTACATTCGGCCAGGCTCGGCTTTGCTCGTGCTCACGCATTAACGTCACAGAGCGTGAGCACGAGCGAAGCCGAGCCTGGCCAAATGTAGCTGAGTGTACTGCACTTGGTATATGTCGGCGGAGGCCTTCAAACTGAGCGTGGGAAGCAGTGATTCGACGGGGAGACAGCGCGGGAGAAGTCGGGAGGACACCACCGAAGCCGCAGACGGACGCCGGACCCGACGAGGCCACCGATGGACGCCGCGCAAGACACCAAAACTGTAAGTACTAAAATGTTTTTTTTTTACAGGAATTGCGGGTCCACATTAGGGGTGCGCGCTATACGCTGGAGCGCGCAATACCCCGATAAATACGGTAGTTTAATCCCGTTTTATTTTAAAATTATAAAAACAAAAAGCTGAATGGCTGCTTACAGTTAAAAGTGCCTTCTCCCAGCACTGAGGCTGGACGGCATGTCAGATAATATTGGATCCCTGTGTTCGGCATGGTGACTCGACGCCGAACACAGGGCTTCCCCTCAGTGTCGGGAGAAGGCACTTTTAACTGTATGCAGCCATTCGGCTTTTTGTTTTTATAATTTTAAAATAAAATGAGATTACACTATTATGGTTCTTTTTGTATTCATCTATATACATCCAATCTGGTATCCATATTTGGGGAGAGGAACGGACCTCTGTACGGTCTCCATCATATTGCTATTATATATGTTCACTCATTTATTTATAATATTATTTATTAGTTCCATAGCACTCCCTACTATACTTTTAATCTAATCTAATCGCCAAAATATGGCTACAGCACGGTCGCACGACCCTTGCAGCGCACATCGCCAGTGGTTTGTGATCGCTGTATCCTTTGGGCATAGCTAATCACAGATTGGGGAAAAGAGCCAATTACAGCGGCTCTTTACCATGTGACCAGCTGTGTCCAATCAAAGGTGATAACAGTGTAAACAGGATTTGCCGTTTATCGGCAGTCCTCTCCCCATGCTGACAGTGTAGAAGAGAGCGACTAATCGGCAATCCACACAGGGGACATCTACATTGATAATCAAGGCACTGATCATCAATGTCCTGATTCTTATGCCGCGTACACACGGTCGTTTTTTGTGATGAAATAAAACAACGTTTTCAAAAACGTCATTTAAAATGATTGTGTGTGGGCCTCACATCGGTTTTTGTCTTCTAAAAAACGGCCACATTTTTTTTCGAACATGCTTCAATTTTTTATGTCGTTTTTCAAAATGTCGTTGTTTGTGTCATAAAAAATGATTGTGTGTGGGGTAAAACGACGTTTTAAACAACGTTTTAAACCCGCGCATGCTCAGAAGCAAGTTATGAGACGGGAGCTTGAATGGAACAGAGTGCCGTCGTACGTGTTGTACGTAACCACGCTTTGCTAGAGCATTTTCAGAAAACGATGGTGTGTGGGCAACGTCATTTTTTATGATGAAGTTAGATGAAAAACGTTGTTTTGTTTCATCACAAAAAACGACCGTGTGTACGCGGCATTAGTGTCCATCAGTGCTGCCAATCAGTTCCCATCAGTCCCACCAATCAGTTCCTGTCACTGCCTATCAGGGATGCCTATCAGTGCCGCCTATCATTGCCACCTATCAGTGCTGCCTATTAGTGCCACCTATCAGTACCCATCATTGCCACCAATCAGTGCCCATCAGTGCCATATATTAGTGCCCATAAGTGCTGCCTATCAGTGCTCACCAGTGCTGCATATCAGTGCAGCCTCATCAGTCCCTTCTTATCAGTGCTGCCTCATCACTGCTCATCAGTACAGCCTATCAGTGCCCATCAGTGCAGCCATATCAGCGCACATCAGTCAAGCAGAAAAATTACAACATTTTATAACGGAAACTAGGAAAAAACTTTTTATTTTCAAAATGTTCGGTCTTTTTTTATTTGTTTAGCAGAAAATAAAAAAACTCAGTGGTGATTTAATACCACCAAAAGAAAGCCCTATCTGTCTCAAACAAATGCAACAAATTTTGGTTGGGTGAAGTGTTGAAAGCTAAAAATTGGCCTGGGTGGGCAGGAAGGGGGTGAAAGTGTCCAGTAGGCAAGTGGCTAAGAATGCATCCCCACTTCTGGCACTCAGCTCAAGCAGGATATAAGATGGTGTTATAGTCTAATGCCCCATACACACAATTGGAATTTCCGATGGAAAAAGTCCGACTGACTTTTTCCATCGGAAATTCGTTTGTATGCCCCATCAGATTATTTCCATAGGAAATTCCGATGAATTCCGTCTGAGTTTAGATAGAGAACATGTTCTCTTTTACTCCGATGGAATTCCGTCGGAATTCCGATGTGATTTTGGTCGGACAAAGGTCTGACCATGTGTACGGGGCTTTAAACATCTGCTGACAAGAAGAGAATGCAAGTAAAAAAAAAATCTAGTCATATCTGAGCGGTATGGCTTTACTAATAAAACAATTAAGAGCACAGATACAGCTGGCTATAAATGTCCATTGGTAATAAGTTCTCTTTAATGTGCAGGTATATCTAATGTAGTGGCCACTGATTGCATGTATTTATACAGTATATGAAGCTACATTGTTTTAATTGTTAACTACTTAAAGCAGGGGTTCACCCAAAAAACAAGTATATAACATTACATTCAGTATACCTCAAACATGTACAGTATGCCATTTTTTTTTGGGGGGGGGGGGGGGGGGTACATACGGTATTATCTGTATTTTCCTCCCAGGTTCCGGGTACTCACTCCCGCGGGACTGGGCGTTCCTGTGCAGTGCCGCAATGTTACCTGGGACTTCGCCCATATGATTGACGTGCCTGAGAAAAACTCCCACCGGCGGATAAGGCGTGTCATGACTTTCCGAAAATAGCCAAACTGCGAGTCGGCCCTATACGGGGCCTGCGCACCGACTAGGAGCCGTGTAGCGCTGACTGCGCAGGGGCCGTATAGAGCCGACTCGCAGTTTGGCTATTTTCGGAAAGTCATGACGGCATACTGTACATGTTTGAGGTATACTGAATGTAATGTTATATACTTGTTTTTTGGGTGAACCCCCGCTTTAACTACTTCTATTTGAGTTTTGCTTTATGTTTTTATTATTTCCTTTACGTTTTTTCATGTGGTTATCACCACAGCAACCAAGTAACTGTATAAACAAAAAAAAAGTCATCCCCTGTTTGTATTTTTATCACCCCATTTTGCCTCCACTTTGGTTCTAATTGCATTTTCTGTTTACTTGTCTCAGTTCCCATTCCTGTGTATCCTCTCGCTTCGGCTCTCTTTCCCTAGCGTCTTGTATCGATGGCCCAATGACCTCAATTTTCTCAGCAGAGAAAAGAACAGGTCAAGTGGAAAGTGTTTAAGGAAGTAGATGCGTCTTGGCCGCAGATTGTAGAGCTAGCCATTTGGTAGTTTGCAAACAAGAATAAATAGTAAACAAATTTTAGATGTTGCTGGCAATCAACGTTTTTAGGCGCTTTTTTTTCCCGTGCAGGTAAACAAACACTGTTTTTGTTTTAGCAGTAAATCCCACGTAAAATATGTTGTGAATAACTTATCTGGCTCTGTTCTGAAAGCTACAGAGACTGAAGTACAGTCAATAAAAACAATATGTTCTTGTGTAGCAGCAGACATTGCAATGTTTCTCACTTTTCCATATCATACTGGAAGTTATGAAATGAGGCTTCCCTGATGGTATGTGCTGCTGCAGACATCCTCAGTAAAACTTGATGTTGCCTTCTTAAAATATATTACCTTTCAAAGTATTTTTTTTATATTAGATATTTGTATATGTTATATTGTGTTGTCAATGATCTGTGAATACTGTTTACACACAAGACATAAGCATACAGCTAATGCACAGATGAAGTACAGTACATGTATGTTAGCTGTTAGATGTCAAAGATCTGTGTTTCTGTTTAATTTACTCACTTTTATCACATTGAATATCAAGTCTGGTGACAGGGTGAGATGGATTAACCTTTTCTATGAGGTGCTGATATGGCCACTTTGTCAGAACACCAACTGCTTACAAGTGCATCCTTCGTTTTGAAGTGAAAGGCAGGTGAGTGAGTGAGTGAGTAAGTGAGTGAGTAACTTATATAGCGCTAACAAATGCAAAATGAATCGCCTCGAGGCGCTTTTGTCCAAGGTCCTTCAGAAGAGATGAGTCTTAAGTTTTTTCCTGAAGGCCCGATGGTTTTCTTCCATGCGGATGTTCGTTGGTAGAGCGTTCCATAGCCATGGTCCTTGGACTGCGAATCTTTGTTCTCCTTTAGATTTGTAGCGGGACTTGGGGATGTGGAGGAGATTTTGATTGGTTGATCGTGGGCCCGATTGGGGGTGTAGTGTTTTATTCTCTTGCATAAATATTGAGGCCTGTTTCTTTGTGTGCATTTGTGGGTGAGGCAGAGGGTCTTGAATGTAATCCGATCCTTTACAGATAGCCAATGTAGAGTCCTCAAGGCCGTAGTGAGTGATCCCCATGTATTTTTACCTGTTTTCAGTCTTGCTGCTGTGTTCTGGATGACGTGTAAACGAGAAATCTGGTATTTGGTTAGTCCTAGGTAGAGGGAGTTTGCGTAGTCAAGATGGGAATTGATGAGTGTTCTAACTACTACTGCTATGTCCTGTTCCGGGGTGAATGGGATGAGTTTACGCAGCAAGCGAAGAAGGTGGTGCGATCCGCTGACTACTGATCCTATTTGGGCGTCCATAGTCATGTCTGAGTCAAATATGACCAACTGCACTATTTATCTGGTTTATTGCAGGAGCACAGAGGTTTTAGCTTGATCCCTGGACATACTCTGGGCCCTAGGATCCTGAATACATTGTCTTGTGGATGATCCAGCTCTGATGCTGACTCACTGGCAATGAGCATGCTGAGCAAGTATACAGTGCTTAGCATAAGTTTTGAAAAGTAAGATTTTGTGCTCCAGCCAATATAATATACAAAAGACAATAATCAATCAGTGTGCTAAATTGTTCAACAACACCACTGTGTCATGTGCCAAAAAACGTAATCACAAAAAAACAGTCCTTTAGAAGAAGTATCTCCAAGCATGTAGTGATTCCCTGCCTGGGTTTATATAGTCATGAATGATTTACCCACATGATACGCGATTATTCTACCACCTTCCGAAATTTACACTCACCAAATAGTGGTATATAATAGGCCTGTTCGGTACATAGTGCTTTCATCCCCTGTATGGGTTATTCCTATGGTGCCCAACGGATGCAGGAATATTCCTCCATATGACGTGACCAAAACCCCCTTTCATATACTTATGCAAAATAAAAGGGCATCATAATAAATGGATGTTGCGCAATGATGGCCATTTCCCACGCATGGAATCACTTCAAGCTTTGAGAGACTTCTTCTAAAGGACTGTTTTTTTATGATTAGGTTTTTCGGCACATGTCACAGTGGTGTTGGACAGTTTAGCACACTGATTATTGATTATTGTCTTTTGTATATTATATTGACTGCAGCACAAAAACGTATTTCGCTAACTGCAGTGAACTTGCATGGCGATTTTCTCATCAGAAGACGCTCCTGTTCAGGTGTTAACTTCCATGAATAGCCTGGAGGTCTCTGTGAGATGTTTGCAGTTCCATCTGCAATGGGCAGCAAGGGATTTGGGTGGAAGATGGCGTGCTGAGGAGGCTGTTGGTGGCCTAGGAGGGACCCCCCTAGGTCTAGGGGGAGCGCTGCTGCTAGGCTGGGGCTAAGGCTGGCTTGGAAGAATTCTTTCCTCCCTTGGCTTGAGAAGGAATCTTGCCAAAGAGCAGCAGGGAGCAAGGAGGACAGAGTGAGTACATTAGCATACCCAGGGGTACAAAACGGGAGAGACTGGCAGGTGTAGCAAGCTTTCAAAGGACTGATATTTCACCAAAGCCCCCCACCAGGGCTCCAAATATTTTTTTACTGATAAAAAATAATAAAATATGGTAAAAAAATAATAAGAAATAATAATAAAAATGTATAAGAATAATAAAAATAATAAAAAAAAACAATAATAAAAAAAAAACTGCTGACACCAGTAGCCGAAACCACCAGGGTCACAAAGGTCGCACTTGAGACTGGGCTCTGGGACTCCGCCACTGCTTTGAGGGAAGAGCCCCAGCTGGGGGTCAGGGGTGCCACTGTCACAATGGTCAGCTTTTATTCATATGGGTTTTCTTTTGCAAAAGAAAAACAAAAACTGTTGCTGTAACTACTCAATGGATAATGTGTGGAATACTTCTCCTCTAAAGTCCAATACTCCATTTAAAACTTTGTGTCCATCTAATGCCTGGTACACACGATCAGAAAATCGTACAAAAAATACTGCTTTCTAAGCGATCGTACGATAATCAGATCAGTTCATCCGATATTATTTGATTAGACATGCACGGAAAAAAAATTCATATGATGCCAGATCGCAAGATTTTCATTTAATCAGTAAAAATGTGTAAAATGCGTTACAACACATGACATCACTTTCAAATTTTTATTCTGTCGAATGAGAATTTTCGTGACTTTAGTAAACTCATCAGATTCCATCTGAGATTTGCATGCAATTATTTCATACTGGAACAAACCGCATTGTCAGCTCAGTTAAAGGAGATGGAAAAATAATGGATTTACTGCAGGATGAACAGGCAATAATACCATGTTACGGGGGAACCGGGAAAACACAAAAGTGCTGTGTTATTTTTACTGACATATTGCATTATCTAAAATGTTTTATTACATTTACATTTAACCACTTAAGGACCGCCGCACGACTTTATACGTCGACAGATTGGCACGGCTGGGCACATGGACATATATATATACGTCCTTTTTAAGAGCCCAGCCGTGGGTCGCTAGCACGCCGCCAGCGGCGTGCTCGTGACCCCGTCTGAAGCTCTGTGACCGTGCCCGCGGGACCCGCGGACCCGATCGCCGCGTGTGTCCCGCGATCGGGTCACAGGAGCTGAAGAACGGGGAGAGGTGAGTGTAAACAAACCTTCCCCGTTCCTCTCTGTGGCAATGTCAGTGATCGTCTGTTCCCTGATATAGGGAACGACGATCAGTGACCTCCCACGTCCAGTCCCACCCCCCTACAGTAAGAAACACACATGAGGTCACACTTAAACCCTACAGCGCCCTCTAGTGGTTAACACCTTCACTGCCATTGTAATTTTCACAGAAATCAGTGCATTTTTATAGCACTTTTCGCTGTGAAAATGACAATGGTCTCAAAATTGTGTCAAAAGTGTCCGATGTGTCCGCCATAATGTTGCAGTCATGAAAAAAAAATCGCTGATCGCTGCCATTAGTAGTAAAAAAAAATATTAATAAAAATGCCATAAAATTATCCCCTATTTTGTAAACGCTATAAATTTTGCGCAAACCAATCGCTTATTGCGATTTTTTTTACCAAAAATAGGTAGAAGAATACGCATTGGCCTAAACTGAGTAAAACATATGTTTTTGTATATCTTTTTTGGGGATATAGCAAAAAGTAAAAAATATTGCATTTTTTTCAAGATTTTAGCTCTATTTTTGCTTATAGCGCAAAAAATAAAAAACGCAGAGGTGATCAAATACCACCAAAAGAAAGCTCTATTTGTGGGGAAAAAGGGACGCCACGTCGCACGACCGCGCAATTGTCAGTTAAAGCGACGCAGTGCCGAATCGCAAAAAGGGGCAAGGTCCTTAAAGCGGGGGTTCACCCTATCGACGAAAAAAAATGTTTTTTTTCTTTTACCATAAAATCAGGCATTGTAGCGCGAGCTACAGTATGCCTGTCCCGAATTTTTTACCCCCGTACTCACCTTGTACGCGTAGATCGAAGATACCGGGGAATGGGCGTGCCTATGGAGACGGAGGATGATTGACGGCCGGCTCTGGCGCGTCACGCTTCTCCGGAAATAGCCGAAATAGGCTTGGTCTTCACGACGCGTGCGCATAGCCTGTGCGCAGGCGCCGTGAAGAGCCGAGACCTACTCCGGCTGTCTTCGGGGAGCGTGACGTGCCAGAGCCGGCCGTCAATCACCCTCCCTCTTGCTAGGAACGCCCATTCCCCGCGGCAGACGGAATCGTCAATGCACGATATAACCGTGAGTACCGGGATAAAAAAATTAAGACCGGCATAGTGTAGCTCCCGCTACTATGCCGGATTTTATGCTGCAATGTTCTTAAGGAGGGTGAACTACCGCTTTAACCTGCCTAATGGTCTTAACCGGTTAAATGGCAACCCTTCTGACAAAAGGGGCTAGACATCAGTTAAAAATGGGTACTTTAGTCAGAAAATTAAGTCTTGCTAGATGACTTCAGGCTGGCCCCTTTTGCAGGAGTAGCTATGTAACACATTAACCACTTAAGCCCCAGACCATTTGGCTGGCCAAAGACAAGAGCACTTTTTGCGATTCGGCACTGCGTCACTTTAACTGACAATTGCGCGGTCGTGCGACGTGGCTCCAAAACAACATTTCTATCCTTTTTTCCCCACAAATAGAGCTTTCTTTTGGTGGTATTTTATCACCTCTGCATTTTTTTTTCGCTATAAACAAAAGTAGAGTGAAAATTTTGAAAAAAAAAAGCAATATTTTTTACTTTTTGCTATAATAAATATCCCCAACAAATATATGAAAAACACGTTTTTTCCTCAGTTTAGGCCGATATGTATTCTTCTACGTATTTTTGGTAAAAAAAATCGCAATAAGCGTTTATTGACTGGTTTGCACAAAAGTTATAGCGTCCACAAAAAAGGGGATAGTTTTATGGCATTTTTATTAATTATTTTTTTACTAGTAATGGCAGTGATCAGCGATTTTTATCGTGACTGCGACATTATGGCGGACACATCGGACACTTTTGATGCCACTTTGGGACCATTGTCATTGATACAACAATCAGTGCTATAAAAAAAATGCACCTGATTGCTACAAAAATTACACTGGCAGAAAAGGGGTTAACCAGTAGGGGGCGCTGAAGAGGTTAAGTGTGTCCTAGGGATGTGTTCTAACTGTGGGGGATGGGCTACGTTTGACATGACATTAATCGCTGCTCCCGATCACAGGGAGCTGTGATCAGTGTCCTGTCACTAGGAAGAATGGGGAAATGCTTGTTTACATCAGCATTTCCCCGTTCTTTCTCTCCGTGAGACGATCGCGGGTTTTCCCGAGGACATCAAGTCTGCGGAACCCGCAGTCAGACTCACGGAGCGCGCGGCGGGTGGGTGCGTGCGTGCGCGACCACCATGCCACATCTTAAAGGGGACATACAGGTACGTCCATCTGCCCAGCCGTGCCATTGTGCCGACAAATATCGTGCGCTGGTTCTTTCAGTTGCTTTCCATTTTTAGGCACAGCCGTTTGTAGAGGCCGATCTGCTGACAGTCTTAAAGCAGAATTTAACCCTGCTATCCTTTACAGCTTCTGTTTGATCTGCAACTTCCATGGTGCTGCACATGTGATCAGTTATGACACCAACCATTTGATGGTTGACAGTTTGGTTGAGGACACAAGTAAATGTGACGGTTAGCAATTCCAGGAATGTAAATTGATGGGTTTAGTTCCGCTTTACAATTTATTGCTGTTCAGGGGCTCTGGGCTTCAGCAAAATTGCGGCCTCCAGCAAGAAGAAACAGGCAATTTACAGCACACACTCATTTAAAGAGGTGGTTCACCCTCCTTAACGTCATTATAACATTACATTCGGCATCGTAGCGCGAGCTACGGTATGCCGGTCTTAAATTTTTAATCCCCGTACTCACTGTGCTATCGATCATTGAAGTTTCCGACTCCCGCGGGGAATGGGCGTGCCTATGGAGAGGGAGGATGATTGACGGCCGGCTCTGGCACGTCACGCTCCCCGAAGACAGCCGGAGTAGGTCTCGGCTCTTCACGGCGCCTGCGCACAGGCTATGCGCAGGCGCCGTGAAGAGCCAAGCCTATTTCGGCTATTTCCGGAGGAGCGTGACGTGCCAGGGCCGGCCGTCAATCACCTTCTCTCACCATAGGAACGCCCATTCCCCGGAATCTTCAATGATCCATAGCACAGTGAGTACGGGGATAAAAAATGTAAGACCGGCATACTGTAGCTCGCGCTACGATGCCGAATGTAATGGTATAATAAAAAAAAAAATGTTTTTTTTTTTTAATAGGGTGAACCCCCGCTTTAAGTTGATTGGCCAGAGTAGCCCTTTATTATTTTAATACAATCAATAAAATAAATACAACATTGAGAAAAGCACATTCAATGCATACAATTTGGAAAAAAAAATACCAGGTCCAAGGTCTTTGATGGCACATATAATCTCAACAAACCTGCTGTATCTGCCACCCAGTGAAGGAGGCCCCAGCCACTACTACACTGCCTCAGGGACAGCTAACCACCTACATACCCCCAAATCCAACCTAATAAACAATCCAATGTTACCAACTTAACCTACTTATGGGAAGAGACACCCCTACCTGAGATGGGTCCAACCCATAATTCTCAAAAATTTTAAACCAGCACTGCCTTCAAAGACCCAGAGACCCCTGTCTGCTGCTTTAATAAATGAGCTACAGTAACGTGTATTATAATATAGCTTACCAATTTTTGGATGTGATGGCTGCTTTTGTTTTTCTTTTTACACTTTCTTTTTTTCTTTACTTCTTTCTGGCCGGTAAGCCTGTTGTTTTTCAACAGAACGAGCTCGCCTGCAGATGTAGAAGTTATGCCATGTACACACGAGCGGTTTATCCGATGAGAACAGTCCGATGGACTTTTTTCATCGGACGAAGCGATCGTCTTTTTTCCATCGGTGTAAAAAAATAGAACATGTTTTATATTTTTCCTATGGATAAAAAAAACAATAGTAAATTCCGATCGTATGCATGCTCAGAATCAAGCTCGGAAGCATTGAACTTCATTTGAACCTCATTTTTTTCGGCTCCTCGTAGTGTTTTACGTCACCGTGTTTTGGCACGATTGGAGTTTAGTCTGATAGTGTGTATGCAAGACTGATGAAAGTCAGCTTCATCGGATATCCGACAAAAAAATCCATCAGATTTTATTCCATCAGAAATCCGATCGTGTGTACGAGGCTTTAGAGTGTTGAAACAAACCTTTTACCATTGACAAGAGGGGCTTACAATGGTCAGCTTTATTTTTGTTCATGTAAAACCTTTATCCCAAAATAAAAAATCCTGTTGCTGTAACCTGCTTGATTAACTGCAGCGTGTGCTGGAGTGTGGCTTCAATTTGTTAATGTATCTAAATCTGCTAGTACATCTTACCCTTCCCTCCCTCCAGACTGACAATGCTGCTGTCCAAAGGTATCCTCTGTTCTCCTTTATCCAGAGTGGGGGCACTCTAATACAGGAAGTGTGCCAATGGCCAGATCAGCAGGTGAAAACAGATGGAAAAAGCCTAAACAAAAATTGAATATGTTGCAGCTTACCAATCATTAGAAGTGGTGGCTGCAATAGATTTTTTTTGTTTCTAGGTTTATAACCCCTTGAATGACCAACACACTTACCATCAATGTCAGGATACACTAGTCAGCGCTGCAGGATATAACCAGCGGCGCTGACTGGGTGGGGGAAATCCGACAAGCTGGTTGTACAGAGGTCAATTAGTAGATCGATCTCTGTACAACCAGCCGCTGTACTCAAGTAAGGGGCCCTAGTGTCCCAATAGGCCTGCTCCACCTACAGCAATTTTTTTTTTTTTGGCAGCAGCCAGGGCCGTCTTTAGCGCAGGGCAAACGGGGTACCTGCCCTGGGCCCAATCTTTGTAGGGGGCCCGCACTACCCGTGAATTGGGGCCCTGATGATGGTTTTGTAGAGTGCACAGAGGACACTGGAGGCTGTATTCCCAATCTAATCTCGTGCAGTATGTCCGCAGTCTGGTAATCTCATGCAGTATGTCCGCAGTCTGGTAATCTCATTCAGTATTCCGCAGTCTGGTAATCTTGTGCAGTATGTCCGCAGTCTGGTAATCTCCTGCAGTATGTCCGCAGTCTCTGGTAATCTTGTGCAGTATGTCCGCAGTCTGGTAATCTCCTGCAGTATGTCCGCAGTCTGGTAATCTCCTGCAGTATGTCCGCAGTCTGGTAATCTTGTGCAGTATGTCCGCAGTCTGGTAATCTCCTGCAGTATGTCCGCAGTCTCTGGTAATCTTGTGCAGTATGTCCGCAGTCTGGTAATCTCGTGCAATATGTCCACAGTCTGGTAATCTCCTGCAGTATGTCCACAGTTTTTGGTAATCTTGTGCAGTATGTCCGCAGTCTGGTAATCTCGTGCAGTATGTCCGCAGTCTGGTAATCTTGTGCAGTATGTCAACAGTCTCTGGTAATCTCATGCAGTATGTCTGCACTCTCTGACCCTCTCCTGTAGTATGTGTATTAATGTGCCGCTTTACTTGCTCAATTATTTGGGATTTCTCCACTGCTCAGTGAGTGGTAATGATGTGCATTAACCTATAGCAACCAATCAGTGAGGGCTAATAATGTGCAGTAACCTCTAGCAACCAATCGGCAAGCAGAAATGATGAGTTGTAACCTCTAGCAACCAGCCAGTGAGCGGTAAGGATAGGCTGTAACCTCACAAACAATTGCAATAGCTGAGTGATCTGCTGCAGTAAACTGATTTTGAGTGTATCAGAATGGAGGGGGAAAGAAAATGTTTGCCCAGGGCCCAATCAAAAATAAAGACGGACCTGGCAGCAGCACAAGAAATTAATCTATCACCTGCTGCGCCACCGCTAGGGCGAGGGATTGTTAGCAGTAAAGCGCTGCTAATTCTAGTGGCGCTTTACCACTGTTCTAGTGGCTCTTTTCGGGCGCTTTTAGCCCCCCCTAGCGGCTGAGGAAAGGGTTAAAGTGCCCCTGCCGAAGCGCTTTGCAGGTGCATCGGCAGCGGTGCCAATTGATTTCAGCGGTGTATACAACGATCCTGCATTGCCCGAAAGATGCTGGATTTTTCTAACGTCCTTCTAGTGTACCGCCCCAGTGTGAAAGGGGTCTTAAACTCTGGACTGTGGGTAATGTTGGTGGTCAGGCTGGGGGCAGGCCTAAAGCTGTGTAAGGGGCCCCAAAACTTCTGATGGCTGCCCTGATGGCTGGCTTTAGAATTGTGTTTATGAGAATGGGAAAAGTATGTTCACTGTTTTAGAACATGCTTACTGTTTTGTTCTGGTAAATATGCCTGCCATTACAGAAAGTTTCAAGCATACACGTTAAGCTGCAGAATAGATCTAAATGAGCACATGACTTTTGCAGAGGCATTTCAAGGTAAATAAGGATGAATGCAAGGTGAAAAGGCCTGGAGTTTCTAAAGAAAATCTGTGTAATAGTAACTACACAGTGGAAATCAGTTTTTCCTGAGGTTAGAGTTTTATTTATTTTTTCTTATTTTTCAAAGTTCCATTTCAAGGGGTTTGTATTTAGATCTTTTCAGCCGAACCCAGTGACAATCAAATAAAATATTCTTGGAATGGATTTCATTTTATTTCAGTTTCTTTCACATTTTCAGGATTCAATACAATACATCCCCAAGAGGAAAAATGTAGAAGTAACTATGTTACCATAAGCAAACAGTAAAACAAATGAATAAATATACAGTATATATATACAGTATATATCATATACTGTATATTTAAAATGGGACTACCCAGTGATTGTCCTTTACTGCATTCTTCTTTTAAAGCGACCCTGGCAGGTTCCCAAAATGCAGCTGAAAGTCCCCTACAACAGAGAAGATTGTATACTCGCCTCACCTGCATCCATTGTCTCCTACCTTCTCTTTGTTCCAGCGTTGCAGCCCTCCATTTTTTTTTCATTCAACACTGGTATGTTATGTGGTCTTGGGTGTCTACGTTCTTTGCTGCCTGTTGCAGTCCTGTAGCAACATTGAGAATAGAAAGTAGTGGGGGAACACATGTATACACAACTCCCAGAAGCGTAAAATGCTCTAGATACTTGCATAGGCTCCTACAGGGAGGTTGAAGACATGGGCCACCAAAAAGGTCAATAATATTAGCTCTTCTCTTGAAGGGATAGTCAACTACATGTTTTAATTGTTATGCCGCGTACACACGATCATTTTTCGGGTTGTAAAAAAACAATGTTTTTCAGGCTCTAGAAAAAACAAAGTTTTTTTTTCAACTTCATCATTAAAACTCTAGCAAAGCGCGGTGACGTACAACACGTACGACGGCACTATAAAGGGGAAGTTCCATTCGGATGACGCCACTCTTTGGGCTGCTTTAGCTGATTTTGTGCTAGTAAAAGACGATTCACGCTTTTCTGTCTGTTACAGCGTGATGAATGTGCTTACTCCTTTACGAACGGTAGTTTTACCAGAACAAGCACTCCCATCTCATAACTTGCTTCTGAGCATGCGCGGGTTTTTCACGTCGTTAAAGCCCACACACGATCATTTTTTACAACCCGAAAAAGGACATAGTTTAAAACGTTGTGAAAACCAGGCCATTTTTTGCGATACGGCAATGCGTCACTTTAACTGAAAATTGTGCGGTTGTACAATGCTGTACCCACACAAAATTACCGTTTTTTTTTTACCAAAAATAGAGCTTTCTTTTGGTGGTATTTGATCGCCTCTGCAGTTTTTTTATTTATTTTTTGCGCTATAAACAAAAAAAGACACCATTTTGGAAACAAAAATAAATTGCTATAAATATCCTCCCTAAAAAATGTAAAAAATGTATTTCTTTATCAATTTACGCCGATATATATTCTTCTACATATTTTTGGTAAAAAAAATCGCAATAAGCATATATTGATTGGTTTACGCAAAAGTTATAGCGTTTACAAAGTAGGGAATAGATTTATGGCATTTTTTATGCGATTTTTTACTAGTAATGGCTGCAATTTTTAGCAAGACTGTAACATTGCGGCGAACATACAGTATCAGACACTTTTGACATACTGTTGTATTTTCATATATATCCTAGTCTCTGTAGGCCAGGATGGGAGGTGATGGGAAATCTCTCCAATGTTGACAAAGACAAAAACACATTTTTAAAGTTAAAACTTTTGACAATTTTACATGAAAATGCATATTGCTTGTTGAAATTGCCAGTATATGCTTAGTCATCAGTCATGTAAATAACTATAGACAAACTTCTTAATTTATGGAATATTTATAAGGTGTCAGGGTTATTTTACATATTTTCCTGTCTCAGCTCCCTCCCTCCTCTCTTGTGTCTTTTTTACTCCTGTCTTTTTATCTTCCCTCCTAAGATCCAAATGCTACAGTCCAATTCCCCAGCAGAGGTGGAATTAAATGGAGTTATGGGATGAGTTTCATCTTCATCTTTTTTTTTTTTAATATAACAGTGTAATAAAAAATCAGACAACTGTTTCCAATGTAAGCGGTGGCTTGTCTTGTAAGAGTCAGTTGTTTATTGTAATATCAAGGAAGCTTACACATGCTGTAGGTAAAATATTGTATTATTATTTTATTAAATGAAACCGCCAGCTTGTACCAAGGGAACACGGAGCAGGTTGAGTAAATTACACAGATATCTCTCTCCAACATGCCGCCTGAAATTACACCAGATAACTGATTGTACTGTGCACAAGCCAAAGGTTCCCCTGCTTGTTTCAAGAGCTGAAATTTTTCCTGGGGGAAGAATTGCAAGTGGAAGAAGTGCTAACATCATTGGCTCTTTGGTAACATTATAACCTTGCACCTGAGGGTGACAATGACATTACTAGGGTGATTAATCTGCTTGAGAGAGCAACCTGCACAGTCACGTGATGTAGTCAATACTTTAAAGAGATATCTATTACATTTGTAACAGGTGTTATGGGCTAAGGACGCTGACTTCCATAGGAGAAACACAACAATGTAGAAAGAAACATTATGAGTATGTATATTTTGCTATTGTGAATTTAAATGTATGTTTGCTTTTGTTGAATTGTAAACTAAATATGTATTTTTGCTTTCAGAGTGTACTTTAAAAGACAGGCGGTCCTGAAGAAGCGGCAACTATGTGAAACGTGTCAACCTTATCTTTCCTGTCTCGACCACCAAACCATGGATTATATCTATTCAGTGGAGATTAACTGAGGGTATTACTCTATAAAAGTGGTTCTCAACCTGGGGGTCGGGACCCCCTTGGGGGTCAAATGAGGATTTGCTAGGGGTCCCCAAAACCTGGGCTGTTCCTGAAGCCTGCGGCCGCCCACTCGGCCTCTTCACAGCCGCCCATTCAGTTCACGGCATAGCTGGGGGGCAGGGACTAGAGGTCAGCTGACTGGTGAGGAATGTGAAGTGGGAGGGGCTGGAGGAAGACCCTATCTGCTGATTTCAGCATAGGTGTCACTGCTACGAGAAACCACAAAGTCTGAGACACATTGAGTAACACTACCTGTGATTAGAGTTGCCTTTAAAAGTCCTCACTACAGTTCTCAGATCAACAGATGACCTTGATCAAGAGCACCTAAGTTGGCTGATCCCAACTCCCCGCCAGCACTGCCACTGATCCCATACTCCCTGCCACTGATCCCATACTCCTCGCCAGCACTGCCACTGATCCCATACTCCCCGCCAGGGAGTAAGAGAAGGAATAAAAATAGAGAATACATGGAAGGGAGAGGAAAAGATGGGGAGGAAGAAAAAGGGAGAGAAAGGGAGAGAAATAATAAATGAAAGAACAAGAAAGACATCTAGAGAGGAATGGGGATAACAAACAAGAAATTAGGATAGAGAGAGATAAAGGGGAAAGAAAGGAGAACAAAGAGAAAGAGTGGTACATCCTTAAATGTACTATAAAAGGTTTTAATACTGTACAAGTGGAAGGGACTCAGGGAGCGCTAAATGTCCGTGGGTTAGGGGGCGCAAATTACTTGTCTTACCTTGGGTGCCAAAAACCCACAATAGGAAAATAATTTTACTGTTGGGGTCCCCACAACTTGGGAAATGTTATCAAGGGGTCACGGCACTAGACAGGTTGAGAACCACTGCTCTATAAACATACACGAGAAATAATATGTTTTTATCAAAATGTTTTATGGGATAAAATAAAGATTTGTAAATTTTTAACATAATCAGTGTAGGTTGTGTTTATTGGAAGGGTATTTAAAATCATACCATACACAGGTGTACTACCTAATAAGTTTAAATAGAGCTGAGGAACTGAATTTGGAATAGCCACACTTTAGTTTAAGGCAGGGTTCCTATGTAATACTGACGGATAGAAAAAGTAGTAGAGGCACTCACAGGTTTTGAGCAGGAGTATGTGTCCAAAAAAGTGGAGTTTATTCTGTTGCATACAGAATATTCTGTTTATCTACTGATGTTACTTTGTGGCAGTGCGGATACTAACTGGACAGTGTTCAGTAATTTCCAAAGGATTTTAGATAATAACGGAATATGTTTTGCATTATTAGTAAATTACCTTTTTTTTCTGTTAAACATACTCTGAAAAATAAAATAATTTCATCTGTCTTAAAGAATCTTCAGCAATGGAAAATCCTAGGTAGTTCTTGGCAGTAGGAATGAGCCTGTGGTTCGAGTCGAACGTTGGTTTGACTCGAGCATCCGGTGTAAGTATGTTCTAAAACACACCAAACATATGGGGCGTTCGTGGGAAATTCGAAGCACCGCGGAACGCCCCATATTGCATTTCTAGATCGCAATGCATTGCTGTATGATGATTGGCCATATACAGTCAGTCTAGTGTATGTGTGTATATATATATATATATATATATATATATATATATATATATATATATATATATATATATATATATAGTGGCCCGGATTCAGAAAGGAGATACGACGGCGTATCTCCGGATCCGCCGTCGTATCTCTGAGTGTGCGGGGTCGTAATTATGCGACTGATTCATAGAACCAGTTACGCATAGATTTCCCTAAGATCCGACCGGCGTAAGTGTCTTACACCATCGTATCTTAGGCTGCATATTTACGCTGGCCGCTAGGTGGCGCTTCCGTATATTTATGCAATGAATATGCTAATTAGGTAGATACGCCAATTCAGAAACGTACGTCCGCCCGGCGCATTTTTTTACGTCGTTTACGTTAGGCTTTTTTCGGCGTAAAGTTACCCCTGCTATATGAGGCGTAGCCAATGTTAGGTATGGACGTCGTTCCCGCGTCGAGTTTTGGAAATTTTACGTTGTTTGCTTAAGTCTTCGCGAATAGGGCTGTACGTAAGTTACGTTCACGTCTAAAGCAATGACGACTTGCGGCGTAATTTCGAGCATGCGCACTGGGATTTTTTCACAAACAGTGCATGCGCCGTTCGTAGAATACGTCAAATACGTGGGGTCACAGTGAATTTGAATAAAACACGCCCACATCATCCAGATTTGAATTAGGCGGGCTTACGCCGACACACATACGTTACGCCGCCGTAACTAAGGGCGCAAGTTCTTTATGAATACGGAACTTGCGCCCTAATTTACGGCGGCATACCGTATCTGAGATACGTTATGCCACCCGGAAAGATACACCAATGTATCTGAATCCGGGCCCAGTATATATAAATACTATTGGGGTAATTTGCATCCATTTGCATCCATGGGGACACTCGAGTGATAAAGCATGGAGAGGACGAGGTAGAACAGCTACTAGTTCCCAAACCCTTCCGCAGGGTGGTGCTAGACCTGGCCCGTGGTTATGTAATGGGGGGGGGGCAAAAAAACAGGGAGAGAATCGTCCAAAGATTTTTCTGGCCCAGGTTGCATGCAGATGTCAAAGAGTACTGCGAATCGTGCCCAGAGTGCCAAATATCGGCACCGTCGCTCCATTTTCGCAGTCCCCTTGTCCCTCTACCATAATCGAGGTCCCCTTTGAGCGGATTGCATGAACCTGGTGGAGCCGCTTGTGAAATCTGTCCAGGGTCACCAGCAAATTCTGGTGATCCTGGACTATGCAACACGCTATCCTGAGGCCATACCCCTGCGCAATACCTCCGCTAAGGGTATCGCCAGGGAATTGGTCCAGGTGTTTAGTCGAGTGGGGATCCCAAAAGAGTTCTAAACCGACCAGGCACCCCATTTATGTCCAGGGTTACCAAGGAACTGTGTAAACTATACAAAATCCCTGTACCTCTGTCTACCACCCCCAAACGGATGGTCTCAACGAAAGATTTAATAAAACTTTGAAAAGTATGTTGAAAAAGCTAGTCGACAAAGATGGGAGAAACTGGGATTTTTTGCTACCATATCTCATGTTTGCCATACGAGAGGCTATTTACCCTTTGAACTCTTGTATGGTAGACATCCCAGGGGGCTGTTAGATGTTGCCAAAGAAACGTGGGAAGGAGAGGCCACCCCATATAGAAGCATCATAGAGCATGTCTCTTTGATGTAGGATCGCAGCTGTCCTTCCCCTGGTACGAGAACATATGAAGCGAGCCCAGGAGGCCCAGAGAAGGGTCTATGACTGGGTTGGTTCTGGTTCCCACAGTGGAAAGTAAGTTCTTAGCCAAGGGGCAGGGTCCCTTTGAGGTTGTCGAAAGGGTGGGGGAGGTAAACTACAAGGTAAAAGCCAGGGAAAAGGAAACCACACCAAATTTACCATGTGAATCTCTTAAAGCCCTGGAAGGACAAAGAGACATTACTGGCCACATCCCCATCTCCAACAGACCGGGTATCGGCGACACCTGACGTCCCCATAACAGATTCCCTGTCCGTGGCACAACAAAGTGACTTTAGGGCGTTTGTGCATAAAATACTTTTTCTACCCCTTACCCAGACTGACCAATGTGATCCAACATGATATAGTGACGGAACCAGGGGTTCACGTAAATGTAAAGCCATATAGAATCCCAGAAGCCGGGCGAGAGGCAGTTGCAAAGGAGATAAAAAATATGTTAGAGTTGGACATGATAGAAGAGTCCACAGTGAGTGGTCAAGTCCCATAGTGCTGGTTCCAAAACCTGATGGCACTATCAGGTTCTGTAACGACTAACGACTTTAAGAAAAAAGTGTATCCAAGTTCAATGCCTACCCGATGCCCCAGATCAACAAACTCGTGGACAGGTTAGGACAGGCTCGTTACATAACGACCCTAGACCTAACGAAAGGCTATTGGCAAACACCGCTAACTGAATCGACGAAGGAGAAGATGGCCTTTTCCACTCCTGAGGGCTCGTTTTAATATAAGCGGATGCCGTTTGGTCGGCACTGAGTCCCTGCATCATTCCAGCGAATGATGGACAAAACCTTGAGAGCACATCACTTGTATTGTAGCTGCATATTTGGATGATGTGGTCATCCACAGCCCAGATTGGGAATCGCACCTGTACAAGCGGTGGTAGATTCCCTTAGGAAAGCAGGGCTCTCGGCCAACCCCAAAAAATGTGCCATAGGCCTGGAGGAGGCCAAGTACCTTGAGTACATTATTGGCTGGGAGTGGTCAAGCCACAGACCAATAAGGTTGCGGCAATTCAAAAATGGCCCCAACCAATCAATAAAAAACAAGTGAGGGCCTTCCTGGGCCTCACGGAGTATTACAGGCGGTTCATACCAATTTTGCCACCATTACCAGACGAAGGGTAGAGTGGAATCATGGTCAATTGAAATCCCGAAGCCGAGGAGGCATTTCAGAATTTAAAACAGGCTCTTTGTATGTTACCCATACTAGTAACCCCAGACTTCAGCAAGGAGTTTGTTGTACAGACGGACGCCTCTGAGGTGGGCCTAGGGGCTGTACTGTCACAGAAAAGAGATGGTGAGGAGCACCTGGTGGTATACCTGAGCCAGAAGCTGAACAAGCATGAAAAAAACTATGCCATCGTAGAAAAGGAGTGTCTCGCCATTAAATGGGCCTTATGCGACCATTTTTTATGATGTGAAAAAATACATTTTTTTAAATGGTCATTAAAAACGATTGTGTGTAGGATCCAGAGCATTTTTCATGATGTGAAAAATGGGCATTGAAGATTAAGAACATGCTCTAATTTTTTGCAACGTTTTTCACATTGTCGTTTTTCACGTTGTGAAAAACGGTTGTGTGTAGGCTTTAACGACGTGTACTTGCAGGCCAATCTTTTAGCAGTACACCACCAATTAATTTTAGCAAGCAAATTTCCCTACCCCATTTGCTGAACCTTAAAAATAAATTTGGTCCCAGCTATCCACATGCTCAGCGTCTAAATGTAGACTCTGCCTCTGTCATGGTTCCTACCGTGCCATGCAAACGGCCAGGCGTGGCCACCCCCCAGACTTCCTTTCTTTTCAAGGCCCCCTTTATCCAGATAGCATTCCTGCGGACCCGCCAAACACACAGGAAGAAGAGGAGGAGGAGGAGGAGGATTGTGTCAGCATGGATGTAGAGGATAACACTAAGCATGAGTCTTCAAGGGATGGTTTTCAGTCCTCAGAAACCCAAGTTGTATGTGGCTGGGAGGAGGCGGTTAATGTGATCCTTAGTGACCCAGAGGACTCAGAATCAAATGCTTATGAAAACTTACGCTGCATGACCTCCCTGATTATGCAAAGCCTGCAAAAGGATTTGTGTTATCAAGGAAAGGGATCATTTCTGTCTGGCAACCCCTTCTTGATCCATGTTACAAGGGTAAAGTTGCAGAACTCATCCTGCCTTCCCAGAGGGAGCAAAGGATGAAACATCTTCAGGAGGCCTTGAAGAAAGGTTTGTGTAATGCATTTCCAGACCCTGGGAGGTTACAATTTCCTGGAGGTGGACAACGTGTTGCGGAGGCTTCGTTCAGTCAGAGGAAGAGCGGCGGAGAAACTGGCCGGCTGACCGATGCCTTTAAACAATTTTTCAGTTCTCAGAGTCAAGGTCTGATCGGTTCAAGCAACCATCGCCAGCATCTGCATTATCTGGTACAAGAAAATCTAGGGGCAAGAGCAGACTGGGAGACCTTTCCAACTGAGCATCCACTGGGTTACTGGGTCTTGGGGGTGGACCACTTGCCAGAACTTGCTCAATATGCAATCGAGCTACTGGTCTATCCTGCATCCAGCATGCTTTCTGAATGCAGGTTTAGTGCTGCTGGAAGGTTTGTAACGCTGTGCCGCGGAAGGGTTTGTGTGCCTGTCCACAGACTCGGTTGATAGGCTCACATTCATAAAAAATAATTCAGTCCTGGATCAAAAGCTATCAAGCACCTGATGTTGATTGAATTTGCTATGGATTTGGGATTCCTCAGAAGGGTGAAGCCCAGAACCCCCGGCCCTGTCCCTCCAAAAATCCCAGCATGCACCTGCATAATCAGTGTGCTGGCTTTTTCTAAAACCTGGTCCCAGGACTGGAGATTTCATCCCACCCAGATCACTACAAAATCTTCAGGCTCCACACCCCAAACCAGATTATACCAACTAAAGGAAAGTTAGAAATCTGTTTTCTCCAAATAAAATAAGCATCCTGAAGACATCAACCTTCCTTTTTGAGAATCCTGGGTGACATAAGAGCATTTTAACACCATAAAATAACACTGTACTGTCACAGCTGGGATCGGCACATTGGCACTGCTGTCATCCCACCCACCATGCAGCAGCTTTTGTGAGTGCACCCTGAGTTTAGAGTTTATACTTGTTTAGCTAGTAAGAATATGAACAATAATCTTGGGAATAATTTGGGGTAGTTGTAAGGCAGATATGAAGGGCTACTACTAAAATGTGAACCTGTTACTTTTCTTAGCATGGGAAAAGTACAGGTTCAATATAAATCTGCTTTCAATAACACAATGTACAGACTTGCATTGGGATAACTATTATGTGAAGATTATAGGGAACTGTGCTTGCATACATTTTAGCTTGCATTACAGATGAACAAGTAATTTCTCCTTGCAAATTGATTCCAAATGGATATCATTCCAGTGGGTGAGACAGCAGAGTGAAAATGAACAGTAATCATTACAATAGACTGGTAAATAGCCCATAAGACGTGATGACTGAGTTTGGATGGATTTACTCTGTGTGTGTCCCAAGCAAGATACAAGCTGCTGTCATGACTGGTTTGTAGTTAACCTGCTTTTTTTCCCTCAGCCACTCTTCTTCTCCTACTTTGCCAGCTGAGCAGTATGTCGTTAATAGAGTAAATTAGTAGAAGCAATACATTTTGAAGCCATTTTACACTTCAAAAAAAAACATATCCATTTTATAACCTAGTGTATATACTCGAGTATAAGCTGAGTTTTTCAGCACATTTTGTTGTGCTGAAAATGCCCCCCTCGGCTTATACTCAAGTCACCTTTTTGCTCCTAATCTCCTGGACTTTGGGGACCCGGTACCGGCCATCCGTATGTCTCCTGGACCCCAAACTTGGCACACTCTTTCTCTACAAGTGTGCAAAGTTTGGTGTCCGGGGGACCTATGGCTGATGAGCACCAATTTTTCAAAGTCGGGCACCCCTTCCATAGACTCCCATGTTAAATGTCAGTCTAGTCATGGACACCGTAAGACATGGGCATAGTGAGGCATGGGCACAGTGAGGCATGGGCACAGTACAATACAAGTAAAAAATGGGCAAGTGAGCAATGCTTCAGGTATCAAACCAGCACCATATGAGAGGAAGGGTTTAAAGTCAGTGTATGGTGTTAGACATTAGCTGACATAAGGGTGAATTGAAAGTCTGTAGATTATTGATGGGATACACTTTCAGGGCTGCCATCAGAGGGGAACAGAAACCCTGTTCCAAATCTATAGGAGGAAAACAAGGGAAGAGGCGCCTCTGGGGGTAATATTTTAAAACAATTTAATGAGGTTTAAAAACTTAGGTAATGGTCACTCACATTTTCGAAGTGACAAATGGGCATATAAGTCAGTATTCCTGAGGTGAGGAGAGGTGTCATCCGGCCGTCACTGTCATCCAGGGTCTGCTGGAGCGCTTGTATGGATCCACTGTCACCGCTGATGGAGGAAGCCAGCTGCGGTGGAGAATCGTCCAGGCTTGGAGCGCAGATGGACTGCAGGCGAGGGATGATGGCGTCACCGGGTATGCGACGCGTTTCTGAGTGACAGGCAGCGAGGGGTGAGGCTGCCGCACTCCTTTATCAAGCATGTAGGACGAGGGACATGGAGCTAGTTTTAAATGAGCCGAATGGGGAGGAGACGGGGCGGGGCAGAGCGGGGACGTAGGGGGGCGGAGCAGAGTGGGGACGGAGTGCTATGGAAGTTGTGAAAGGAAGGGGAGTGGCGAGATGAGACTCGAGGAGGAGATGCAGTGATAGGATGGAGGACAGTGAGGCATGGACAAAGTGAGGCATGCACATGGGCACAGTGAGACATGGACAAAGTGAGGCATGCACATGGACACAGTGAGGCAAAGTGAGGCACAGTGAGGCATGCAGTTGGACACCCTAGGCTTATACTCGAGTCAATAGGTTTTCCCAGTTTTTTGTGGTAAAATTAGGTGCCTCTGCTTATATTCAGGTCGGCTTATACTCGAGTATATACTGTGGGCCAGATCCACGAAGCAGTTACGCTGGTGTATCTATTTATACACCGCGTAACTGCTAGGTTGCTCCGGCTATCTTTGTTTTGTATCCACAAAACAAGATACGCCTGAAGCTGGGCTAGATCCGACTGGCGTATGTCTTAGTACGCCGTCGGATCTAAGGTGCATATTTACGCTGGCCGCTAGGCTTCTGTCGATTTCCGCGTCGAGTATGCAAATTAGCTAGATACGCGAATCCACAAACGTACGTCCGGCCGGCGCATTTTTTTACGTCGTTTCTGTAAGGCTTTTTTCGGCATAACGTTACCCCTGCTATATGAGGCGCAGCCAATGTTAAGAATGGACGTCGGGCCAGCGTAGAATTTTCCGTTGTGTACGTCATTTGCGTAAAACGTTCGCAAATAGGGCTTTGCGTAGAATGACGTTCACGTCGAAAGCATTGGCTTGTTGCGGGTTAATTTGGAGCATACGCACTGGGATACCCCCACGGACCGCACATGCGCCGTTGAGAAAAAACTTAATTTACGTTGGGTCAAGATGTATTAACATAAAAAAAAGCCCCGATCTCATTCATTTGAATTGCGCGCCCTTACGCCGTCACAGGTACACTACGCCGCCGTAACTTACAGCGCACATTTTTTCAGGATACGGAAAATACGCTGTAAGTTACGGCGGCGTAGTGTATCTGAGATACACTACGCCGGACGTAAAGAAGCGCCGGGCTACGTGGATCTGGCCCTGTATGTGTAATAACTGCACCTTCCCTACATTATACAAACATGTAACTGTAAATGAATAGCATTTTGTTTGAGAAATCACTGTGTTTCATAAACAAGTTCTATTTTTTAAATAAAATACTTGTTTTCCCTTTTTTTTCATCTTTATTGATCTCATACAGCCACTTAATTAACGCCCACATACTGTACATGCACTCCAGTGATGGCTGCATAGCATTGGGTAGGTTTCCTAATAGTGACAACAGTGGACCATTCTTGCATTAAGTCTACCAAAAGGGCCACCTCTAGTCCCCAAAAAGCCCAATCAACTAAACTAACTGCACATGTCTTTAGCAACCTTGTCACCTTTAGGACGCCTAATGTCAAGCCTTCTGCTTATCAAGTTCTGACTGTTCTTGAAGTTTAATCAGCATGTCCATCCCTCCTGCCTCCCACACATCTATACGTGACTGCACAGAGGGCTACATTAACAAAAGTTTCTTGCATTCAGTATTTAGATGTCCAGACACATTTTCCCTAAATATTGTATGCAATCTTGAAACTCTCATTTTACAATATTGTTTTGCTCTGTAAATAACACATGAAAAGGCTTTAAAGTCAATTCACAGAAGGAAATAAATAATTAAATGCATGTGGTAATTAAGTAGTGGTCTAGGCATGCAGTATTTAACCATTCGCCCACTGGGAACTTAAATCTTTCCGTGCTCTCACATTTTGAATGACAATTACTCATGTCATGCAACATAGTCATGCAACATAGTAACCATATACAATTGTTGTCCTTTTATAAATAGAGCTTTCTTTTAGTGATATTTGATCACCACTGGGTTTTTTATTTTTTGTATTATAAATGAAAAAAGACCGAAAATGTTGTAAACAAAATGCATTTTTCTTTGTTTCGGTTATAAAATGTATTATTTGGTCTTATTATTTGGTCTTATGGTGCCAATCTATGAAAATTGATCAAACCTGATCACACCAGATGTAATGACGGCCTGTTTCATTTCTTGAGACACTAACAAGCCAGGAAAGTACAAATACCCCCCAAATTATCCCTTTTTGGAAAGTAGACACCCCAAGGTATTTAGTAAGAGGCATGGTGAGTTTTTTTAAGTTGACATTTTTTCCTACAATTCTTTGCACAGTGAAGATTTTTTTTCATTTTGTTTTTCACAGAATTGTCATAAAAGCAAGTTATTTCTCACACACAGCACATGCAAACCACAAATTACACCCTAAAATATGTTCTGCTACCCCTCCTGAGTATTGCGACACCACATATGTGAGATTTTTTCACAGCCTGGCCACATACAGAGGCCCAACATGCAGGGAGCACCTTCAGGCGTTCTAGGGACATAAATTATAAACATAGGGCCAGATCCACAAACGAATTACGCCGGCCTATCTATGGATACGCCGCATAATTTTTAAAATGCCCCGTCGTATCTGTGTTTTGTATCCACAAAACAAGATACGACTGAATCTGGGCTCGATCCGACTGGCGTACGTCTTAGTACGCCGTCGGATCGTAGGTGCATATTTACGCTGGCCACTAAGTGGCATTTCCGTCTAATTCCATGTCGAGTATTTTTTTTAAATTTTTTAATAAAGGACTTTTTCCATGGTGTGTGTGTGTTTTTTTACTATTATTTACACATCATTAGTGAATTGGTAGAGGAACAATGTACCCTATTACCAATTCACATGGGGGGGGCGGGATCTGGGGGTCCCCTTTGTTAAAGGGGTCTTCCAGATTCTAAGCCCCCCTCGCCCACAGACCCCCACAACCACCGGCAAGGGTTGTGGGGATGAGGCCCTTGTCCACATCAACATGGGGACATTCTCCCCATGTTGAGGGCATGTGGCCTTGTACGGTTCAGGAGGGGGGCGCTCTCTCATCCCCTCTTTTTTGCGGCTGGCCAGGTTGCGTGCTTGGATAAGGGGTCTGGTGTGGATTTTTGGGGGAACTCCACGCCATTTTTTTTTTAAATTTGGGGTGGAGTTCCCCTTAAAATCCACACCAGACCTGAAGGGCCTGGTTATTGAATTTGGGGGGGCCTCCACGTTTTTTTTTTTTTTAATGAATGAATTTTCTCTGAATTGCCGGGAGCCGACAATTCATTTTAGCCGCGAGTGATTTTTAAATGACTTTTTTTTCTTCAGAAATGACACTTTGTGCAGAGACAGTTCTAAGCACAGGCTATTTCACAGGCATACTAGACACCCCCCCAGGTACGAAATTTAAAGGAATATTTCACTTTTATTGTTTCACTTTAAGCATTATTAAATTCACTGCTCTCGAAAAAACTTCCGTTTTTTAAAACTTTTTTTGCATTGATACATGTCCCCAAACACTTTTTAGGACAATAACTTGCATATTAGCCTTTAAAATTAGCACTTTAGATTTCTCCCATAGACTTTAACAAGGTGTTCCGCGGCTTTTCGAATTTGCCGCGAACACCCCAAATTGTTCGCTGTTCGCCGGCTTCGAACTCGAAGCTCATCCCTACTTGACACTATCTGAACCAAATAAGTTTATCCTGGTCTCATCAGACCACAGGACATGGTTCCAGTAATCCGTGTCCTTAGTCTGCTTTTAGTTATAAAACTGTTTGCGGGCTTTCTTGTGCATCATCTTTAGAAGAGGCTTCCTTCTGGGACGACAGCCATGCAGACCAATTTTGTATGGTCTGAGCACTGTCAGACTGACCCCCCACACCTTCAATCTCTGCAGCAATGCTGGCAGCACTCATACGTCTATTTCCCAAAGACAACCTCTGGATATGACGCTGAGCACGTGCACTCAACTTCTTTGGTCGACCATGGCAAGGCCTGTTCTGAGTGGAACCTGTCCTGTTAAACCACTGTATGGTTTTGGCCATTGTGCTGCAGCTCAGTTCTGGGTCTTGGCAATCTTCGTATAGCATAGGCCATCTTTATGTATAGCAACAATTCTTTTTTTTCAGATCCTCAGAGAGTTTTTTGCCATGAGATGCCATGTTGAATCCCCAGTGACCAGTATTAGATAGTGAGAGCGATAACATCAAATTTAACACACCTGCTCCCCATTCACACCTGAGACCTTGTAACACTAAGGCTTCATTTCCACAGGCGTTTTTACAGCCACTGTTGTTAGCCTTTTTTACAGCTTAAAAAGGCCCGTCCATGTTTATTTTGTAAAAAAAAAAATTTTTTTTTTTTTTTGTGAGCTGGAGCTCAAAAACGCTGCGGTAGTGTTTTTGAGCGTTTGTGCGCGTTTTTGAGCGTTTTTTAATGTCTGGCGTTTTTACAGCTCTATTGCTGGAGCCACAGAACGCCCTGGTCCCGCGTTTTTTTTACAGCTCAAAAACGCCTATGCCATTTGCAGCTCAAAAACGCCTATGTGGGCATGATGCCATAGAATAACATGGACAGGCGTTTTTAAGCTGTAAAAAACGCTCAGAAAAGTGGCTGTAAAAACGCCAGTGGAAATGAAGCCTAACAAGTCACATGACAGCGGAGAGGGAAAATTGCTAATTGGGCCCAATTTGGACATTTTCACTTAGGGATTTACTCACTTTTGCTGCCAGCGGTTTAGACATTAATGACTGTGTGTTTAGTTATTTTGAGGGAACATCAAATTTACACTGATATACAAGCTGTATACTCACATTGTAGCATAGTGTGATTTCTTCAGCGTTGTCACATGAAACGATATAATGAAATATTTACAAAAATATATATATATATATATATATAACATTTATATTAATGTTTGACCCACTGGTATTGATATATAGGAAGAAAGAAATCTTCCTCTAATCGCACCAGCTTCTCTCCCAGGTTCTTCACCTCTGAGCTGGAGAATCTGGGACAGAGATATTTCCAAGTAACGGCCAGTGAGATCTTCAGATCTCACTTTTATAGACTGGCCATTTTTGATAGAATGGTTGTGTGCTGTGATGAGAAGCTGAGAACATGTTCTCTGCTCCTCATCTCTGTTACATGCAGCTGTAAACTGATACACACTGGAGATCAGCTGTGATCCTGAGGATGATGTATTTTCTCTGTTTCATAAACGGACACCAATTGGTTCAATGAGATAAATACTGCATTTTTCGGAAAAATACTGCGTGCAGTATTTTAGGAGAATTTTTATGTGAATGCCCAAAATCTCCTGGGAACACGCTATGCAGAATTTTACTATATTTCTTAAAGCAGTGAATACTGCTTTGTAAATGGAGTCAAATATACTGCATTTTTTTTAAAATTGGAGAACTATATCCAGTTCAGATTGGGATGCTTACAGCTAAAGAAAAACTGATGTTTTAAGGCAGACTAGTCTACGCATGTGTATGGACAGCTTTAGGTCATGAGTCCAAATAAACAGACATCTGTGTGTAAAATGGTTTTACACATTGATCATTACAATTTCCTAGGATACTATTATAGTCACACAATGTACTTTCAACTTATCTCTTTAGATGTATCTCTCCATATATGTGATATAAACAGGAAATCTGTATTCCAACAAGCTGGTATCATGGATTGTTTTACGTCACAATCCTTCTGGTCTCCAAGTCAATGATTATAGGCTCTAGTTTGTTTCGTACAGAGCCAGAAAATTGCCTGTCTTCAAATGACAGCCCTCTGCTCTCTACTTACATATATGAGTCTGTATATGACTTTCAGTACACCTATAATACTGTATGTGTGCTCCCATTCATTTGTTGGTAATGAAACTATTCTTCTATCAGTATAGAATCTTTAAATAAACATGGTGTCTGCATTGTAGATCACTGCAGGACTAAAATGCTTGCCCATCATTTTAAAGTATTTCTTCAACTCTCAGCTCTTCTGATCAATCTGGGTTTATAAATCTTTTTTCAAGTTTAGGCCTGTAAATGTTCTATATTGGATTTTGATTTATCGGTTGTGTATAAAATTAGAAATGTAAATTTGCACAGTAACAAATATGTTTGAATTGTGTGCGGTTGAGTTTGGAGTAGCTAGTAGTAATTTTTTACATTCAACTGGTCTTGTTCTGTAATTATGAAGATCTTTGGCAGCTACTACTAGCTATACTAAGACCTGGATAAATGAGAACCTTCAAAGATATACAGATTTTGGAGTGTTCACATTGACCACAAATCCCAATGTGCCTAGATTTGTGTGGAAATAAGCAGCAAATGCACATAATATCCACTGAACAGAATATATATTTCAATAAATTATATAGGCTAAGCTAGACAGAATAATAATGCAATGCACAGATGATTATTTATTTTGTTTCCATCTGTCATCAAATTTATGAGAAAGGTGAACAAAGTTGGACTTTTGCATCCAGAGGATTGACAGCTGGAAACAACGACAGTAATTCCTGTGCACATTATTATTACATAGCATGTTTTATTGATTTTATAATAATACCCTGCATGCTAAGAAATATCCATAAAACATGTTGGGTTTTGATCAATCTTGTACGCATCTATATGTTTGGTATAACACCACTTGACTCGCAAACATTACATTTTCCAAGGCTGTTTTCCAATTTGAACCACTGTCAGAAGCATCGATACTTAGGGCCAGATCCACATACATGTAGAACGGCGCAGCGTATCAGAGATACACTACGCCGCCGTACCTTACCTGGCGCATTTTTGAATCCTCAGCGATTTCGCGCCGTAAGTTACGGTGGCGTAGTGTATTTCTGGCGGCGGATTTGAAATTGGGCGGGTTGGGGGCGGGTTTCATTTAAATGAAGCACGTCCCCGCGCCGAATAAACTGCGCATGCATCGTCCCGAAAGTTCCCGCCGTGCATTGCGCTAAATGACGTCGCTAGGACGTAATTTTTTTAACTTAGACGTGAGTTACGTCCATCCCTATTCACGGACGACTTACGCAAAAAAAAATTATAATTTCGACGCGGGAACGACGGCCATACTTAACATGGCAAGTCTATGTATACGCCGGAAAATACTAGCTTTAACTATACGCCGGAAAAAGCCGACTACAGACGACGTTAGAAAATGCGACGGCCGCGCGTACGTTCGTGGATCGTCGTAAATCGCTAATTTGCATACCCAACACGGAAAACGCCACCCAGCGGACGCCGAAGTATTGCATCTTAGATCCGAAGGCGTACGAAGACGTACACCTGTCGGATCTAACCCAGAAGCCGTCGTATCTTGGTTTGAGGATTAAAATTAAAGATACGACACGGGAAATTTGAAAGTACACCGGCGTATCAGTAGATACGCCGGCGTACTTCGTCTGTGGATCTGGCCCTTAGGATGCTATCAGTGTGCACTGCTTAGTGATCACATGCCTCTTGGTCACACCCAATAAGCAGCCCAAAATATGCCCACCCCCATCCACCATGCACAGGAAGTGCCCCCCTTCACATTCTATCTCTTATCTGAGACTGCTGAATCCTTCAACGGTCCCTATGATTGTTTGTATTGCAATTTATCTTTTTACCTGAATATCTCAAAAACATAAATTGTTGGTGGGTCAGTTTTGAAAATCGGCCAAAAAAACAAAACAAATGATTGAACTTTAGTCCACCAAACATTTCAGGTAACAACAGAAAAAAATGTTGTTGTTTATGTGAGTTGTTAAATGAACTTGGGGCAAAGAGGGGATTTTTTAGTTTTCTCTTTCAATGAAATCTGCCCTAGAGAACAAGTAGCCTTTTGCTGCTGATATCTCCCATTTACAATCATGGTTACCTGCTTGTCATGATGATCCAGTTGCCCTATTCTCTTCTAAATTACTATTCAGGTACAAATATGCACTTTAGGATTTTTGGCTTCTTGTTGACCTCATATGCTGCATGTAGGGTTGCCACCTCATCCCTTTAAACTCAAACACACATGAATTACACTGAGGCTAATTTAATCCAGATAAGGCACCAAGTGAGTAATTACCACCTTAATCAGCCACAGAACCTGTGTAATTCATATGTGTTCAGGTTTAAAGGAATGAGGTGGCAACCCTAGCTGCATGCATGCTTTACGTTAGTTATTCAAAGTAATAAAAGTAGAGACAGACAGGTATGTTACATTGTCAGAGCAGCAATTAAAGCGTATGCATTTCTATGAGTACGGGTTTAAAAAATAAGCATTCCCCATTGGCAGTTTTTAGATTGTACATCTTAATATTGTATCATTGTACATATATTCTTCAAGCTTTAGGCAATGAGTTTTGGAAAGTTGTGTAACGTTTGTCAGCCAATTTATTTGAATTGTTCATAAGAAAGCAGTGGACACTATCCAACATAGATTATCTCAGTAAAAACTAAAACAAAAAAAATGTAAAAAATTATTTTCAACCAGCAGGTAGCACTCTGGTCTTATTTTCTCATGGTTTGTCTATCTGGCTAACCTAAACTGCTTTGCTAAAAAAAAGAAAAAAAAATTTGGTTCAAATCGGTGTTCTACCCGTAATTAGATTTTTTATTTTAAAGTCAGCAGCTACAAACACTGTAGCTGCTGACTTTTAATAAGGACATTTACCTGTCCAGTGAGCCTGCGATGTCAGCCCCTCAAAGCCGATCCATTTATCGGATCGGGTGCAGGTGCCGGCATTCCAACTAAGGGAAACCGGCAGTGGAGACTTGCGGCTTCACTGCCGGTTTCCAAATGCGCATGCACAAGTCCCGTGGCACTTTGTGAATGGCCAGCTTGTCTTCTGGGACACACACAGGTCCCAGAAGACAACAGGGGGAGCTTGCTGAAGAGGATGATGTGACATACACTTATACTTCTAAAAAAGGGTACTATTGGGAAAAAAATATCAATATCCAAAAATGAAGGGCGGAGAGGTGGTCTTTTGTTTAAGGACACCTCCCAAAAGTGGGTGGAACTCTGCTTTAAAGAGCTGACTAGATGGAGCTCAAACTATACACACACCCAACTGAACGAATAAAAGCAATGACTGCTTTCTTACTGCTCTGCATAGCACCATTCAGTGTTTCAATTAAATTGACAAACTCAAAGAGTGAACCTCTTGCAACCCTCTATTTAACGCTTGCTTGTGAAAATGATAAATAGATGATACAAAAAACATGTAAAATCTTAAATAATTAAAAAGGTAAAATGAAAGTGACCTAAGCCATTATAGTTTCCCTTTAAAAGATTTCCCCTCCGGAAAGTGTGTCAAACTCATACACTGGCATTTAATTGGGTCTCCTGCAGCTGCAGTAAAGCACATTCCCTCTTCTAAACGACATCTGTGGATAGGTTATGAAGACCTGAGTTAATATACAATGGTAAGACCTAAAAGGAATAACTGACATTCTATGCATGCTTCCCATGTTGTCTGGAGCAATGATTCACACAGACCTTGTTAAGAGATTGATGTCCATGACTCACAATATTTGTTAAAGACTCTACATTTGATCCATTGATGGTGCGACATGTATCACTACAATACAACATAAATGGTACATGCTCATAGAAGTTATTTCTTTCTTTTTACCTAGTTTTATTATTTGAAAATGCACTCTTTTTAGCAAATGCAAACAAAATAAAATTGTTCCAGACAGTCATCAACGTTGTGCCTGATTTTCAAATTTTCTCTTCTGCAACCCTTAAGTGGGATAATTAAAGAGGATCTACTGTATATAGCCTACTAATTATTGCAGCTATGCCACTACGTGCTATTGTGAGGAAACATATTTTGTTAAATATCCTTGAGGAACAGAGTTTAAGTTAACCTGTGCTTTTTCCATCAATCTAGGCCAATCAGCTATCACAAGCACCATCACATGGGGGAAGGAAGGAAGTCCCATGATCCCCATAATCCAGAAGTAGCAGGTTGTTCTGTCTGCTCACAAATAAAGCTTACTCATAATACTGCTACTTAACTAAAGTCAAAAAACAAAAATGACTTACATGTTTTAAGGTTCAGTCTGTTTCTTTAAAATGCTGTCTACATTTAGTTCACATACATACCTTAATTTTTTTTCCAGAGATTCCACCTGCATTAATTTCCATTATGCCTGTGTCTACAATTCATTCTATAAAAATATATATTCGCCAGCACACCAGGGATCATAACGTCCAAAGATTTAATGCATATCTATTATTTCAAAAAGAGCAACGTTTCGAGGCCACGCAGGACCTCTTCGTCAGGCAAAAAGATACAAATACAATAAAGCAAACAAATATATAAGAAGCTGTCACCAATCAAAATCTTTGAAAAATAAAACCCACCCACCCCAAACACCTCCTCCCTCTACCCACCCATCCAATCAGGAGTCTACATCAGGTATGTTATGCAAGCACCTATTAGTGCTCAGTTAATCACAAACAGGCATAAGCAAAGAGTCACATGGGGTACATACCCCCAGCTGTGTTCACGGTCAAAACAGCGATCACATAGCTGCTCAGTTGTACATTGCCAGAAAAAATGTATAAATCCCATACCTGCAAAAGGAGCTATCCATGTACCCCTCCGCTGTGTCATCGATCGTAATCCCGATCGCACAGCTGATACCACGTGTGCTGTCATGTGGTATCCCTCAGCCAATGACAGTCTGCAAAATTGCAGTCAGCGTCGTTGTGCGGCCGCCGTCGCCATAGAGACAATGACGTCGGCGCGTCATACGTCGGCTCAGCCAATCAACTTCGACCAATGTGACAGTGAGGCTTGGAAAGCAAGCCTACGTCACATGTTACAAGGGGCCAACGAGAGCGCAGATTAACAGTTCAGGTCTATGTGACAGCGAGGCTTGAAAAGCAAGCCCCTATCACATGGTAGCAGGGGTCAAGGAGAGCGCAGCCTGACAATTCAGGCTAATGTGACAGCGCGACTTGTAAAACAAGCCGCTGTGATATGGTTCAAGGGGAGGTACTAGAGAGGAAGCGTGCTAAATTCACCCAGGATAAGATAATAAGTGAAGAAAAGAAGAAACTTTTTAAAAAAGATAAAATGACTAATGATAAGCACCAATACAGAACCCAACACCTAAATAGATAGACAAAAAAGAAAAAAGGAGAAAAAGAATAAAGAAAAAAGAAAAAAGAAAAAAAGAAAAAAGGAAAAAAAGATAAAATTAAACAATAATAAACAACTAGAAAAAATGTAAGAAATAAAGAATATAAATGAAAATGAAAATAAATGTAAATTAACATAAATAAATATGAATAGAAAAATAAAATAAAAATAAATATAAATATAAATAAATATAAATAAAAATAAAAATAAATATAAAAATAAAATAAAAATAAATGTAAAAATAAAAATAAATATAAAAATAAAAATAAAAATAAAAATAAATAAATGCAAATAAAAATGAATATAAAAATAGAAAAATACAAATAAAAATAAAGATGAACAAAAATAAAAATAAAACAAAAATAAAACAAAAAACAAAACAAGGCAGAAATCAAAAAACAAAACAAAGTGAATTTTCACTTTGTTTTGTTTTTTGTTTTTTGTTTGTTTTTTGTTTTTTGTTTTTTGATTTCTGCCTTGTTTTGTTTTATTTTTGTTTTATTTTTATTTTTGTTTATCTTTATTTTTATTTGTATTTTTCTATTTTTATATTCATTTTTATTTGCATTTATTTATTTTTATTTTTATTTTTATTTTTATTTTTATATTTATTTATATTTATTTATATTTATATTTATTTTATTTTTATATTCATATTTATTTATGTTAATTTACATGTATTTTCATTTTCATTTATATTCTTTATTTCTTACATTTTTTCTAGTTGTTTATTATTGTTTAATTTTATCTTTTTTTCCTTTTTTCTTTTTTTCTTTTTTCTTTTTTCTTTATTCTTTTTCTCCTTTTTTCTTTTTTGTCTATCTATTTAGGTGTTGGGTTCTGTATTGGTGCTTATCATTAGTCATTTTATCTTTTTTAAAAAGTTTCTTCTTTTCTTCACTTATTATCTTATCCTGGGTGAATTTAGCACGCTTCCTCTCTAGTACCTCCCCTTGAACCATATCACAGCGGCTTGTTTTACAAGTCGCGCTGTCACATTAGCCTGAATTGTCAGGCTGCGCTCTCCTTGACCCCTGCTACCATGTGATAGGGGCTTGCTTTTCAAGCCTCGCTGTCACATAGACCTGAACTGTTAATCTGCGCTCTCGTTGGCCCCTTGTAACATGTGACGTAGGCTTGCTTTCCAAGCCTCACTGTCACATTGGTCGAAGCTGATTGGCTGAGCCGACGTATGACGCGCCGACGTCATTGTCTCTATGGCGACGGCGGCCGCACAACGACGCTGACTGCAATTTTGCAGACTGTCATTGGCTGAGGGATACCACATGACAGCACACGTGGTATCAGCTGTGCGATCGGGATTACGATCGATGACACAGCGGAGGGGTACATGGATAGCTCCTTTTGCAGGTATGGGATTTATACATTTTTTCTGGCAATGTACAACTGAGCAGCTATGTGATCGCTGTTTTGACCGTGAACACAGCTGGGGGTATGTACCCCATGTGACTCTTTGCTTATGCCTGTTTGTGATTAACTGAGCACTAATAGGTGCTTGCATAACATACCTGATGTAGACTCCTGATTGGATGGGTGGGTAGAGGGAGGAGGTGTTTGGGGTGGGTGGGTTTTATTTTTCAAAGATTTTGATTGGTGACAGCTTCTTATATATTTGTTTGCTTTATTGTATTTGTATCTTTTTGCCTGACGAAGAGGTCCTGCGTGGCCTCGAAACGTTGCTCTTTTTGAAATAATAGATATGCATTAAATCTTTGGACGTTATGATCCCTGGTGTGCTGGCGAATATATATTTATATGATTTGCTTTCCGGTTCCCAGCCGGTGATCGTTTCAGCACCCTTTTACTACTTGGCCATTTTGCCGGAAGGTGTGCAATCGGAATATTTTTGAGATTACAATTCATTCTATTCTTCCAATATCTCCCTTTGTAGCCACCATTCAGATGCACCGAGTGCAGAGCGTGTAAGTGATGATGAATGAGTGAAAGTGAAAGAACACATCCCTAGCATCCCTTTAAAAAAAACATGTTCCTTCCTGCTGGTCACTGGGTGGTGTTGACTTTAGCTGTGCTGTGCTGATCATTTTCTTTATTAAATAAAGAAGGTCTGAGAATTTAGAAAAGCAACTAATGAGCAGACTGCAAAGTCTATGCAATCCATTGGCAAGTCACCTTGCCGTAACATGCACATCTAAAGAGTGCAGGGGGATGTGTTCTTTCACTTTTGCAATCAGTAGGAAGTTGGCTGTTATGAAGAGCTAGAAAAACAGCAGATGCAGCTACATTGGTGGACTGAGGATATGAATACATTTTCAAAGTAAGATAATATATTTTAACAATACTAATACAGTGTTTTGAGTTTTTAATGTTCTTTAATAATTCTAATGTAATGTCTGCAATTTTATTACTCCTTTAATTATTTGATGTGCGTGTTACAATTGAACATGATGTTCTGTCTATTATTTCTACTTTATAAACACTACATTAAAATTTGTTCGTACCACATCCCTATATAACGTGCATACTACACAACGTGCTTTAGCTAGATGAATTTTTAGGTGCCAGAAACACAAGCCACACAATTTGTTACACAAAATTCATAGCAATCTTTATGATATTGCATATACACAAACTTTTTTTTACAATTTGTGACCTACAGATAGTTTTTATGTAGAACAGACACCAAACTAGGTTGGCTTTTTGATCCAGGTCCTATTCCTTGTACAGCACATGGCAGCCAGGCACACAGTAGTTTGCAGTTACCCAAGTCAGAACACAGGCTGTGCATGTCTTTTTGCAGTTTATTTGCTGGTTTGAGTGGGGTGTGGGTAAGTCTTGGGATACACCAAAACTAGCAGAAATGCAATACAGGACACTTTTAACTACTCTGAAGAGAACTACAACACAGGGGGTCCCTTGGCAGAGATATAACCTAAGTCAAAAAAAATGTAGTAGATATAGATGTAGGTGGCAAGAACAGTCTCTAGGATCCTTGGGGCTAGTACTGTCTTTGCCCTGGGTACTGTAATTCTTCCTGTAGTACCAGCTAGCCTCTATACTGGATTCATCCTGCCTGAATCCTCTGTAACACTTCAGGCTGCTCTGCACAAGGGTCCCTTAGCTCTAGCCAGAGCTGGGACCCCAAAATGATTTATTCTGTCCTGTTGCTAGCAGCACAGAGGGCCTTAGGCTGGGTCTTCTTTCAAATGAACCAGCACCCTGTTATTCTAGACCACAGACCATTTATACACCTCTGAGCCCTCTACTGGTCACTCTCCCTACCGGGGGTTGGCTTGGGCTGTATAAATATTCAGTCCAGGGTCTGCCGCTCCCTCCCACGATGTTCCAGCACTGGAATTGAGGGGGACGTAGTTGAACCTACACCAGCAGAACCTTGAATAGCCAAAAGCAATTGAGTTCTGTTCCACTGCTACAGGGAAGCCAAAACTAAATTTACCTAAACTATAGCAACCAACGGCGGCTGATCCATAAGGAGCATAAGGACCCTAATGTCCATGCAGGAGCCTAATTGGGCTTGGGTCACAGAACACTGCGCCCTGAACCCACTCTCTTGTGACATTAGCGTAACAATATTCGCTATTGTCTTCTGGTCTCTCCTCCCGGTCAATCAGGACAGGAGGCGGATCTTAAGAACGGATTAGCCAGGAGGAAAAAACAGGGAAGTCACTACCTTGATGGGGTAAGTGCATGCCTAGTGGGGGGATTTGTTTGCCGCACCCCACAAAAAAATGGGGCACCAGCCACCACCAATAGCAACATATAAGACGAAAGGGGTGGGGACAAGGGACAAGGGACAGTGGCTAATGCTGATCCTCTAACATTCCCTCCCCCAAGAAGATTAATGGACTATCTCGGTACTTGGTAAGAATTGACATACATATAAAATAATAATGCGTGATAAAAATTGAAAAAAACAGAACCTCAGGGATACCCCCGGGCAATATCTGTTATTACAAACATATAGACTCGTCTATGCTTCGACTAGTTTTGCGGTATAACCGCTTCCTCAAGAGATTCAATCTATAAAGCAAACAAATACAATTAATATTAAGCAAACATAATAATTCAACAATAGCCATAGTAATACAGTACATGAGAAAGATAATGCAAAGAGAAATAGCTTACCCACAGTTGAGGACTGTGGGCTGTTCCAGCAGAATGATTATTTTAACAAAGTTGCAAATTGTTTACAGAGTTCCCAAAGGCCTGCCGTAACAAAGTGCCAATATACAAAGTGAAAACTCGCTCTTCCAGTTTAAAGGACCTGTAGGTACTGTACAAATCATTTTGCAGGTATGTAAATCTGTACAAATGTCGTTTAACATTTTTCATGTTAAACGACATGGAAAATTCTGTTACCAAAAAAAAAACATTTAGACATGCAGCAGTTCACAAATTATGTAGAGAAGCAACTTTTGCCAAGAATTTGAGTGCCTGGATTAATGTTGCAATGTAAAATGAAATTCACTCTGGGCAGAGCCATTTTTAATACTTATCTGCAGCGTCCAGGCACAGAACAGTGTCAAGAGCTTCCTACACTGTGCCATGTCCTCCTTTGGAGTTCGAAATTTAAAAGACAAGACTATTTCCATTAAAAAAATTATAAGACATATAATTGCTGCAGAAATGATTTTGTAATTTATGGCCTTAGTCATTAATGAGTACTTTTCTTAAGTGATAATTCAAGTGCACTTGACAACCAATCAGAATCCAGCTTTTATAAGGCACACTATAGGCGAGTGGAGTTTTATTTGTTGCTATGGGGCAAATTAGAATTACCACATAGGGCTGGTTTACATTGCAATCCCAACATTCAGTGAGCCGTTCAGCATGTGCATTTTGATGCATTCGTAAACCATTTGTGGCATGTTTCTAGAGCGTGTGTTGTGTGTTTTTTTAGTAATTATGTATGTTTTTTTTTTTTTACTAAGTTGTATTTAGATGCATTTGTAGTGCATTCATGTGCTTTCACGTGCGCGCTGGTTTGTTAACTTGTGAAAAAAAATTAGCGTGCTGTAGTTTTTTTAAGCACACATGCAAAATTTGGATCATTAAAAATACATTCATTTTTCTTGCAACTACATTCACAATGCATTTCAAATACATTCAACTGCATCTGTTATAAATGAGACCTTATGGGTAAAATAGCTTTATAGCTACCAGGGTTAATAACAACTACCTTCCATTTCAATCTAATGCCACCAATATTTTTTTTCTAGAATGCCCAAAAATCTTCATACTTGTATGTATGGTTAATGTAGGAACAACAAGGGCTTTGTACAGTACAGGGAAATCTCTTTTGCTGCATTGGTGATTAGCTCAGTGTGTCTTCGAGAAGTTTCACTCTTTCTTAACCACTTGCCACCACAGTACATTTCCTGCCAGGGGGCAGCACTTTGCAGGCTCATAAATGAATATATACATGAATGAGCCTGCTGCAGTTTAGGAGCGGCCCTCTTGTGACCGCTGTGTCCACCAGGCACAGTGGGTCACTGTTACTGATAACCAGTAATTGTATTATATGTTGTGATTACTATGTTTGGTCATAGTGATCACATGATAACAATGTTAACAACCTGTCATGAATGGCTTTCCATTCATGAAGGGCTTGATTACTGTTTTAATCTGTGATTGGCTCAAATCATTAAAGTTTAGTCTCACCTGACCACTTTAAACACACCTTAAAGGGTCACTAAAGGAACATTTTTTTTGTTGCTGAAATGACTGTTTACAGGGTATAGAGACATAAAAGTTAACTGATTCCTTTTAAAAATGATTAAAAGTAGATACAAATCAATCATATAATGTGCCTCTAGTTTCACTTTCACTTTTAAACTGGCTTCATGTTTCTGTGAAGTATAGAGACACACAGAACAAAAACAAACAAATCCAGGGCAGTGTTTTGTTTTTAAAATTAATCTGATTGGTTCTGGGAAGTTTTAGACACACAGTAATGACAGCTTAGACCACCGTGAGAAAGCTCCCAGTACTGTGGTTATAAGGAGCCAGACAAGCAGGAAGTGTGGAGATCACAGCAGAATTACAGCTGCTTCAAAACAAAAACAAACAATGAGGACATGAAACCAGGACTGCAGTAAGGTAAAGGAAGCTATTTAGATTAAAAAAAAATTCCTTTAGTGACCCTTTAAAGATTCTGAGGCCACATGGAAAAAGGTGTAATGTCAGATGAGACTAAAATTTTATTATTTTGCCTCAACACCAAACTAAAAATACAAGAAAACTGGATGGGGCAAAATAACATCACATTTTTGAGGAAAATCTGCTGCCCTCTGCCAGAAAGTTGTCAATGGGAAAAGGTTTACCTTCCAACATGACAATGTCCCAAAGCACATAGCAAAAATGAGCACACAATGGTTAAAGGTGACTGTCCTTGCATGGCCTAGTCAGAACCTAGAATTAAACCCCCTTGAAAATATGTGGAATGACTTGAAGACTGCAGTCTGCAAACAGTCTCCATCAAATTTAACTGAACTCGAGCAGTTCTGCTAAGAAGAGTGGGCAAATATTGCAAAGTTTAGATGTGCAAAGTTAGTAGAGACATATCCCAACAGACTAAAGGCTGTAAGTAAAGCAAAAAATGGTCCAACAAAATACAGACATAAAGGGGCATTTTCCAACTCTGTGTTATATTTTTTGAAATCGTAATCATCTAACAAATTCCAAATTTTTGGAACGATTCACATGCGGCTCGGTCGAAAAATGATGGATTGATTTAAATTCTGTGTGAGGAACAGCTGGTTGTTAAGGAGCAGCCTGGGAAGCCAACCATTGTGTCCTTAACAACTGATGACTCATCAGCTGTCAGTGAGTTTCCCAACTGCAGAGCTGAAATATAACCAAAAGAATAGCGGTAATAGAAAAGTCAGAAAAAAATTATTGTGAGCCCCCCCCAATCCATACCAGGCCCTTTGGGTCTGGCATGGATTTTAATGGGAACCCAACACCAATTATTTTATTAAAAAATGTAAAATATAAAACAATGTCCCTCGATGTAGATCCATCTTCAATCACGCCGCCCGCAGCACCACTGGACCCGAAAAAAGAAAAAAAAACTCTGGCCTCGTCGAAGGTTCCACGTCAACTGCCTGACATTTTCTAGGTAAGGGGATGAGTCATCTGATGATGTCACTGAAGACCCCACCCCTGTGTGATGTCATTGACTCAGCATGCCCGGACGGTGACATCACAAGGGGGTGGGGGTCGCTCATTGTCGGCAGGGAAAGGATATCTCTTTAACCTTCTCGTGCGGTGGAGTTTAACCCCTTAACGCCCGCCACACGACTATTTACATCCGCACAATGGCACGGACAGGCAGAAGGACGTATATATAAGTCCTTGCCTTCTAGCGGGTGGGGGGTCCGATCGGGACCACCCCCCCCCGCTGCGTGTGGCAGGCCGATTCCCTCGGGGAGCGATCCGGGACGACGGTGCGGCTATTCGTTTATAGCCGCTCCGTCGCGATCGCTCCCCGGAGCTGAAGAACGGGGAGAGCTGTGTGTAAACACGGCTTCCCCGTGCTTCACTGTGGCGGCGCATCGATCGTATCATCCCCTTTATAGGGGAGACACAATCGATGACGTCAGACCTACAGCCACACCCCCCTACTGTTGTAAACACACACTAGGTGAAGCCTAACACGTTCAGCGCCCCCTGTGGTTAACTCCCAAACTGCAACTGTCATTTTCACAATAAAGAATGCAATTTAAATGCATTTTTTGCTGTGAAAATGACAATGGTCCCAAAAATGTGTCAAAATTGTCCGAAGTGTCCGCCATAATGTCGCAGTCACTAAAAAAATCGCTGATCGCCACCATTAGTAGTAAAAAAATTATTTTTTATAAAAATGCAATAAAACTATCCCCTATTTTGTAAACGCTATAAATTTTGCGCAAACCAATCGATAAACGCTTATTGCGATTTTTTTTTACCAAAAATAGGTAGAAGAATACGTATCGGCCTAAACTGAGGAAAAAACAATTTTTTATATATGTTTTTGGGGGATATTTATTACAGCAAAAAGTAAAATATATTGCGTTTTTTTCAAAATTGTCGCTCTATTTTTGTTTATAGCGCAAAAAATAAAAACCGCAGAGGTGATCAAATACCACCAAAAGAAAGCTCTATTTGTGGGGAAAAAAGGACGTCAATTTTGTTTGGGAGCCACGTCGCACGAGCGCGCAATTGTCTGTTAAAGCGACGCAGTGCCGAATTGTAAAAACGCCTTTGGACATTTAGCAGCATATTGGTCCGGGGCTTAAGTGGTTAATAGAACTGAGGAACTTGTGACAGGCGACAGGCACTGTGTAAAATATATAGAAATAGTACTACAGCGCTAATTAAATATTTAAAAAATTATGACATTAAAAAAATTACCAAATAATAAACGCAGCAATAAGTGATGTATGTCAAACGAATAGTGCAAAATTATATATAGTATTATGCGCTGAATATTAACTAAGATAATGTGAAAACCTTAATACAAGTGATTCAAAATCCAAAATGTATATATACAGATCCACACAACAATTAGTCCAATTGCATGGATACACCAGTGCTTCTTCTGTGAACAACACCCAGATCAGTGTAATGATTGAAAGATGTGAGATGTAATCACACTCTGCAGACTTCTGTTTCATATATATGCAGCGCCTCCTCCACACTGATACAGCTCATAGAAATCAAACAAGAGAAAGAAATCTCATAGCGCAAATAGCATGAACAAAACGAATGGGATAAATGATTTCTGACAAGGTCACACTCACGAATCCTCCGAGTTTAAGACAGCATTAAGACAAAAGCACCAATCCTCCGATTAAAGCCGCTCAGCGTGTCTGATGCACTCTCCTCATTCGGATCTGCGATCCGTCCCGCTCGTAACTCCTCCCCCACGCGTTACGTCACTAGACACGTGACTTAGTCATGGGTAACTGCTTGCCCGGTCTCAGCTGATGTTATTTATAGTCAGCGAGAGACTCAGGCAAAAACGGGATTTGCAGTAAGGGAGTATTTCATCTTGCATCATCGCAGGCTGATAAGGATTGGTAACATATTCATGTATACAATTTTAATACAGAAACAATTAGAATTTAAAAAATTAATTAAAAACAATCATTTATATTAGACAACTGGGGATATGTATATAAACATAGCAGCCTCCAGTGGTCACAAGTAGTACAAAACTTTAAATTCCAACAACTCATCAATTTATATTGGACAACTGTGGATATGCATATATGCATAACAGCCTCCAGTGGTCACAAGTGGTACAACACTTAAAAATGGAAAAAGAAGAACTCCAGCAACTTATCAATAACCATATCTGCCGGACATGATAAAAAATTTATAAAAATTGATTATACATAAATACATATAGAATCACCTATTAAAATACATTTTATAAAATACCTATTTAAAAATCCAGAGAGGAATATATTAAAACATTAAAACATTAAACACATAGGTATAAAAATGTGTAAAATCAGTAATCAGAGATGAAACAATTGAGGTCAAATTCAATATTTAACCCATTTGGTGATAATGATCTCATTTCATGTATCCATCTTGATTCAGTCTGACTTAATTGCCGAACCATATGACTCCCCCTCCAATGTGGGTTATACTTGGCAATAGCCCAAAATTTGAGATCTTTGGGGTTATTTTGGTGACACATGGAGAAATGGCGTGACACATTATGGTCAGGGAAGCCCTTTTCGATATTTTGAACATGCTCCCTAAGGCGTTTCCACAAAGGCCTTTTCGTACGGCCAATGTACTGAAGGGAGCATGGACATTGTAAGGCATAGACTACTCCCTCAGTTCTGCACGTTATTAAATCTTTAATCTGATATTCCTTTTGTGTAACGTTAGATACAAAACTGGAGCATTTTTGTCCATTAAAATTAGTCTTTCTACAGGCAAAACATCTCTTACAAGGGAAGAAACCTTTTCCTTGAAAGAAAGTTAGTCTGGTGGATTTAGTAGGGGGATCAGGTACATTCTTTGCCACTAAATCCCTTAAAGTGGGTGCACGTCTATAAATTATTCTTGGCATACTCGGCAATATGCATTGTAGTTGTTTATCCGCCTGTAATATAGACCAGTGCCTTTTAAAGATAGTCTCCAATTGTTTGTGTTGGACGTTATAATTCAAAATAATCGGTACTTGATCATCCACAGCTGTTCTTTTTATCCTATCTTCTATTAGTGTCTCTCTAGGTATTTCTAACACATTTTGGATCTGTGTCTGTATAAAACCAGTGTCATATCCTTTGTTCACAAACTTTTCGCCAATCATATTAGCCTGGTCCAAAAATGTTTGTGGGTCAGTACAGTTCCTACGGATCCTGACTAGTTGCCCCTTCGGGATATTTATTAACCAGGGGTCATGGTGGCAGCTGTCCACCGGTATATAGCTATTCCGCTCAACCGGTTTAAAATAGGTTTTAGTGGTAATCCGTTGAGCTTCAAGTGTGATTTCTAGGTCCAGAAATTGTATAGTTTTTTCATTAATCATGTGGGTGAGTATAATGTTTTTCTGGTTCATATTGAGTTTTTCAAAAAATTGGATCAAAGATCCTTCATCACCTCTCCATATAAGAATACAATCATCAATGAACCTTTTATAGAGAACTAATTGCTCAGGTGGGTCTTCATAGATAGCAGTTTCCTCCCACTCAGCCATAAACACATTGGCAACACTTGGTGCATATTTTGCCCCCATTTTGCCATTCAATTGGCGATAGTATTTCTGTCTGTGCCAAAAATAATTGTGTTGTAGGCCGAATGCCAAACATCTCAACACAAACCTGTTTTGTTTAGACACAAGTGACCCAAATTTATTCAGTGCCCATTTTGATGCCTGAATCGCCTCTATATGCTAAATAACCGTATAGAGCGAGGACACATCGGCAGTGGCTAATAGATAATTCTCTGATCTATCGATCCTCACTGTATCCAAAATCTGAATCAGATGTTTTGTGTCCCTTAGATAGGCCCTTGTTTGTGGAACTAATGGTTGAATAAACTTATCTACATACTGTCCAAGTCTTGAGTTTATAGACTGAATTCCATTTATAATGGGTCTACCTGGAGGTCTGAGTGGGTCCTTATGAATCTTCGGTATTGTATAGATTATAGGCACCCTGCAATTGTCTGGGACCAAATATTTTTGTTCTCTTTTATGAAGTACTCCTTTGTCCCTTCCTCTTTGTATCAAATCAATTAGTTCTTCCTTATATTCACACGTAGGGTTTCCCCTGAGCTTAATATATGTATTTTGATCTTCCAGTTGGCTTTCCAGTTCTTCAAAATAATATTCTTTAGATAATACCACTATAGCTCCTCCTTTGTCCGCAGGTCTGATGATGACTTGTTTGTTATCCTCCAGTTCCTTAATTCCTTTGTGTATACTTTTAGGATCCGGGACTTTTTTAGTTTTTAGTTTCTCTAGGTCTCTCAGTACCATTTTGTTGAAAACTTGAACATGTTCATTATTGTGAACCTGAGGATTGAATAACGACTTATTCCTTAATTGGCTATGCTGAACTCTCCCCAAAAGAGTTTGATCCTGTGCTCCTTTTATGGGTTGATTCATCATATATTTTTTAATATTTAATTTCCTGGTATATTTTTGTATATCCACATAGACATCAAATTTGCTCAGGTTCCGTTTCGGAGCAAACTTGAGTCCTTTATCCAAAGTTAAAAGTTCCGTACGTGTTAGTTCTACCCCGCTAATATTGTAAATTCCTTCCCCTACTGCACCTTTCTTCTTTTGGATCTTGTGTCCACCTCTGCAGCCTCTCTTTCGTTGGCGACAGGCACTCATCAGAGTGTCTGACTATGGATCCATCCCCATACATAAAAGCTGTACTATAGCTGCTATGAATGAAATGTGATCTATGAAAGGAGGAGGGCAAACATTCATTCATCCTCCTGTCCTCCATTCGTAGATAGCTTTTCATTCTGCTTCTATGAATGAAGGAGGCAGACAGCAATGGCAGACATAGTCGAGCACTCTTAATGAGTGTTTATGACAGCTTTCTCAGCTCTATTAACTCCTGCCACACCGGTAGTTTACAGTGGGGGGTGTGAGGGGTGGAGTTTGAGGAGGAAGATTTCATCAAAAGCAGGAGCCAGCATCACAAAGGACACATCACATTGATTGGAAGTAATGTCCCCTCCTGTGCCATTTTTTTTTTAAATTTAAAATAAACTTAAGCCTCATACACATGATCAGATTTTCCGACGGGAATTGTGTGATGACAGCCTGTTGGCCGAAAATCCGACCGTTTGTACACTCCATCAGACAATTTTCCACAGACAAATGCTGGATGGCAGGCTTTAAAATTTTCCGTGGACAACGGTCTGTTGTCAGATTTTCTGATCATGTGTACACAGGTCCATCAGACGAAAGTCCAAAGTACAAAAACGCATGCTCAGAATCAATGCTCACCAAACACGACATTAGCAGAAGGCGCCCAAAGGGTGGCGCTCAAGAGCTGAAATTTCACGTAGTACATCACTACATTTGTGTTTGTTGGCCGACAATTGTGTGCCGTTTGTATGCAAGACAAGTTCATGGCCAACGCCCTTCGGACAAAAGTCTGACCTTTTGTCTGCGTAAAATCCCATTGTGTGTACAAGGCTTAAGGCTTTAGAAAACTTGACCATGTGATTATTGCAGGCTTGGCACTCTCTTTTCTTTCCGTGTGAGAGCATTAGTGGATTTTCTTGTCTCAGTATCTACAGAGCAGAAGGATCTGTGCAAAGACTTTTGGTAAATCATGGATTATACATTGCTGGCTTGTAGGACACTGTGCTTTGTATAACAAAAGTGAAGTTTCACTTTAAGTAGAACTTGCCATAACTACTAATGACAGCATTTATTTAAAAAGTAAAAGTAATCTTTAAATGACTTCAGTCTGCTGAACAGCTTGGTGATCTTAGGTCATATGTGTCAGGCTTTGAAAACAGAATGCTTGTAACTTTGTTCCATATTCCATTAGATTTATATATATTTTCTCTGCAGTCTTTATTAGCAGCCCTAACGTTGCCATAAAGGGGGCCGTGAGTGTCACTGACACTTAATGCTGTAAATGGGATGCGCATCTGTCTCATTTCTTGCCACACATCACATTGACTGATAGCATAATGGTTATGAGGATGCAGTGTCCTATCTAATATACAGCAATAAAGCAGGGAAGGTCTGCACTGTGGATTTCAAACATGATCTTCAGCAGCAATTAATCATCGTTCACAGGCTCCATTTTTCCTGCCTATTGATTCCTTCACACTTACAAGGCTCTAATTATAATTAGTTGGTGCAATGGATGGAAGGGAAAATAACATTAGATATGCTGGCATATTTGAATTTTTTTCTGTAAAATCTAGCAGAATCCCCACCTGTTGTCATGCTTCAAAGGTCACCTTACCTTGCAGTTCAGTTTTGACTTCAATTTAATCTCAGTGGAGGAAAAGTGCTGCCAGCGAGCAGTCATTCATAAATATCTCAGGAGAAGTGTGCTGTGTTTCTGCTAAACCTATTGAAAGATTGATGCTACAGTAATAGCTAAAGTTTACAGTGTAGCTGAAAAATGTTCCTAACATAAGTGAAATTTTATACGATTGTCTTATTTATGGGATATTTGTACTAAGTCAGTCTTTCCCATATCTTGGTCAGTCATTGTGTGCCACCGACATGACCTTTGCAGTATGTGAGCACTACCTGTACTAATAAACATTAATGATTTTCTTTAAAGCTCAACTCTAGGCATCATAAAATGGGTAAAGTGAGGTTATGTAGAAGTAGCTGTGCTCAGGCTGGTGTGCCATTTCTTTTGTGGTAGCTGCTTTCTTGTTAAACCTGCTAAGTCCCTCCGATGCTGCAGTAGTATCCATTAGACTTTTAGTAGCTGCTGCTCATAACAGCGATATTAAACTGGTCCAATTCCTAGCCCCTGATAGTTCTTCTGGTCTATCACAGCATGGAGAGCTCAACACAGTGACTGTTCTTCAGTCGATGTTCTGTGATTGAGAGCAGTTGGGCAGCCATGAAACCACTCTTTATAGAAACTAAACTAAAGGCATTGCTAAACCTATGCCCTGGGTCTTCTTACGTGTGCTTCAGGTCTCCTCTGCAGTCATTTCTGAAATCACCCCAAGATTGTCCCTGCTGCACAAACACTTCAATCCTTACTGGCCTATTGCATTCTTATTTTGTTAAGCAATGATGGTACATTATATTTTTAGCATTGGTCATAACATTAAAAAGTTGCTAAAAATAATGTAAAGGTAGACGGCGATGCTACTCCTTTAGGAGTTGATAATGATAACACCATAAAAATGTAAATAAAGTTAGTGACTACATAAACAATTGGTGAAATAACAATGTACTGTAGATCCTCGTTCATAAATGACAGAAGTCACAAGCCCAATAACATTTAAAATGCATAGTGTAGTAGATTTTTTTATTTAACCCATTTATGCCAAAGGTTGAAATTTATTTTGAATTTGTGCATAAAATGTATATGTTACCTAGAGCAGTAGGATATAAAGAACTCATCACTGCTGTTCCAATATTAGAACAAGAGGCATTAATTGGTTAAAAGAGTGACATAAATAAAAGGCATATGCATTCACATGTAATAGTGCCTTAAAGGCACCAACACAAACGGCTCTAATGCCGCGTACACACGTTCATTTTTCGGCATGGAAAAAACGTTGTTTTTCAAAAACGTCATTTAAAATGATTGTGTGTGGGCTTCACATAATTTTTCAGGTTCTGAAAAACGACAAAAAAAATTCGAACATGCTGCATTTTTTAACGTCGTTTTATTTTTATTTTTTTTTCCTTCCACTTCAGACTTAACCATTCACGGAGAGAAGGGGAGGATTTACCAAGGAACTTTCCAGAACAAGGCTAATGCCCCATACAGACGGTCATTTTTTATGATGAAAAAAAAATGACGTTTGAAGTGATGAAAAAAAACGACATTTTTGAAACTTCATTTTCAAAAACGATGTAGCATACACACCATCATTTTGAAAAATGATGAACAAAGTGACGGCACTCTAAAGGGGAAGTTCTATTCGCCTTGAGGCTGCTTTTAGCTGGTTACTTGTTAGTAAAAGATGATTCGTGCTTTTTTGTCTGTTACAGCGTGATGAATGTGCTTACTCCATTATGAATGGTAGTTTTACCTCCCGTCTCAAAACTTGCTTCTGGGCATGTGCGGGTTTAAAAACGTCGTTTTGCCCACACACTATCATTTTCATTGACACAAAAAATGACATTTTGAAAAACGACACACAAAAAATTCGAGCATGTTCGAATTTTTTTTTTGTCATTTTTCAGAAGACATAAAATGACATTTTGCCCACACACGATCATTTTAATTGACATTTTTAAAAATGTCATTTTATTTCATCACAAAAAATGACCGTCTGTACGCGGCATTAGTTTTTTGTCTAAGCCTGATACAATCCACTAGAGACAAACTTACCAGTGGTTGGCTATTTAACAGAACAGGCAAGACATTTATGACCCTACCCCTGAACCAGGCCTCTTTAGCCTCCCTGAGTAAATGGCAAATTAATGCAAATATAGGAAGACCATAATACTGTATTGAAGGAGAGACCTGACAAAATACAAATACCTGCAAATTGCAGAAGCTTTGTAATACCAATAAAGACATTTACAAGACTTACCTTACTTATGTGCAGCTTTATTAGGGTGTACAATATAAAGTGTGGTGTAAGTGTCTATTAGGGTCACAGGGTGACTGAGAACCCCAATCAGGTCTGCTTAACCTGACTCACTGTACAACCACACCAGACACAGCATTTCATGTTAACACTGTTGATCTGTATTTTATATGTGTGTTTTTTTCTGAAGGAAGGAAGGGACTCTTCCACTTGGGCCATTAATGGTTGTGAGCAATATACTTCAAGAAATATATGAAGATGGATGATTTCATCTTTAAGACTGCTAGAATCTTGTAGGAGTACTTCATAGACCATTGCTAGATAGTTGGAGGTGGGGTTGGGGTTGTTATGTGTTTGTTAAGTGCCTGTATCCCATTGTTATATTGTTTGTATCTGCCTTAGGAGCAACCCATTATGGGATGTATGTCTATGTGGATTAGCTGTGAGAGGGGAGGGGAGGGGGGGAGATGTCTCCAGCATCCCCTTCCAAAGCTCTACCGATGAAGAGTTTGAACACACCTGACCTGTGTGTCTATTGTTACTGAAAGTTTACCCTACCCTGAATGTAAAAAGAGGGGGGTTTGTTGCCTGAGTGTTACTGCTCTGCACATGTGTTTGAATAAACAATATGATGTTTGTTTTCACCCTACATTGAGTTACGGCTACTGACTGGGTGCTCTGAGGGATCTTGGATTGTGCTGGTACTGGACAAAGAAAGCATTTATATGGACAGACTCATCTTGAGTATGGGGGTCCATGACACTGGCAGCGGTGGGATTGTGCTTCCTGGATGTGAACACGTCCAAACAACCACCAGGATCCAAGGTTGGGATAGCAGACTTTGGTCCTCCTAGTGGAGATATGGATCTGGCATCAGAGTTGCAAGGGCTGCTGCAAATTGCCCTTTCAGCAATTCCCAGGACTGTGTCTGTGGATCCGTATCTGGAGATCAGGCAACAGATTCGGGTGCAGATCTGAATTGGAGCCCTCTAGGTCACTGGTAGACACCAGGGCAAGTGTTTTTCAACCCCAGAGCAATGGGCCAGCGACCAATGGGAGTTACAAATGCCCTTCCTGGGAGAGAGGCATGTTTTGAGCTGGACAGGTTGGTCTAGCTGGAGATAGAGCTGGATGATCATTATCAGGCTCTGCAATGGCACGCAAAGCAGGTATATTTACGGGAAACAGAATGCTCTCCAGAGGGATATGACTTTGGCAGCCCTGGATTGCTGTGGTAAAGCCTTACAGATCATGTTGTGTTTGGCGATGAAGGGGAACCTACCCTTGAGGACCTGTGAGAATACAGAGAGGTTATGTTTGGTCTTGCAGGGGTCTCAGAGCTATAACTGGACCTGGAATATTTTCTAAGGAAGGAAGAGCATCTGGAAAGGGCATACCGGGTACTGCTAGAACACGTTCAGCAGCATGCCAGAGTATCAGCAGTGGAAACTCCGGAGATTCTACTCACCAAAGCTGAAGTGCTGACAACAAGGCAGAGCTCTGTTAACCTCTGCCCAGCACCGATAACATCTTCTGGGTTCTATGGACAGGAGATGGTGAACCTCTATCCCCAGACACCAGTCCCAGAGACTGGGTTTTTATTTCAATAGTATTTATTATGTTTTTTTGCATAACAGACAAGGAACAATTATGCATGTAGATGGTAACAGAGTAAAATATAGCATCAGATAGGGAGTCCATGACTCCTAGTAACAGGATAGATCCAGATAACAAAGGGATCAAAGATAACTAACAAAATGAAAGACAAAGTAACAATATGAAAACAAAAGTAAAAGTAGGTAAATGCAGTCAGATACTTCAGGTGACATGTCGGATAAAGTACTATGAAGTTGAGGAGGAATACCATTGGTTCCATGGTTCCCATATACTAGCAATGGAGGGGTATTTACCCACACTATGAGCGAAAAGTTGTTCATACGTGCCGTGTGTATTAATTATTTGTTTGACTTCAGAGAGTGTTGGACTTAATGTGTCCTTCCAATGCCTAACCAATGCAAGCCTAGCCGCCAATAAGATGTGGGATAGTAGGTTTCTCAGGTAAAAAGGGACTAGATCCATCCCCAGGGAAAGTAATGCCATTCCCGGCGATGGGTCCAATCGAACCCGAAATATGCATTTAATAAGATCGTATATACCAACCCAATAATGAATGACTTTGGGACAATCCCACAGCAGATGAAATAGAGTGCCTATTTCCCCGCATTGCCTCCAGCATAAGGGAGACACACCCGAGGCAAACTTAGACAGCCTATAGGGAGTGAGGTACCAGCGCAACATAATTTTTTGGTATAGCTCCCATAGGTTAGCGCATTTTGTAGAAACGTACGTTATCTTAAACGCTGTAAGCCACTGTTTGTCAGTATAGACCCTTTTGAAGTCCTTCTCCCAGGCATGCATAGAGAGTGCTTTTGTGAAAACTTGTTTGTTTTGGAGGAGGGAGTAAAATAGTGAAATCCCTTTAACTGTGGTATTTTTGGATAGGAGGAATTGGGCTATTTGCCAGGGAAGGGATGTAGATAACCTACCCACCCGCTTCATAAGGTGTGTAATTTGAATGTATCTATAATATTCGTCATCGGGTAGAGAGAGCTCCAATTGAAGGGCCCTGAAAGTTTTGATAGCTGGGCCTATATATAGATCTTCCAAATCCGTTCCTCCAGGGGAACACCATCTGGAAAGCGAGATATCTGGTATAAAGAGAGACAGGGCCGAAAGAGGAAATTTTAGTTGAGTAAGTTTATGATCAGTAAAATCGTGCGTGGCAAGCAAACGCCAGGCTGCCACAGAGGCACGTATAGTTGGACCCACCTCCTGAGTTGGACGAGGAAGGGAGTGGCTAGAAATAAGGTAATCATATAGGTTTCTGCCTGTCACCTGCTGTTGCTCAAGAAGAGCCCAGAGCGTGGGGGTATTGGGCTGAAACCATCCTTTCAGTTGTGCCAGAATAGTGGCAGTATAGTAGTCTCTAATAAGCGTGTGACCAATTCCCCCTACGGACCTGTGTTTAATTATTCTACTAAACGCACATCGTGCCCGCTTCCCTCCCCATAAGAAGTTATTGACAATGGATTGAATTGAAGCAAAAAAGGAAGAGGGAACAGGGATAGGCAGGGTTCTAAATAAATATATCAGTTGTGGAAGGATCTGCATTTTAAAAGCGGCCAACCGTCCTGACCAGGACAGTTCAAACTTTGCTAACTTATGAAGTTTAATCGGGAGTGATTGCAATAAAGGGGTATAGTTTGCCTTGACTAGGTCAGATGTTCTTGCGGTGAGGGTAATGCCAAGATATTTTAGTTGATATTTTAAACAAATTATTTACAGTTAGGCTGGTTTTGCGCATTGGTTCCCCCCATATACATACAATGCCAAGATATGAAATTCCCTCAGCCTTCCAAACGTATGGAAACTTTTCGCTCAAGGATTTTTTAGTTTGATCCGAAACACCCAATCCCAAGATAAACGATTTTGTGTCATTGACTTTGTAATAGGACACTGATGCGAATAGCTGCAGAGATTGTTGAACCGAAGCCAGGGAAGATTCTACTTTGGTAAGCATCAATATGATGTCGTCTGCGAATAAACTGATGGTATGGGTCGAGTCCTTGGTTCTAAAACCGCTAATCTCAGGGTTAGATCTAATGTGCGTGGCTAAGGGTTCCATAAGCAAATTGAATATAAGTGGGGAAAGTGGACACCCTTGCCGGGTACCATTGGATATCCTAAACGGGGTAGAGAGCATTCCTGAGGTGTATACCTGGGCCGATGGTTGTGTGTAAAGTGCCATAATGGCCGAGTGGATATTGCCATCGAAACCAAATTTAGTGAGTACCCCGGCCAGATATTCCCAATGGATCCTATCAAACGCCTTCTCCGCGTCCAAGGCTAGGAGCAGAGAAGGCGTTTTGGAAGCATTAGCCAAGTGTATAACATTAACCAAACGCCTTGTCGCGTCCGATGTTTGTCTACCCTTGGTAAACCCCGATTGGTCCATGTGCACTAAAGAGGGGAGTAAATCCACCAATCTGTTTGCTAGAAGTTTGGCATACAGTTTCAAATCGTTGTTTAAGAGTGAGATGGGTCTAAAGTTTTGTGGCTCATCGGGGTTCTTCCCCGGCTTCGGCAGTGCAACTATTAAAGCTCTAAGCATCTCAGGAGGGAAAGAGGAGGAGGAGACAGCCCCGTTATACACGTCCGCTAAGTATGGGGTTAAGACTGACTTGAAAGCTTTATAGTATTCCCCTGTAAATCCATCTGGTCCTGGTGACTTATTGATAGGGAGATGGTCAATAGCTTTGGCTATTTCAGTATATGAAAAAGGGGAATTTAAAAGATCCAACTGAGCAGCTGACACTCGAGGAAGATCCAGCCCACTAAGGAACTGTGAAATCATGTCCCCCGTAGGCTGAACTGTACCCGGATAATCCCGCAAATTGTAGAGGGAACTGTAGTAACAGCTGAATGCGTCTGCAATCGCTTGTGGATGGTGTACCTTTTCTCTTGTGACAGGGTGATATATATAGGGAAGTTTCGTTTTAACCCTTTGCCCCCTGAGACGGTTAGCCAACAGCTTCCCCGCTTTGTTACCACTGACATAGTAAGACATTTTAAGACGTTTAGAGGCTCTTTCAAAATCTTCCATCATAATGATGCGGAGATTATACCTAAGCTGAGACAATTTGTCGGAGAGAATTAAGGATATTTGCTTTTTATTCTGGGCTTCTAGGGTATGAATTTCTGATACAATTTCCTGGATACGCTGTCTCCTCTGCCTCTTGACCCTGGCCCCCAACTGTATAAGAATCCCCCTCATGTAAGCCTTATGTGCATTCCACAGCACCATATGGTCCGACACAGAATCAACATTATTAGAAAAGAAACCATTTAGTGCCTCCAATAGGTGTGCTTTGGAGGGACCTTCCTGTAACAACTTTGTGTTGGACCGCCAAACGAAGCTAGAATTCACGCTTGATGAGTCATCAACCAAAAGCGTCACTGAGGCGTGGTCCGACCAAGCTATTTCATTAATCTTAGAGGCCTTGACCCTGGGCAACAACCATTTATCTGTTAGGAAAAGGTCCAGTCTAGTATACACTTTATGGCGGGATGAAAAAAAGGAGTAGTCCCTTTCCGTGCCATTTAGACATCTCCAGGCGTCGTAAAGATCCTGCTCGTGTAAAAGTGATTGCAAAGAGTGATGGCGTCTATTCGAGTGGGATGTAGAGTCCAGTTAAGGATCTGGGGGGAGATTGAAATCCCCACATAGCAGTAGAAATCCTTTTTGTATTTTCTGGATTATTCGGACAATTCTATGCAGGAAGCGTATTTGATGGACATTGGGTGCGTATATGTTCACTATCGTGTACGTGGTGGAATTAATGTCACAAACAAGCACGTGGTAGCGGCCTTGAGGGTCCGCCAGTTCATCACGTTTCGTGAAAGCAACAGTGTCTCTTATTGCAGTGAGAACCCCCCCTTTTTTTGGCCTGGGCACTTGCTACAAAAATGTGAGGGAACTTAGGATTAGTGCATTTAGGTGACTTCTGAGCATGGAAGTGAGTTTCTTGTGCGCATAGTATGTCCGATTTATGAAGAAGCGCCTCATTCCACAATGAACTGCGCTTAGCCGGGTGGTTAAGCCCTTTCGCATTTATGGTCAGGAAGGTGAGAACCATTGTGGAGGGCGGTTATGTAACAATGAGACTATATGTAGGTACATAAAACTTACTTCAGTGGGCATAGAGTTCCGTGAGAGTACGCCGTGGCGAACCATTTCCATATGCCTGTGAGTCCAGAGGCCAGGTTTCGGACATTGCTCATGGGTAGAGAAGTTGGATGAGTAACCGACTGCAGAATTGAAAGAAGTACAAAAAAAGAAACAAAAAAAATGAAAGAATCTTAAAGAAAACCACAATACGGTGGCATAGGCCTCAATGACCCATATGCAGCGTGAACATACGCTGGCCTGTAGAGGGGGTAACAGTTTAGCTTAACAGGTTTCCTCCGTAACAGGGACACAGGAGAAAACGAATAAAGTGGTAAGCTATAGCCCAAAAAGACGATTAACGGTGGGAGCGTGCATTTCTTGAGTTTACCAGGTGCCAATCTCCATCTGTGCGACTCCGGTTACGGTTGACAGAGCTGTGTGGGGGATCGTCAGGAATTATGTCCCAAGATTTAAGCAACTCTAGACCTTTGGTGAGAGAATCAACTGCGTGCTCCTTCCCCTCATTGGTGATGATGAGTTTAGTTGGAAATCCCCATCTGTATGTGATTTTGTGGTTGCGCAATGTTTTAGAAATAGTGTTCAGGTTCCTCCTTTTTTGTAGCGTAAACTGGGAAAGATCCGCAAAAAATTGCAGATCCTTATGTTGTGCTGGGAGGAGATCCTTATTGCGTGCTGCTGCCATCAGGCGCTCTTTCACATGATAGAATTGGAGGCGCAGTATGACGTCTCTTGGGACTTGTTCTGGGAGATAGGAAGGCTTGGGCAGTCTGTGTATCCTGTCTATGGTAACATCCATAGCGGTCAACTCAGGCAAAATGGTAGTGAATAACTGAGCTGCGTAAGTGCGCAGCTCTGACTGCTGTACTGACTCGGGGACCCCCCTTATCTTGAGGTTGTTCCTTCTGGAACGGTCTTCTAAATCTGCTATTTTGGCTTTAAGTGCGTCCATCTCCTCATCTCTAGCATCATGGGCATCCACCAGGCTGTTAATGGTGGACGCATACTCCCCCATTTTGGTCTCCACATGATCCACCCTGGCTGTAACCTCCTGCAAATCACTGCCAAACTTGCGAACACAAGCCATCATATCACTGTGTAGTGAGCTCCTCAGAGACACTAGCATGTCTCTGAGTGTAGTGTCTAAAACTGGCTGATTAGCAGTAGGGAAACGATCAATTGAATCAGGGAGCTCCCTGGTGTCATCTCCTGAGTCTGGGCCTGCACTCACCTCCAGAGCAGGATCCACGCCATCCAGCCTTAATCTGGACTTCTCTGGACTCCCAGAAGCCGGGAGAGGGTTTCCCAGCTGATGGAGAGGTTCGTTTATGTGTCTTGCCTGTGGTATGTTGCAGCTGGGGAGTGCTGGCTGCGGATGGTGAGGGAGACTCGGCGCCATCTTGCCTCTGCTCCCACGAGAAGAACTCGGTAAGTTTTTGCGGTCTCTGGGCTCCCTTCCGTTTGTTTGTCATTGCGGGAGATACAGTGATGTCAGCGGGAGATTTCTGTGAAGTCCCCGCACCGCGATCGCTGCTAATCGGGCTGCTGTGTGCCGTTGTGTCCCTGCTATGCACGGAGCTCTTCAATCACGCGGCCATTCAGGTCCTCGGCAAGCTCCGCCCCAGAGACTGGGTTTTTAATGGACTTGTCTGATAAATAAAAACAACCTAGTGAACCTCCAGCAGAAGAGCTGGTATTAGGGCCGAACATCACTAAGCTCTGCCCAGCACCTGTAAATTCTTCTTCATTCTACGAACAGGAGATGGTGAACCTCTATCCCCATACACCAGATATAGAGACTGGGGATTTGATAGACTTTTCTGCTGAGGAAGAACAACCGGTCGAGCCTCCAGCAGAAGACCTGGTATCAGGGCCAAACTTCACTGAGCTCTGCCCAGCACCAACATCTGTGGAGTTACAAGAGACTTCTCCAGATGAAGCACTGGCCACAGGACAGAGGGTCCAAGACCTCTACCTCACATATGTGGCAGTCCTGGAGGCTCAGGTGAGAAGGTGGTGGTCACTCTGCAGCAGCAGATCAGGATCCAGGGAAAGAAGATAGTCGGCCAGGGTGGAGGAATTGTTTTTTTTTCTCCCCAGCAAAGATCCGTACACCTGGGAGACAGTACCAGAGACATGTTGGCCAGCTGAGGGTAAAGGAGATGGGGCAGCTGGCTCCCCTTCCCAGCAGCAGACTGCACCACAGAATGACGCCACCAACCCAGCAGAAGAGCTGGTAACAGAGCAGAGTGCTCCCGGCCTCTGACCTCAACTAACAAAAGAAGTGGTATCCACCTGTATACTCCAGGGATGCTGGGAAATGGCCCAGATCCCCAACAGCATGAGGAAGTGAGCCCAGCCACCCTGTCTTCTTTCCAGTGGCTGAAAGGACTCCAGGGAAAAGGGCCATTCAGCACTTCTCCCCAGCGGTGGATATGTTCTCTGAGAGAGGCAGAGGTTGGCTGGGTAATGCTATTTTTGGGACAATTTATTTGGGGTACTGTGTGAATACTGGCATTGGGGGACTGAAACTACTGACTAACTTCAGAATCAACCTCCTGTGTTAGTCCCCTGCCAAAAGGGATAATCTTCAATGGAATAAACTCATTATAATAACTAATATATATATATATCTCTATATCGTGTGAGGGATTAGCTCGTGGGGGATCACCTTTTCTGAAATCACAGTCTGTAAGCAGGCACTTTCTTTTAAGTCTGGCAGATGCCAGATTTTATTTATAAACGGTTTGCAGATTAAAATAAACAAAACAATAAATTAAATCCTTGCCGTCCGGCGCTAAACTAAACAAACAGGATCTCCTCTCTATACAGTGTGAGGCTAGTCCCTGACACCCACAAAACATGCAGTAAAGCAAACCTTTTCAGTCCAGCACTCAGCGCTCCCCTCACTCAGGTCCCTTCCTGAGTTTCAAGCCAGAGCCCTGTTGTGCTCTCTTCCTGGACATTTAAAGTCCAGCTGATTGTGGACTCCAGTGGACCCAAACATCCGGACCGGAATCCTAGCCAGGCCCAGAGGCTGTAAAACCCGGAATGGATTCCGGTTCAGTCTCTCATGATAGAACGTATGCGAGGTGAAATGTACCTATGATCATGTATCGCACCTCGCATAGCGTCACATATCCTCCCCTTCTGCTCAAGCCCCTGCGGCTGAGCACTTGACCCAACCATACAGTGCACACGGGAGAGGGCATCTGCATTATTTTGGAGCTTCCCTGGCCTGTGCTCCACCGCAAATTTAAAAGGCTGTAGAGCCAGGAACCACCTTGTCACACGAGCATTTTTCTCCCTGTTATCACACATCCACTTCAGGGGAGCATGGTCTGTGACCAGCTTAAATGACCTCCCCAGTAGGTAATACCTCAGGGAGTCTAAGGCCCACTTAATGGCGAGACACTCCTTTTCTACGATGGCATAATTTTTCTCGTGCTTGTTCAGCTTCCTGCTCAGGTATACCACTGGGTGCTCCTCACCATCCCTGATCTGTGACAGTACGGCCCCTAGTCCCACCTCAGAGGCATCCATCTGTATAACAAACTCCTGGCTAAAATCCGGGGTTACTAGTACGGGTACCATACAAAGAGCCTGTTTTAACTTCTGAAATGCCCCCTCGGCTTCGGGGTTCCATTTGACCATGACCGACCCCTTACCCTTCGTTAGATCGGTCAAGGGGGCGGCAATGGTGGCAAAATTGGGTATAAAACGCCTGTAATACCCCGTAATGCCCAGGAAGGCCCTCACTTGTTTTTTATTGACTGGTTGGGGCCATTTTTGAATTGCCTCAATCTTATTGGTCTGCGGCTTGACCATCCCCCGGCCAATAACGTACCCAAGGTATTTGGCCTCCTCCAGGCCTATGGCACATTTCTTTGGATTGGCCGTGAGACGTGCTTCCCTAAGGGAATCTACGACCGCTTGTACACGGAGCAGGTGCGATTCCCAATCTGGGCTGTGGATGACCACATCGTCCAAGTACGCCGCTGCATACGAGCGATGTGGTCTCAAAATTTTGTCCATCATTCGCTGGAATGATGCAGGGGCTCCGTGCAGACCAAACGGCATCCGCTTATACTGAAACGAGCCCTCAGGAGTGGAAAAGGCAGTCTTCTCCTTGGCCGATTCAGTAAGCGGTATCTGCCAATAACCTTTCGTTAGGTCTAGGGTCGTTATGTAGCTAGCCTGTCCCAACCTGTCCACAAGTTCGTCGACCCGGGGCATTGGGTAGGCGTCAAATTTGGACACACTGTTAAGTTTTCTAAAATCATTACAAAACCTAATACTGCCATCAGGTTTTGGGACCAGCACTATGGGACTTGACCACTCACTGTGAGACTCCTCGATCACATCCAACTCTAACATATTTTTTATTTCTTCCGCAACTGCCTCTCGCCGGGCCTCTGGAATTCTATATGGTTTTACATTTACCCGAACCCCTGGTTCCGTCACTATATCATGTTGGATCGTGTTGGTCAGTCCGGGTAAGGGGGAGAAAAAGTCTCTATTTTTCTGCACGAATGCCCTAACGTCACTTTGCTGTGCTACGGACAGGGAATCCGTGATGGGAACGTCGGGTATCACGGGTATCCGGTCTGTTGGAAGTGGGGACGTGGCCAGTAAAGTCTCTCGGTCCTTCCAGGGCTTTAAGAGATTTACATGGTACATTTGGTGTGGTTTCCTTTTCCCTGGCTGGTAGACTTTGTAGTTTACCTCCCCCACCCTTTGGACAACCTCAAAGGGACCCTGCCACTTGGCTAAAAACTTACTTTCTACCGTAGGAACCAGTACCAACACTCTGTCCCCCGGGTTGAAAGTACGGACCTTGGCACCCCGGTTATAGACCCTCCTTTGGGCCTCCTGGGCTCGCTCCATATGTTCCCGTACTAGGGGCAGAACGGCTGCGATTCGGTCCTGCATCAAGGAGACATGCTCTATGATGCTCCTATATGGGCTGACCTCTCCTTCCCACGTTTCTTTAGCAATATCTAGCAGGCCCCTGGGATGCCTACCATACAAGAGCTCAAAGGGGGAATAGCCTGTGGAGGCCTGTGGAACCTCTCGTATGGCAAACATGAGATATGGTAGCAAAAAATCCCAGTCTCTCCCATCCTTGTCGACCACCTTTTTCAACATACTCTTCAATGTTTTATTAAACCTTTCGACCAGACCATCTGTCTGGGGGTGGTAGACAGAAGTACGGAGATGGGAGATTTTGTACAATCTACACAATTCCTTGGTAACCCTTGACATAAAAGGGGTGCCTTGATCGGTCAAGATCTCTTTTGGGATCCCCACTCGACTAAACACCTGGACTAATTCCTTGGCAATAACCTTGGCGGAGGTGTTACGCAAGGGTATGGCCTCAGGATAGCGAGTCGCATAGTCCAGGATCACCAGAATATGCTGGTGACCTCGGGCAGATTTCACGACCGGCCCTACCAGGTCCATGCCAATCCTTTCAAAGGGGACCTCAATTATTGGTAGAGGAACAAGGGGGCTGCGAAAATGGGGCGATGGTGCCGACATTTGGCACTCGGGGCACGATTCGCAGTACTCCTTGACCTCTGCATGCAAACCGGGCCAGAAGAATCTTTGGGTGATTCTCTCCCTGGTTTTTTCGACCCCGAGATGTCCCCCCATTACGTGACCATGAGCCAGGTCTAGCACCACCCTGCGAAAGGGTTTGGGAACCAGTAGCTGTTCTACCTCTTCCTCTCCATGTTTTATCACTCGATATAACAGATTGTTTTTAATTGCCATGTAGGGAAAGGACACCACCCAATTAGGATCCACCGGTTCCCCATCCAACACCTTAACATTTTCCCTGGCATTCATGAGGGTGGGCTCTCGCAGCTGCTCGGTACAGAAATCCTCCCTCCTGACCTCCAAGTCGGGTACCACATTTTGGCTACTCTCCATGTCAGGGTCAGGCGAGGTTTCCTGTTCGTTACCCTCAGGCTGGGTGCTAGCTTCTAAGTCATCCGGTTCCCCAGCCATGGCAGGGAATGGTGGAGGATCTCTGGCCTCCTCGATCCCACCAACAGCATGCCCTTCCCTTTGGCAAAACGGGTCTGGTGAGAGTTCTCGAGTTTCGCCAGTAGGGGGAGCGCTATCTACTGGCCTCCCTTCACTCTCCCATAACTTCCAAAAATGAGGAAAGTCTCTCCCCACTAAGGCTTCATGGAGCAGTGAAGGTACCACCCCCACTGAATGTGTTACACAACCCCAGGGGGTATCAACCTCAACCACCGCTGTCTGGTAGTCCCGAGTGTCCCCATGGATGCATATTACCCCAATACAACTGGGGTGTAGTTTTGCGGGGTCTACACACGCACTCCTGACTAAGGTCACCACACTACCAGAGTCTAGCAGGGCTGTAAGAGGCTTGCCATCTATTGAAATAACGCACATTTGTTTTTCAAGGCGACTCTGACTTGTCGCAACACATGCGACCTGTGCAAACAGAGAAATGCGTCTTACCCTATCAACATAATCACATTGCATAGGTTCATCATTTAGAGGGCAATCTGCAGCAATATGGCCTAATGCATGGCAATGAAAACACCGTATTTGCCCTACCCCCAGTCCTTTTAACGGTCCCAAAAACCTTCCTGGCTTCTTTGGCCAGTCTCCAGGTCTAGGACCTACAGTCTCATCTGCTGTAACAACAGTCTTATCCACTCTCCCCAAACTCTTGAACCCCGGAACAGTCTTACCCGAACCGTTGGGAGATCTTGCACCCCGAGACACACCGAAGTGGGGCGTAGGTGGGTTTATCAAGTCTTCAGTAGCACTGTACCTCTCCACTAGGTCCACCATTTGGGCTGCAGTGTTGGGGTCCCCCTGTCCGACCCACTTTCTCAGGGTAGCAGGGAGCGCACGCAGGTACCGGTCCATTACCACACGCTCCACAATCTGGGGGCTGGTCAGAGTCTCTGGCTGCAACCACTTCCTGGTGAGGTGGACCAGGTCAAACATTTGTGACCGGGGTGGCTTGTTGCTGGAATAGGACCACTGATGCACGCGCTGGGCCCGGACTGCCATGGTGACACCCAAGCGTGCAAGTATTTCTGTCTTTAGAGTCTCATAGTCCTGGGCCTTATCTGGTTCTAGGTCAAAATAGGCCTTTTGGGGTTCTCCTGTTAGGAATGGGGCCAATAGTCCCGCCCACTGCTCTTTTGGCCATCCTTCGCGGTCAGCGACTCTCTCGAAAGTCGCCATGTACGCCTCAACATCATCCGCCGGTGTCATCATTTGCAGGTGGTAGGAAGCACGTACAATCTTTGGTTCCGCTAACACCGGAGGTGCGGACCCCTTTTTCAGTTCCACCAGAGGTTCGGCCTCTGCGACTTGGCGGTGTTGTGCTGCAGCGGCCTCTACGACTTGGCGGTTTATCTCCTGCTGGGCAGCCTGTTGTGCTGCAGCGGCCTCTCGTTGTGCTGCAGCGGCCTCTGCGACTTGGCGGTTGGTTTCCCGCTGGGCTGCATTGGCCTGTAGCAGGGCCTTTAACATTTCTTCCATTTTCAGAAAAGTGCCCGCTGAATCCACCACGTGTGAGGGATTAGCTCGTGGGGATCACCTTTTCTGAAATCACAGTCTGTAAGCAGGCACTTTCTTTTAAGTCTGGCAGATGCCAGATTTTATTTATAAACGGTTTGCAGATTAAAATAAACAAAACAATAAATTAAATCCTTGCCGTCCGGCGCTAAACTAAACAAACAGGATCTCCTCTCTATACAGTGTGAGGCTAGTCCCTGACACCCACAAAACATGCAGTAAAGCAAACCTTTTCAGTCCAGCACTCAGCGCTCCCCTCACTCAGGTCCCTTCCTGAGTTTCAAGCCAGAGCCCTGTTGTGCCCTCTTCCTGGACATTTAAAGTCCAGCTGATTGTGGACTCCAGTGGACCCAAACATCCGGACCGGAATCCTAGCCAGGCCCAGAGGCTGTAAAACCCGGAATGGATTCCAGTTCAGTCTCTCATGATAGAACGTATGCGAGGTGAAATGTACCTATGATCATGTATCGCACCTCGCATAGCGTCACAATATATATATATTGCAAAAAATTGTCAAATTAATATCAAAACATATCAAACAAAACAATATCCAACTTGAATCCACTTCAATCACTAATGTGACATGTAGTACAAAATGTGAAGCCTCCACCCTTGTAGATGAGCTTCTCACTTCACTGCCGTGACCCCTAGGTCTTGCCACACATTTTCCCTCTCTGGGGATGAAGAAAAAAACAACTACTGCTTCCAATGGCTCTTTTTCAGATGTATGGATGGATGGATGGGTTGATATATTTCCAATCCCCTCTGCAAGAAAAAGCACACAGACCTAGTGCTCTTCTTTTTAAAACGTCACATTTATTTAAAGAATAAAGTATTGAGCTTACAAAAATGTCACTAAAGGCAGTGCTAACCGTAGATTGTGTGTCTTTCATATACAATCACAGGACCGCTAGATGCAGAGATGGCTGCAGGACAAGGTTTCACATGTATGACATCATCCTGCGACCTTCTCTGCATCTAGCGGTCCTGTGATTGTATATGAAGGATACGTGATCTATGGTTAGCATTGCCTTTAGTGCCATTTGTGTAAGTGCAATGCTTTATTATTTTACATAAATGTGAAGTTTTAGATGGAGAGCACTAGGTCTGTGTGCTTTTTCTTCCTCCATGTATGCTGAGGGGATTGGAAATTGATCAACCCATCCATCCATCCATCTGAATAGGAGGCATTGGAAGCAATTGCTGTTTTTTTCTTTTTCCCCAGAGAGGGAAAAATGTGTGGTGAGACCTATTGGCAATGCAGGGGTCACGGCAGTGAGGTGAAAGGCTCATCTACAAGTGTGGAGGATTCACATTTTGTATTACCGTACATGTCACAGTGGTGATTGAAGTGGATTCAAGTTGGATATCATTTTGTTTGATATGTTTTGATATTTATTGGACTTTTTTGGCACAATATTTTTGTAATATTTTTTGATATTATATTGAGTTTATTCAATTGAAGGTTGCGCTGCATAATTATTGGTATATATTCAGTTCAATAAGGTTAGAATCACTTATGGGCAGGGCTTTTTTTCAGGGGGAACTTGGGGGAACTCAATTCCACCACCTCTGGCTCAGACCCTTTGGTGCCCGCTCACCACAATCACTTGTAAACACAGAAGTCTGGTTTCTGTGTTTACAAGTGACAGCTCTGCACTCTGTGTGTAACCCCCCTGAACACTGCACTCTGTATGTAATGCAATCCTGGTATTTAATGCCCCTTTAAGACCCTTCTACTGTTTTTTGAAATCTGAACAAGGTCGTGGTTGAGTTCCTGCACCTATTTTCTGAGAAAAAAAACTCTGCTTATGGGTGTTGGCCAACTTCTATAATATTCATTGCATTTTTGCTATTTGATTGCGCAGATTAAATATAGGTACATTGTTTTAGTATATTGTGTGGGGGCTGTTAGATGTGTGTTAGGTTTCACCGCTTACTTTTGTATTTAAAACTTACTTTTTCAAGCATGTATATGAAGAACCGGGTTCCTTTTTCATGTTTGCAGTCCAATTACATTGTGTATGTATATCGTATACTTTGTTTCAGTTTTGGATAGTCCAGAGAAGAGTGTAAAGTTTTATTGTTGTCTTTGTCAATGCAAGATTCACCGTCTGCTTGTCCTTGTGACTCTTATCACTGTATCCAATAGATATAAGAAACCAATGACTGGCACAGCTCACCTGGCTTCTCCTATAGCTAACATATCATGTTTGAGTGGATTGGTCTCTAAGGTGAAATAGTGTGTTGCACCAATGAAGGGAAAAGGAACCTGGAACACCAGAAAGAACACATAGAGCACCTACAGGCATTGCAATGACAGTCCCACCCCTCTAAAGCATTTCACCCAATAGGGCTTAATCATGGAGATTGCATTGCTGCAACACTGCACAAATCAAATAATACACTGAAATTAAAAAGGGATGGGGTTAAATCAATACAAATTTTGAAACACAACCTGATTAAAGTGGCACCACATCCATAAATAAGCACAAAAGAACAGGAAATAAGCATAGGACTTTAACGGTTGCCAACTGTAATCCCTAGTAAGAAAATTAGGGTTAAATTAGTTGGGGTTGGTGCTTTACAGAACTGCAACGTGGTACTATTAAGAATTATGTCAGGCTAATGATCCAGCAGCTTACCAGAGACAAGATCACCAGAGCAGTTTCATTCAGAAGTGAGAACTGCCATAAAAGTAAACAAGTGTTGTATTTAGATATCGTGTTGCTTGCAAGTTGCTGGCAGAGGTTGAATCCCTAGTCTGACATAGGTCAATTTCAATAAGATGATCAGCTTTTCATTGCTAAAATGAGCTATCCTCATATGCACATTGATGTTTGTATAGTGGAAGTAGAAGTTTGTAGAGAAAGTAAGACCAGACACTTTTATATAACTGCCACTTTACTACTTTAAAGAAGTATGCTAGTTGTATATACAGTAGTGTTCACACTAATATTTATTACTAATTTAGCGATAATAACACATTAAAATGACTTGTCCTAAGTGCCTGTGTTAGTCTTTACAATGATACCTATGTCCCAGAGGAGCCCTTTGGATCCTATGCCCAGGCTGTCCATTAATCCTTGACTTCTACATATAGATGTAATTAAGTACAATTTCTTCCCAGCAGTAATTCACACCTCCTGTTATTTATTTATAAAGTGTCTGAATCTCTATTGCCCACTGATGTTCTAGCATTTGACAAAGCTAATAACAGTGGCGCTAATAACCTCTACCTGAAAAAAAACAGAGGTCCTGTGTACTGCCTGGACTTTGAATTTTAAAGGGGCTCAATAAGGACACAATACAAGTTGTCACAATTGAGGGAATTGAATAAATACAGGGCCGGATTCACAAAGAGTTACGCCGGCGTATCAGTAGATACGATGACGTAACTCGGAATCTAAGCCCGTCGTAAGTTTAAGTGTATGCTCAAACTGAGATACACTTAAAACTAACTAAGATACGACGTCTCTTAGGGTGCAATTTTTCCGCTGGCCGCTAGGTGGCGCTTCCGTTGATTTTGGCGTAGAATATGTCAATTACTAGATACGCCGATTCACGAACGTACGCTTGCCCGTCGCAGTAAAGATACGCCGTTTCCGTAAGAGATACGTCGCGTAAAGATAAACATGCCCCCTAGGTGGTGTAGCCAATGTTAAGTATGGCTGTCGTTCCCGCGTTGAAATTTAAAAAATTTACGTCATTTGCGTAACTTGTCCGTGAATGGGGCTGGACGTAGATTACGTTCACATCAAAACCAATGACGTCCTTGCGGCGTACTTTGGAGCAATGCACACTGGGAAATTCCACGGACGGCGCATGCGCTGTTCGGGAAAAACGTCAATCACGTCGGGTCACCAAAAATTAACATAAAACACGCCCCCTCATCCTCATTTGAATTACGCGCGCTTACACCAGCCCCATTTACGCTATGCCGCCGTAACTTAGGAGGCAAGTGCTTTGTGAATACAGCACTTGCCTCTCTGACTTACAGCGGCGTAGCGTAAATACGATACACTGCGCCGCCGTAACAATGCGCGACCCTACCTGAATCCAGTCCACAGTTTTTATAGTCAGACTAAATTTGTTTTACAAAGCTAAAAAAAAAGCATCTTATAAAAACTCACAGCATATCGAAAACAGAACAGCAGACCTGATTTGAGAACAATGTGTTTTTTTGTGTGAGGGACTAGTGCATTACATTAGGAACAAAGTGTAAGGATATTATAGAGGAAGATCAGCAAGAAACTCATAAAATTAATACTAATAAAGCTGAGAACTGCCTGGGAGAGAAAGAAATACTTGTTGTTCCACGTTCCTTTATTTAAAGCTGAATTATTTATTACAGTTGCATTGTATCATTGCCGTTTTATTGCATTTTGCATTTAAAGCATTTATCAAACATTTGCTTTGTAGCATAACAGGATTTCCTACTGGGCCCATAAACATTTTATTAAGTGAGAGAGCTCCCAATCTTTTTTTTTAATAACATTAGAAGATTTCCTAGAGTGGACAGTTTTGTTAAGTCTACAAAATGATTATTGTATGATTTCTTCTATAAGATCATAAATATGTGTCTGTTGACTTGTCCTACACATCCAATATCATATTGTGTATGACCATGTATAACCCACAACAACAACTACACTGTAGTCATAACTGGTCATAAAGCCAACCGTGTGACCAATTTATACTCAGCTTTCCAGTGCTCAACTTCCACCCCTTCTTTTATGGCTGCTGCTGCTGCAATACACCCATTAATTGCATGGTATGGGGAAGACCTACCTTCTTCCATGATCCAGTGCTTGGACCTAGCCATCATTTGAAAGGCCTGAGCAATACCACATATTCAAAGGTGAAATGTCACCACTCCTTCTAGGATCCAACACTATTGCACACAAATAATTTGTGACAGTTGTGGGAGAAGAAGGGGGTAGCTGTGGAGCGTTAGTATGAAGTCGTCAGGAGTGATCTTCTAAAGGGGCAAGATGACTGGATCTTTTGAAATAAACAAGCTGCAGAAATCAACATTTTATTAATAGAAGTAACATCACTTTACATCAGTTTAATCAAATATTAACTGGTTATTGATAAAGGCGGACATTGGAGAGGTAGACATTTTGTTGGTTCCTCCAGAACATGCTGATTTCTTTTGTACTCCAACATCATTTTCACGCTTCCTCAGAAGTGTTAAGAGGTAAGTTTTTGGAGGAGCTAGAGCTGAGGTATACAAATGCTATTCAGTATAAAGAGTGCTTTAAGTAATATCAAACTTTTAAAGAACATAAAATCCTTAAAGCTGTGATGGTATAATGCATATGTCAAATAAAGGAAAATGGAGCACATACTACTGGGTGAACTCCATTTGGAGCTGTGATGGCCCCTTGAAACTTTTTTCCCAACCTTCCCTTTTCTTTCTCTTCTTCATAGTTGTAATGATCTCTTCAATCACCACACAGGATCTTAGCAGGTTTTCAATTGGTAGAAAGATTCCTTGTGCTTCTTAATTGACCAAATGTCTGTATCATACACAGCTGTGTAACCCCCTAAACATACAGGTTACAGGGTGTCACATGTTACGCAGCCCAAAACACATATTTTACGCATGTGTAGGTGGGGTGCAGCGTGTGCATTCGCTTTTACTCAAACCGACAAGTGCAATAGAAAACTTGTAATAAAGTAAAGCAGCAACAGTTCACAACAACCCAGAGGGATGCGTGCCCAACTGGGTACACTCATGAATCCCAACAATGTGAAGATAACAGGTATCAGCTGGGTTGATACTGTCTGTTAAGAGAGAGGAATGTGGCTTGGCCATCCAATGCCCCAAACAGGAAGATGTCCAAAGCAGTTCTAACCCTACACTTTCCCTCCTCATCAGGAACCTTTCCCTATTGCTAATACTGTCCCTAACAGGCAGGGTATCTATACCTACGCTACCTATTCACTAAAAGCATGCAAAGCCTGGGAGCCAAGGCCTTAAATAGACTTTGTCTGACCCAAGATGATGGCGGGAGTCACATGGGGTGTCAGCATGTGCTTCCCCAGTGACCCAGGAAACCATGGAGGAACTATATTCTCCTTGACTTTCTCTTCAACTGCTATGCTGCTGCGGAAATGTGCCACCTGCCATGGTACAAATAGACTACATCTGCCTGGCTCAGACAGAAGCTCCAAGAATCCAGCTGACCACACAGGACCCATGGGACAGGACCCATGGGACATGGGGGCCCAAGCCCCTTGATGCATGCTGCATGAGGGGGTTTTCTCTCACTGTCAGGCAGGGGACTCCTTCTCCTCCATCACCACCAACTCCAGTGCAAACCAGGCTTGCACCAGTAAAACCTAACATTCTTTCCGCTTCCTAGGTATTGGCCCAGCATCTTACCAGCACTTCACATTGGCCTATATAAGCAAGCCTGCCAGTGATTTCAGTCGCTGGTTGATCTTCAGCTCCTCCAGTGTGTTATCTCTGTGATATTCCTGTTCCTGTGTATCATGTTACTGACCCGCTTGTCCTTGACCTGTCTCCTGCTAGCTTCCTGCGTTTGACCTCAGCAATCCATCTGACCATGTCTGCTCTATTACCACCTGGCTCCTGACCTCGGCTATCCATCTGACCATGTCTGCTCGGATACCCACCTGGCTCCTGACCTAGGCTTCCTTTTGCCTATGCTCCAGTCTCAGCATTATCAGAGTCCTGCAACCCCTAATGGGCGCCACCTGTCTGCTGATTCTATGCCAGCACACCAGCTGTACTCTGGAACCTCCTTCACACAGTCCAGCAGGTGACCCATGGTACTTTGGGCCTTACCCCTCCTGTTTTCACCCTCAGGGGGGTGTGAAAGGTAGCCGCAAGAGAAGCCCTCTTTCTCCATTGGCCTCCAGCACCAGGTACGTGATAGTATCAACCAGCCAAGATGTCTGAGGCCGAGGAAGGTGCTTTTTGCATTGGAGGCCCTATGTCAGCAGATGACAGCTCTTACACAAGCAGTCCAGAGCTTACAAGACAGCTACTTTCAGATAGAAGAATGCCTTTACTTCGTTACTGTCTCCATGACTCCTGCGGATCCCAGCCAAAGTACTAGCTCCACTGTCTCTGCTCCAGTGGCAAGTCTTCCTGCTACAGCTGCACCTACTGTGAGATTACCTCCTCTGGAGCCCAGAGTCCCCACTACTGAGCGCTTTTCAGGTGAACACATGACCACTGTGATTGGTTATCACAGCAGGTGTGCCCACTGGCTCCTGATCATTACTAGAGACCAGGAGCTGTCTTTAACTGCTTAGTCACTTTGCTGGACGTGCACAGACCCTAAGGGCTTGAGCACATGAAGTATAGTGATAGTTATAGTACCTTTGCTCAGTAAAAATGTAAAATGTAAATAAAAGAGATACAGTGCATTTGGAAAGTATTCACAGTGCTTCACTTTTTCCACATTTTGTTATGTTACAGCCTTATTCCAAAATGGATTAAATTCATTATGTTTTTAAAAATTCTACAAACAATACCCCATAATGACAGCGTGGAAGAAGTTTGTTTGAAATCTTTGCAAATGTATTTAAAAAAAGTGAAAAAATCCAATGTACATAAGTATTTACAACCTTTGCTCAATATTTTATTGAAGCATCTTTGGCACCAATTACATCTTTAAGTCTTTTTGAGTATGATGCTACTCAAGCTTGGCACACCTATTTTTGGGCAGTTTCTCCCGGTCTTCTTTGCAGGACCTCTCAAGCTCCATCAGGTTGGATGGGGACCATCGGTACACAGCCATTTTCAGATCTCTCCAAATGTGTTCAATCAGGTTCGAAACAGGGCTTTGGCTGGGCCACTCAAGGACATTCACAGGGTTGTCCCATACCCACTCCTTTGTTATCTTGGCTGTGTGCTTAGGGTTGTTGTCTTGTTGGAAGATGAACCTTTGCCCCATTCTGAGTTCCAAAGTGCTCTGGAGCAAGTATGCATCAAGGATGTCTCTGTACATTGCTGCATTCATCTTTCCCTCAATTCTGACTAGTTGTCCAATTCCTGCGGTGGAAAAACATCCCCACAGCATGATGCTGCCACCACCATGCTTGACTTTAGGGGTGGTAATGGCTAGGTGATGATGAGCAGTGCCTGGTTTCCTCCAGACATGTTGCTTCCTGTTCAGGCCAAAGAGTTACATTTTTGCTTCATCAGACCAGATAATTTTGTTTGTCGTGGTCTGAGAGTCCTTCAGGTGCCTTTTGGCAGTCTGTCATGTGCCTTTTACTGAGGAGCGGCTTCCATCTGGCTCTACCATACAGGCCTGATTGGTGGAGATGATTGTTCTTCTGGAAGGTACTCCTCTCTCCACAGAGAAATGCTGGAGCCCTGTCAGGGTGGCTACCAGGTTCTTGGTCACCTCCCTGACTAAGGCCCTTCTCCCCTCATCACTCAGTTTGGCTGGGCAGCCCGCTCTAGGAAGAGTCCTGGTGGTTCCAAACTTCTTCCATTCACAGATGATGGAGGCCACTGTGCTCATTGGGACCTTCAATGCTGCAAAAAAATGTATGTACCCTTCCACAGATCTGTGCCCCCATACAATCCTGTCTGGGAGATCTGCTGACGATTCCTGCGACTTCATGGCTTAGTTTGTGCCCTGACATGTACTGTTAACTGTGGGACATTATATAGACAAGTGTATTCCTTTCCAAATATTTTCCAATCAACTAAATTTACCACAAGTGGACTCCAATCAAGTTGTAGAAACATCTCAAGGTTGATCAGTGGAAACAGGATGCACCTGAGCTCAATTTTGAGTGTCATGGCAAAGGCTGTGAATACTTATGTACATTTTTTTATTTTTAATAAATTTGAAAAGATTTCAAACAAACTTTGTTCATGATGTCATTATTGGGTATTGTTTGTAGTATTTTGAGGAAATAAATAAATAATAATAATTAATTTTTCCAAAATTAATACATGTTGGAAAAAGTTTGTAACATAACAAAATGTGGAAAAAGTGAAGCGCTGGGAATACTTTCTGGATGCACTGTAAGTCCATTAAATGGCATACACATCATTGGATGTCACCCGTTATATGCAGGCAGAGGGAATAAAGGGAAGTTCAATGCAAAACAGTTTATTATAAAACATAATAGTCCCAACGTTTAACTGGCTAATAAGATAAAAAGGTATTTTGTGAGGAATGACATAAGTAATCTAGACAAGCTTCCAATCCTCCTAATCCCATTTGCTCATCCACAGCCAAAATTAGTCTAAAAAGTAAGGCATAAAAAAAAAGAAAAGAAAAACCTTGCATACATTACATATAAATAACCAACCAATAATCTATTAAGAACTTCCTCCTTAAACACAAGCTTATTGGAATGCCATTCAAGCCAGACACAAACCAAACGGACCAATTAGCGCGCGCATCTGGTGGCAGAAAGATTGTTAGCTGAAAAGAGAAAATGAGCACCTCCATAAATTATCACAGAAGACACAGACGATTGGTTACTTTCTTATCAATGTTCAGAGATAGTCATTAATGAGGCTGGTAGCGCCAATTGATATACCCTCATTTATATGCTGGAACCGTGTAAATTTGCTTGGATCCATGTTTCCGTTAACACATATGCACAGGAACAAAGGGGGATGTCGGAAGTCTCCCTAATTAATCACGGCAGCCCGAGATGAGCAATGAGGAATGGGGAAGTGATGCCCCAGCTAACAGCTTTCAGGAAAATCTATCTGTGTGACAAATGAGAAGGAGAGTTACAGAGCACAGAGTTCTGCTTCAGCAGTACATTAGGCACAGGCATCTACCGCATGGAAGGATAAGTGAGAGACAGAGAGGCCACGCAACCAACAGATGTAATTTATTCATGTCATGGAGACCAAGAACTGCATGATGAAGTCAATTCAAACATTTGTGCTGGCAGAGCTGCCGTTTACAGCATGATGATGTGTGAAGCTTCAGCGTTTTCGACTTTTTCTGTGGAATGTAATTTACCAGGTTGCTGTCACCTTTTAATAATGGAATATCCACTTTCACTGGAGCAGAGTCTATGTTGGTACACAGGCTGCACCTATTGATACTCAACCACTTATAGCACCATGCATCACAACAACACGAACGTCACGTCATGCTTTAATGACCTGTGATAGATGGGAGCCACGCACTAAATCCATGCACTGCGTATAACATTATAGGATTAGTTATTAATGCATTTGTTATCACTCTACGGTATACATCCTAATAGTTCACGTGCTTGGTTCAACTACTGCTGGGATTAATTTATTTTCTAGTACTTAGCAGTGACATTGCATATTGCATACCTGATTCATAAAGCCTGGCCGTGCATTGCAGAAATGGCTCTGCTGTCATTTGATAATTGGTAACTGTTGAGCTCATTCTCTAAGGCATATCAGAACAGCAAAAGTTTAAAGTACAGTGCCAGCAACCAACTAGACTTCTGCTTGCTGGGGCTCGAATAATTCTGATTGGTTGATTTACATTGCTGAGATAGTTAGTTTGTTTTTTGTTTTGACGAGTAAACATACATATCCTTTAATAAGTTATAGTGCTTTACAAAAGAATGTAAACCATAGATACAGAATTTAACGTAAGTTAAAAGTGTGAGTCTTAGGCCCCATACACACGAGAGAATTTATCCGCGGATACGGTCCAGCGGACCATTTCCACGGATAAATCCTCTCAAAGATTTCCGCAGATTTCTATGCGATGGAGTGTACACACCATCGCATTGAAATCCGTGCGGAAATCCTCTGGCGATGACGTGTCGCACCGTCGCCGCAATTATGACGCGGCGACGGGCGCGACGCTGTCATATAAGGAATTCCATCATTATGACGCGTGCGGGGAATCCCTTTGGACGGATGGATCCGGTGAGTCTGTACAGACGAGCGGATCCATCCGTTGGGATGGATTCCAGCAGATGGATTTGTTGTGCATGTCAGCAAATATCCGATCTGCTGGAATCCATCCCAGAGGAGATTTCTCCGCGGAAACAGATCCGCTGGCGTGTACACACCATAGGATCTATCCGCAGAAACCCATTTGCTGGGATTTATCTGCGGATGGATTCTATCGTGTGTATGGGGCCTTAGTTGTTGGAGTCTAGACAATAAGGGATCTATTTTTTGAAAATTAATTGGATGTATGTGACAAGCATTCACCCATCCATGACACATTCTGAACGTATTTTGCTTAAAGTGGAGTTCCACCCAAAAGTGGAACTTCCACTTTTCGGAACCCTCCCCCCCTCCGGTGTCACATTTGACACCATTCGGGGGAGGGGTGCAGATACCTGTATAAAACAGGTATTTGCACCACTTCCGGTATTGACTCCCGCAGGAGTCGCGCCCCTTCGCCTTACACCCCCCCCTGTTGTCTTCTGGGAAACACAGTGTTCCCAGGAGAGAGATGGAACCAGTGACGGCGCGCCGCGCACTCGCGCATGCTCAGTAGGGGACCGGGCGGTGAAGCCTCAAGGCTTCACTTCCTGATTCCCTCACCGAGCATGGCGGCGGCAGCATTCGTGGACCGAGCGATTGCTTGTCCTCACCTCATCTGCCAACTTTGCAGGCACGCTGGACAAGTAAGTGTTCATTTTTTAAAAATCAACAGCTGCAGTATTTGTAGCTGCTGGCTTTTAAAATAAAAATTGGGGGGGGGGGGTCCTCCACTTTAATACAGTGTTTTACTATGATGATGAGCTTCATCCAGTAGCCATAAGGCATTATTTTCCTCAAATACTTCAATCAGAAAAAATTCCACACTATGGCCATTAGATGGAGCTGATGATTGTAGGAAATCACTGTAATGACCACTTGCCACCCAGGCCAATGCTGACATTTCCCTTAGGCCTCATTCACACAGGCGGACTCCGTCGCTACGGAGTCCGCCTGCTCCCGTGAGCTCAGCGGAAGATCAGTCCGCAGATCTCCGCTGAGCCGATGGATGACTAGCTCCTCTCTGCTCACTGAGCATGGAGGGGCTTGTCGGGCACCGCTGTCCTCTTATGGAGCGATCTGATGAAAACGGACAGCATGTCCGTTTTCATCAGATCTTATCCGATCCGCATGGATTGATGGGGACGTGGCCCCCATACGTTTGTTTTTAGCGGATTGGATCAGGTCGGATGTCAGCGGACATGTCTCCGCTGACATCCAACGCTCCATAGCGATGCATGAAGCGGCCGTTCAGGTCCGTGACAGACGGACCCGAACGGCCCGTAGTGTGAAAGAGGCCTTATACATGTAAATACATTTGATAGAAAAAAATCACAAAGCCCCCTGAACATTATATATATATATATATATATATATATATATATATACTATTATTATTATTTTTTTATGGTGGGTGTTGCAATTCTAAAGCCTCGTGCACACGCACGGTTTTCTCGGCAAGAACCAGCAAGAAAACTGCTGGCAGAGCTTTCTTGCTGAGTAAACAGTGCATGTGTATGAGGCTTTGAGGTTTCTCGTCAAGAAAGCTGCTCAGAATCTCGACGAGAAAAATAGAGAACATGCGCTCTATTTTCTCGTCGGGATTCTCGTCAGTGTTTTCCTGCCAAGAAACCCGAGAGTCTGTATACCTTCCTGTCGCCGTGGAAACCCGTGCATGCTCAAAATGACCGATGCATGCACGGTAGCTTCCAATCGCATTCTCGTCATAGTCAATGATGGCACCGCGTTCGTGCCATTCAAAATAACTGCGGTTCTTTTGAATGGAGTATCTGTACACTCGGCCGGCAAGAGATTGTTTTTTTCTTGACGAGATTCTGGGCCGTGTGTACAGGTTAGACCCATATCTCTCCTCTGGCCTCCAAAGCATCGGATCAATCCAGTTTGAGGAGATGCTTTCACAAGCCGATAACAGCTTGTTTACATCAAAACGATATCAGAAGTGACAAACTCATTGCCGCTTCTGGTTTCTGATCTTAAAGAGAGGAAGGAGTAAGGTCAGTTCCTCAAGGTCAATTCATTATAGCCGCAAATCGGTTTTAAATTACTTTTTTTTTCAGAAATGACACTTCGTTCTCCTCCCCCCATCCACGGACAACACCAGGGATCCCAGAAAGGTTTAAAGCATGCTCTTCTTGCTCCTCCTCCTCTGCCCCAGCACCATCCTCCTCTGACTCATCTTCAGACTCCCGTTGTTGACTTGTCTCAGGTGGATTAGCCCCCCTGGGAATTCATCCAGCATTGCGACTTCCTCATCTTCCTGCTCCTCGATGGCTTGATCAATGACACAACGCAATGCACACTCCAGAAAGAAGGCGTAAGGTACAATGTCACTGATGGCGCCCTGGCTGCGATTGACCAGTTTGGTGATATATACAATGTTGAGTTCCATCGTGTCGGGCAGTAACAAATAAGACGCCTGACGGGCAGGTTGTGTCACTGCTGAATGTCAGCAAGGCGAGCCAAGGCCGTGTAAGATCTTCTGAAATGGGACAAAATTTTCCTGACCTGCCACAAGACGTCCTGGAGCCCAGGGTATTTGGCAACGAATTGCTGCACGACCAAGTTCAAGACGTGTGCCATGCATGGCACGTGTGTAATTTTGCCCTGTTTCAGCGTGCTCAGCAGATTGGCACCAATGTCGCACACCACTATCCAAATGTCAAATTGAGCGGTGTTAGCCACTGATCTGCCTGTGAACGCAAAGCTGAAAGGAGTGCAGGACCAGTGTGGCTCTTGTCTTCCAGGCACAACAGACGTAGCACAGCATGGCAACGTCTCACCTGGCATGTTGAATAGGTTCTGGGGATCTTGGGCGGCGCAGCGGAAGAGACGGTAGCGTCGGAAAATGAGGAGTCAGCCGAGGAGGAGAGGGAGGATGGAGATGGAGTAGGAGGAGGAGGAGGAGAAGAAGAGGCAGGCCTGCATGTAATCCGTGGCTGGAAAAACCAAATCTACATGGGTGCCACGAGTTACATGCTTGATGGCCGTCAGAAGGTTCACCCAGTGGGCAGTGAAAGTTATATACCTTCCCTGCCTGTGTTTGTTAGACCATGTGTCTTTGGTCAGATGTATCTTGGCACCGACCCTGTGTGCCAGAGATACATTCACTTGCCGCTATAGCTCTGGGATGCCCTGTGAAAAAAAATTCCTTCCTGGGACCTTCCTTTGTGGTGTACCAATGGCCACAAATTTTCGGAAGGCCTCCGACTCCACCAGTTTATATGGCAGTAGTTGGCAGGCTATCAGTTCCGACAAGCCAACGGTCAACCGTTGGGCAAGAGGGTTATCCGGCGTCATCTTTTTTTTAAGATCGAACATTTTGGCCACGGAAGCCTGCCTTTTTGCAGAAAAACGTGAGGAAGGCATTATGGAAGGTGGAGTGGAGGACAATTGTGAGCATAGAGGGGAAGGAGAAGGAGAAGAGGCTGGACAGTGAGAGCCTGGAGTGTGGCTTTGTGGGTTATGATGGCGTTGCTCCCACTTGGCTCGGTGATGGGAGGCCAGGTGCCTTCTTAAGGCGGTCGTCCCTAGGTGAGTGTTGGGCTTACCGCGACGTATGCGTTGACTGCAAAGGCTACATATGTCAACACTATTGTCTGCAGCGGACACGTTAAAAAAAAGCCCACACTGCAGAGCCATGGACCGGCGTCCTGGGAGCGCCAGATGTGACCACACATGGTTGATGGCTCGCTCCTGATACATTAGGAGTCTGCTTTGTCCCTCTTGTGCAATGTAAGTTCGGCTTGCTTCTCCTCCCTATCTGCTGGTCCATCTCTCCCTCTGGAAAAAATTGTTCGATAGCGCAAGATTAGCAGAGTATAGACAACAATGGCCCAGAAAATCAAAATGGATAATTCTTAGTAAGGTGATGATATGATAACAAATTAATAATAGTAGTCCTTGTTCCAGAAAAAAGTCAATAAAGTCCAAGGCGCTTAGCGGCAGCAATCCCAAAGCAGAAACAAGCTCTGAAAAATGTATACAAAGAAGAACAAAGGATGCGCCAATCTAAGTGCAGTATAAAGAGAACTTTTAATAAAATTGAGTAAACAAACAGCCAAATGGCTACTCACAAATGATATGAAGTATCAGGCATATATATGGCTTAGGTCCGTTATCACTACGGTGTCAGGCAAGTCCTGGTCCCCAGCAAGGTCTTCAGTAAGCAGGGGAGCTGATGGTAAAGCGTTCCAATACCTGAGCAACCATAAGGAAGTGCAGGAAGCCGTATGGAGCGGCGTGCATCTCAGGGATGAGCGCAAACAGGATCTTCACACTGAAAGTGACGTAGCGTACGGGAACGAACCAATCGGATGACGCGTTTCACAGCCTCTGCTGTTTCCTCAGATCACCCTCTCCCTAAAGTGACAAAAAGTATATGAATGTATTAGACACCTATATACTAGAGCAAGTAGCACACCTATACCAGTCCTTAAAAGGACTTTTGTGGACCTTTTAGATAGCTATTTGAATGAATACAGCCTTGGATCACCACCAGCTACCAAGCACCTGATGCTGATGTAACCGAATATATATATATAATTTTTTGAAATGTCAGATCCCTTTAAGACTGCCTATGCTGATGCTGAGTGACTATCCTCTTCCTCCTCAATGTTCATGCTGATAGCTTGTAAGAACATTTTTGGTTCTCGGCACCGCCACCAGTGGCTAAGGCCCAATTTTTCTGCCCCTGTTTAACAGGGGCGTGTAATTACAATTTTGGATGCAATACTTTTCAACAGGGCTCATTCCTGCGCTCCAAGTAGAGTGTCTGTGAGGGGTTGCAGTGTTGTGGCACCAGCACCAGTGCCTAAGGCCCAATTTTTCTGCCCCTGTTTAACAGGGGCGTGCAATTACAATTTTGATTCAATACTTTGCAGCAGGGCTCATTCCTGCTCTCCAACTAGAGTATCTGTGAGGGGTTGCTGTGTTGTGGCACCAGTGCCTAAGGCCCAATTTTTCTGCCCTTGTTCAACAGGGGTGTCAGGAAAGGTTCCATCCGCTGGTAATATTTATTATTATTTGGCTTGCAGTACTGTGGTCCACCAGCAGGTGTCTCCTGGCAGTTTGGAACTGTTAGAAGAACTCCCTGCTGGTGTTAAATCATCTTTGGGACGCAGTACTGGTCTCCACCAGCGGATGGATCCTGGCAGTGTGGAGCGTACTGCTCTTTCTGCGCTCAGGTGTGACTATCCCATTCATACCCTGGGAGGACAAGCACACCTCACCTTGGTATCTATCTCCCTGACCTTGAGCCTGCTAGCCTGACTTTGAGCCTGCATCTTACCTGACCTGATCCGACCTGATCCCTATCCCAAGCCCATCCTGTACCTGTCCCTCCTGTCCCCTGATTACCACAGATATCTGTCCTCCGGTTACCTGATTACTTTGGATCCCTACTCTGCAGCTTTTCCATCCGTCCCCTCCCTGTTCCTGTTGGTTTTCCATCCTTTCCCACCTGCTGATATCCCCTTGTGTATGACCTCGGCCTTTCTTTTACTACGATTCTGGTATCTCCCATTTTTGTACATATTGTCTATAGTTATTTTTCGGTCACTGTTTATTGATTGTGTGTTGTTCACTTATCTTAATGAATTATTATATTTTCATCTACATGCGTTTTTGGTCTCCTCTGTGCAGGAACACAGTCTGGTCTACTAGCTTCTCTGACAAGAGGCATGTAATTACAATTCACAGCAGGGCCCATTCCTGAACCCACCAAAAGTAACTGTGAGGGCTTACAGTGTTGTGGTAACACCACCACCAAAGGCCCAATTTGTCTGCCCCTGTTCAACAGGTGCATGTAATTACAATTCGTGATATAACATTTCACAGCGGGGCCCATTCCAGTGCCCTCAAGAGTAACTGTGAGGACTTACATTGTTTTGGCACCAGCACCACCACCACCACCACCAAAGGCCCAATTTTTCTACCACTGTTGAACAATGACATGTAATTACAATTCTTGATATAATAGTTCACAGCAGGGCATTCCAGCACCCACCAAGACTAACTGTGAGAGCTTACAGTGTTTCTGCAAAGTATATATATGCCAAGCCCCTACTTTCAAACATCCAACTTACAAACGACTCCTACTGTACTTGCAAACGGAAGGAGACAACAGGAAGTGAGAGGAAATCTACCCCTAGGAAGGGAAACTCTCTCCTGTAAGGGTTAAAGGGTCACTAAAGGAAAAAAAAAATTGAAATGACTGTTTACAGGGTATAGAGACATAAAAGTTAACTGATTCTTTTTAAAAATGATTACAAATAGATAAAAATCAATCATATAATGTGCCTGCAGGTTAGTTTCACTTTTAAACTGGTTTCATGTTCCTGTAAACTAGAGAGACACACAGAAAAAAAAAACAAATCCAGGGCAGTGTTTTGTTTTTAAAATGAATCTGATTGGTTCTGTTAAGTTTTAGACACACAGTAATGACAGCTTAGACCACCGTGAAAAGCTCCCAGTGCTGTGGTTATAAGGAAACAGGCAACCAGGAAGTGTGGAGATCGCAGCAGAATTACAGCAACTTCAAAGCAAAAACGAACAATGAGGACATGAAACCAGTACTGCAGTAAGGAAAAGGAAGCTATTTAGCTAAAAAAAACAAATCCTTTAGTGATCCTTTAATATGGGAAAAAGGTGTCTCCTCTCCACTGATGATTTATCACCAATCCTTGTTTCACTTAAAAAAAAAAAAAAATTGTCATTGGGAAAGAAAGTGAGGTGAAATCTTCTGAACAGGGGCACAGACAGCAAAACAAATGTTACAGGGATGAAAACCCTTCCCTATGTTTTCCAAAAAGCCTAAACATAGATTTTTTGACTGGAGCTACACTTAAAAAATTTACCAAGTCTACTTAACAACAAACCTACTGTACAGTCCCTGTCTTGTTTTCCTGTATACTGCTGTTCAAAGTATATAGGGCCTGGGGGCCCCACGCCTTTCCTATTTTTAATTTGGGTGTGGGGTTCCCCTTAATATCAATACAAGACCCAAAGGGGCTGGTAATGGCCTGGGGGGTGGGGCATGCCATTTTTCTCAATGATTTTCATCCATATTGCCGGGACCAGACATTACATTAAAGACGCAAGCAGTTTTAAATGACTTTTTTCCTATAGAAATGTCATTTTGTGCAGGGACAGTTCTAAACACAGGAAACATGTGCCACTTCACAGGCATACTTTAGACACCCAGCAGGTATGATGGTTAAAGGAATATTTCACTTGTTTTGTGGAACTTTGATTTGGAAATAATATTTTACATAACTCCCAACTTTCTCAGATGGGAAACATGGCCACCTATGGGCAAAAAGAATGTGGATGAAGGTCACACCACTGCCACACCCCTGTTACAAAGGGACTTGGTTCCAAAAGGAGGGACAGTCACTCCAAACCAGGGACAGTTGATAGCTACGCTTGATTGACCTAGAGCAATAGATTATCAGTGATGTCCTCTGTCTGATAGCAGTTTCTAATGCATGTAATATTCCATCTAAAATCCATCTCTCCCTGTGCTTTGTATTAAACTTCTGGCTGTGCCACAAACAACATCACAGCCATTTCCTTTCCTGTCCGGCTGTCTTGTCAAGCCCTCCTATATTTCTCCAGACTTGCATGATTAACATTTCTAGTGGGCTTTACGCAGGGTGGGGTCAGTTCCTTTGCTACCTCCCCTTGTCACTAGAGGTATAAAGCTGAACTCTGGCCAATAATGACTATTTGTCTTTGCACTATAAAAAATTACCAGTAAAGAAATGTGTGCCATGTGTGGCTGCTGTGTTTGGGAGCATGCATACATTTGTTGAGCCTGTACAGCACCGTGCAAGCTTATCATCTAGTGCTGAGACTTCTGGCTGGAGACAATAGCGGCTTTACCCCAAACTTTATAAATTCGGAAAATGTGTTGCTTTCTTTTTATAGATTGCAATGCATTGTGTAAATGGAGGAAGAGAAATTGTGATATTCTTCTTCACCTCTTCTATTTACAATATAACTAATGGACTTACTGTACCCATGCATATAGGGGTAGTTCCCTGAGTTAGAGAAGAGCCTTCACTGTGTGCAGGAATAAAGTGCAGAGTTTCTCTGAAAAATTACTTGTCTCATATCACTGTACACTGTAACTTGTATGTTTGCATTAGGAGGGTTTACTGAGCTTGCGCCCACTCTACCAGTCCAGGGTATCTCTGTTTTCTCGCTCCCAGTAACAGAATGGGTTCCTGACAAACATCTAGCGTGGACCTAATGCATGCTCTTACTTAGCTCTGTCCATACCTAGGCCTTAGATCTCCACCCTATCATTATAGATATGTCTCCCCAGGTTCTACTCTTTGTATATTTGATTGAATCAACTCAAACAGCTCTGCTATAGATCTTGGCCCGTTCCTCTCCAAGTTGGGCACATAAGGAAATGTGTAGCCATATTTGTTGAATACATAGTTGCTGAAATGTCTTTGAAGCCGAGACAGTCGGGTAAGCTTCTGGTCCATAGGGGCCATCCCTCATGGGAGGTACAGTACAGACCAAAAGTTTGGACACACCTTCTCATTCAAAGAGTTTTCTTTATTTTCATGACTATGAAAATTGTAGATTCACACTGAAGGCATCAAAACTATGAATTAACACATGTGGAATTATATACATAACAAAAAAGTGTGAAACCACTCAAAATATATTTCATATTCTAGGTTCTTCAAAGTAGCCACATTTTGCTTTGATGAGCTTCAAGAGGTAGTCACCTGGCGCAGCACCCCATCACTCTCCTTCTTGGTCAAATAGCCCTTACACAGCCTGGAGGTGTGTTTGAGGTCATTGTCCTGTTGAAAAATAAATGATGGTCCAACTAAATGCAAACCGGATGGAATAGCATGCCGCTGCAAGATGCTGTGGTAGCCATGCTGGTTCAGTATGCCTTCAATTTTGAATAAATCCCCAACAGTGTCACCAGCAAAGCACCCCCACACCATCACACATCCTCCTCCATGCTTCACGGTGGGAACCAGGCATGTAGAGTCCATGCGTTCACCTTTTCTGCGTCGCACAAAGACACAGGGGTTGGAACCAAAGATCTCAAGTTTGGACTCATCAGACCAAAGCACAGATTTCCACTGGTCTAATGTCCATTCATTGTGTTCTTTAGCCCAAACAAGTCTCTTCTGCTTGTTGCCTTTCTTTAGCAGTGGTTTCCTAGCAGATATTCTACCATGAAGGCCTGATTCACACAGTCTCCTCTTAACAGTTCTAGAGATGTGTCTGCTGCAAAAGGTGGCTACTTTAAAGAACCTAGAATATAAAATATATTTTCAGTTGTTTCACACGTTTTTGTTATGTATAATTCCACATGTGTTAATTCATAGTTTTGATGCCTTTAGTGTGAATCTACAATTTTCATAGTCATGGAAATAAAGAAAACTCTTTGAATGAGAAGGTGTGTCCAAACTTTTGGTCTGTACTGTATGTGTCATTGGGATGGTGAGGGTGCTGCAGGGACCAGTCTTTCCTGGAGACAGACGATGGGTTTGCTGCTTCCTCAGGCAACCATGGCAGGGACATGACAGCCTTGTGGCGCACTTTTTCTCACTACAGTTGAATGACAGGATAGACAAGGAGACCTTTAATAGCTTCTCTAGATGAGCAGGAGAGGGCTGGGTATACTCTGGAGCCCCAGATGAGGTAGAAGCTGAAACTTCCACCAGTAATGGTAATGGCACCTATTGATACTTTGACATCCAGAAGAGTTCTGGTGGACTTTGCTGCTACTGTTGGAGCCAACAGTGCAGCAGCAGAGGTAGCTGGAAGATTCAGTAGAAAGGAGGTGGGTTGCGTTAAATCCACAGCAGGTGGTTATTCTGTTGAATATGCAATGGTTGGCTGCACGACCCAGGGTACCACGAGTTAGGCCAACCTATTTGCTTCCTGTGAGACATTGGTGGCGAGCGGAGAAGGTGGGCTTGCCTTCCTGCCAGCGGTTGTAGGGCAAGCAGGAGCTGAGGAAACCTGAGCAGTTGGTACACCATCTGAGCTGAGGTGTGAAGATTCCTCCATCCCTTCTATCCAGTGATATAACAATAAGCTGCAGACAGTGCAAGTTGCCTAGAGGGGGAGTAGTCAATGCAGCAATGGCAGCACGGTGGGCAGATGACTCAAAGGTCATTTATGCCTTCCACCTGACAATGAAAAAGTCCTGCTAAAAGCATGTACACTAGACCTGTATCCAGCACCATGATTGCTTTTTTCCACACATACATGGTAACTCTAAGGCATAGCAAACGATGTGGAGATCTGGACAGCTTCAAGGCTTTTGATGTTTCTATATGCCCCTTATCAGGGTTCCAACCAATTTGGGAACAGTGCCTTAATTAGGAGCCAATATGAAGGACATCAAGGCAGTCACGTTTGAAGTCATTAGGCAAGCCTGGGAAAGTTCTAGATACTAATTAAACAGCCATGGTCCCTTTGGGGGTGGTCTTTAGGTGCATGTGGTGGGCATGGCCTGCTGACTATGCCAAGTTGTGGGAAGGGCCCACTGCCCCCATGCATATGGGGTAACACTTGCATGTAGTGCGCTCATCAATGCCCGGGACCAGGCGGAGACTCTGGTCATGTAAAAACTCAAAAAGCGACTTCTCCCATTACACTACACGCTGTAACTTGTATGTTTGCATTAGGAGGGCCTGTACCCACTCCCCAAGTCCAGAACAACTCTGTTACCTCACTCCCAGTAACAGAACCAAGCATGGGCCTTGTGCGTGCTCTCACTTAACTCTTTCCTTCCCGTACCATGTGACTAGCTAGTCTGCTCCTGGTTACTATGGCTATTTGGAAGGGAGCCAGAACATGACTCCTTCTCTACTGGAGGACCTGTGACCTTATCAGGTATCACGCTTAATGACTGGTTGTTTGTAGCTTGTTACTTCACTTAGTTACCCATACCAAATACACTCCTCCACACTGTCTTGCCAAGTTAACCCTTTGCTAGTAGTGTTACTTAATACCCTATAATGCAATTACAGATCCAAGTTCTTTGGAATATGCCAGAACCAACATGCAGCCCTTTGAGTAACCTCAGACCAAGCTTTTAACGAAAGCTTTACTGTTGAAATGCATCATGATAATAGAAAACAAATAGGGTTTTCCATAACTAACACAATGTAGTGGCCAAGACATACCTCCGTGAGAAGAGACTCCATATAGGCATTGTCCATGACTTGGATGCTGTCCGTGTTTTCCAGGGTCTTCACATCTTCTTCCCGGCAGGACTAAAGTACCTGAGGAGCGATTGCAACTCTGGTTACTACTCCCACTGCCTGCCCACGATCTTAGTGATCCTCCAATTTATGTAACGCAGGTGGGCCCACCAGAATCAAAAAGCTGGGAACTAGAGTTCAAAAGTGCTTAACTCCTTGATATTCACTCTACAGCAGCAGTCCATAAATGCCAAGCAAGTGCTGGGCTTTCTTATCAGATAGACCAGTAATCACAAAACACATTTAGGCATAGAAGGACACTGCAATTTAAAACATGTATACAATTATTCAATATAATGACAAATGATTTCAGTGTAAAGGTCCGTGAACTCTTTTAAAAAGTAAAAGTAAAATTGTGCTAATATTTATTAAAAAAAACAAAACAAAAACTAGTTTCCCTTAAATCAGACATAACTATAACAAGCAATCTAACAATAGGCATAAAGTGCAGACTATTAAAATTAATAACATGACTTACCACTTTATGGAGAGATGAATGCAAAATATTAATTTACTCTGCAGTTAATAGAGAACTGCTGGGCTTAATTGTTGGTAGGCAAATAGTTTTGTGCTACTAATGTTTCATTTATAGGTTTCATAAAAAGTTGCAGAATAATGGTTAGAGCTACTGGACCAAACTATAATTTTATTAAAGAAAGGAAAAACCACTGACTGCACTTGTTTCATCATATTGTAAAATCTGGTATTTAGAGAGCCAGATTGGAGACATTGGAGGGTGTATCTTGTACAGTAAAATATATACAGCATATACAATTAACTAGAATAATAACACATTTGTGTCTCAAACAAATACAATAATATGCAGCACAAAAATACGGAGTGGTGCATTGTGGAACTAGTATTGTATGTCATAGTATCCAGAATGGGATGTTTTGCAATTTCTAACACTTGGGAAACAGTGTGGAGTGATGTGCAGAATACAACATACAGTACAGTGTACAGAGTGGTATATCACAAAGTATGTGATGTAGTGCACAATTTGGAAACAATGGAAAAAGTGGAGTTGAGCATTGAAAACAAAATTATGTAACATATGCAGTGCAAAGAGAGGAACAGTGTGCAATGTACAACATAGAGCACAGTGTACAGAGCAGAGTGGTATAAAGTACAGAATATATTGCAGTATGTAGTATAGAATGTACAACAGTATTTAGAGTGGAGTGGGATGGGGTGTAAAATGCACAGCACAGTTTGCAAAGTGGAGTAATGGAGTCTAGAATATGCACTATAGAGTGCCAAGTGCAGTGGTGTGGATGTATAAAGGAGTGTGGTAATAGGATGGAGAGGAGTAAGTGGTCCCAAGAGCTGCACACATAGGGAAATATTGAGAGCTCCCAGGAGCTGGAAACAGAGAGGAGAGGAGGAAGGTCATCGCTATGGGGGTGCAGATTGCACCCGGGTGACACTATCAAGTAGGAAGTGATATCCGACTGAGATGGAGTCACTCCCCATCCGTGACAATGCACAGATCGGCGCGCCGGCACTGACTGCATAATTTACATCGGCCAGTTTGGGGGGCACACTATGACCATGTGCTTCCGGCCTGAAACTAGCCTGCCCAGCGCCCTGTAGGGCACTGTGACAGGCTAGGCAGGAGAGAGCCTGATGCGCTAGCCTGTCCAGTGTTTACTGCTCTGTCCTGCTGGAACTCCACAGTGGAAGGACAGAGCACTGTTGCAGGCTGGGGGGAGGGACACTGCACCGATGCGCTAGCCTGCTCGGTGCTCCACTGTCTGTCCTGCTATCACTCCACAGCAGCATTACATAGCACTGTGGCAGCCTAGCTAGGGGGGAGAAGTGAACACTTAAAATAAATTACTAGCCTGCTCAGAGCCCTGCTTCTATTATCCATCTTCACGGCAGTGCTCTGTGGTAGGCTAGATAGTAAACACGGCTGAGGAGGAGCCTGGAGACAGGGGGAAGTAACAAAATCTGGACTACGCATATTGAATAGTATAAGCAATGTGCTTAGCCAGAATCTGTCTCCCTCCCTGCTCCTGTTGTCCCACCGTAGAGTGATAACAAATGCATTAATAACTAATCCTACAATGTTATATGCAGTACACGGATTTTGTGCGTGGCTCCCATCTATCACAGGTCATTAAAGCATGACGTGACATTCATGTTGTTGTGATGCATGGTGCTATAAGTGGTTGAGTATCAATAGGTGCAGCCTGTGTACCAACATAGACTCTGCTCCAGTGAAAGTGGATATTCCATTATTAAAAGGTGACAGCAACCTGGTAAATTACATTCCACAGTAAAAGTCGAAAACGCTGAAGCTTCACACATCATCATGCTGTAAACGGCAGCTCTGCCAGCACAAATGTTTGAATTGACTTCATCATGCAGTTCTTGGTCTCCATGACATGAATAAATTACATCTGTTGGTTGCGTGGCCTCTCTGTCTCTCACTTATCCTTCCATACGGTAGATGCCTGTGCCTAATGTACTGCTGAAGCAGAACTCTGTGCTCTGTAACTCTCCTTCTCATTTGTTATATGGGCCATCAACGTTTCAACTGGTATTGTCTGCCCTTCTCGTATTGAGTTAAAAGCCTCCACAAACCTTGGTGCCAATTTATCTGCAAATGTTTCATAGTATAATAGGGTAAATCCATCTAGACCCGGTGCTTTACCAGGTTTTAATGTTTTCAAGGCCTCCAAGAATTCCTCAATGGTGATTGGGCCATCAATGTCCTCTGCTTCTTTATCCGTCAATCTAGGCATTTCCAAGGCTTCTATATATGCCTTAGCCTTCTCTTCTTTACTTATCCTGGCTCCCTGATCTCGCGCCTCTAATTGATATAGGCCAACATAGTAGTCTCGGAACGCCTTAGCAATTGCCTGTGATGAATTTACCAATGTGTCATCCTGCATTTTAATACGTTCTATGTAGTTTTGTGTCCTTGTCGCTTTCAGTGCAGTAGCCATCATCCTGCTAGGCTTATTCCCAAATTCATAAAAAGTTTGTCTACCCCGGGTCATTGCTGCTTTTGCTTTATCTGTTAACCGGGCATTTAATTCCTCCCACAGGCCGATTAGTTCCTTCTCTCTCGGGAGTGTCTGTGATTTCTTGTGTAAAGTCTCTAGCCTCCTGATGTCTCAGAGCAATGATTCTAGTTGGGCCCCCTGTTGTCGTTTTCTACGTGCTCCTGCTGATATAAGTATGCCTCTCATATAGCATGTATGTGTTTCCCATACGCAGAAAGGAGACACTTCCCCTGATTTATTTGTTAAGAAAAACAATTCCAATTCCTGTGCTAACTGTGTCTCGCATTCTGGATCTTTCAGGAGGGTTTTGTTAATCTTCCACTGCCATTCTCGGGCAGCGGGTTCCCTCCATTCTATAACACAATTGGATGGTGCGTGGTCTGAAATCATAAATGAGCCTATGGAGGCCTCTCTAATGCATTGCAGCGCACTTTGCGATACAAAAACATAGTCTATTCTAGAGTATGTTTTGTGTTTTGCTGAGAAAAAGCTGTAATCTCTATCATGCGCATGTAGAGTTCTCCAGCTATCTCTTACCTGCTGCTCCTGAAGCATTTTTTTTTTTTGCTTTTCGTAATTTTATATATATGACAAGTGAGAGGTTCCCCTTGAGGCATCTAAAGTTGGATCTAGTGTCATATTTAAATCTGCTCCCATCAACAAAATTCCTTCCAATTTTCCATATTACTATCGCAGGACCTAGACTCTAATTATACATACAATTTACACATTTATTACCAAATACCATATAACTCTCAAATTGTTCAAACATTCTCATACAATAACCATACAATAAACATACGTTGTGCTTATAAACTATGTAAGCTATGTGTGCCGCATTCACCCTATGTGCTTCCAATGGGCCCATGCCCTCCTCTCTTAGTTTCTTTCCCCTTTCCTACCCATTCTTTAATTTAATCCTTAGTCTATTTATGTGTATTCCACCTTGTAGGGGGTAGTATCCTCCTACCCTAGTGTGCCAAACGTACCCCAGAAAAAAAAAAACACACACACCCATATTATCATATGTGGTACAGTGCCTATACAAAAACATTATCCCCCCCCTCTATACTCGCTGCTGCAGGGAACTCTCCAATATTCTTAGAATGTTTTATTTTTCCCTTTCTTTCGATAGTCTATGTTTTTCCTATGTTACTGATTTGCCCCCCAACACTCTGGGGCCTCCCTCTGGCATGTTCTCTTTCGCTCCTTATATTCTATCCCCTGGCCACCTAAACAGAGTTGTTGTACGGGCGTGGGGCATATTCTTCACCCCTCTTCTTCCGGGGTCCACAAACTCCGGCTCTGTGACTGGCCAGAGTCGCGTGACGTCACTCCCGCGCATCCTAAACTGTGTTGGTTAAGGAGATATTGAAAGCACCTACAGGTAAGCCTTAATCTAGGCTTACCTGTAGGTGAAAGTTCTACCTGAGGGTTTACAACCACTTTAAGGGTGTATCTCTGTGGTGCTACATGTGTTTGAATTTGGAATTAAATTCACACTCAGTAGCAGATGCCTCAATCAACTACACAGAATGTTGCAACCTGACTTTATACCACATTACATCTCTGTCCATGGTGCTGAATCTGGAAGACAAAGTGACACAAATCAGTACTAACTATTAATTACTACAATACCATTTTGGAGCAAAGGAAACATGCCTGTGTAATTGGTAACAAGCTGTTATATCATGTCATTTTCTAACCAGCACCATAAATTTACAGAGTTATTTAGATTTCATACTATAGGGAGCACTTTTAGAAAGATGAATGTGTTTAATCTTTTAATCTCATTTAATGTGTTAGTCTCTAGTATGTTGTGGAGCTGAACTTCACAAAACATTTACATTGTTAGTAACTAGCAAAAGTGTGCTCCTTCCAGAATGGTAGAGGTTGGGGATATAACACACAAAGCAAAAGAAGTGTAGTATACTATAATAAGTAGAGGGGTGCAGTGGGTATGACAGTGGACTGTATATGCAGAAGAGTAGTACAGAGAGTTTGACAGCAGGCCGTATATGCAGGAAAGAAGTGTTGAGTTGATGCACTGAATAAATGTGAGGAATTATTTCACATGCATTGGAGACTGGGAACTGTAATATTAATGCACATTTGCTAGGCATGCCGTGGTTTTTTATTATGTGCTGGAGACGATCTGCTGGGCGATAAATGCACTTGTGCTGGGTACTGGCAGCTGAGAACTAATGTGCATAAGCAGAAGACGTAATCAGGAATTAATTTTGAGAGGTTAGGAGCCTATACATTAGGTACTGAGTGGTACGGGGTTAACCTATATGAGCTGGACACTGGGAGCTGAGTGATTAACATACATGCCAGAAGGCTGAGCTCTGAGGAGATACTGTAATGAACATGGACTAAGGATTTTGTGTTGTGGGGTTATCACTTATGCACAGAGAAATTGCCGCTAATGGGTTAATGCATCTGAGTGGAAGCAAAGCGCTAAGAGGTTATTGCTTATATTCTAGGGGCAGGTAACTGGGTTAATGCACACATGCAGAATATTCATCACTAAGGAACTGATGCACATGTTCTTAAAATAGATGCATTTTCTGTAAGGGCACTGAGAGGTTAATGAACAGTCTGGTCACAGAATGGTTAATGAAATACTTTACTGGTGAACACCTGGCAGGAAATCACTGTGTACTACAGATGCATCTTGTTGTTGGTACAAATACTGAAGAGAACTGGCTACAGATAGAAGACCAATGTGTATGCTAACACACACAAACACAATCCTGAACTATATGATAGGAATTAATGAGAAACCTTTCTACTGCAGAGAGAGGAGGGGGCAAAGTCTACTGCTGAACTGAGCTGAACCTCCAGACTATGGCCCAGATTCTTAAAGACTTACGACAGCGTATCTACAGATACGTCGTCATAAGTCCGAATGGGCGCCGTCGTATCTATGCGCCTGATTCATAGAATCAGTTACGCATAAATTCTGCCAAGATATGAGCGGCGTAAGTCTCCTATGCCGTCGTATCTTGGGTGCACATTTACGCTAGCCGCTAGGTGGCGCTTCCATTGATTTCCGCATTGAATATGTAAATGAGCAAGATACACTGATTCACGAACGTCCGTACGCCCGTCGCAATTAGTTACGCCGTTTACGTAAGACATACGCCGGCGTAAAGATAAAGCTGGTCTCTAGGTGGCGCAGCCCATGCAAGGTATGGATGTCGGAACAAGCGTATCTTTTTACGTCGTTTACGTAAGTCGTACGTGAATGGGGCTGTGCGTAGGTTACGTTCACGTCACAGGCATTGAGCCTGCGTATCTTTGGGCGTAAATACGACGTGATACTGAGCATGCGCCCGCATGCGCCGTTCGTTCGGCCATGCATCTACATGGGGTCAGGCTTAATTTAAATACAACACGCCCAAGACCTGCCTACTTTGAAATACGCGCGCTTACGCCGGCCCATTTACGCTACGCCGCCGTAACTTAGGACGCAAGTGCTTTGTGAATACAGCACTTGCCTCTCTAAGTTGCGGCGGCGTAGCGTAAATAAGATACACTACGCCCGCACATAGTTACACCGCCTTACGTGAATCTAGGCCTGTATGTCTGAGCTCAGCATGCAATGTCTATGGGGTGGACAGGGACAGTGTGGTTAGAATATGTGACTGCAGACTGAGGGATCTTTGGCAGGGATTAGCTCAATGTAATTGGATCCAGTTTGATGCAGGTTCAGTGAACATGACAAAAGTTCTGATATTGAAACCAAAAACCAATTGAAGTAAATGAAAGCCAAAAGCTCTGTAATAAACATTTTCTGAGCTAATAGGCAAGGGGTTTTGAAACAAAGGGCAGCTGGGAAATGCCTTGTTAGACATGTATTTTTTATTTTCCTTGCATTTCTCCCTCAAATTTACAGCAAATGCACTTCCAAGTGCATTTGTAGTGCACAGTGGATTTGCCTTTAGTAAATAAACCCCTTAGACTGGGATGCCTTTGAAGTTCATGTGCGAGTAAAGGCAGGAGTCCCTATACTTTTGACAATATAGTGTGTGTATATATATATATATGTAGCGCCTCCTTACTTTCAGTATGGGCGCTATGCTAAAGTTAGTGGGGAATGGGAGAGTTACTTTGCTCCCATTCACAATTTGTTTTGAGTTGGAACTTCTGTCATTCCAGAAATGTCCACTGGGTCAATCTATACTCCGGGGATACAATACCATCCCTGGCTGGCAGTTGGCGCTGGTGGCGTTCTGGAAGAGCAAGTTTCCTCAGCAGCCAATTAGAGGAGTTTTTCCCTCGCAAGGCATGCTGGGGAAGGGTATATCTGTGACAGGGGTCATGTGTTCTAAAATCTTTGCGGGGTCCAGTTCCAGGTGCGGCATTCACCTTCAGGGTGCGTGCATCCATGGACGGCCCACCTGGCCAAAATTGCAGGCTACACAAACCCTCATCCGGAGGTAAAAGGGGACCCCAGTGACTTACTGGGTTCCCAGTTCTATTGAGAGGATCCCAGGCTGGGTGCCGTTCAATTGGGGGGTCGGCTGAGGAGAACCCGGAGGCAGGTTGTCCAACAGGGTTTGAACAAACCAATCGGGGATCTGGTGACTGGAATGCTGACAGGTACACTTTGCTGTCGTCCGGTGACCTATGTTAAAAATCTACTGGGAGGATTCGCTCTGCTCATCCATTAGTTCTTTTAAAGTAATTGGCCTGTGGCAGAGGCCCTAGAGCCAGGTCTGTGAGAGGAGTCTGTCCGGGGGCACTTTACCTACTCCAATTAAGAGTGGCGACGAGTAATGTTTTGATACTCTATTGAGCAAGGACTGCTCAATTAATATCCAGGCCCGATACCGCAAAGGTTCTTCCTTTCTCTTCATCAGCCTTTCTTTTCCTAATTGATGTTGGCTGTGTTGGTCTGGAAATAAAGCATTGGAAAAATCCTTTATTCGCTGTCTGGACATTCGCTCACTGTTTTGGTTCACTGCTATCACTCCTAGACACACTGCATGGTAACTTAATACGCCGATCCCAAAACAATCAGCACCTCCTTCGGGGGTAGCGCTACATATATGTATAAATGTAGTTCAGAGAGGAGAGTGATTTTTACAGTGACTTAAAAGACAACATAACCAAATACAGAAACCATTCAAATTGCTTACTAAGGAGATGCTTTAAAGCGGAGGTTCACCCAAAAAACAAGTATATAACATTACATTCTGTATACCTCAAACATGTACAGTATGCTGTTTTTTTTGGGGGGGGGCAGGGGTGTACATACGGTATTATCGCTATTTTTTACCTGGCTTCCGGGTACTAGCTCCCGCGGAAGTAGGCCTTCCTATGCAGTGGCGCAATGTCCTCTGGGACTTCGTCCAGATAATTGACGTGCCTGACAAAAACTTCCCCCCGGTGGATAAGGCGTGTCACAAGTTTCCATAACTAGCCGAACTGCGAGTCGGCTCTATACGGCGCCTGTGCAGTCAGCTCTACACGGCTCCTAGTCAGTGTGCAGGCGCCGTATAGAGCTGACTCGCAGTTCAGCTCGTTTCGGAAACTCGTGACGCGCCCTATCCGCCAGGGGGAAGTTTTTGTCAGGCACGTCAATCATCTGGGCGAAGTCCCAGAGGACATTGCGCCACTGCATAGGACCGCCTACTCCCGTGGGAGCTAGTACCCGGAAGCCAGGTGAAAAATAGCGATAATACCGTATGTACACCCCCCAAAAAAATAAAAAATGCATACTGTACATGAGGTATACAGAATGTAATGTTATATACTTGTTTTTTGGGTGAACCTCCGCTTTAAAGCCCGTACATGGTGTCACAGCATACTCTTATTCACACTGTGATTCTCAGGGACAGCAACAATGACAATCTATTATGGTATTAAATAAATAGCATGTGTAATAACCTTATTTTACATTATTCATTAGCTTAGATACAGCAGCAGCAACCCACTAGGGTTGATTTTTAAAAGAAAAAAGCATTAGGTAGTTTTTCAAAGACAATAGGGACAATATAAAGATAATCTACTATACTTTGAAAAAGAAAACATAAGCTATTGCTATCAACTTCATACAAATTACCAAGCAGTGTTAAAACAAGTCACACAGCATAACTTGTAATCTTCTTTTCAGTACCAGACTGTGTTGTACAAAGAGATGAGGCAGTTGTTAAGACAAACTAAAAAAAAATACAGGATGGCATTTCTGAAACAACAACCAAACATATTTCACAGTGGCTGTAAGCATTTGTAGTTAGGGGAATGGGGCAACAATGTAAGAAGGATAGATACGTTTTTTTTTTTAAGAAACATCAAAGTATGATATTTTAAAAACCATGGTCATGAATATTATATAGACCAGGGGTCTCAAACTCAAATTACCTGAGTGCCACAAGACAAGTTTCCATATACCATGGGGGGCTGCATGCAAAATTTTAAACTTCAAAAACAGTACTGGTGTCAGCGAACGCATTATTAACCCTGACCACTACACTGCACACTGACCACTACACACTGACCACTCACCATCAGGGTACAGCACATCAGGGCACAGGGCACAGCACACATGAGTGCACAGCGCACATCAGGGTACAAAGCCCAGCACATCAGGGTACAAAGCCCAGCACATCAGGGTAAAAAGCCCAGCACATCAGGGTACAGGGCACATCAGAGCACAGCACATAGGGGTACAGCACAACAGGCCACATCAGGGTGCACGGCACATCAGGGCAGGGCATATCAGGACAGGGCACATGGCACAGTACAGGACATGGCACATCAGGGCACAGCACATCAGGACAGGGCACATGGCACATCAGGGTACAGGGCACATGAAACAGCACATCAGGGTACAAAGCCCAGCACATCAGGGTACATGGGGCACATGGCACATCAGGGTAAATGGGCCACATCAGGGTACATGGGGCACAATCACAGCACATCAGGGCACATGGGGCACATACGAGCACACCAGGGCACATGGGGCACATGAGAGCACATCAGGGCACAATCAGGGAACATGGGGCACACCAGGGAACATGGGGCACATGAGAGCACATCAGGGCACAGCACATCAGGACATGGCACATGGCACATCAGGGTACAGGACATGGCACATCAGGGCACAGCACATCAGGACAGGGCACATGGCACATCAGGGTACAGGGCACATGAAACAGCACATCAGGGTACAAAGCCCAGCACATCAGGGTACCCCATGTACCCTGATGTGCTGGGCTTTGTACCCTGATGTGCTGTTTCAAGTGCCCTGTACCCTGATGTGCCATGTTCCCTGATGTGCTGGGCTTTGTACCCTTATGTGCTGTTTCATGTGCCCTGTACCCTGATGTGCCATGTGCCCTGTACCCTGATGTGCCATGTGCCCTGTTCTGATGCGCTGTGCCCTGATGTGCCATGTCCTGTACCCTGATGTGCCATGTGCCCTGTCCTGATGTGCTGTGCCCCATGTGCCCTGATGTGCTCTCATGTGCCCCATGTTCCCTGGTGTGCCCCATCAGGGCACAATCAGAGCACATGGGGCATATCAGGGCACATGGGGCACATACGAGCACACCAGGGCACAATCAGGGCACATGGGGCACATCAGGGCACAATGAGGGAACATGAGAGCACATCAGGGCACATGGGGCACAGCACATCAGGACAGGGCACATGGCACATCAGGGTACAGGGTACCCTGATGTACAGAGCCCAGCACATCAGGGTACATGAGGGCACATTGGAGCACATGAGGGTACATGGGGCACATCAGGGCACATGAGAGCACATCAGGGCACAATCAGGGCACACCAGGGCACATGAGAGCACATCAGGGCACATGGGAGCACATGGAAGCACATCAGGGCACATGGGAGCACATGAGAGCACATCAGGGCACATGAGGGCACATCATGGCACATGAAAGCACATCAGGGCACATGAAAGCACATCAGGGCACATGAGAGCACATTAGGGCACAATCAGGGCACATGAGAGCACATCAGGGCACATAAGAGCACACCAGGGCACAGGTCAGCATTTACTTGTTGTTTTCTTCAAAGGCAGAGTAGCGCAGGAAGCGTCTGTCATAAGTTCACTTGTCTCTCATGTCACGCAGCCCCCCCCCCCTATTCTCGTCCATCTCAGATGATGTCACAAGCAAATGGGGATGGACGAGAAGAGAGGAGGGGCCGCCGGGGAGTAGCAGGGTGACATGAGAGACAAGTGAACTTATGACAGACGCTTCCTGCGCTACTCTTCATGCACCTCGATCTACACTTCCGCGGCACCCGCGGGCCATTTAAAACCAGTCCACTGATATAGACTCACTGCACATTATGCAAGGATTTGTTCTTTTTTTTTTTATTTCAAATAGTTTTTATTGAAATTTTCAATGTACAGTAATACAAACACATTTGCGAGGTTTAAAGTTTTCCATAGAGATGGCAGTGAACTTGCCTTGAACAGTGGGTGGGTACTAAGTGTGTGCCAAGGGTTCACTTGTGTGAATGTGGCAAAGCAGTAGTAACTACAGAAAGAACAGACCAGACCAAAAGGAAGGGTCTCGATGTTAACACATTATGCGTAGTGTCAAAAACATAACATAACATAGAGGGGGGGGAGGCAGGGGAGAAAAGGAGCGGGTGAACTCATGTCAAGGGGAGAGGGGAGGTAGGGAGGGGAGGGGGGGGTAGGGAGGGGAGGGGGGGGAAGGGAGGGGAGGGGGGGGAAGGGAGGGAATAGCACCAGTAAAGATCACAATATAATACATCAAGGGTGTGTCACTTGGCGTGTCACTTGGCGTAGGTGTTCGTGTACCAAGTGGTCCAAGGGTTCCAGAGGGCGAGCGGTTTAGAATAAGTGGGTTTCCCCCGGGCTAAGATAGTTTCGTATGTGTGGTGGGTTTGCACTAGGTTAATTACTTCAGTGAGAGTGGGGGCATCCTTTGTTTTCCATTTTCTAGCAATCAGTAGTTTCGTCGCTAAAAGAACATGTGTGGTCACCAGTCGGTGAGTCGGTGGTAGGTCGTCAATAGTTAGGTTGAGAATGGCTAGGTGAGATGACAGGAGTATGGGGGAGTGAAGGATGTCTTCTCAACTGCAGACCACAGTTGCCGAATGCGTGGACATGTCCAAAAAATGTGTAAAAGTGTGCCAGGTAGGTCACATTCTCTCCAGCACATGTCAGAGGTGTGTGTATAAAACTTGGCTATCTTGTGGGGTGTCATGTACCATCTCATTAGTATCTTCTGGGTCAGCTCCCATAGGGAGGTACAAGAGGTGTATTTGTAGACAGATTTAATTGCCGTTTGCCATTGCTCGTCAGTAAGGAGAGCCCGGACATCGGTCTCCCAGTCACCCAGGGGTTTAGTTTTGTGGAATAGGGTCTTGTCTTGAAGAGTGGAGTACAATATGGAGGTGCCTCTAGGTTTATTAGCGTCACCCAGGAAGTAGTTCCATATGTGGATTGGTAAAGAGCCTTCTAGTGAGGGGTTAGCCGTTAGGCATTTTTGCAGTCTATAGTATGTAAAGTAATCCTTGGTCGGAGCGAGGAATTGTTGCTGTAATTGTAAGAAGGAGGTAGTAGCCGCAAGGGAACGTAGGTCAGAAGTGGAGTGTACTCGTACTGCAAGCCACGTCGGAATGGTCAGGTCGGGGGACAGTAGTTTCAGTGTGTCTAAGGGGACCGGTATAGGTTTGGTCATAGAATTCGACCATCGTGTGGTGTGAAGAATTTTCCATGCCTTAACAGAGGCCTGTATGGTAGGGGAGTATGGAGTCAGCGGTGTGTTTTTGGTGGTCGTACTGAACAGCCAACTGGCTAGGTTGGGTCCCGGTGTCGCAGTGTTTTCTATGTCTCCCCATAGTGTAGATGGAGCCGTGGAGAACCAGTCTCTCATTTGGGAAAGTATTGAGGACAGATAGTAGTCCTTAATGTCTATGTGGCCCATCCCGCCCACTGACCTGTGTTTAATGAGTTTGGAGTGGCTACATCGAGATTTTTTACCTTGCCACACAAATCGATTCAAGATGGATTGTAGAGAAGTGAGATAGGAGCGTGGAAGAGGCATGGGTAGCGTGCGGAAAATGTACAACAGTCTGGGGAGTAACATCATTTTGAACGCTGCGAGGCGACCTGCCCATGAGAATTCATGTTTAGATAGTTTACTTGTTTCTTTGATCAGTGTTTGTTTGATGGTAGTGTAGTTGTGTTTTGAAGTATCTTTCAGTGATTTACATAGTGTTACGCCCAGGTATTGTATGCCCTTGTCTGCCCAGGAGTACGGGTAAGTGTTTCTAAGTAAGTTGCTAGTAATGGCGTCCAATCCTAGGTCTAAAATATGAGATTTTTGTTCATTCACCTTATAATACGAAACATTACTAAATCTTTGTAACAGCAATTGTACCGAAGCCAGGGAGGATATAGGGTCTGTAAGCAATAATATCACGTCGTCCGCGAATAGACTAATTTTATGGTCTTTTGTGCCGAAGCGGAAGCCCGCTATGGCGGGGTGATTCCTGACATGTTCCGCAAGCGGTTCCATGACCAGGTTGAATATGAGCGGGGACAAAGGGCAGCCTTGGCGGGTGCCATTGGTTATGGAGAATGGTCGTGACAGCATTTCTGAGGTGTACACTTGGGCCGAAGGGGAGGAGTACAGTGCCATTATGGCCGACAATATGGGGCCCTGGAAGCCAAATTTAACAAGAGTCGCTCTCATGTAGTCCCAGTGGACTCTGTCGAACGCCTTCTCCGCGTCCAGGGAAAGGAGCAGAGAAGGCGTTCACGCGGATCCTGCACCATGTATGATGTTGAGAATCCTGCGGGTAGCATCAAACGTTTGTCTCCCTTTCGTGAATCCTGATTGGTCCTTGTGGATGAGTAAGGGCATCAGGTCAATCAGCCGGTTGGCTATGAGTTTGGCATAGATTTTGGTGTCCATGTTGAGTAAGGATATAGGACGAAAGTTTTGCGCGTGGGTGGGTTCCTTGCCTGGCTTCGGCAATGTAACAATCAATGCGGACAGCATTTCTGGAGGGAGAGAGGAGGACGAGGCAGCGTCATTGCAGACATTTGAGAGGAAGGGCGCTAGAGTGTGCCCAAAGAGCTTGTAGTATTCACTAGTGAGCCCATCAGGGCCCGGGGATTTGTTAGAGGGCAATTTTGAAATAATTTGTAGGATCTCTTGAGGGGTAAACGGGGCGTTCAAAGTCAGAAGTTGATCGTCAGATAGCTGGGGAAGGTTAATTTCTCCCAGAAATTATGATATATCTTGGGAGGAGGGTTGTGGAACAGAGGAGTCGTCTTTTAAGTTATAGAGGGTATTGTAATAGTGGCGAAATGCATCGGCAATGGTAGAGGGATCTATCAATTTTTGTTTAGAGGCAGGATGGTACAGGTGAGCGATCTTGGTTTTGGCATAATGCCCTTTGATCCTGGCTGCCTTGGCTTTACCGGCTTTATTGCCCGTGGAGTAGTGTTTAGCCCCAAAGCGGGTGTGAGCTTTCTCATAGGAGTCTAGAAGATGGGATCTCAATTCTTGTCTAAGGATACCTAGTTTATGTTTGAGGGCACTGTCAGGGTGGGATTGGTTTTGTGTTTCTAGCGCTTGGATGTCTGCTGTCAGGGAGTCTAGACGTTGTGATCTCCTCCTCCTCTCCCTAGATCCCAACTGGATAAGAATTCCTTGCACGAATGCTTTATGAGCATTCCAGAGGACTGAGTTATCTGTAACAGAGTCTGCATTTAATGCAAAAAATTCCTCTAAACAGTTCTTGATATATTACGAATACAGAGGTGAGTTCAAGAGAGTTGAATTAGCCCTCCAAATCCTCGTGGCGGAGGTGGAGGCAGAGTCACTAGTAATCAGGGCAATAGGTGCGTGGTCTGACCACGTGATGGTACCTATCTCAGAGGCTGAGGCAGTGGGCAGGGTCCACTTGTCGACCAAAAAATAGTCAATTCGAGTGTAGGAATTGTGACACGGAGAGAAAAAGGTGTAGTCCCTTTCAGTAGTGTGGTGGCATCGCCACACGTCGTACAGGTCATGTGAGCGTATGAAGGTTCCCATAGGTGACAAGGCTCTGTTGGGTCTGGAGGAAGCATCGATTGAATTGTCTGGAACAATGTTGAAGTCCCCGCAGATGACAAGGCGGCCTTGTTCAAAGCGGTCTATTTGTTTCATCAGTTTAGACAAAAAGGGGATTTGGCCCTTGTTTGGTGCATATACTGATACAATGGTGTATCTGACACCATTCAGAGAGCAGTCTAGTGCTAGGTATCTTCCATTGGGATCAATGAGGGTGTTATGGATATCAAGAGACACTGTGTTCTTGAAGGCTATCAGTATGCCATTCTTTTTGTCAGGTCCGGAGGCTTTAAGTATGGTGGGAAAGTCCTTATTTGTACATTTGGGTTCAGCAGAAATCTGGAAGTGTGTCTCTTGTACACAGAGGATATCGCATCTGGAGTCACAAGCTGTTTTCCAGAGCGATGCCCATTTGGCGGGGTGGTTTAGGCCCTTCACATTAAGTGAGATAAACTTCGGCATTGTTCAATGTGGTGCTGTGTATAACTGGCAGAGGGAGTACTCACAGTTCGGGTGGCGTAGGATCAGGACCGAGTAGAAGCTTGCAAGCCCTTAGGTTCCGGAGGGTCACGAGGATGGATTCTTCAGTAAAGGTTGTGGAGTGGTAGAGATGTGCTCTTCCGGTATCAGGATGGGTAAGGGGGAAAAGAGGGTAACAGTTATTGCAATAGAACACAAATGCAACAGGGTCAGATAGGAAAACGGGGTGAAGGAACAACAGAAACGAACAAGGGTCAGTGGTATATCAGCAGAACCACTGAGCGTTGGTGGAGGGTATAAGTTCGTGAACTAACTGCACGAGCAGGCACTGGACCGGAGTGCGTACTGAAAACTTGAGCTAGGACAGCACTGAAACCTGGTCACTTGATCCCACTGGAGTGCGGACTTTTATTGAGGGGCAGATGTTTCTCTGCAGTAGGCATGTGGGGCAATGGTTCCCCATCCGGGATGATTTTCCATTTTTTAAGTAGGTGTATTCCTTCTTCCACTGTGTGTATGGCATGCTTCACCCCGTTTTTGGTCACTAGGAGTTTGGTCGGGAACCCCCATTGGTAGGGTATCTTGTGGTTGTTGAGCGGCTTGGTGATGGTTTGCAATTGCTTGCGCTGTTGTCTGGTGTATTGGGAAATGTCCGCATACAGTTGTAGTTTGGAGTACGGTGGCGGCAGCTGTTCTAGGCGCCTATTTTTGGCCAGGAGCATGTCTTTGGTGTGAAAAAAATGTATTTTCATCAGCGTGTCACGGGGAATTTCCGCTGGCAGGTGGGGGGGCTTAGGGAGGCGATGTATGCGGTCTATTATAGTTTCCACTGGGGGAAGGTCTGGTAGTAAGGTGGAAATCATTTTTCTGGCATAGGTATTAAGGTCAGCAGGAATGATCGATTCGGGTATCCCGCGAATTTTGACGTTGTTGCGTCTCGACCTGTCTTCGAGGTCCGCCATTTTGGCCCGCACCCACTGTTGTTCACTTCTGACATGGTCGTGGGCATCAACTAGATCATTCACTGTTTCTGTCATGGCGCTCATCTGATTTTCAATGTACCCCATTCTGCTGCCTACATGACCCATTTCCAATTTAAATGCAGCAAGCATTGTGGATATGTCACTGTGCAGGGAGCTGTGTATGGAGGTGAGCATGTCCTTGAGCTGCGTATCCACTACAGGCAGGCCTGAGGTGGGGAAGGCCGCAATGGGGGATGGTGCGGGGGGTAGCGTGAGGAGAGTGTCCTGTGCAGGCCTTACCTCAGATGGCTGCAGGCCCGAGTCGAGCCGCATCCGCGTTTTCGCCGGACTGCTGGATGTGGATGGGGGCCCAGGAGCGGAGGAGGGATCCGGGGACGTCGCTTGTGGCCGGGTGAACAGTTCCTCCTCGTCTGGCAGGTCAGTGTAGGCCCGATCCCCTCGCGGGGAGCGGTCGCGGGCGCCATCTTGGATTTGTCCTCCAGGCGCTGCGGCGAAAAAATCTGTGAGTTTCCGAGGGATCCGGTATTCCTTCCGCTTGCGGGAGGTTCCGGGCTGATTCCCCACTGTGTGGGGGTCCTGGTGATGCATTTCTGCGGTCGGGAGCAGTGTCGAATCTCCGGTCAGTGCGGGAGCTGTAAAGTCAGCCGTCCATTCAGCTCGATGGCTAGCCACGCCCCCCCTGCAAGGATTTGTTCTTGACCACTATGTTAGTGGAAGAAATAAGACATGTTTTTCTAAACAAATTATGTTTATTATGTCACAGTCAAAAGCCAGAAATGTTTTATTTGGTTTGTTTTGTGTACAATTGAATATTGTAAGGGATTAGCTCAGTAGCAGGATGTGTGACCCCCTGGATGGGTTCACTACACACTGATTTATACAGAGAAACAGCCAAAGTCGGTTTAAAGCAAAGATTTTGGTTTATTCTTCCATCTTGCTGGAAACAAGTGCAAGCATCCAAACAGCATAAACAAAATCAAACATAAAATAAACCCTGGCCACTTGGGGCGTCTACCTTCACCACACAGGAACCTTTCTATGGAGTCTGGCACAGCCTAGTGCTGGGCAGACACTGCTGGTCCTACAGCAGAAAATAATAGTCTCTTTTTGATTTTTATCACACAGAAAAATCAACAGCACCTCACCTCTTCAGAAGTATTTCTGCTCACTGCTCTCCTTCACTCAAAAAGCCTCAGGATGCAGCACTCAGTAGTAATCCTCTGGATTACTTATAGAGGCCTTAATTGCCTCATTCTGAACAGCTGAAGTTTTCCAACGCCCTTAAATCTTTCTGGCTGCTTCTGCAGCCGACACCTGGAAATAATTGGTATATTGTCTAAACAAGGCAGAAATGTATCTCCCGTCTGTGACAACACCCACAGAATTACCTGACTTCCTGTCACAATATATAAACACTGAATAAAATTAAATCACACTTTTGAAGCCTTCAATGGAATAGGTCATGCCTTCTGAGAGAGAAAGTCAGCAGATCGCATCCAGAAGCAAAATACTGGCTTCCTCTTTCACAGATTAAATAAAGAAAAACTTGACAGATTTGCTGCTGATACTTCCTGAGGAGGGAGAGAGCAGGCAGATTGTAAGCAATTATTTTCTTGAATCAAAGCAGTGCATGTTAACATATTAGTACATCAGGGTGCTAGATTTTGGCTATACAATAAGCAGATTGCATTTTTCAAAAATTGATTTTTTTTAAAAGTCAGCTGCTAGAGTATTTGTAGCTGCTGACTTTTTTTTTTCCTGGGTGGAATTTCTCTTTATGTTGACTTAATTTTCTAATTCCCAACTGACTTTGTTTGTTGGGCCATGCACATACAAATGAAACAAAGAGTCCCTCAATTTCAAACCTAATACAAACAAAATCTTATTAGAATGCTCACAATACGCTTCCTAAAATAAAAACTTGTGGATCCGAATAAAACTAAATCATTCCTTATGTTGTTACATTATTTTGGATGCTTTAACCACTAATTAAACTATTGCATCCTGGCATCCAAATGAAACAAATTATTACAAATTAATTTGTTGTTTTCATTATAGTATGGTGTAAATTATTGCGCTGCTAAATGTATATGTATCAAGCTGCTAAACACAGCTACTGAAAACAAGAAGCAAAAAAACAGAATATAGACAAAAAAGTGTAGCGCTCTGATACAAAAAAGGTATGACAATAAAATCAAAAACCGTGCGTGGTCAATATGCAACAATATGAAATGCACATGTGTAAGAAGATACAAATGTCATAAACAAATATGTAAATGTCCAAAATGAACCGAGTGATGAGTGGATACAAAGTTCAAAATTGGAATGTGAGATGAAATCTTCAAAAAATAAGTGAATATAAGTGAATTTCCAAATGAAGAAATATCCCGTCACCAGTGCGGATGCAGGCTTACCGGAACGTGTGGACTCTGCGAAATATATATTTCCAGAGTCGATCAGGATTGGTATAGACTGGAAACCACGGTGTGGAGTTGCTTCAGGAAGGGGTCCACGAATGATCTTAATACCATAACCTGGGGAGAACTGGAAGGTCTCTCGCTCAGGGAATGCAGGAGATGGTCATCCGTTAGTGAAGGTCACATGTGAACGTAAAAAAGAAAAGAGGGGACGCCATAGTGTAATACCGTCAAAAATCAGTTTAGGTTTAATTAAAGGTTGCACTTACAGTTCAGTTGAGAATAAAGCACACTTCAATAAAATGATGGCAACATTGGAGTCATCCCTGACGCGTTTCGTGTGAGTACACGTTGTCAAAAGGGTACTCACACGAGTACGTGTACTCACACGAAACGCGTCAGGGATGACTCCAATGTTGCCATCATTTTATTGAAGTGCGCTTTATTCTCAACTGACATGTAAGTGCAACCTTTAATTAAACCTAAACTGATTTTTGACGGTATTACACTATGGCGTCCCCTCTTTTCTTTTTTACGTTCACATGTGACCTTCACTAACGGATGACCATCTCCTGCATTCCCTGAGCGAGAGACCTTCCAGTTCTCCCCAGGTTATGGTATTAAGATCATTCGTGGACCCCTTCCTGAAGCAACTCCACACCGTGGTTTCCAGTCTATACCAATCCTGATCGACTCTGGAAATATATATTTCGCAGAGTCCACACGTTCCGGTAAGCCTGCATCCGCACTGGTGACGGGATATTTCTTCATTTGGAAATTCACTTATATTCACTTATTTTTTGAAGATTTCATCTCACATTCCAATTTTGAACTTTGTATCCACTCATCACTCGGTTCATTTTGGACATTTACATATTTGTTTATGACATTTGTATCTTCTTACACATGTGCATTTCATATTGTTGCATATTGACCACGCACGGTTTTTGATTTTATTGTCATACCTTTTTTGTATCAGAGCGCTACACTTTGTTGTTTTCATTATAATTTTTTTTTAATTCATATTTCGACATTCCAAATCTCTGAATCACGCAAGTTTTGTCTGAATTTAGACTCTTAACTAAACTAATCGCAGATGTCTAAAAGAGAATAATTTAATCAGAGATTAGGCCTGTTTCAAACAGAAATAATGCCTAAAACTGTTTTGTTTCAGACACAGGCTTTAAAAAAAGAAAAATCGCACATATCTGCAGAACAGATCCTTTTGGAGGAAGAAATTTGTCTTTTTCCAGCCAGAAATATGAATAACAAATGTGCTTTCTAGAAAAACACCATAGAAAAATCATATGTATTATCTAAAAAGAATCTCATCTGTTTTAATGGCAGGTAATCTTAGAGACAGGAGGTAGTCCTATATTTCATTATTAAAAAAAGAAATGAAAATGTATTTGTGTACTTTGTATGGTTTCTCTTATAGTTGGCATGTTTCAGACATAAATATTAAATGAAACTGCATTGTTAAAAAAAAAACTTTTTTTAAATTAACCACTTGCTTACTGGGCACATATACCCCCCTTACTGGGCACATAAAACTGTCGCTTTAACTGACAATTGTGCGGTCGTGCGACGTGGCTCCCAAAAAAAATGTACGTCCTTTTTTCCCCACAAATAGAGCTTTCTCTTGGTGGTATTTGATCACCTCTGCGGTTTTTATTTTTTGTGCTATAAACAAAAAAAGAGCGTCAATTTTGAAAAAAAAACACAATGGGGTAGATTCAGGTAGATTGGCGTAAATTTCTGCGGGCGTAGCGTATCTCAGATACGCTACGCCACCGTAATTTAGTGAGGCAGGTTCTGTATTCACCAAGAACCTGCGCCCTAAGTTACGGCGGCGTAGCGTAAATCTGCCGGCGTAAGCGTGCCTAATTCAAATTGTGAAGAGGTGGGCGTGTTTTATGTAAATAAAACATGACCTCACGTAAATGACGTTTTTGACTAACGGCGCATGCGCCGTCCGTGAACGTAACCCAGTGTGCATGCTCCAAATTAACCCGCAAAAAGCCAATGCTTTCGACGTGAACGTAAATTACGCACAGCCCTATTCGCGAACGACTTACGCAAATGACGTAATCGACAGAAAATTCTACGCTGGCCCGACGTCCATACTTAACATAGGATACGCCTCATATAGCAGGGGTAACTTTACGCCGGAAAAAGCCTAATGTAAACAACGTAAAAAAATGCGCCGGGCGGACGTACGTTTCTGAATCGCCGTATCTACCTAATTTGCATATTCCTTGCGTAAATCGACGGAAGTGCCACCTAGCGGCCAGCGTAAATATGCAACTAAGATACAATGGCGTAAGAGACTTACGCCAGTCGGATCTTAGCCAAATACCGGCGTATCTTGTTTTCTGAATACAGAAAAAAGATACGCCGGAGCAACCTAGAAGTTATGCGGCGTATCAATAGATACGCCAGCGTAACTTCTTTATGAATCTACCCCAATATTTTTAACTTTTTGCTATAATAAATATCCCAATTTATCCCAGTTTAGGCTGATACGTATTCTTCTACATATTTTTGGTAAAAAAACGCAATAAGTGAATAAGTGACTGGTTTGCACAAAAGTTATAGCGCCTACAAAATAGGTGACAGAATTATTATTATTTTTTTTAGTTATTTTTTTTTTACTAATGGCGGTGATCTGCGATTTTTATTGGGACTGCGACATTATGGCGGACACACCGGACACTTTTGACACATTTTTGAGACCATTCATATTTATACAGCGATCAGTGCTATAAATATGCACTAATTACTGTATAAATGTGACTGGCAGAGAAAGGGGTTAACACTAGGGGGCGGGGAAGGGGTTAAATGTGTACCCTGCATAGTGTTTCTAACTGAAGGGGGAGGTGACTGACTGGGGGAGGTGACCGAACTGTGTCCCTATGTACATGGGACACAGCATCAGTCCCCTCTCTCTCTGACAGGACGTGGATCTGACTGTTTACACACAAAGATCGACGTCCTTGTCTGTGTAACTGCCGATCGTGGGTGCCTGGCGGACATCGCGGCCACCAGGCACGTGCATCGGCATCTCAGTGATGCGGCGGCGCGTGCGTGCCGCCGGCGGCCGGAGGAGCCGAGGACGTCTAAAGGCGTCCTCCTGGCAATTGAGAGCCACCTTGTGGCCATCTTTTGTTAATAGTCTGGATGCCAAGTGGTTAATTATTTCCTGAATTACATTGGGACTTTGCACAGAGTAGACATATTTCACCCAGAAAAAAATGCACAGCCCTATTTTTCTAAACTCACTGTATAAAAATTGTACACATTTGAAGCTCATGCTTTTTATAAAAGGAGGCACTTTTTGAGGCAAGGAGTAGGCATTTATCAAGCTGAAATATAAAATGCAAGTTCCTCAAATTTTAAGTAAAAAATAAAGAGATTTGATGGATTAAATCACATATTTTTTTAATCCAATGACATCTCAGAAGCAAGAAGTTATATTTCAGCCAGAAAAAGAAAACTAGACTGGTATTTTTTCAAAGACACTGTTTTAAAATAGTCCTGATGTGCTCCATTGAATCTCTTCTTTTTGTAGGAGAGAGTTTTCCTAATACAGCCATAACAATTAAGAAACAATAACCAATACACAAGCAATTATATATATATATATATATATATATATATACAGATCCGTCTGACCAATTTTAATTATGTCTATAGGAGGCTATTGAAGAGGGTGAAAGCAGGCAGAATAAATCTTTAATTAAAAATATAAAAATTGTGTTCCTGTGGCAAAAAGAGAACAAAAAGGTATAATTTAGCTGGCCAAAAATATTTTTGGTCACAAAATTCAGATAGGGAATGAGAATGGGTGGTTTCTATTTAAAGCGGAGTTCCGGCCACAATTTCACTTTTTAAATATAAATAGGGAGAAAGAGAAGTTGCGCTATTAGATTAAATTAAACTAAACAATCAATTGATACAAAGAAGAATGGTATATAAAATTGAAAAAGCCCCAAAATTCAAAAGGAGATAGGACACATGAATATAGGTTGAAAATTCAGTCCTTGTGTATCTATGAAGATATATATAAATGAGTTCATCAAGTGTTGAATATAAGTTCATAGGGTGAAAGCATATGTAATGACCAACACCACTACAATAAGTAAAAAAGGATGGAGGCTTACCAAATGGCAAGCAATAAAAACTTGCGGCTGCCAACCCCAGCCAGGGCCTTTTGATGATCCTCGCAGGGGGATAAGAGGAGATGGATGCTGAGACTTCCCAAAACGAATCCGCAGGATTGCAGCGTGTCACAATAAAAACTCAATGGTGAAGTACGACAGGACCAGCACATATAAGAATTAAATGTGACTCAAGGGACCACCACCACCAAACACCCTATAGATGGGAGGCTTACCAGAGCATAGTGCAGTACAAGCATGCGGCTAAACCCCTAGCCAGGGCCTTTGGGATCCTGAGCAGTAGTGATATATCCTAAGATCCTCCGGTACAGTGTGGTCAGTAGATACATAAAAAGAATGATATTGCCCACATGGTGAAGTACGTTGACATAGTTGCTTTAATAATAAAAAGTTGCACTTACAGAACGAAGATAAAAACAGATAGAAGCCGGCCGGCTCAATCGAACGCCCGTCCACTCGGAACGAAAAACGTCTTGCGTCAGCACGTTAGGATTAGGATCCCAAAGGCCCTGGCTAGGGGTTTAGCCGCATGCTTGTACTGCACTATGCTCTGGTAAGCCTCCCATCTATAGGGTGTTTGGTGGTGGTGGTCCCTTGAGTCACATTTAATTCTTATATGTGCTGGTCCTGTCGTACTTCACCATTGAGTTTTTCTTGTGACACGCTGCAATCATGCGGATTCGTTTTGGGAAGTCTCAGCATCCATCTCCTCTTATCCCCCTGCGAGGATCATCAAAAGGCCCTGGCTGGGGTTTGCAGCCGCAAGTTTTTATTGCTTGCCATCTGGTAAGCCTCCATCCTTTTTTACTTATTGTAGTGGTGTTGGTCATCACATATGCTTTCACCCTATGAACTTATATTCAACACTTGATGAACTCATTTATATATATCTTCATAGATACACAAGGACTGAATTTTCAACCTATATTCATGTGTCCTATCTCCTTTTGAATTTTGGGGCTTTTTCAATTTTATATACCATTCTTCTTTGTATCAATTGATTGTTTAGTTTAATTTAATCTAATAGCGCAACTTCTCTTTCTCCCTACTTGTATTGTGTTTGTATGACACTGTGTTGTTGCAGCTTAGTTAGAAATTTTTCTAGTGTCTTAGCGCGGTATTTCTTTTTCTGTTTACATATAAATACCCCTGTATGTAGAGTATAAGATTCCCTATCATCTGTGCCCAGTCGTGCCACACAGAGTTAATCCAGCGCTGAGCAATCCTCTTTTAATGTTCAGTGAAAATTAACAGAATTCCAGATAAAAACTTGCCAAATTATAAAGTCTGTTTCTCTGTTCTTGCTTTGTGTTACAGGTTATTTACATATCTAGAGCTTGGACATGTTTATCATATGTTATGTTATGTTTATCATAATATGAGGTGATCCAAAGTTCATTGTATATTACCAGGATATGTAAAACACCTGTAACACAAAGCAAGAACAGAGAAACGGACTTTATAATTTGGCAAGTTTTTATCTGGAATTCTGTTAATTTTCACTGAACATTAAAAGAGGATTGCTCAGCGCTGGATTAACTCTGTGTGGCAAGACTGGGCACAGATGATAGGAAATCTTATACTCTACATTGTGACATCGAAAAAAAAAAAAAATTTTGGGGGTTTACATCCACTTTAATGTATTCTAGTAAAGTTAGTCTGTAAACTAAGGTCCGTTTTGTTAGGTTGTTACAGCATTTAGACACTTTATAACATAGAAATTGACTGGGGCCATCTTAAGTGTGGGTATCATGAAGCCAGACTGTATGACTTCCTGGATTTCAGCCTTACAGATCTCGCACATGCTCAGTGCTGCACAAGCAGTGTAATAGGTTTCAGATCAGGTTTCAGCACCTGTACTGTCCAAGTCACATGATTCTTCGAGACTGGGGAGTGCACAGACTCCTGGAAAATTACACCCACTACATTCCCAGGAGTCTGTGCGGTGTAGGTTAGGAAGCTTAAGCACCTAGGTGCAGGAAGAGGGAAGATTAACTATTCTGCCTAGCAACAACACTTTGAAGGCATCTAAAAAAAAAAAAAAAAAAATTCTTAAAGGACTAATGACATTTTTTTTAAAACTACTGATGTAATGTTATATTTATGGGTGGAACTCCACTTTAAAGTGGTTCTAAAGTCAAAACCTTTTTTACCTTAATTCAGTGGAGTTTGGATTCAGCATCTGAACTTCAGTAATGTTGATCTAACCCAGCCCGAACCAAACTGAGGTAAGTTTGACTCATCACATGGCAGTACATTTATTGGTTGTATGCACTTGTAGGTGTTATTGTTTATAACAAAATGTACTGTTCTAAGTCATAATACTGAAAATGTGATTCTTAAAAGCTGGGGCATTAAAAATACACAAACATGACTTACCAAACTATAACAACACATCATGTCTGAGCTATATAAACAGGGGTCAAGTCCTGGGGAAAAAAGTGTGGGAACTCCCACCCAAGATCCACTCCCCCCAAAAAAAAAATGATACGCTCATATGCATAATTACTAAACCACATGTTTTTTTTTCCCGCAAGCAAGTTCTTTCTAAATCCCGCGATAACTCACGGCAGACCTCCGCAATGTCTCCTGGGAACAATGACAAAAGCTCCCAGGAGACATTGCAGCATCGAGAAAGTAACGGAATACCCGCACACTACCCGATGAATCCATATACAGGAAGCGGCCAGTAACATAAAGGATTACTAAGGTTCGCCTGCCCCTGACAGTGACTTGAGCTGGGCATCGCCGCTTAGTAAAGGATTGGCTCGGGCGGCTCGGCTGCTCTAGTCCTGCAAAGGGAACTGCGTTCCTGCTGTGAAAAAAGTGCAGGGACTCCGTTCCCACGCGTTCCTGCAGGACTTGAGCCCTGTATATAAATCTTTATTTTTAACCGTTAATGACCACTTCACAGCCACAGAGGCCAGTACCTGGCACCCTTCCAGGCTAGATAGCATTACACACCCTATCCACTGCACTATAGCACCTAATGACTCTTTTTTTTTTTTCTATAACAAACGTGTTATACTTACCTGTTCTGTGCAATGGTTTTGAGCAGAGCAGCCCAGCCCTCTTCTTCTCGGTGCTCCTGGCATTGACACACAGAGTGAGGCTCAGCCCCACCCCCTCCCTTCTCACTGGCTGTGGTTGACTGCAGCAGGAGCCAATGGCTCTTGCTGCTGCCTCTTTGTCCAATAAAGAGAGAGAGAGCTGGGAGAGCTGATGCTCTCATACACATCGCTGGATTGAGATCTGGCTCAGGTAAGTAAGGGGGAGGGGCTGCTTGCTGAAGGTTTGTTTACCTTACTGCATAGAATGCATTGAGGAGTAACTCCACTTTTGCTGAGAAAATATATCCCCCTCTGGTGATCTATGCACATTACAAGGATTTTACAAAACTTTGTTGTAGATTCCTACCTTTTGTTATTCTGAAGAGATCCCTGTATGTTTGTCTGTGTCCATGTGGTAAGTGAGTCTAATGGGAGTGGCTTCATAATTTTCAATCAGATGCTGCACCTGCAGCGCTCTAATGAGGAAAATTGCAGGGCCTGTATCCCTTTAGATGTGATTTTCTTATTGGGAGTATCTCACAAAAAAAAAGATTTTATTGTTGGGGATGCCTTGTATCTTAGTGTAGACTTCTGGGATAATCAATAAGCCAATCACACAAGCAGGAAATGGTGCTTTCTTGGAGCCTATAAGCATAACGAAGGAAAAATCCAAAAATAAAAGTGCATGTGTAGATGCCAAAATAACGTGAAGAAAAGGTAGGTTTCCTGTGTTCTCTTCAAAATAAGTGAGGATGTCCCCTTACCTTACTGCTGTAAAGTAACAGCATATCAGCCCAAATATACTTTCTGGTCGTATCCGCATAGGATTTTATCCGGATGGACTGTAATTAAAGAGATAGATCCCTCTCGGTAGTCACGTCCGAGAAATGACAGTGACTCGCACCCAGGGAGATAAAGTGCCAATAGTGCAGTATTGTTTTAAAAAGGTTTATCAACAAAATAATACACTAGGGTACTCACATAGCTGTGATAAAATCAGGCATGTAAAATGAAAGAGTGCGTTCGCCGACGTCACCTCCGGTACCTCTTGGTGGACTCTTGGTTACACTCGTACGCGTATTCGTCACCTCTCGTGACTTCTTCAGGAGTAGTTAGAGGTAAAATGAAGGCGCTTTATATAAGGTGGCTTATCAGTGGGGCTGGAAGTGGGGAAGTGAACTTGTTCTGTATACAGGAAGTGGGGCAGCGGCCATTTTGTTGTGGCCTAATAGGTAAAGCAGGAAGATATATCTTCCGCCCCATAGGGCATCAATATGCGTTTTTTTACAGCGCTGGACAGCAGGGTGCAATCCGCATACCCTCTCTGTCCAGTACTGCAAGTGAAAAAATGGGGAAAAACGGGATTTAGCTGCATCCTGTGTCTCTCACTAGTGAGAGTGTCACAGGAAGTATAGCAGCGGCCATTTTCTTGTAGCCTCGGTGTCAACTCTAATTGATGTCCTGTGCCAGGGTAATGCCATGGGCCCAAACTTCATCTGCGGATAGGGCACTGGCCGCCTGTCTGGTCTCCACCAATAGGGACCAAAAACGAAATGCACAGCAGAAGCGGCGGCGTTCATAAAAAAAAAAAAAAAAAAAAACAAGAGTCCACCAAGAGGTACCGGAGGTGACATCAGCGAACGCACTCTTTCATTTTACATGCCTGATTTTATCACAGCCTAGTGTATTATTTTGTTAATAAACCTTTTTAAAACAATACTGCACTATTGGCACTTTATCTCCCTGGGTGCGAGTCACTGTCATTTCTCGGACGTGACTACCGAGAGGGATCTATCTCTTCAATTACAGTCCATCCGGATAACATCCTATGCGGATACGACCAGAAAGTGTATTTGGGCTGATATGCTGTTACCTTACAGCAGTAAGGTAAGGGGACATCCTCACCTATTTTGAAGAGAACACCGGAAACCTACCTTTTCTTCACGTTATTTTGGCATCTACACCTGCACTTTTATTTTTGGATTTTTCCTTCGTTATGCTTATAGGCTTTTTGTTGCATGGACATTTAACTTAGCCTATTTCAGTCACTGTTGTGTGTTGCGTTATGCACGCTGTACACCCCATTGGTTAACAGTACACCAATTATTATTGTATTACACTGTATGATGCAAGCACTGTCACGTTCTATTACCCTACGTTTGCCAGCTGGATTAGCTGCACTGTAGCATGTTAATTTTGATGTCAATATTTTTTCACATTGTCGTTTTGATCATTTGTCAGACTGTATCTTTTTACATATAAGGATTTGCTACACTTCCTCTACACTTGTACCCCATTCCCTATTTACAGCGCAGCACTACCCTTTTCTTTATGACCACACTATTGTCAGTTAAATTAATGCAGTGCCGTATCTCTAAAAATGGCCTGTTCATGAGGGGGTAAATCTTCTGGAGGTCAAATGGTCAAGCAACTCTCACATATATAGAAACTTTCAAGCAAGTACATACCTGTAAAGAACATAGGAATACTTACCTCCCTTGATGCCCTTGGCGCTAAATGCTGTTCTGCTCTGTCCTGAGAGATTGTTCCCCAAAATGTGCCTGGAAGCCCAAACTTTTGGGAGAGATGATCTTCATGGTCCCCTGCAGCTCTCACTGGTTCCTCCTGATGTTCCCTATGCCACCACCAAAGCAGAAACTTTTTATTTCACTAAATAAATTGCTTAGGCAAAACGTACAAAAAAAAAAAAAATATATTCTATTGTTTTTCTTTTTTTTAAGTTTAAGATTTTTGTTGGTGGGGAGTATTTGTTTTTTTTTTGGTTGTTTGCGTTGTATTAGGGTGATTTTTGCATCTATGTTTTTTTTTCCTGTTTTTTAGCTGAGTATACGACCTCAACAGAAGGTAAGTAAAAACAGGGATTTAGAGAGGTTTTTTTTTATCCAGTGATCAGTGACATAAGGGATGGGAAGGAGGGGTGGAGTGTGGTTTTAAGTTTATCATACAGTTTTTTTTTAAATACATTATGAGACTAGCAGTGAAGTGTAGTGTAGCTCAAAAAAGGGTAGAACCTGCATGAGACTCAGTCTATAGATGTCTAAATACTTTATATGCAAGTGTGATATATGGAGCATAAAGGCAGTACTTATGCCAAGTTAAATTAATTCAAATGATGAATTGCTTTTAATTGCAAGTCCGTTAACTGCGATATTGACTAACTGTTATTTCCATTTTGAGCAGAATTCCACATTAACATTTAATTTATTGTTAAGCAAGCGCCAGAAAGGTCACAATTAGTATATATTGATATGTTGTAGATTTATTCATTATGTCTAAGGTTTTCATGTTCCATTTGATTCACTGGATTCCACCCAGGTATAACTGGTTTGCTTAATATGGTTATCCACTAAGTTCTGTTGTTAAAAGTTTTTGCCATTCTCAGTTCCCAGCGAATAGCCGCTCCTTGCTGCATTGCATGCCCTTGTATCTTTTGTTGTACCTGCCCTCATTTCTAACGGTTATTTGCATCATTTAACACAACAGCTCTTATAAAAGCATTGAGTGTACAGAGGTCATTATCTTTAATGATGCCAAACCAGACCAACCTACAGTATCTGAACTAGGGTTCCATTGAACTCTGGGATTTCTCAAGAGGTTGCTATGGGTTTCATAAGCAATGAGCAGTGGTAGAATAACGTTCCACTTGATGATGTCTGCTTAATTCTGAAGCCAAAGTCACTCAGCAGAGCTACATCTTCTCTCTGACCACCACTGTAAAAAGGCCCTACTCCCTCCTACCACTAATGTAAGAGAGTACTTCTCTCCTGACCACCAATGTAAAAAGGCTCTTCTTCCACTGACCACCAATAAAAAGGGACATGTGTCTGTTTATCACCAATGTAAGATAGATAGATAGATAGATAGATAGATAGATAGATAGATAGATAGATAGATAGATAGAAGGGCCCGGATTCACAAAGCACTTACGCCGACGTATCTCGAGATACGCCGCGTAAGTGTATATATGCGCCGTCGTATCTATGCGCCGTGCCCATAAACTGAGATACGCCTGAAAATAGGCTTCATCCGACCGATGTAATTTTCCTACGCCGGCGTATCGTGGGCGCATATTTATGCTGGCCGCAAGTGGCGTCCCCATTGATTTCCTATTCAAATATGGAAATAAGGGAGATACGTCGATTCACGAACGTACTTGCGCCCGGTGCATAATATACGCGGTTTACGTAAGTCGTACATCTGTCGTAAAGTTATTCCCATATATGAGGCGCAACTCATGCTAAGGTATGGACCAGGGAACACAGCCGTCGTATTTTACGTCGTTTACGTAGTACCTGAATAGGGCTGGGCGTAGGTTACATTCACGTCATAGGCAGTGATCCGTCGAATCTTAGGGAGTAGTTCCGACGTGATTCTGAGCATGCGCACTGGGATGCGTCCATGGGACGGGGCATGCGCCGTTCGTTATTTGTATCTTTATGGCGCTCGGCCCATCATTTGCATGGGGTCACGCCTCATTTGCATTGCTCACGCCCACTTCCACTTACGACGACTTACGCTTTCAAAACCCAGCGTAGATTCGGAAGCAAGTGGGAGCAAGTGCTTTGTGAATACTGTGCTTGCCTCTCTGCGCTGTGTCGGCATAGCGTATATTTGATACGCTACGCCGGCATAAATATGCGCCGATGTATGTGAATCCGGGCCATGGACTTTATTGTCATTGTATACATACAATATATAATGACAATTGTATACAAATACAATTTTTCTGGGTACTCTTTACAACAGCAATAAAACACTTTGCAACAAAAACACACATACATACTCCTAGCACATGTCCACATATCTATTTAAATATATCAAAATTTAAAATGTTCGTTAAAAATAAATAACATTTTTTTTTTGTTGTTTGAATTCCACATAAAATTTCTAAAACACTGTACCTGATGGGATTATGGACAATACAGCCCTAGGGAAAAAACTATGGGCCAGATTCACAGAAAAAAGTATGCCGGAGTATCTGCTGATACTCCGGCATACTTTCAAATTTGCCGCGTCGTATCTTTATTTTGAATTCTCAAACAAAGATACAACGGCATTTGGCTAAGATCCGACAGGCGTACGGCTTCGTACGCCTTCGGATCTTAGGATGCAATACTTCGGCGCCCACTGGGTGGAGTTTGCGTCGTTTTCCGCATCGGGTATGCAAATTAGCTGTTTACGGCAATCCACGAAGGTACGCGCGTTCGTCGCATTCTCTTACGTCGTCGCTAGTCGGCTTTTCCCGTCGCAAAGTTACGGCTGCTATTTAGGTGGTGTAAAAATAGACAGGCCATGTTAAATTATGGCCGTCGTTCCCGCGTCGAATTTCAAATTATTATTTTTTTGCGTAAGTCGTCCGGGAATACGAAAGGACGTAACGCACGTCGCCGTTCAAAAAATTACGTCGGGGCGACGTCATTTCGCGCAAATCACGGCGGGAAATTTCAAAACGGAGCATGCACAGTACGTTCGGCGCTGGAACGCTCCTAATTTAAATGATACACGCCCCATTTGAATTAGGCGGGCTTGCGCCGGACGGCTTTACGCTACGCCGCTGCACGTTTACAGGCAAGTGCTTTGTGAATCAAGCACTTGCGCTGAAAACTTGCGGCGGTGTAACGTAAATGGGATACGTTACGCCGCCGGATTTCTACATGAATCTGGCCCTATGCTTTAACCGATTTAGTATGCGTTTTAAGTGTCCTATATCTTTTCCCAGATGGCAATGGGACAAACACACAGTAACCTGGGTGGGTTGGATCAATACTAATAGCTTTTGCCCGCTTTTTTATTCAGCTGGCATATCATGTGTCCAAATCCGGTAAGGGGTAATTTCTCAACTGAACACATATAAAGGAATATTTCTTCACTTACCACTAGGGATGAGTGAAATCTGTCTGGGTTCAGTTTGCAGGAGGTTCAAAACCCAGCATGAAGTCTGAAAACCCAGAATAGTGCTATAACAATGATAGGAAAAGGAGGGAGACAATTTCAATGCAGCTTTTCCTCATAGGACAGTTACTGTTGCAAAAAGGCATAAGGAGCTGGGCACGATAATAGGAGACATGTACCAAAAATGCAAAACAGAGGACAAAGTTTATGTTTCTGTGGCTTAGAAGGTAATATTAAAAAGTGCACAAATCCTTTAACCTCTTGGTGCCCGGTGCCTCCCGGCCCTTTAAGAGGTTTATGATGCCAGGAGGCGGGACACGGCTTAAGATCACATAACTGCCATGATTGGCTGTCACAACGGTCACCTGGTCCATGGTCACATGGTAATGCTTTCGGTTAGTCAACGGTAACTGTGCTGGGAGCATGCCTCGCACACGCTCTCAGCGCAAGTGCATAGGCAACAATTAACACAAATATGCGTACAGCCGGCGCCAAGGGGTTGAAAACCATCTTCAGGGATGTTTGGGAATTCCTTTGTTGGAGGCCGAACTAAAGAGAGGGCTACCCTTGCAGCTCTGGTCCGAGCCCCCCTGAAAAAAGGCTGTAAGAAATTATGGTTGGTGCTTTAAATCTTTGAGCTCTTGTAGAGAACAACCACCACTGGTATGAGACATAGTCTGGTCCTCTGCTTAATGGTGTAGTTCCATCTGCCAGCTCACTACCTGTAGTAAAGTAGGGGCTGGTGGCCCAGACATCTGACACACATGAAAGTGGATATAAAGATTTTGCTGGAGGCCGTAACTCTTGAATGAGGGAGACATGAATATCAACAATCACAGTGATGGACTTTTAAATGTTTTAAATCAGCGTCAAAATAAATTTAAGGGGGAGGAGATGTTATCATATCTCAATAGTAACAATGATAATGAGAATATTTTTTCCCTCCTAATCTTTTCCAGTTTCAGGGTTTTTTTCTGTTTGTTCTGTATGTTTCTGGGAAAATGGAAAGCATGCAGACACTTTGTAGGTAAGCTTGGGGGCATGGTGGATAAGTATAGTTCATATTGATCTTTAAATCCTCAAAGTCTTGTTGTCCACTAGCTGAAAATGAAAACATGGTTACATCAACTAATAAGATAATCTCATAGAATCACGGTTAGAAAAATTGCAGTGACTGCCATTAGTTAATACGTTTCTTCACGCTAATTTAATTATATGAATTTTAAACACCACTTTATTAAAGCTAAAGGAATTTAAAGAAATAATGTCTACCACCACAATTTAATTTCCATTACATTCATATTTCTAAATGATATTATTCAATTGCATTTCATCTTGTTTAAACCTCTTTAGTAGATTTAACAAATCTATATACAAAGGGAGAACTAAAAGTGAATTTATTTTATGTAAAGAATGCCAACAGCTTTTCTAGTGACCTTTGCTCAAATCTAAATTAGAGATTCATCATAATTGCCCCAAGCGCATTACATTTTTCAGCCAGTGTACCAATACTTCAAAGTATTACCAAAAATCATCATTCGTTTATAACGGGTGGTTTCCTACCTTCTTCTTTAAACCAAGCTCTGCTCCTGTTTTTTGGGTCAATTTTGTAGAACAAAGCTTTGATCCCAGTAATGATTTTGACAAAGTCAGTACAAGCTTTCTCTATGTACCTGAACAGGATGAAGAAACAGGTGGTGAGATTTTTCTTATTTACATGGTTATGAAGAGTTTTACAAAGCTTGGAAGTAACGTTGCTTAATATTCTATTTAGAAAAAATCTATTTTTGTAATTTCTGGAAAGTTGAAGATTACTAAGTAGATTCAGTAAGAGTTAGGCCGACTTATCAGTAGATAAGCCGACCTAACTCAGAATCTACGCCGACTTATGTTTAAGCGTATGCTCAAACAGAGATACGCTTAAACATATCTAAGATACGACGGCTTGTGCCGTCCTATCTTAGATTGCAATATTTTGGATGGCCGCTAGGTGGCACTTCCATTGCGGTCGGTGTAGAATATGTAAATGAGGAGATACGCCGATTCACGAATGTACGCCCGGCCGACGCAGTACTTTTACGCCGTTTACGTAAGAGATAGGCCGCGTAAAGTTAGAGCTAGGCCCTATTGGAATAGTAATGTCAAGTATGGCCGCCGTTCCCGCGCCGAAATTCGAATTTTTTACGTTGTTTGCGTAAGTCGTCCGTGAATCGGGATTTACGTTGTTTACGTCCACGTCAAAATCAATAGGCCCGTGCGGCGTACTTAGCCGCAATGCACACTGGGAAATGTAGGCGCCCGGCGCATGCACAGTAGAAAAAAAACGTAAAAAACGTGAGGTCAAGTGCCATTAACATAAAACACGCCCCCCTCAAACACATTTGAATTAGGCGCCCTTACGCCGGCCGATTCAGGCTACGCCGACGTAACTTAGCAGGCAAGTACATTGTGAATCATGTACTTGCCTCGCTAACTTACGGCGGCGTAGCTTAAATTCCTTAAGCTACGCCGCCGCAAAGTTACGCCAACGTACCTGAATCTACCTATACATTATTATCCAAGGTGCTATATTTGAAAACACAGATAACATACCTGTATCAGGAATGAGGTAACAAACACTTTCACACCGGGAGAATACATATAACACTGCTCCACTCTGTAAACTGCAATGTACATTACATACTCCACAGTGTTTCACTCTGCACACTGTGCTGTATCTTATATACTTCAAACCACTCCAATTTTTTGCACAGTGCTGAAATCAATTTTGTTCATCACTTCACCAGTTCATTTGAGGGAAGTCTTTTTCAGAGGCAAAGGGAATTTTTCAGTTTTGTTGCAAATTTTGACTTGCAGAAATCGATTTGCTCTTCTCTGTTCTCTACAAATACAAACCAGAAAAGAAGCAAGGTCAGTAAGATGGAAAAAAAAATACTCAGCCATGTGGAATTTAGAAAGCCAGAGTTACAACTCACTCAGCAATTGCTCAATAATTCCTTATACAAGGAAAAATAGACTGATGTACTGAACACCCTCCACCCAATTCATCTTGAAAAAAGGCTAAACCACGTCTCATCTTATAAATGTGTATGTATGTGCACTTCTTCACAGATGAATAATTCATCTAGGCTGGGATATGAATAGGTATAGTTCATACAAATTGTTCTGACTCGTTTGATTTGTATAGTAATGTGCTTTACAACTGCAGCTATTCCAGCTCCTGTTTCCTGCACACTGGATCAGTGAGATAGTTTAACATAGCTCAACAGCTGAACAGAAAAGCCTACATGTGTCCCAGCATGTGTGCTTCATGTTTCAGTCTTGTATATTTGTGCACGCACATGGACAGTATGTTGTGTGTGTGTGTGTGTATATATATACAGTTGTATTCAAAATTATTCAACCCCCACTGAAATTGATTGTTTTGGCCAGTTTGACATTGATTTTGATCATCCTGTCATCCTGCTTACAATTAAATCAAAGAGGCACGTGTAGGTCAGACAAATATAACATAACATTTATAATGAAATAACCACAAATGTCTTTTCTGTGCTCACATCATTATCAGTTTTATTCAACCCCCAAGTGACATTCAATCTTAGTACTTAGTACAACATCCTTTTACAGTTATAACAGCTTTTAAACGTGAAGCATAGCTTGACACAAGTGTCTTGCATCGATCTACGGGTATCTTCGCCAATTCGTCATGGGCAAAAGCCTCCAGTTCAGTCACATTCTTAGGCTTGCGCACTGCAACTGCTTTCTTTAAGTCCCACCAGAGGTTCTCAATCGGATTTAAGTCTGGTGACTGCGATGGCCACTCCAAAATGTTCCAGCCTTTAATCTGCAACCATGCTCTAGTGGACTTGGAGGTATGCTTGGGATCATTGTCCTGTTGAAAGGTCCAACGTCTCCCAAGCCTCAGGTTTGTGACGGACTGCATCACATTTTCATCCAATATCTTCTGGTACTGAAGATAATTCATGGTACCTTGCACACGCTGAAGCTTCCCTGTACCTGCAGAAGCAAAACAGCCCCAAAGCATGATTGACCCCCCGCCATGCTTCATAGTAGGCAAGGTGTTCTTTTCATCATAGGCCTTGTTCTTCCTCCTCCAAACATAGCATTGATCCATGGGCCCGAACAGTTCTAATTTTGTTTCATCAGTCCACAGAACACAATCCCAAAACTTCTGTGGTTTGTCCACATGACTTTTGGCATACTGCAGTCGACTCTTCTTATTCTTTGGAGACAGCAAGGGGGTGCGCCTGGGAGTTCTGACATGGAGGCCTTCATTACGCAGTGTGCGCCGTATTGTCTGAGCAGAAACTTCAGTACCCACATCTGACAAATCTTTTCTCAGTTCCTCAGCAGTCACACTGGGACTTTTCTCCACTCTACGCTTCAGGTAGCACACAGCAGTCAAAGTCAGCATCTTCTTTCTGCCACGACCAGGTAGCGTTTCAACAGTGCCCTTTGCCTTGAATTTGCGAATGATGCTTCCTATGGTGTCTCTTGGTATGTTTAACATCTTTGCAATCTTCTTATAGCCATTGCCCTTCCTGTGAAGAGTAATCACCTCTTCTTTTGTCTTCCTGGACCATTCTCTTGACTTCACCATGTTTGTAACCACACCCGTAAATGTCTAGAAGGAGCTGAGTATCACAGTCATTTTAAAGCTGCCTAATTGGTGCTTATTAGGCTTTATTGCTGCTCCCTGACATCCACAGGTATTTTCAATACCTGATTGAAAACACTTCAATGAACCTCTGTTCTTCAGAGTGGTAGTCTTTAAGGGGTTGAATAATTGTGTAAATGAAGAATTCACAAAATAAACATTTACTACTGTATTACAAAACCAATTGATGTCATTTTAGTTGCATATTTCTTTAAAGCGGGAGTTCCGCGGGAAAACGTTTTTTTTTTAAGAAGTTTTTGTAACACTGATGGTACAACGAAAATTGTACTCACCAGTCTCCTACCAAGACGATTTCCCCCAAAAGAATATCTTATAAAAATCGATGATGGACATTGCCATCTTGACTGCGGGCACTCTGAAGCCCTCCTGAAGCCCTTCCGGGATGCGGTGAATGTATCAGGCGCACGCACAGTGTGACGGCGAGCAGCGCCGTCAACACTGCGCCGTTGCTAGGACAACGGCCGGCAGCGTCCTGAAAAGGACACTCCCCGCTGTGACTAGCAGACAAGTTACTAGTCACGTGACCCGCGAGATATCGCGGGATTTTCTAACGCGGCGCGTCTCCTGGGATTCTCAGGACTAACTCCCAGGAGACATAGCGCTGGTGGGGGATTGAAAGCCACGCCCACTCCCGCGGGGAAAAGTGAGTGACAGCTCACTAAAGGCCCTCGTTCAAAGGTAAGGAGGCCGATTAAAAAAAAAAAAACGGATGCAGAGCGTACTATGGAAGCTGGTTTGAAACAGGAAAAGTTGTCAATTAGGGTGAACCACCGCTTTAAGAAGTCCTTGTAGGATTTCATTCTGAATACAATTACAAATGTACACTAAATTCCCTAAAACCCTTTACAGCATTGGGGGGTTGAATAATTTTGAACAAAACTGTATATATACAGCAGGTAAAATAAGTAGTGAAGACGTCACTATTTTTCTAGGAAAATGTAAGGTACTATTGACATGACATATTCACCACATGTCTGTTACAACCCATGCGATCCCTACATACAAAGAAACCAAAGGAAATATGTGTAATAAAATTGGAATGGCACAGAGAAAAAGTATTGAACATATGAAGAAAGGGAGGTTCAAAAAGGCATGAAAAGCCAAGACACCAGCAGGAATATATCAGTAATTAGAAAGCAATCCTGCCCCTGGTCAGTGCAAATTAATATCAGCTGGTTCAGTCTCAACTGATGGCCTTTAAAGAGGTGTCTCATTACTAAAATGTCACACAAACATCTCATGATGGGTAAAAGCAAAAAGCTCTCTCAGGACCTTTGCAACCTATTTTTTTAAAAACATACTGATGGCATTGATTACAGAAGGATTTCTAAACTTCTAAATGTTCTAGTGAGCGTGGTTGGAGCCATAATCCGGAAGTGGAAAGAACATAATTTTAACATAAACGGCCGCAGCCAGGTGCTCCTCGCAAGATTTCTGACAGAGTGAAAAGTATTATCAAAAGAGTTGTCCAAGATCCAAGGGCCACTTGTACAAAGCTTCAGAAAGACCTGCAATTAGCAGGTATATTGTTTTAAAGAAAACAATAAGTAATGCACTCAACCGCCAAGGCCTATATCATAGTTGCCAACCTACCAGATTGAAATTTACTGGCACAACACCCGAAATTTACTGGCGCAGCCACGTTTTTACTGGCATTTCACAAAAGTTACTAAATTAAATTTTTAGGTGCAAATTTCAGTATTTAGGCTACAAACAAGAACGCTAGGCAAATAGTAATGTGATTTAAGGTAGATATTAAGGTAAAAAAAACATATTTTTGTTATTTTCGATATAAGGGCAAATTATTTAGTCACATCACCCCCTGCCTCCATCCCCCTCTGCCACCAACACCCCCTACCTTCACCCCCCTCTGTGGTGCCACAATCTCCCCCTGCCTCCAATCTCCCTCTGCCTCCAATCTCCCCCAGGCCCCCTGCCTCCAATCTCCCCCAGGCCCCCTGCCTCCAATCACCCCCTGCCTCCATCGTCCCCTGCCTCCATCCCCCTCTGCGGTCTCACCAACAACTCCTGTATCCATCCCCACCCTCTGCAATGCCACCATCCCCCTCTGCGGTGCCACCAACACCCCCTGCCTCCAATCACCCCCTGCCACTAAAACCCCTGCCTCCAATCTCCCCCAGGCCCCCTGCCTCCAATCACCCCCTGCCTCCATCGTCCCCTGTCTCCACCCCCCTCTGCGGTGCCAGAAACAACCCCTGTCTCCATCCCCCACCCTCTGCGGTGCCACCATCCCCCTCTGCGGTGCCACCAACACCCCCTGCCTCCAATCATCCCCTGCCACTAACACCCCCTGCCTCCAATCACCCCTGTCTCCATCGTACCCTGCCTCCATCCCCCTCTGCGGTGCCACCAACAACCCCTGTCTCCATCCCCCACCCACTGCGGTGCCACCAACACCCCCTGCCTCCAATCTCCCCCTGCCTCCATCCCCCTCTGCGGTGCCACCGCAGCCACCATCACCCCCTGCTTCCAATCACCCCCTGTCTCCAATCTCCATGCACAGTTCCAAGCCGAACCGATCTCAGCTATTTTTACTAGCACTTTCCCGCAACCACGGACATTTACGAACAGGGGGAAAAAAGTGCCTGTTTTTACGGACTGTTGGCAACACTGCACTGGCGTAATCAAAGACCGGAAGCCCCCCTATATAACCCCTCCCACACGGGGAGTACCTCAGTTTTGTAGCAAAGCAATATATATATAATCATCCCAAAAGAGGGGAGGGGCCTCTGTGTCCAATGATGTACACGTACTACCAAGAAAGGGATTTTACAGGTAAGCTGCTATTCTATTCTATTTTCTTTACCGTACATCACGTGACACAGAGCACTATAGGTAATAACTACATGGGATGCCAGCAATGCCATCTGAGGGGAGGGAGATACAAATAAAGCAGACCGCCGTCAGACATGAGGACCTATACGGCTGCCTGCAGAACACTGCGCCCAAAGGCTGCATCCTCTTGCTGACCTACATCCACCTGGTACAATTTTGTGAATGTATGTACTGATGACCAAGTTGCGGCCTTGCAAACCTGAGCCATAGAGGCTTGGTGGCGCACTGCCCAGGAAGCACTAACTGCGCTGGTAGAGTGCGACCTAGGACGTGAAGGCGGAACTTTGCTCTTTAAATCATAAGCTTGAATAATGATCTGACAAACCCATCTAGAGCTGGTCGATTTTGATGCCGCCTGCCGACTAGATTCAAATCCCATGGGCACAGTGGTGATTTAATCAGAGGTTTTAAATGTGTTACCCCTTGTATATCGGCCTAAACTAAGGAATGTGACGCAAAAGGCTTTTGGAAATAAACTGACAAAGCTGAGACTTGACCCTTAATAGTACTTAAGGCTAGTTTCATCTCCACTCCTGACTGTAGGAAGTCTAAAATCCTGCTTACGACATACTTGCGAGGATGCCAACCCTTGTTTTAACACCAGGAAACATAGGCCTTCCAAACCCTATAGTAGACAGCCCTAGAGGGCAGCTTCCTTGCATTACTCAGGGTGGTTATTACTGAGCCTGGGAACCCCCAATTAGTTAGAATGAGGGCCTCAACAGCCAAGCCGTCAAGTTTAGCGTTTGTAAGGCAGGATGGAACACCGGCCCTTGCGACAGCAGAACCAAACAGAACAAAAGAGTCCAAGGATCCGCTACTGCCATCTTCACGATCCCCGCATACCATGGTCTCCTGGGCCATCCCGGAGCAACTAGGATTAGCAGTTTCAGTTCCGCTTTGACTGAAAAAGTCGTGGAAGCAACTGAACTGGAGGAAGTGCATAGATCAATGAAAACTGATCCCAGGGAGTTACTAAGGCATCTGCGAGTGGGTCCCTTGTCCTAAACACAAACTTGTCCAACTTCGTGTTGAACCTGGACACAAAAAGATCTACATCCGGGAAACCAGAAGTCTGGAGCAGGCTGATAATCAAACACAGGTAAGCAGACAATCCAGGTCACAGGCTGGGGGTCACGGCACTGGAGACAAGAGGCAAGACTGGGTCACAAGCAGAAGGTCAAGGCACAGGAGACTGTAGGTGAATCTGGGTCACAGGCAGAGGGTCAAACACAGGAGACAGGAACAAAGTCCATAAAACCTGAGGTCAGGTCCAGGAGAAGATCAGAGTAGGTCAGGGTCAATCCGGGTCACAGCAGGTAATCAATCAACAGGAAACAGGAACTCAGGTACAGGAAGCTGAAAAGAAACCAGCAATTCCTCTGAGCACTTGCTCAGCTTTATAGGCAGCCAGGAAGTCACGTGGAAGTCATGTGGTGCATGTCATGTGACGGCCAGTCTGCAGTTAAAGGTTTCTTTGACAGCTCTTTCAACTTTGCTGCCATCTAGTGTTCAAAGCATAATTTGTTTCTTTATATGTTTCTCTAACAGTGCCCCCCCCCCCTGGACATTAACTCTGGGTGTTCCAAATGAAAAGCTCAGGGGGGGGCTCAAGCGAGGGGTGTGTATGTTTCTTGAGGGTTCCCAAGAGTTATTTTCAGGCGGGTACCCCTTCCACTTGATTAGGAATTAGAGCTGTCTACTCCTCTTCCTACAGTTCAGTATGGTTTCAACCTCTAATTCGTTTTCTCCATCCACCTGGACCGGTGGAGGAAACGGTTCTTCTCTTCCCGGAAAGGGGCTAGGAATTACAGGTTTCAATAAGGATGCATGAAAAACAGGATAAATTCTGCAAGAGCTGGGAAAGGACAATTCAAACGCCACAGGTTGATCATCTTCTTAATTTTGAATGGCCCTATGAACTTCGGGCCCAATTTCCATGATAGACAAGGTAATCTGAGGTTAGCTGAAGATAACCAAATTTCCTTACTAAGGATGAGCCGAACACCCCCCTGTTCGGTTCGCATCAGAACTTGCGAACACACCAAATGTTTGTGTGAACTTTAGAACCCCGTTAAAGTCTATGGGACTCGAACATTTAAAAATCTAAAGTGTTAATTTTAAAGGCTAATATGCAAGTTATTGTCCTAAAAAGTGTTTGGGGACCTGGGTCCTGTCCCAGGGGACATGTATCAATGCAAAAAAAGTTTTAAAAACTGCAGTTTTTTCAGGAGCAGTGAATTTAATAATGCTAAAAGTGAAACAATAAAAGTGTAATATTACTTTAAATTTCTTACCTAGGGGGGTGTAAAGTCAGCATGTGAAAAAGCGCATGTTTCCCGTACATAGAACTGTCCCTGCACAAAGTGTCATTTCTGAAAGAAAAAAAGGCATTTAAAACCGACTTTGCGGCTCTAATGAATTGTCGGCTCTGGCAATTACAGAGATGATTCATTCATAAAAAATAAAAATAAAAAAGCTGGGGGTCCCCCCAAATTCCATTAACAGGCCCTTCAGGTCTGATATGAATATTAAGGGGAACCCCGCCGTCAATTTAAAAAAAAATGACGTGGGGTTCCCCCCAAATATCCATACCAGACCCTTCAGGTCTGGTGTGTATTTTAAGGGGAACTCCACCCTAAATAAAAACAAAATGGTGTGGAGTTCCCCCAAAAATCCACACCAGAGCCTTATCCGAGCAGGTTAACCTTGCCGGCCGCAGAAAAGAGGGGGGGACAGAGTGCGGCCCCCCCTCTCCTGAACTGCACCAGGCTACATGCCCTCAACATGGGGAGGATGTCCCCATGTTGATGGGGACAAGGGCCTCATCCCCACAACCCTTTCCCGGTGGTTGTGGGGGTCTGCGGGCGGGGGGGTTATCAGAATCTGGAAGACCCCCTTTAACAAAGGGGACCCCCAGATCCTGGCCCCCCTATGTGAATTGGTAATGGGGTACACTGTACCTCTACTATTTCACAAAGGAAGTGTAAATAGTTAAAAAAAACACACAGACACAGTAGAAAAAAATCCTTTATTAATAAAAAAAAAAAAAAATCCAGCCATGTGAATCCACTCTCGGCCCGGCCCCCCGCTCCAACATGGTCTTCTATCCAGCGACGGATGATCTCTCCAGCGACGGGGGATCAGCAGCCCGGTCCAGCGATGAGAAGATACATCCGTCCAGAGCGCAGCAGGCGAGCTCCTCTCTCCGCTGGACACAGCCCAGCGGAATGACGCGCTGGAGCTGTGACATTTCTTATATAGGGGAAGCGGCCACCCGTCACGTGAGGCCCTTGTCCCTATCAACATTGGGACATCCTCCCCATGTTGAGGGCATGTGGCCTGGTGCGGTTCAGGAGAGTGGGGGGGCGCACTCTGTCCCCCCCTCTTTTCTGCGGCCGGCCAGGTTATCGTGCTCGGATAAGGGTCTGGTGTGGATTTTTGGGGGAACTCCACGCCATTTTTTTTTTACATTTGGGGTGGAGTTCCCCTTAAAATCCACACCAGACCTGAAGGGTCTGGTATGGATATTTGGGGGGAACCCCACGTCATTTTTTTTTAAATTGACGTTGAGGTTCCCCTTAATATCCATATCAGACCTGAAGGGCCTGTTATTGGAATTTGGGGGGACCCCCAGCTTTTTTATTTTTATTTTTTATGAATGAATCATCTCTGAATTGCCAGAGCAGACAATTTATTAGAGACGCAAAGCCAGTTTTAAATGCCTTTTTTTCTTTCAGAAATGACACTTTGTGCAGGGACAGTTCTATGTACGGGAAACATGCACTTTTTCACATGCTGACTTTACACCCCCCCAGGTACGAAATTTAAAGTAATATTACACTTTTATTGTTTCACTTTTAGCATTATTAAATTCACTGCTCCTGAAAAAACGTCCGGTTTTAAAACTTTTTTTTGCATTGATACATGTTTCCTGGGACAGGACCCAGGTCCCCAAACACTTTTTAGGACAATAAATTGCATATAAGCCTTTAAAATTAACACTTTAGATTTCTCCCATAGACTTTAACAGGGTGTTCCGCGGCTTTTCGAATTTGCCGCGAACACCCCTAATTGTTCGTTGTTCGCTGAACAGGCGAACAGGCAATGTTCGAGTCGAACATGAGTTCGACTCGAACTCGAAGCTCATCCCTATTCCTTACCAACCTTGAAAACCAGGTTCTCCTTCCTTCCCCTGTTGTAGTACTTCTTATAGTCATCCTGGGCCTTCTGCATTGTTTCCTGAATCTTTTGAAAGTTCAGTTGGATGTAGGCTATTCGGTCTTGAACAGCAGGAACAGATAATTCAGGGGTAGAGTTCGGGAGGAAAGAAGGGTGAAACCCAAAGTTAGACCAGAAGGGTGTTTGGTTGGTGGCTGTATGAACCAAATTATTATGCACAAATTCAGCATAGGGTAGCAGAGAGGACCAGTCATCTTGGGAGCCGGAAGAGAAACAGCGAAGATACTGCTCCAGAGTTTGGTTCATTCTCTCTGTCTGGCCATTGCTTTGAGGGCGGTATGCCGAGGAGAGACAGACCCTTATTTCTAGTGCTTTACAAAGTTCTTTCCAAAATTTGGAGGTGAATTGGACCCCTCTATCAGAGATAACTCTGTCGGGTACTCCATGTAGCCTTATTATTTCTTTGATAAAAATGTTAACTGTATCCAAGGCAGGGGGGGGGGGTGCCCACCATGGGCAAGAAGTGTGCCATTTTGGAAAGGCGGTCGACAACGACCAGGATGGAGGTGAAACTTTCCGAGAGAAGAATATCGACAATGAAGTCCGTAGAAACTTCAGCCCATGGGCATTCTGGTATGTGTAAAGGTCTAAGTAGTCCCCAAGATTTGGTGTTAGCCCCTTTACTGCGCTGGCATGAAACACATGAGAGAATATACTCTTTACAGTCCTGCCTCCAAACCGGGCCTCCAAAAAGAATGGGCAACCAATTCTGAAGTTTTCAGAGACCCAAAGTGACCAGCCAGTTTATGATCATGAAGCATCTTTAAAGTCAGGGGTCTAGCCTCCAGTGGGACAAAAAAAAATCCTTGGGACCAGAGCAAGTCATCTCATTTTTCTAAGGAGAATACCCCTGGGTTGGTACAATGGCTGGATGCCAACTTCATGGTGGTCATAAGATCAGTGTGTGTGAGCAGAAGGAAGTTTTGCAGAGATAAGATGGTGCTGGGTTCCGTTGACTAGGGAGATTCAGGGAACATCTGGGAGAGTGCGTCTGTTTTTAAGTTGAACTTAGAAAAGAAGAGGGCCCAACGGGCTTTCCTGGGTCTTAAGCGTTTGGCTGTCCTGAGGTATTCTAGGTTTTTATGATCGGTGAAGATCATAATGGAATGGGACGCACCCTCCAACAGATATCTCCACTCCTCCAGGGCGAACTTCATGGCCAACAGCTCCCATTCTCCCACATCATAATTCCTTTCCGGGGAACTTAGTTTCCGGGATGCGAAAGCTACAGGATGGAGGAGGGCCTTGGGGCCCTGTGTCTGGGAGAGTATGGCTCCTGTGATGGTTTCCGAGGCGTCTACCTCCAACACAAATGGCAGGGCTGGATCCGGATGCCGTAGGATTGGTGCAGAGATGAAGTTGGGTGATGGGTGATACAGTAGGTGCAACAATGGATGAGAATTCAATGATAAACCCCCGGTAAAAATTAGCGAATCCGATAAACCGCTGTACCCCCTTTTTGACTACTGGAGCCCGGCCACTCCTGAATTGCCTTGACCTTCTGGGGATCCATTGCAACCCCGTTGGTAGAAATAATAACGCCTAGGAATTGCACAACAGATTTTTTCGAATTCACATTTCTCTGCTTTAAGGTACAATTTGTGTCTCCTGAGAATTGCAAGGACTGTCTTTACGTGAACCCGGTGAAGCTCAATGGTGGCAGAGAAAATAAGAATATCGGCCAGGTAAACAACTAGGAAATTGTCCAGGTATTGAGTGAGTGAGTGAAAAACTTATATAGCGCTGCACATGCGAACCGAATCGCCTCTGGGCGCTTGTTTGACCATTTCTCCTTTGCCCTCAAAAGAGATGGGTTTTGATCTTTCTCCTAAAGGCCAAGTGGTTCTCCTCCAACAGAATGGAGGTTGGTAAAGTATTCCAAAGTCGAGGGCCCAGGACAGCAAATCTTCTTTCTCCTTTGGACTTGTATCTGGTTTTGGGGATTTGGAGTAGATTTTGGTTGGAGGATCGCAGAACGCGATTGGGGTTGTAAGCCTTTATTTTTTCGCATAGATATTTGGGTGCATTTCCCAAAATACATTTACAGTAGGTGAACCCGATATTGTGTCAATCTCGCTCTCTTTCTCAGCGAGATTGAGCACCTACGAGCCCCATCGCGGGAGCCAGCGCCGAGCTGGCTTGCCGCGATGGAGACAGAGCCGTCATAGAAGCGACGGGATATCCGACTTGGATTCCCGCCAATTCTACACGTGTGCGGCGTTTGTTATGAATCCTGAGGGGGAAGTCCCCGCCGGATTTTAAATAAAAATCCGGCATGGGTTCCCCCCTCAGGAGCATACCGGGCCCTTAGGTCTGTTATGGGTTGTAAGGAGAGCCCCCCTACGCCGAAAAAAATGGCGTAGGGGGTCCCCCTACAATCCATACCAGACCCGTATCCAAAGCACGCTACCCGGCCGGCCAGGAAGGGAGTGGGGACGAGCGAGCGCCCCCCCCCCCCTCCTGAGCCATACCAGGCTGCATGCCCTCAACATGGGGGGGTTGGGTGCACTGCGCCCCCCCCCACCTCAGAGCACCCTGTCCCCATGTTGATGAGGACAGGGCCCCTTCCCGACAACCCTGGCCGTTGGTTGTCGGGGTATGCGGGCGGGAGGCTTATCGGAATCTGGGAGCCCCCTTTAATAAGGGGGCCCCCAGATACCGGCCCCCCACCCTAAGTGAATGGATATGGGGTACATCGTACCCCTAACCATTCACCTGTAGGAAAAATGTCAAAGTTAATAAACACACCACAGAAGGGTTTTTAAAATAATTTATTTTTCTGCTCCGGAGGCTCCCCCTGTCTTCTTTATTAGCTCTTTTACCAGGGGGAGCTTCTTCTTTGACGTCTTCGGGTGGGTGGGGGCCGCCGTCTGGTTCTCTTCCACCACCGGGGGGGGGTCGCTTTTAAAAAAGCCCCCACCCCCGGCGGGTTTCCTCCGGCGTCTTCGGCGGGGGGGCTTCTTCTTCCGCTATCCCGACGGGTCTTCTCCGCTATCCGGGGGGTCTTCTCAACTCTCCGAGGGTCTCCTTCTATGTTCGCCGCTCTCCGCTGTTGACTCGGCGCACCCCGGTTCTTCGTCTCGCTGTCCGGTGCCTTCTTCCGTGCTGTACGTCTTCTTCTCCTTCCGTGCTGTGAGTTCTTCTTCCGTGCTGTGACGTCATGTTCTTCACTTCTCTTCTTCTCCCGATGTTGACACGTCGCCTTTCCTCGCTGCAATGACAAGTGCGTGGCTTGCATCGGATTTATATAGACCTCACAATCCCATCATGCTCTGGTACCTACCCATGTGATACCTACCCACGGCGACCCCCCCGGCGGTGGAAGAGAACCAGACGGCGGCCCCCACCCACCCGAAGACGTCAAAGAAGAAGCTCCCCCTGGTAAAAGAGCTAATAAAGAAGACAGGGGGAGCCTCCGGAGCAGAAAAATAAATTATTTTAAAAACCCTTGTGTGGTGTGTTTATTAACTTTGACATTTTTCCTACAGGTGAATGGTTAGGGGTACGATGTACCCCATATCCATTCACTTAGGGTGGGGGGCCGGTATCTGGGAGCCCCCTTATTAAAGGGGGCTCCCAGATTCCGATAAGCCTCCTGCCCGCATACCCCGACAACCAACAGCCAGGGTTGTCGGGAAGGGGCCCTGTCCTCATCAACATGGGGACAGGGTGCTCTGAGGTGGGGGGGCCGCAGTGCGCCCCCCTGCCCCAGAGCACCCAACCCCCCCATGTTGAGGGCATGCAGCCTGGTACGGCTCAGGAGGGGGGGGGGGGCGCTCGCTCGTCCCCACTCTCTTCCTGGCCGGCCGGGTAGCTTGCTTTGGATACGGGTCTGGTATGGATTGTAGGGGGACCCCCTACTCCGTTTTTTTCGGCGTAGGGGGGCTCTCCTTACAACCCATAACAGACCTAAGGGCCCGGTATGCTCCTGAGGGGGGAACCCATGCCGGATTTTTATTTAAAATCCGGCGGGGACTTCCCCCTCAGGATTCATAACAAACGCCGCACACGTGTAGAATTGGCGGGAATCCAAGTCGGATCTCCCGTCGCTTCTATGACGCGCTTGCTGGGATGTGCTGTCACTATTCCAGTGAGTGCGAGATGTCGGCGAGATCTCGGCACCATGTCGCCGAGAATCAGCGCGATGCTGTCGTGCTAAAAACACAATATCACAAACACCTACTGTATGCGTCAGACAGAGTGCTTTGAAAGTAATTCTGTCTTTCACTGGCAGCCAGTGAAGGCTTCTCAGTGAGGGTGAGATTGATTTCCAAAGTTTTTTCCCAGTCACCAGTCGCGTGGCCGTATTCTGAACGACCTGCAGGCGAGTGATTTGGTACTTTTGGAGTCCGAGGTAAAGGGCATTTGCATAGTCAAGTCTGGAGTTAACAATTGTTCCCACCACGACTGCAATGTCCTCTTTGGGAATAAATGGAATAAGTCTGCGTAGTAGGCGCAGCAGATGGTGGGATCCGCTGACTACTGACCCTATTTGTGCATCCATTGTCATGTTGGTGTCAAATACGACGCTGTTTGTACGTTTCCGACGTCCATACCTAACATGACTTACCCCTGCTTTATGAGGGATAACTTTACGCCAGCGTATGTCTTGCGTAAACGACGTATCTTGCTACACCAGGCGCACATACGTTCGTGAATCGGCGTATCTAGCTAATTTACATATTCGATGCGGAAATCTACGGAAGCGCTACCTAGCGGCCAGCATAAATATGCAACTAAGATACGACGGCGTAAGAGACTTATGCCCCTCGTATCTTAGCCAAATTTATGTGTAACTGATTCTAAGAATCAGCCGCATAGATACGACGGCTCTCATTCGGACTTACGATGGCGTACACAACGGCGTCCTTTGAGAAGTCTTCCCCCCACTCGCGTGAGCAGGTGTGCCCCTTCATAAGGAGGCCTTGGGACTCTGCTTTGCAGATTTCTGCCCCTAGGACTTCTTCTGGCCCTGAGCTTGGTTCTGGGGCCTTCCTCCTGGGGCTGACAGAGTCCGTCTCGACTGCCTGGAGGCTGATGCCCCGGGCAACAGAGAGGCAGAAGGTTTAAATGAAGGATGCTTACTCCTTTTCTTTACTGGAAGAAGGGTACTCTTTGCACCCAAGATCTTCTGGATGTACTTATCCAAGTCATCCCCAAATAATTGTTCCCCATGAAAGGGAAACCAAGTCAGGAGTTTCTTACAAGACAATTCTGCTGATCAATGCTTAAGCCATAGAACTCTTTGCATGTGTACTAACAGAAGAACAAGACATGACGTCTGATGAATAGAATCCTTAATGGTGTCAGCTGCAATACAGAGGGCCTTAGGATGCTCTGGTAGGTCTGGGACCTCTTACCCTTTAAAGGCCTGTTTCACCTTGTCCTTAAGGAATTAACAGATGCCAATAGCTGGTACCGCAGGTTGTGCAACCCCCTGGCCATAGCAAACAAGGCTTTAAGCAATGACTCCAGCCTTTTATCAACTGGATCCTTAAACACCTGAAAGGAGGCACATCTGCCTCATCTTTGCCCACAATTACCGCCTGCCAGTGCCACCTGCCAGTGCCCACAGTGCTCACCAGTGCCACCTATCAATGCACACGAGTGCCACCTATCAATGCCCACAAGTGCCACCTATAAATGCCCACGTGTGCCACCTATCAATGCCCACCAGTGGTGCCAATCATTGCCTCATCAGTGCCACCTAGCAGTGTTGCCTATCAGTGAAACCTACCAGCGCTGATCAGTGCCCATCATTGCCACCCATCAGTGCCCATAACTGCCACACATCAGTGACCATCACTGCCACCTATCAGTGTCCATCACTGCCAGCTATCATTGCCACCTATCAGCGCCACATATTGGTGCCATTTCTCAGTGCCCACCAGTGCCACCTATCAATGCCCTTTAGTACCATTCATCAGTGCCACCTCTCAGTGTCACCTCTCAGTGCCCACCAGTGATGCCTCCCAGTGCCGCCTATCAGTGCTCACCCTTGCCACCTTATCAGTGCCCATCAGTGCCGCCCATCATTGCCCATCACTGCAGCCCTTCGGTGCCCATCAGTGCAGGCTATTGGTGCACATCGGTGCAGCCTCATCAGCGTACATCAATGAAGGAGAAGAATTACAACAAAATATAAAAATATATATTTTGTTTAAAAAATAAATTCGGTCTTTTTAAAAAAATGTAACCACAAATAAAAACCACAGAGGTGATCAAATACCACCAAAAGAAAGCTCTTCATTTGAGTACAGTGTTGTATGACCGCACAATTGTCATTCAAAGTGCATCAGCGTTGAAATCTGAAAATCGGTATGGGCAGGAGGGGGATTTAAGTGTCCAGTAAGCAAGTGGTTACATTCAGATACTTAGCTGCTTGCTTTTATAAAATGCATATATGAATGAATACAAAGCTGCATTTGCTTGCATCTTTTACGTACCTCTGCCTGGGATTTAGCTTTACAGGAAATACACACAGGATACAAAATTTTATGGGTTTCAGTTTGGGATTTAAATGCAGTATTTGTTCTGTACTGAGGGTTTCCTGAAACTGAATTTTTTTTATTGGGTTATGAAAGAATACCAATTCAGTTGCAAGTATTTCTGCATGTAAATTATGTTGTCCTGACAACAAAAAATAATAATCTATGTATGTGTGTATGTATCTTATCCTCAGCACTTATATAATAAAGTACATAAAATAATCTATTATGGTGTTAGGATCATGAGTCATAAATATAACAAAGGAAAAAGAAGTGCAAGCATTTAATCTGCTATCAATTCCATGTATCCATGCAACATGAGACGTTAATGTAGCTCCTCCCTCACGTGTCATCCAGGCAAGAAGAATAGGATCAAAGATCTTATTATACTGGTGTAGCGCAAGATTTACCTTTATGGTATCACTTTTCCAGGAGAAAAAATTGCTTTGAAATTTTCTGCTCTCCATTCTTTATCTCTCTAGAGCAGCCAGTGATTGTGAAAAGCAATTTTGTTTTATGCCCCTAAAGATTAAAGGTTGACACAGCCACAGAAATCATTATGCATTTTTCATCTGTTATTCAAAATCTTCATAACTGATCTTCTCTGGACAGTTTTGCAACTGAACGAGCAGTAAGTAGGACATCAAAGCTTCAGCTGTCTGTAAAACAAAAGTGATTTGTACTTACAGAGAACGAAAGAATTCCCTGGATATAGTGCTATAAAAAGATTAGATTTGAGTTAATTTGCAGTTTATAAATATGCGTAATGTTGAAATAGCAAAGATGAAATTGGAATGGAGTGCTAGCAGGCTGTGTTTTGTGTACACTTGAGTTGAGTTATGCCGGGTCATTTTCAGCATTGCAGCAATAAAAAAAAAACATTTTCTGTCTCAGCCTTATTGTCTGTTCTGTTTATGAAATGTTTATGAGCTAAAAGTTAAAAAGCCTGATCAATTATTTCAGGTGTTGCTCAAGCTGATTAACAATCTAACAATGCATTTGTATAGACGGCCAGGATTTACCCTATACTGCTGGCAAAACTCAAAGTGGTTCGAGGGATTAAGGGAAATGAATGGAAAGTTTGCTGAAAGTGTAGCGGAATAATTATATCATAGCAGCCAGCACGTTTCAATTTCTTATCTGAAATTAAATGAAAGTGCAGGATATCTGCGTACTGTTTTGTAGCTCAGTATCTCAAATTGCCAACAGTTTTGTTTAATTAAAGAAGGTATTAAAAAAAAAAAAAGTTTTGGTGGAGGATGTGTGATTATGTTTTTAAAGCAGAAGTTGTTAATGTTAGTTCAAATATATAGGATAGTGATTAGGGGCACTAAAAACCATGAACGGAAATTGCCAAATATAAACCTTCTGGTTTATATATACTGTATGTTTTTTAACACTAATATAACGAGGAAGTAAAGTGTCTCTGTTACTTTGCCCATTCAGAGGCTTTCCTTTAGCCCACCCACAACTCATTGACACCAGTGGCAGCCTGTCCATTGGGGGTGCACTGGCGCAGCCCCCCTATTCCATGAGTCCGCCCCCTTATCTACATGTGGGGCACTGGATGCATGGGTTTCAACAGTTTTTTATTTTTTTTAGAAGCACATTTTTAGGCATAAAAAAAGGGTGGGTTTCGGGTTTGCGCCACGCAGTTGTGTGACATTTGAAAATTAATATTTGCTAATGTCTTCCTGTTTCTCCTCCCAGCCAACCTGGAAGCGGCTTCTGAGACCCCATTGGCTGGAAGTCCTAAGACCCCATTGGCCAGGAGCAGATGGTGCGCAGTGGCAGGCTGCCCCCCCCCCCTCCCAATGAAGCACCAGCCACCACTGATTTACAATGTGTAAGCTCTATGTCAGATGGTCTAGAACAGTCTTGGCACCCCAGATGTTTTGGAACTACATTTCCCATGATGCTCCACTACACTGCAGCGTGCATGAGCATCATGGGAAATGTAGTTCAAAAACATCTGGGGTGCCAAGGTTCGCCATCACTGTTCTAGAAGTTTACAAAGGGTTGATGATCTCCTTCTCCTCATCAGGTTACAGTGTTTAGGCCTGGTGATTTGCCACTCAAACCCAAGCACTGTATCTTGGGATAAGGTCACATGCTTTCTTATACTTAAAAGTTCCAGATAATTGCAGTGGCTGTTATAGAGCAACCAGCAGCTGGAAGCGAAGTGAAGGTAAAAATATATAAGTCGGAGGGGTGGACTAGTAAGAAACTGTGTCACATTGCCCTAAAAGGACAAAGAAATTGATTATTTTTAAAGTCTACAGTAAGGTGGATTACAATAGAATAAATGTGCACAAAAGAGTGTGTTGTAAAATATGTTATACCATTCTTTGCCCACAAAATACCCTTTATTCCAATGGCCTGCGCCTTATGGCTCGTGAAACATGCCATCCTGTGTTGCCCCATGTTTTCTCCTCGTCCTTTCTTCCAAAAGACTGTCAGGAGAAAATTGCATGAGAAATCTAAAATATAATGGTTTCAGGACAATTACTGTGAAGCAGAAAAAAAGTTACAAGAGGAAAAATCAGCTGGGGATAAAAATAAACAGTTAATGCAAGCTCCTTCCAAATGGCCCTTCTTAAAAAATGCTAGTCCAGCCCACACATACAGGCTAATATTCCCATGTAAAGGGAAAAAAAGAAAAGCATTGCGCTGTACTAATGGACTATGAACTTTTTGTACCACTGGAGCCACAAGAGTTGATTACGGTATGTGAAAGCTTTTTACAGTGTTTCCTTCCAATCAATGAGTAAATTGACCAAATAATGTAGGATAACTAGAGCCTGGTAATGTCACATAATACCATGCTCCAGGTGTCATAATAGATCCATATACAGTAAGTTGTGCATAAACTGGTGCTGGAAGCTGCAAAGGAATACCATTTATCTCTAAAGGGAGTGAATGATCGAAGTGGAGACTTTCCATGAAACAAGGAATACGAAAACTATGAACAATTTTAAACCAAACCGATGGACATTTTTCAGAACTGGAATAGCCACAGTCATGGGATACACTGTAAACAACTCAATCAGGAAATCTCATAAACAGTACACATGGCATCTAGTAAAAGTTTGAACCTTAAGGCCCCGTACACACGATAGAATCCATCCGCTGAAAAATCCCAGCAAATGGGTTTCAGCGGATAGATCCTATGGTGTGTACACTCCAGCGGATCTGTTTCCGCGGATATTTCTCCCCTGGGATGGATTCCAGCAGATCGAATATTTGCTGACATGCCAAGAAAATCCATCTGCTGGAATCCATCCCAACGGATGGATCCACTGGTCTGTATAGACTCACCGGATCCATCTGTCCGAAGGGATCCCCCGCATGCGTCGTAATGATTCGACGCATGCGTGGAATTCCTTATATGACAGCGTCGCGCACGTCGCCGCGTCATTATCGCGGCGACGGCGCGACACGTCATCGCCAGAGGATTTCGGCGCGGATTTCAATGCGATGGTGAGTACACTCCATCGCATTAAAATCTGCTGAAATCCTCGAGAGGATTTATCCGCGGAAACGGTCCGCTGGACCGTATCCGCGGATAAATCCTCCCGTGTGTATGGGGCCTAAGAGCCGGTTCACATTACCGCGACCTGGGGGGCGACTTGTGTCGCCCCAAGTTGCCACAAGTCGCACGACATGACAAATTACATTGAAGTAAATGAGAGCCGTCTTAGTGCACACTACTGAAGTCGCTCCGACTTCAGAAAAGGTTCTTGTACTACTTCAAGGCGACTTCTAGGTGACTTGTACCCATTGATTTCAATGGAAGTCGCCTCCAAGTCGGATCCCCTGTCTTAACTAAAGCAACTTTCCAGAAAGTGAAAATAGTTTTCTAAGGCAAACCCCTCCATACCAAAGAGCAGATTATCTTTCGATTGGCCACTGGCAAAGTCACCTGTCCTGAAGGCGACTTGAAGTCTAGTTGTAAGTCGCTCCAAGTAGCGCTGAAGTCGCAATCAAGTTATCTCCAAGTTGCCTTGGAAAGTCGCGCTGAAAGTCGTGTTGCCCCAGTGTGAACCGGCTCTTAGGCCCTGTACACACGATCGAACATGTCTGCTGAAACTGGTCCGCAGACCAGTTTCAGCGGACAGATCCGACCGTGTGTACAGCCTAGCAGACAGGTTTCCAGCAGACAAAAGTTTTAAAGTATGCTTTAAAACTTATCTGCTGGAAACCCGTCCTTCCGACATGTCCGCTGGTTAGTACGCTTAACCAGCGGACCGAAATCTCCCGCATGCGCCGAATGGATTCGACTCATGCGTGGAAGCAATTTACGTCCTGGTTTGCGAACGTGGCGGCGTCAACGTCACCGACACGTCACCGTGCTGTCTGTCCGTGGGGATTTTGGTTTGATCGTGTGTACAACCATCAGACCAAAATCTCCTAGCAGACATGTCCGATGAAAACGGTCCGCGGACCGTTTTCATCGGACATGTTCAAAAGTGTGTACAGGGCCTTAGGCCGGGTACTAACGAGCAAACATGTACGATGAAACTGGTCCGTCGGACCGTTTTCACTGTACATGCCTGCCCGAGGGCTTCTGTACGATGGCTGTACTAACCATCGTACAGAAGTCCGCGCGTAAACAATACGCGGGGCGTGGCCGCGTCGTCACCGCGACGATGATGCGGCGATGACACGGCGACGTGGGCGGGCCTGCCATTTAAATGCTTCCACGCATGCGTCAAACTCATTCGACGCATGCGAGGGACGGCGGGCGCTCGGACATGTACGGTAGGTCTGTACTGACGACCGTACATGTCCGAGCGGGCAGGATTCCAGTGGACGGTTTTAAAACACGTCCAGGAATATTTGTCTGCTGGGAAAAGGCCCGGCGGGCAAATGTTTGCTGGAAATCTGCCCGCTCGCGCCTACACACGACCAAACATGTATGCTGAAACTGGTCCGCGGACCAGTTTCAGCATACATGTTTGGTCGTGTGTACGGGGCCTGATGCCCCATACAGACGGTCATTTTTTGTGATGAAAAAAAAATGATGTTTGAAGTGATGAAAAAAAACGACATTTTTGAAACTTCATTTTCCAAAACGATGTAGCATACACACCATCATTTTGAAAAATGATGAACAAAGTGACGGCACTCTAAAGGGGAAGTTCTATTCGCCTTGAGGCTGCTTTTAGCTGGTTACTTGTTAGTAAAAGATGATTCGTGCTTTTTTGTCTGTTACAGCGTGATGAATGTGCTTACTCCATTATGAATGGTAGTTTTACCTCCCGTCTCAAAACTTTCTTCTGGGCATGTGCGGGTTTAAAAACGTCGTTTTGCCCACACACTATCATTTTCATTGACACAAAAAATGACATTTTGAAAAACGACACAAAAAATTCGAGCATGTTCGAATTTTTTTTTTGTCATTTTTCAGAAGACATAAAATGACATTTTGCCCACACACGATCATTTTAATTGACATTTTTAAAAATGTCATTTTATTTCATCACAAAAAATGACCGTCTGTACGCGGCATTATGCCCCGTACACACCATCACTTTATGTGATGAAAAAAAACGACATTTTCTGTGAAGTAAAAAATGACGTTTTTGAAACTTCAATTTTCAAAGACGAAGTTGCCTACACACCATCGTTTTTCTCACAATGTTCTAGCAAAGCGAGGTTACGTTCCACCACGTTTTTCCATTGAAGCTCGCTTCATAAGTAGCTTCTGGGCATGTGTGGATGAAAAAACGTCGTTTTAAACGACGTTTTTGCTACACACGGTCAATTTCTGTGAAGTAAAAGTTGACGTTTTGAAAAACGACACATAAAATTGAAGCATGCTTCAATTTTTTTTGGTCGTTTTTTAGAAGACATAAAACGACGTTTTCCCCCACACGGTCAATTAAAGTGACGTTTTTAAAAACGTCATTTTTTTTCATCACATAAAGTGATGGTGTGTACGCGGCATTATGCCGCGTACACACCATCGCTTTCTGCGATGGAAAAATGCGACGCTTTATGTGCTTTAAAAAAACGTAATTTTTCAAACTTCAATTTGAACAACGACGTAGCATACACACCATCGCTTTTTCACAACGCTCTAGCACAGCGCAGTTCCGTCAATCACGCACGACGTCACTATAAAGGGTCGTTTCCATGCGGAAGACGGCCTCTTTTGCTGATATCGTGTTGCTGCGTGTTAGTAAAAGTTTGGTGAGATACGATTCGTGATTTTCAGTGACTGTGCTTTAAATTTCGTTTTCTGTCGTACAGTTTGTCTATTTGTTGTCGGATCTGTGATACAGTGCTTGTACTAAGGACGTATTTGTTTAGGCATTACGTTTTGTGTGCACGGTGCTGTTTAGCAGGTCGTTCTTCAAAGGCCATTCTTTACTTCAGGGCGTAATTTTTAGTCTGATCTGATTTGACGACCGTTTTCTAGCCATGTTGCGGGTACGAACTCGTCGCCGAGATCGTGCTGTGCTTGTTGTTAGGATGTGTGCTGCATCCCAGCGACGGTCCATGAACAGGGTGAGGAGGAGGTTGTGGACCAAGAACTGGTTGCTACGCAGGGACCAGTTCTCTCATATGCCTCTGCTGCGGGAGATCCGAGAAAATAACCCTGATGATTTCAGGAATTTTCTTAGGATGTCTGACCCCGTATTTCAGCAGCTTTTGGCTTTGGTGTCGCCATATATCACCAGGCAGGACACCGTTATGCGGGAAGCCATCACTGCTGAGCAGAGGCTAGTTGCTACGTTGCGCTACCTTGCAACAGGGAGAAGTCTGCAGGACTTGAAGTTCTCGACGGGCATCTCCCCCCAGGCTCTGGGCCTCATAATCCTGGAGACCTGTTCGGCCATCATTCAGGTTCTTCAGGAGGACTATGTTAAGGTAAGTGGTGTTCTTTCAATGGTCAAACTATGTCCCAAAAAAAAAAAAAAAATAACTTTTCTAATATGCTCAGAATGCTCACTTTGTCTCTATGTATGCTGTTCTACACAATTTGTAAAGCCCTACATGTTTATTTAATTTAGCCAACCTGTCCATCATTCTATGTTGTGGCCAAACCCACCTAGCATAGTCCCTATATCCCCGTTTATTTGTGGCCTCCATTGTAGTGCTGCATTTTGTGTGTCCCTATATCCCCGTTTATTTGTGGCCTCCATTGTAGTGCTGCATTTTGTGTGTCCCTATATCCCCGTTTATTTGTGGCCTCCATTGTCCAAACCCCCCCCCCCTAGATTTTTGAACTACATACTAATAATTATTTTTCTTAGTTAGATTTTTTTTGGGGGGTTGTTTCTCATGTGAGAAACTCATCTTGAGCCCCACTCCCCCTAAATATATTTTTTCAACATCAGAGGGGGGTGATTAATATGCTTAAGTGTTCACATGTTATTTTTTAATACTAACCTTTTTTGTGGAATTGTTGGTGGGATCCCTTGTAATTTTAGCTATATTCTGTTCAAAATCTTTGTTTTAATGTATTTTTTATTTTCTTTCTATCCAGTTCCCCACCACGCCACAGGAATGGCAGACTGTGGCAGCGGACTTCTCCCAGCGTTGGAACTTTCCAAACTGCGGAGGAGCCATTGATGGCAAGCACATCCGCATTGTGCCCCCACCCCATAGTGGATCCCATTTCTTCAATTACAAGGGGTTCCACAGCGTTGTTTTGATGGCGTGGTCTCTGCAAATTACGAGTTCTTGTACGTGGATGTTGGGAAAAATGGCCGGATGTCGGACGGCGGTGTCTTTGCGGAGACGGAGTTCGCCCAACGGCTTCGGTTGGAGGACCTAGGATTGCCACCTGCGGAGGAGAACGAAGAGGGTCTGCCCTTCGTGTTTGTAGCAGATGAGGCTTTTGGTTTGGGTCCCCACCTCATGAGGCCATTTCCCGGACGCACCCTCACCCATGAGAGGAGGGTTTTTAATTATCGGCTGGCCAGAGCAAGACGTGTGGTAGAGAATGCCTTTGGAATCATGGCCAGCCGATTCAGATTGTTTTTAACAGCAATAAACCTGGCGGAATACAAGTGGAATTACATCATCCTATCTTGTTGCATTTTGCACAATTTTTTGAAACGAAATTCACAAACTTACCTGACGGTATTGCCTGATGAGGCTGATGTTGTGGCTCCGGAGCCGGGACATCAGGCTAGCCATAGAGGCTTGGCCCCCCAAACCGCACGTGCAGTGCGTCAATCATATGTGGACTATTTTATGGGGAGGGGGGCCATTGAAATGCCTGATCTTGACTAAAGAATAAAATTTACTTTTTGTTTGATGAAACAGTGTTTATTTTTTTGATTTTAGTTATTTGTAAGTTTTGGGGGGTAATGTTTCTTTTTCCTAGGTTCTCATCCAGCCATGTGTTTGGGATGTCATAAATTCCCATGAGTGTTAAATCTTAATAACTCTACAAATATGCCTGAGTAATTGAATGAGTCTGCATTGATACCAATAACTACACACAAATTGTTTGGAGACCAAAATGTTATTTATTTCTTACTTTTTTCTTTTTGATTAGTACAACAAATAATTTTTTTTTTTTTTTGGTCTTTTTTGATTAGTACAAAATATATTTTTTATTTTTTTTTTTGTCTTTTTTGATTAGTACAAAATATAATTTTTTTAATTTTTTTTTGGTCTTTTTTGATTAGTACAAAATATAATTTTTTTTGTCTTTTTTGATTAGTACAAAATATAATTTTTTTATTTATTTTTTTGTCTTTTTTGATTAGTACAAAATATCATTTTTTTATATTTTTTTTGTCTTTTTTTTGATTAGTACAACAATTTTTTTTTTTTTTTTTTTTTTTTTTTCAAATTCAAGGAAAAAAGAAAATACACAAACAATTAAACCCTCCCCAAAACATTAATAAATTTTTTAAGCTGCCGTTCCAGCGTCTTTGCTTTGTGGCGTATTTCACGGCAGGCCAGACGTATGTCCTCGACTTGGGCCCTGCAGGTGAGAACCTCGCCGATGAGGAGCTGGGCACTATATGTGTCCAGTCCCTGACCAGCCCGATTTCCTCCTGAAATGTGGAACCAAAACATGTGTTAAAAGATTGTATGCCTATATCTATATTCACAGAAAATGTGGTAGATGTTACTTTACCGGATGTTGAGGCAGGTTCCTCTTCCTCTACATCCCTCGGGGGTGTGGCTTGATTGGCTTGTGCCTCCTGCCTTTCTGCTTCATTGTGCCCTACAAGATTGAAGAAAGGGAAAACATGAGGTTCAAACATTACGAGCGGCCTGAAATGACACCCAAAAATTAATAAATTATAAACAAAAGGTCAATATTGTTGATTTTTAAACAATTATCAAGAAAATAGACCAGTATTTAATCCATTCACAAAGTAATGTCAAATCTGTTAACCAAATTTTTAATTTTAGATATGTAAGCTAACCAAGTCTCCCCTGGATCTGCTCACCCCTGTGTGTGACCCAACATAGGTTGTGATTGTGACAAACAATTGTGCTACTGAGTACACATGTTCAATAAAAAAAGGAGTAGCAAACGCTCCTTTTTGTGAATCTCAAGGTATTTACGTTTCTTCTAAAATAAGCTGAAACACATTTCCATCAATTCCAGAATTGAATACACCTTTTTTTTAAGCCCCAAAAATGTCACAACTTTCATATTTGTGTCGACTAATTGGTCATAGGAGTCGTCGTTCATTCGCCCACAATTCCTAAATTTACGATTTTTGTTCAGATACAGTGCTTCAACTCCCCTTTGCACATGCAAACTAGGCATGATGCCATTTCTCATTAATTTGGTCTTGGATTATTGAAAGTCAGCGAATGAACGACGACTACGACGACTGCATCATGCGTCCACATTCATAATATTAATTTTATGGTCAACCTGGAAAAAAAAAAAAATGGCACAAAGAACACAACAAAATAATTAATACACATGGAAAAAACTTACTTCTTCTTCGAATCACCCTATTAATTCTGTAAAGTTGGTGGGGTTCCCTTTTTTTTAAATCCGACCACCTTTTGCGCAGGTGCTCTCTGCTCCTGGTTTTCCCAAACTTCCGCTGGAGCCTACGCATGACCTTCTCCATAATTTGGGCTTTTACTTTATTGGGATGCATGTAGGGGCCATGCTTGGCATCATAGTCCTCCCTCCTCAATATGGTGACCATCTCCACCATTTCCTGAAAACTCATATTGGAGGCCCTGCACCGGAATCTGCGGCGTGGTTGGGCCTGGCCTGCCTCCTGGCTTGAGCTAGAATACACCTCCATGTTGTCCATCTTTTCTCACTCACCAAACGACAGAGAAGGGGCGTGGAAAGGACGATACCGAACGTCAGGGGTGGGGTGTCGTGCGGAGCGTCACGCGTGCGTAGTGTAAAAGGGATGGGACGTGTTTGTAAACGGCGTGCATAGTCTGTGGAAGAAGGTGTAAATCACGATCTTTCCTAACGACGAGACGTAAGTTTTTTATTCCGACTTTATTATAGTGAATAGGGAATGAGTTTGTGGGCTAGTTAGGGGAAGTAAGCTAGTGGCTTTAATTACATTATGTTTTGGCTTCTGTTTCATGTGCAGAAAGAATGGATCCCTTCAAGGATGCGGAGTTCCTGACAGAATTCATACAAAAATGGAAGGAACATCCTGTTCTGTGGCAAACCAAAAGCACAATAAATAAAAACAAAGATGCCAGGGAGAAAGCTAGACAGAGCATGCTTGTTTTTCTGAAAACAAGGGTCCCCAACGCCACAACAGCCACTGTGAAAAGCAAAATCAATTCCATCAGGGGCACCTACAGGGCCCAACGGGTCCAAGTCCTGGCCTCAATGAGGTCTGGGGCTGCAGCTGACTCCATATACAAACCAACCCTGTGGTACTATAGTCAGCTGCAGTTCCTGGACGACCACATTGAGACCAGGACATCCATGTCTACCCTTCCCCCAAGAGGTAGCTCCCAGCTTCCCAGCAGCCAATCCTCCAGTGTTCCCTGCAGACAAGAGCAGGCAAGCTCGGAGGAAGAGGAAGAGTTCCTGGAGAACCCCAATTGTGAGCCATGGAGAATGGTATGTGTTTTTGGTATGAATTTAGTTAGTATATGACAAGTATAGTAATAATGGTAAATGTATGTTACTATTGTTCTAAATTCTATGTGAATCTCGTAAGTTTAGGGATAGGATCAATAGTCAGTAGTGGGAAAACATGATGGGGTCAAAATGGGCAAATTAATAATGTTTATGAAGGAGTGGGTGGCATTTTCAGATAGGCCAGTAGGGGGGAGTAACGCAATACACCTGCAAGGGGTCCCAGATGGAAGACACCCTTTTTGAGTACTATCTAGTTGACACTAAATTGAATAAAATAATTTTTGGGGAAAAGGCCACTTATTTACTAAATTAGGCATGCAACAACCCACATAATTCCAGGGGGACCATGTCTGAAGGTGTTTAAGGGGCCACATAATTAGGGATGGCGACCCTGTGTGTAATATATATTGACATTCAATTTGCATCACTCATGATTGTAAAAATGTGTGTGATTAATGACAAACACAAATAACATATGTTCCTTTTTTTGATACACAGGCAGACCCAAGCCAGGAAGAGCCAGGGCCCACAGGGAGCCAGGAAGAGCCAGGGCCCACAGGGAGCCAGGAAGAGACAGGGCCCACAGGGAGCCAGGAGGAGCCAGGGCCAACTGCAAGGCAGGAGGTGGCAGAGCCCACTGGGAGCCAGGAGGTGGCAGGCCCCAGTGGGACCCAGGAGGCACGCCGGCGGGATACCATCTCCCGGATCCCTCCATTCCGCAATCCCAATAAACGGCTCAGGAGTATGCGACAAATGGAGGAGGAGACCCAGGGCCTGCTTCGCCAAGCTACTGCAGCCATCCGAGAGCCACCCAGTGAAGTTGAGGGGTTCACAGCGCTCATTGCAGCCAAGCTGTACAATCTGGAGCAGAGCCAGCGTGTGCGCTGCGAACTCCTCATCTTCCAAGCCATAACCATGGCATCCCTGGGGCAGCTCGATGACGACACCCACATTGTGCGGATTGCTCCTCCTGTCCTTGCTGCTCCTCCTGCTCCTGCTCCTGCTCCTGCACCTGCTCCTGCTCCTCCACCTCATGAGGCTGCTCTGGCTCCTGCCACCTCATCTCCTCCAGGAACCCAGCCCCCAAGGACTCGGGCTACAGGGAAGGCTGCAGGGAAGACTGCAGGGAAGGCTGCTGGGAAGAAAAGGGCGAAGAAATAATACGGTGCCCCTGATGGAATTTTAATGTGGACTCACAGGCTGTATTTGTGGCTTCGGGGACCCTTGTTTTCAGAAAAAATCAAGCATGCTCTAAAGTGCTGCCTACCTTGGCATCTTTGTTTTTATTATGTTGTGTTTTTGGGTTGCCACCTTTTTTTTTTGAAATTTTTAGGAAGACTAAAATAAATGTTAATTTTTCAGCCAAATTTCAACATGTTTCTTTATTGTAGATTTGAGAGATCAGTATTGAGTGGGCAGACCCATTACAAAATAAATAATGCAAACATTAACAAGGTAAAAAAACATGCTTGTGGGTGAGTTAACTAAAAAATTAGGTTGTTGCAGACACTTCACACACTCCTAAATAAAAGCAAAATAGAGATTACTAATCAAATTGGTGACAAAAATTCAAAAAAAAAAAAAAAGGTGGACCAATATATATATTTAAAATGTTTAAGATGGAAGATACAACTAAATAACAGAACACAAACATAAACATTATCAAACAAGAAAGAAACTAATTAAAAGCTTGTCATAACTATGTAACAAGATCAGCCGCAACAAACGTCCATTTCTGGGTAGCAGTTAAAAGCAGGGGTTAAAGAAGCGCTTTATTTTCTTGTCTATAAGCTGAAAAACACCTTAACGAATGTGCTGATTCCATTCTGAACAGTCGTTTTACATGAATGAGCGCTGCCGTCTCCTAACTTGCTTCTGAGCATGCGCGGGCTTAAATCGACGTTTTTACGTACACACGGTCAATGTTTAGAACACAGAAAACGACGTCGGCCAAAAACGACACATAAAATTGAAGCATGCTTCAATTTTTTTCTGTCGTTTTTTAGAAGACATAAAACGACGTTTTTGCCCACACACGGTCAATTAAATTGACGTTTTTGAAAATTACGTTTTTTTCCATCGCAGAAAGCGATGGTGTGTACGCGGCATTAGAGTTTATGTAGTCAGAGTTCCTTGTGTCTAATGTGGATTTCATACTCTCATCAAATGTAGTTTTCTATTGTCTTCAACAGAGAAGTGTAGGTCGCAGTTCAGAAGCTGTGCTTGGCCTGCTTTTTAGGGCATTAAGGTTCTTCAGACACAGCATTTCCTATTGCATTCCAATCCATGAGTTTTAGCAATGCTGCTTTCCAATGTAAAGGATGCATTTAACATGACTATGGTATAAATACATTAACCCCTTATCTGCTAAGCCCCCCACATTTTTACTCAACCTTTACCTTAATAAATAACTGACACCACTACTGTAATCTTTGGAGTAAAAACTGGCCGTAGCAGCCTCCATTTATTTTTAAATAACCTTTTAAATATTAAATAACATTAAATAACATTTTCACACATAAACCTTTATTAGACCTGAGATACACATTTTAACCCTGCTGGTGCTGGACTTTGCAGGCACATTAACACACTTGTAACCATTCTAAAAAGTTTTATGAGCACTGCAGTACCTAACTCTGGTCTTAGGCCTCAAGCCGAAACTGACTCAAAGACGACCAACTGACCGCAGTACCCCCATTAACCACTTGCCAGCTACACCTTGGTAGACTGGACTAACAGCCCCTTCAGAACCCATACCACCTCTGGGTAATGGCATCCACTTCAGGGTAATTTCTTCTCCTGCAAAGTCCAAAACACCCGCCGCCGCCACGACATCCTAAGTTCGTACCTGTGTGGAAAAAACAAAAACCAGAAAAGCACCCAAAACCGCCAACACCGTATCACATACCATGACCTCCCACTACACCAATGACCCCCTTTAAAATGCCCAACAAAGGGAGGGTGGGTGGGAAACTTCTCCCCACGTGTTAACCGGGAAGCGTGGGAGGGGAAATATATAACCTCCCTCCCATCGCTCTCCTTCCTCACTGACCCCTCCCTCCGACCATGGCAGGGCTTTTTCTTTAACCCCGTCATGGCCGGCCCTGCGCTGATGTCTTGTTGTTTTGCTCCGGGCCTCTCTTGACTATGGTATAAATACATTAACCCCTTATCTGCTAAGCCCCCCACATTTTTACTCAACCTTTACCTTAATAAATAACTGACACCACTACTGTAATCTTTGGAGTAAAAACTGGCCGTAGCAGCCTCCATTTATTTTTAAATAACCTTTTAAATATTAAATAACATTAAATAACATTTTCACACATAAACCTTTATTAGACCTGAGATACACATTTTAACCCTGCTGGTGCTGGACTTTGCAGGCACATTAGCACACTTGTAACCATTCTAAAAAGTTTTATGAGCACTGCAGTACCTAACTCTGGTCTTAGGCCTCAAGCCGAAACTGACTCAAAGACGACCAACTGACCGCAGTACCCCCATTAACCACTTGCCAGCTACACCTTGGTAGACTGGACTAACAGCCCCTTCAGAACCCATACCACCTCTGGGTAATGGCATCCACTTCAGGGTAATTTCTTCTCCTGCAAAGTCCAAAACACCCGCCACCAGCACCCAAAGGTAACTCCTTACCTTTGGGCGCACCTCCACACCCTCAATGCTCGCTGTATCCCGTCCTGTAGGCCCAACACCCACATGTCAATCCCCACGTCGGTCAAATGAACTCCATCTTTCAGCTGATACCTCCACGTATCCACCTCCAACTCAGGGTGTTTAACCACCAACCCGCCGTTCCGGATCACAAATTTAGCAACGTCCCGATTAATTTTTTTCCTGGCCCTGTTCACACCTTCCCACGATCTAGCCATCCGCCATGAAGACCTGCCCACAATGTCAGACCATATCACTACCGTATCCGGGTAGGACATGCGAATCCTCAAGAAATCAAACTTGATGTCTCGTGCGACATCCAACATAGAACGCACCCCCAAGTCGTTTCCCCCCGCATGGATCAACAAAACGTCCGGCGGTCGGTCCAAGCGTGCAAACTTGTGCACTTCCGGCACCACCCTGCTCCACAACATCCCCGGGAACCCCAACCACCGCACCATCGCTTCCTGTCTGGGGACCCCCAGCTGGCGACCGTTCGGCCGCATATCTGCTCTCGCAGCCCCCCTACGAACGAAGGAGTGGCCTATTATCCATACCAGTCCCTGTCCCGCACCTGAAAGACAGCAAGTAAGAAATCCATCACCACAAGCCCATCGGGAGACGCTCCCCTCCCGACTCCCAACATGTTCCCTTAACCAAACAAAAACAAAACCCCGATACACTCCCCATCCCCCTTGGAGGTGGCCTGACATGAACTTTACCTGGACATCTATTGTTTTGCACCCCCGCTCCCCCCTAGTTCTACCATGAGCTGAGGTCTGACATATAATCGAAATCTCCTTGACTCCCATCTACCAATCCTTTTCACCAATTCATCGTCCAAGCCACAACGTACTGCTTCTGTCGCGGCACCAATCCGAAAGGAATGCGCCGAGAACTCCTGAGCCACCAGGCCCAATGCCCCCAAACACCGTCTGAACACTGTCACGAACTGATACCGTGACAACGCCGTCCCATCCTCGTGCAGCAAGAATGAGCCACTTAACTCTGGCCGTACATCCAAAAATTCCCGCACTACCCTAACCGGGCATAATTCCGACCCTTCAATAGGGAAGACTCGCACCACTTTACCCCTCCCTTTCTGGTCCGTCTTGGACCGGTGTAGCAACAAAGCGACCCCGTCTTGATTCCACACCACATCATCAGCCAACATGCCACCCTGCACCTTCTTCGAGGGGCTAACCAACTCCCCCACCCTAAAAGCTCCAAAGAACGCCAAAGCGAACGCCGCGCGAAACAATAACACTTCAAACCGGGATGAACACAATGTCCCCAACTTTTCCATAATACCCCTCAATATTGCAAACGACACAGGGCGACGGGAATCCGCCTGACGCCCCTGCTTCCTGTAACCCTTTAGAGCCTGCCGGACACAAAATTCCTTAGTAAAGTCCGGGCGCCCTTGCCACTTAAACAGGAAAGCCAATCCAGCCAATTTTTTGTCCATCATGGACGGAGAAACCCCGGCCTCCATGTTCCTGCCCAAGAAATACAGCACCAAACCCCTGACCTCGGGACCGGCCGGGTCCACCTCGGCCTCCCTAACCAGAGCCTGCCATTCCGCCCACACCTTCTCATACGCCCTCCAGGTGTTCACACTTACCGACCTTCTGATCCAATCGGAGACGATTCCAACGGAATCCTCCAAAGCCACTCTGGACAGGGGACACCTTGCTCCTCTGCCTCCGGCACCAGCTCCCGGAACCTGTCCCACTGAAAGCGAGACAGAGCATCAGCTACTACATTCTCCACCCCCGGTAGATGCACCGCATATACAAATATGTTCAACTGCAAACAGCGCAGCACCAGGTGCCGTAACAGCCGAATAACTGGAGGAGAAGACGCCGTAACTCTGTTGATCACCTGGACCACCCCCATATTGTCACCATGGAACCGCACCTTCCGATCCCGGAAGGCCGCACCCCACAATTCTACTGCCAGCACCACCGGAAACAATTCCAACAGCACCAAGTTCTTTGTGAACCCCGCCTCCAACCAGGCCTGAGGCCATGAGCCCGCACTCCATTGCCCTTGAAAATATGCCCCAAAACCTGCGCCTCCAGCCACATCTGTGAACAACTCCATGTCAAAGTTGCTAACCGGACCGGACATCCACAAGGCCCTGCCGTTGAAGGAGTCCAAAAAGGAGTGCCATACCAACAAATCCTCCCTATGTTCCTTCCCCAGGCGCACATAGTGCCTGGGCGACCTGACACCCGCTGTAGCCGCCGAAAGGCGCCTGCAAAAGACCCTCCCCATGGGGAGAATGCGGCAAGCAAAATTTAGCTTCCCCAGGAGCGACTGAAGCGCTCGGAGTTGCACCTTCCGCAAGCCCACCATCTCCTGAATCTCGGCCTTGAGGCCCACCAACTTGTCCAGCGGTAACCTACATTCCATCCTCTCTGAATCGATCACGATGCCCAAGAATTGGATGACCGATCTCGGTCCTTCCGTTTTCTCGGGCGCCAGCGGCACACCAAATCGCTCCGCAATGTGCTCCAAAGTGGCCAACAGCACTGCGCAAATCTGCGACCCCGCCGGCCCAATACAGAGAAAGTCGTCCAGATAGTGGATCACGGAGCTTACGCCGGACACATCCCGAACCACCCACTCCAGGAACGAACTAAACCGTTCAAACAGCGCGCAGGAAATGGAACAGCCCATCGGCAGACACTTGTCTACGTAGAACTCCCCACCCCACTGGCAGCCCAAGAGCCTGAAACTATCTGGGTGGACAGGCAGGAGCCGAAACGCAGCCTCAATGTCCGACTTGGCCATCAAGGCCCCCCGGCCATACCGCCTGACCCAGCCCACCGCAGCATCAAAAGAGGTGTAACTCACCGTACACTCCTCCATGCTGATGGCGTCGTTCACCGACCCCCCCTTCGGAAACGACAAATGATGAATAAGCCGAAATTTGTTCGGCTCCTTCTTAGGCACCACCCCCAACGGGGAAACCACCAAGTCGTCCAAGGGAGGCGAGACGAATGGGCCCCCCATACGGCCCAATGCCACTTCCTTCTGCAGTTTCTCTGAAACCACATCCGGGTGTTGTAACGCTGAACGTAAATTCTTAGCCACCGGGGGGACCACGGACAAAGAGCACGGAATGTTAAAACCCACCGAGAAACCCCTTTCCAACGACAGGGCGGCCGCCCTATCAGGATATCTACCGAGAAACGGTCGCATCCTTTCCACCATCACCGGAGTCCTCCCTCTTACTTGAAGAATCTCCGGGACGTCCCTTGCCTTGCTTAAAACACCGGGAAGAGGGGTGATTGCCACCACAGCCGGAGCACTCGTGCTTGAACCGGCAAGACCCTCCGAACCTGCAGTTTCCTTCGTTAAACTGCCAGCAGACCCCCTTCTTCTTTCCGGCCGACTGTCCTGGGGAAGAGGTTCCACCGGCCCCCCCCCTGAAAAAAACGGCGTGGACGTCCGTGGGGCCGACATAAGCCGCATCCAAAGGCCAATGTCCTTAGTGTCCCACCTAATATCCGGCCTGATAGCCCGGCGTTGCCGGAACTGCTCATCATACCGGAGCCACCCCGTGCCCCCGTAACACCGGTAGGCCTCGCTAATCGCCTCCTGGTAACTGAAAAGCGCCGAACAATGTTCGGGGTTTTTCTCACCGATCACGCTCGCCATGATCGAATAGGCCTGCGACCAATTCGCAAAAGTCCTAGGTATAAGCCTATACCTCCTCTTCTCCTCGTCCTCTTTCTTGGACTCTTCCGGCTTAACCCTATCAAGGTTAAACTTTTCCAGCGGTAACAACGCAAATATCTCTACATATTCACTCTTCCAAATCTTTTCCCGCACCTCCGGCTTCAAATGCGAACCCAGCGGTGCCTCCCAGCACGTGTAAACCTCCCCTTTAGCCGCGTCCGCCAACCGGACCAACTCTCTCTTCTTCGCGGAATCGACCCCCGCATCCCCCTTTTCCGTAGGCGGCACCACGGCACCTGCCGCCACAGCCCCTACCTCTTGTCCCTTGTCCACAGGCACCACAGCCCCCGGCACGGCGACCGCTAATGCAGGTGCCGTAACCCCGGATCCCCCCGCCGTTCCCCATGCTGCCGCCGGGCTAACGGCGGGGCTGACCCCACCCTTCAGCTGGCTAACCAACGTCTCCAAACCCGCCAGGAACCGGTGCAAACCGGCATCCTCTCTCGACCGTTCCCCCAGTGTACCCGAATCACCACTACTCACCCCTGCGGGCACCCCCCCACGACTACGGGGACCCCCCCCTGTCCCCCCGCTAACACCCCCACATTTTGTAAAATAGAAGGCAAAGCCAAAAACGACTCACCGGGCTGTCTGGAAGCAATCCCACCAGCCGTCCGGCTTGGCTCCCGCGCTGCGACCTCCGTCCTGGGCACCACTTCCTCCTCCGACAGCTCCCCTTCCGATCGATCTCCATGCCGACCCTCCTCACCAGATGAAAGCCCTCCAGGCGACTCGGGCCTGGGAGCCGCGGGCCCAGAGCTGGACTCACTCTCGCTGCGCGCCCTGGACCCGTGCACCGACTTCCGCATAGCTTTTCTCGGCGCCTCGGACACTCTGCCGTCTTCCCCTCCCCCTCGCTCCCTCACCACGGGGCTGGATTGGAGGTGGCTAGCCGCGGATGCTGAAGAGCTAGCCACCGCAGGGACAGATGTGCTTCGCCGAGGCTCTCGGCCCACCGGTGCACAACCGGGGTTGGAGCCCGCATCCCTCCGATCTTCTCGCCGAGCGGACCTGGCCGCCGCCTTGGAGCCCCCTGGCCGCCCCCTCCCCGTTCCCCGCTGCCGATCGGTGTCCTCCTGGCGCCCCCCCGCCGCCGCCGCTGTCCGTTTTGCGGGTGGGCCCGAGGCGGCCCGGATGGGGCTGCCCCCTCTCCTGTGGGACCGGGTGGACGGTCCCGGGGAATAGCGTGCCGGAGGCCGGGACACCCTGGATCGCGGGGTGTAATCCTCCCCCCCCCGGACAGGTGGGCTGCTGGCTACATCCTGGGTGGCAGTATGAGCCCCCCCCGCTCGCGGGGTGCCCCCCCCACCCCCCCGGCCGGATGAATCGTTCCCCGTGTCCCCGTGCGGGAGGAGCGGCCCCAGCATGGACTGCAGCCACCCCTCACCGCGGCGATCCGCCTCCTGCCTGAGCTGGGCAATCATGGCCTCGACCCCAGCCATGGTACAGGCCGCTGGATGAGCTTAAAATTGAGTCCCCGGCTGCGGCCTAGCGGCGCTCGTTTTTTTTTTTTTTTTTTTTTTTTTTATCAGGGCCTAGCTTCCCCCAGCAGCGCTGACCTAAAACGCCGAAAAAACGGTAAAAAAGGCACCCGATCGCGGCCTACCTCACCCCTTTTCGTTTCTGGCAGAGCAGCAAGTCCCCAGCAGGCACAGAAACTTCTCCCCACGTGTTAACCGGGAAGCGTGGGAGGGGAAATATATAACCTCCCTCCCATCGCTCTCCTTCCTCACTGACCCCTCCCTCCGACCATGGCAGGGCTTTTTCTTTAACCCCGTCATGGCCGGCCCTGCGCTGATGTCTTGTTGTTTTGCTCCGGGCCTCTCTAGAATGCCTATTTACTAATGCCCTTATTGTCACCTGCTGTTCTGATTGGAATGTGCCTTATTACTAATGCCCTTATTGTCACCTGCTGTTCTGATTGGAATGTGCCTTATTACCAGGGGCGGACTGACCATTCGGTCATTCGGTCATTGCCCGAGGGCCCGTGGTGGGGGGGGCCCGGGCTGGCTCAGTCCGTCCCTGGAGGTGCCCGCAGCAGCGTCAGCTTCTACACAATTAAAAAAAACGTAGTCTGTACTCTGTACCCCCGAGATGCCTTGTATAAGAGGCTCGCTCGGGAGTTATGAGCTTCCCAGGATGGATGGCTCATCAGAGCCGTGAGCCGTGCGTGTGGGGATGTACAGTGACACTATGACAGGCGCTCCGGCCACCTCTCTCCCCACCTCTCTCCCCTGTGCTTCAGCTGAGGGGGCGGGGCCATAAGTCACTGCCTCGGAGGACTGCATGTGAAGGAGCTGCTGCTGCTGGACTGGAGAGGCAGAGCACACTGAATTGCACAGACACAGGAACGAATGGCATTCACAATGACCTGCCTTGTGTTGTGTGCAGATTAGCAGGTCAGTGTCATAAATAATGAAAGCCCTGTGATTGCAGTTACCGTGACAGTGTCTAATCTGTGTAATAAGAGCCATGCCCATGCTGATTGTTTCTTTACCTTCTTGTCCTGTGCTGTGTCTGTGCTTATTTACCAGGTAGCAGGTCATGTCAGGGGCTATTCACTAGTGCACATGTTGAGCCATCCATCCCGGTGTCTTGTTGAGATAGTTCCCCTATCGGATAGGTTCCGACCTCGACTGCGCAGGCGCTGCACTTGCGCAGTCGGAGGCTACGAAAATCTCCAAGCCCGAAGAGCTGTTTGTTAGCTGTAAACAGAGCATATGCAATGAACACTGCGCTCGCTCCCGACCCAATGCTTGGTGCTGGTTACACACACCCCCAGTTTGTTGATATTCTCAATATGACATCCACCCCTTTGACAAAAGCACTGGCCATCGAGTGGAGGAGCCGTGTATAACCAGCCCCAAGCATCGGGTCGGGAGCGAGCGCATTGCGCATGCTCCATTTACAGCGGACAAACAGCTGTTCAGCCTCGGAGATTTCCGTAGACTCTGACTGAGCATGCACAGTTGAGGTCGGAAACTATCAGATAGAGGAACCATATCGTCAGGACACCGGCCAGCTCATATATATACAACAGCCACATCAACCTAGCTAGTGGGATTTAATGGTTCAAGACACTGCTTTCTCGGGGGTACAGACTCAGTTTTTTTTATTGTGTATGATAAGCTGCCACTGCTGCGGGCACCTCCAGTGGCGGACTGAGCCGGCCCGGGCCCTGCCACCACGGTTCCCTCGGGCAGTTACCGACTGACTGGTCAATCCGCCCCTGCACACTGATATCTGGTACACTGAATGCCACTCAGTGTGTAGATATCAGTGTTATATATAGGGAATAGCACTTAGACCTGGTTCACATTGAAGCAATTTACCATGCGATTTGACATGTCAAATTGCATGGCAATGGCACTAACCGAATCGGTGCGATGCCCCATTTGTGGCGCCGATTCCCAAAAGTAGTTTCTGTACAACTTTTGGCGACTTCTTGGTGCAATTTCCATAGACATCTGTGCTGCAACCCTCACAGATGTCTCTGAAATCACCCGCCAAATTCGCACTGATATGCGGGTATGAAATCATGCGAGTTTAGCTGAACTGTCTCGCACAATTTCATTCCCGCTGTCAGTGCGAACCTGGACTAAAGCTGATTCACACCTATGGCATTTTTTGTGCATTTTGCAGATTTGCACAACAATCCATTTAACATGGTTTCCTATGGAACACGTTCTGTAGTGCAAATCTGCAAAATGCAAAAAGCACTAAAAATGCCATAGGTGTGAATCCAGCCTACGTGAGTGTTATTCCCTATATATATTCCTTACGTTGGTGATCAGTGAGAAGAATGTCCCTTACATTGGTGATCAGAGGGAAGAATGTTCCTTACATTGGTGATCAGTGGGAAGAATGTTCCTTACATTGGTGATCAGTGGGAAGAATGTTCCTTACATTGGTGATCAGTGGGAAGAATGTTCCTTACATTGGTGATCAGTGAGAAGAATGTCCCTTACATTGGTGATCAGTGGGAAGAATGTTCCTTACATTGGTGATCAGTGGGAAGAATGTTCCTTACATTGGTGATCAGTGGGAAGAATGTCCCTTACATTGGTGATCAGTGAGAAGAATGTCCCTTACATTGGTGATCAGTGGGAAGAATGTTCCTTACATTGGTGATCAGTGGGAAGAATGTCCCTTACATTGGTGATCAGTGGGAAGAATGTTCCTTACATTGGTGGTCAGTGGGAAGAATGTCCCTTACATTGGTGATCAGTGGGAAGAATGTCCCTACATTGGTGATCAGTGGGAAGAATGTTCCTTACATTGGTGATCATCAGTGGGAAGAATGTTTTAATTCCTATAATAAACATTTATTTTGAACAGTGTGTAGAGAAATTCTTTGAACGCATGCAATGTGGGCAGTGCAATATGTAGGTGGGACTTTGTGTGAATGTAGCTTTAACGTGGGCGGGGACACATGGGCGGAGACACAGGGGGCCCCATGATCTCCTTTTGCCCGGGGGCCCCATGAACTGTCAGTCCGCCCCTGCTTATTACTAATGTCCTTATTGTCACCTGCTGTTCTGATTGGAATGTGCCTTATATACTGAAATCAAGGACATGATGTCCACAATACCCACCCCTTCCATAGTTGAATACAATGTTTAAAATGTTTTCCTGTAATGAGACCTTGTGATTTCATGGAAAGTTATTTTGAGCAATGGCAGAATAAGTAATAATGTGTTCTGTGTGTACACTCCTTGGCTGGTTTGATTTACACATAAAAGACATCCCTCTGTTTGATGCTGCTTTTGGTAACTGCATGGTGTCCTGGAAGAGGAATAATGTGTACGGGTCATAGAACATCCTCTCTGATTGTTCTAATCCTCATTGATCTATTTTGATCGGTGGGGAGACAGCCCTCCATATTCTTCAACAAGCATGCATTAGTTACAAAGCACAAGAATCTGATGCAGTATAAGTCCAGTTTACTGGCTTGAACTACGTTTATGGCCAGCTGTTATTAATTGTAACAATCTAAAAAAAAAAGACACATTCATTATTACATTTCTGGTAAAATAATATTACCTCAACATTTCATATCATAATTTTCCTGGGAGTGTAGCAAGAAATATTTCACATGTGGTGCCATACAGTATACTATTATATTATTAAAGTGGCATTAAAGGAGAAGTCCAGCCTGAGTTTTTTTAGGCTGGGTTTCTCCTCTGGGTCACAGAAGTGCAATTGGTTTTGCACTCCTGTGACCCGTTTTCAGTGAAGAGCAGCCTGAATTCCGCTCTCTGCTGACGTCACCAAGATCAGTCCAGGCACCAAGTCATCCCGACTCTGGAAGTCTGGATCCACCAGGTGCCTGGACTGATGGCTGTCCCAGCCTCTCAGCGAGCAGCTAAGACGACCGCTCTCTGCCCCTCCACAGCTCACTGCTCCAGTGAGCGTGGAGGAGCAAAGCAGGAGAGCTGCTGATTGACAGGCAGCAGCTCTCTGCTCAGGGAGGTGAGAGAATCAAGCCATTGGCGGTGTTCGGTGGCTCGGTTCTCAATGAATAGGCGGCGGGGGACAGATGCAGCATGGGACCGATTCTGCATCCACCTAGGTAAGTATGATGGTGTGATAAAAAAAAATCCATACTTCTCTTTTATTTTTTTTTTAAAGTGTATTTTGTGCGTGTACTCGAGAGAGGAGCCGGAATGCAGGAGTTGGGAGTAGGCAGGCCTCCCCCAGAGGCAATCTGCCATCTTTCTCCATGCCCCGGGTGGCAATGGCGGGTGCGTGAGGGGGTCCTCCCACACAGCCTGCCCTACCTGCTCCGCTTTGAAGCCCAACGGGGCAGAGGGACTCCCTATAAGGGAGTGAGAGGATCTAGCCCGCTCAACCAGCCCCATTAGTCCTTCGCCTCTCTTTTAGAGACCGCATGGTCAAAGTGCGTGCATGTTAACCCAATTTCGAGTGCGTGTAGTTCGTGGTTTTTGTGGGAGGGGGGTGGGCGTACTAAGCGCAGGCTTACCTCGCATAGCACACCCACCGGGAGCCGGGCTGAGACCACCAAACTCAATTCACATGTAGCCGAGACCGGGATCTGAACCCCTAGCTGCAGAGGTGAATGGCTTGACAGCGCAGTGCCAATCGCGTTGAGCCACCGCAGCTCCCTTTTCATACTTCTCTTTTAAACCCAAAAGCAAACATTTATTATATTGCGGCTTACCGTATGCTTGTGCCAGGTGTGCCTGGGCACACCTTAATCCCTATGTGCAGTGCCCATTCACCCAACTGCCCAGGCTTCATCAGTGTTGGTCCCCCACCCCGCAGTGCTGCTGGATTCCCTCCTCTGCTCTCCCCCAGCTGCTGTGGGGGATGTTTCAGGATGAAGAATAGGGGAAGGGGCTAGTAAATATGTCACTTTCCTTTTCTAAATGAACACAGTGAACACTTACCCACTGTGTTCATTCATAACTGAAGCATAGCGAACTATGTTTACTATGTTTCAGTTTGTGAATGAACAGGAAATTGTTCTACACAGAGCACTTCCCATTCATTCAGTGTCTTGTGCAGCTGAGGCTGCAAATAAAGGCATGTGCGTTTGAGATTTGGGGTGCATACCCTAATGTAATAATCTGTGCATACCTATGCAGCTTACCATTTCTTAGATGTGATGGCTGCATTAATTTTAGAAAATCTGATATTTTTCAAAAGAAAAAGCTCTCCAGCAGAATGTAACAGAGATGAGACAAACCCTTTAACACTGACAGGGGAGTTTACAATAATTAGCTTTTTTATTTTATGTAAAACCTGTATGCCAAAAAGACAACAACTGTTTGCTTATAAATTAATATCTGGGGTTTGGCCTCAATTTGTTCATAGTATTTAAATCTGCTGGTACTTTAACACTCCCCTCCCCCCAGACTGACAATGTGGCTGTCCAAAAGTGCCCCTGTGCTTCTTCAGCTAGAATGGGGGCACTCTCAGGCCTCGTACACACGACAGAGATTCTCGGCAGAATTCGCCGAGAAACTCGGTCAAAACCCGGATTCTGCCGAGAATCTCTGTCGTCTGTACAGTTTTGGCTCGATGGAGCCACCGAGGAACTCGACGAGAAAATAGAGAACATGTTCTCTATTTTCTCGTTGTCCTCGTTCTTCTATGGGAGAAGCCGGCCCGCCGAGCTCCTCGGCGGCTTCATCCCAAAACTCGACGAGGAACTCGACGTGCCAAGCACGTCGAGTTCCTCTGTCGTGTGTACGGGGCCTTATACAGGAGGTGTATTACAGGCCAGATCATCAGGGGGAAATGCCTAAAAAAAATACTAATGCAGCCACCACATCTAATCACTGGTAAATTGCAATGTACAATATTACATTTCTGATTTGGGGTTTAATACCACTTTAAGTTACATTGTTACATTGGATCTCTTGTGTAAGGAATGCATTACTGTAGTTCACCAGTGAGATAAAGTACAGTATCTGTATCCTCTAATTTGTCAATGTCTAGATTAATGTTGCAATGTAATACAAACTTCCCACTGGGCACAGCAGTTTTGAATAATTATTTCCAACGTCCAGGCACAGAAGACTTGAAGACATGGGCGTCCGCTGCATAGGGCAAGGGGGGTCGTTTGCCCCCCCCCCCTGGAATCTCCAGGGAGAGCCAGGAGCAGGCCCTAGCGCCGCTTTAAGCGGCGACTGCAGCGCTCCCCTCCTTCTGTCCTTCAGGGCTTGTATCGTATGTCATGGAGCTGGGTCTGTGTGCAAGGTCCCGCCCCCCAGGGCCGATCCTGGCCGGGGTGCAGAGGGTGCGTAGCACCCAAGTGCTTGCAGCTGAGGCAGAGGGAGGGGCGCAATCAGGGGGGACAACCCAGGCTGCTTTGGCTTCTGTACGAGGCAATTTTCTAGGTCTGGAGTCTGGAGTGGTGGGCAGAGGCAGAGAGAAGACTGGGCGCCTCGATCTCCAGCAATTAAAAAAAAACTGTCCTAAGAGTAGAGGACTCTTTGTTCATTTTCGGGCGGCGCAGTGATCTTGACAGTCACGCGCGGCTATATCAATCCGCCGGTGCCTGTGCTTTGCTAGCGGCTCACAGCTGACACTTGTTTAACACAGGAGCTCGGTCCTGCGTTCCCAGCAGCTCACAGTCCAATAGAGGAGGGGGCGAGCAGTGGGGGAGGTACCTCACAGCGCTTCCTCGTGTTTGAAAGTGAAGTCTGCAAATGACCGACTTCGGCAGGCAGGACAGGTGGGGGTGATCTGACATGGAGGAACAGAGTGAGCATACTGCAGGCACTCTGCTCTCTTCTCCTCTCTAGTTTGCACAGCTGCATTCTGACTTATTTGCAGTGTTTCCACTAGTAGTGTAGGCACAACATTTGGGGGATGAAATTCCGCACCAATGTGTGTCACGCTAGGCTCTGTCCTCCTATTTTCTATTTCCTGTGTCCCTGCGTTCTGGTCACTCAGCCTGAGACAGAACAGGGACACAGGAAATAGAAATTAGGAGGACAAAGCTGACCTGAGAGTGACACACGCTGACGACTGGGCGAATGGGGTCATGTGCGGTCATGTGCGGTGGCAGGGCTGCTCCTGGAGTCCCGTCTCCACTTCATCGTGAGCTGCCGCTGTCTTCTTCTCCGGATCCTTCTCCCTATTGTGTCAGCCAGTCTGGCAGTGTGACAGAGGTCGCAGAGCAGAGGGAAAAAAGGCAGGTGGTCAGTATAGGAATACTGTAGGTAGGTCAGTGTAGTGGTCAGTATAGGAGTCAGGTAGGTCAGTATAGGAATCAGGTAGGTTAGTGTAGTGGTCAGTGTAGTAGTCAGGTAGGTCAGAGTAGTGGTAGGTCAGTGACTCAGTGTAGTGGCCAGTATAGGAATCAGGTAGGTCAGTATAGGAATCAGGTAGGTCAATGCTACTAACACAGACATGGGGCACTAGTCCATTTTCTGACATTATGATACCAATGATGGGGCACTATTCCTCACACTGATACCAATAATGGGGCACTATTCCTCCCACTGACACCAATGATGGGACATTATTCCTCCCACCAATACCAATAATAGGGCAGTATTCCTCTCTCTGATACCAATAATAGGGCAGTATTCCTCTCTCTGACACCAATGATGGGACACTATTCATCCCACTGACACCAATGATGGGACCCTATTCCTCCCACTGACACCGATGATAGGACATTATTCCTCCCACTGACACCAATGATGGGACACTATTCCTCCCACTGACACCAATGATGGGACACTATTCCTCTCACTGATACCAATGATGGGACATTATTCCTCCGACTGACATTAATGATGGGACATTATTCCTCCCACTAACACCAATGATGGGACATTATTCCTCTTACTGATACCAATAATGGGACATTATTCCTCCGACTGACATTAATGATGGGACATTATTCCTCCCACCAATACCAATAATGGGGCATTATTCCTTCCACCGATACCAATAATAGGGCAGTATTCCTCTCTCTGACACCAATGATGGGACACCATTCCTCCCACTGATACCAATAATGGGACACTATTCCTCCCACTGACACCAATGATGGGACACTATTCCTCCCACTGACACCAATGAAGGGGCACTATTCCTCCCACTGACACCAATGATGGGACAGTGTTCCTCCCACTGATAACAATAATGGGGCATTATTCCTCCCACTGATACCAATGATGGGACACTATTCCTCCCACTGACACCAATGATGGGACACTATTCCTCCCACTGACACCAATGAAGGGGTACTATTCCTCCCACTGACACCAATGAAGGGGTACTATTCCTCCCACTGACACCAATGATGGGACAGTGTTCCTCCCACTGATAACAATAATGGGGCATTATTCCTCCCACTGATACCAATGATGGGACACTATTCCTCCCACTGACACCAATGATGGGCTACTATTTCTCCCATTGACACCAATGATGGGACACTGTTCCTCCCATTGATGCCAAAGATGGGGCACTATTACTGTACACTACCACAGTGACACTGTCAGACTGATATTTTTCTGGATAACCATACAAGTGATGGTCTCTGTGCATCAGAGAAAGTCATTTGGCTCTTATCTAGGCAAGTTATCAGGCAGTCTGAATTTGTACTGTGTCCAATGGCTCTCTACTGGCTCAGAACGCCTTTCCAGCCGCATAGACTTACTTCTGTGGTGAGCACTGCATAATTGTGAGGTAAGAATAACCTGCCCAGGGTTAACACTGGAGATTGCAGCCACCACAACAGGGGTGAGATAAAGTCCCCTGTCCAGGAAAACAGTAAGCTATCTTATCTGGACAAGATCTTTAGTTGAAGGGCTCTGAAGTAGAACTGGGCAAAGAACTGCCTTGAGAAATGAGACCATCCAGATTCCAGGTCCCAACATCCAGGACCCAGTCCCAGCAGCCAGGAGAAGCAGCAGCCAGCCCCAGTATACATTAAGGTAAGTGACATCTAGGGCTGGGCCTGGACATCAAGTATTAATATAATGTTGTTTATTTGTACTATTGTTCAGTGACACTCTATTGTAATCTCTCATGGCTCCTGGAGGGGACTCTTTCTATCAGAGACTTTCCAATGGTCACAGAGAGGGCCTCTGTTAGATCGACCCACCTCCAGGATCCATTAGACCCCATTGTACTCTCTAATGGGGCCTGGTGGGGACTCTTTCTAACAGTGGCCCTCTCTGTGACCATCAGAGACCTCCATTCCTGTATTTGCTTATTGTTAAGAGATCGTGGGAGGATCCCAGGGTAACAAAGATTCCTTAGGGGAGGAGTTAGTAAGATGACCATGTAAGATGTGGGGGGCGCCAGAAATATTTCTGCACCCAGGCGCCTGTGACCCTAGGATCGGCCCTGCCGCCCCCCTAGTTCGGCTTGTCTAATAGTCTTCTAGTGTTCTGCCTATCACACGAGCCGAACTAGGGGGGGCCGGACCTTGCACACAGACCCAGCTCCGTGACATACAATACGAGCGCAGAGGACAGAGGGAGGGGAGCAATGTTTTATATCGTTTACCAGGCCTGTGCTTTGTTGGTGCCAACATCCGTTGCCACAGATAACACTAGACTATTTTCTGATGTGTTTTTAGCAAGTCTGGAAACGCAGAGCAAACACAACACAGAGTTGTAGCCTACGGCATAGTTTCTAGTTGTCCCTTATTTAGAGTGCCTGTCCCTCTTCTGGAATCAAATCCATTTCTTTGTCCCTCATTCCAAAAGATTCCTCTTTTAGATCTGAAATAAATATACTGGGCCGTATTCAAATACATTGGTGTATCTTTCCGGGTGGCGTAACGTATCTCAGATACGTTACGCCGCTGTAACTTTGGGCGCAAGTTCCCATCTGCAGAAAGAACTTGCGCCCTGAGTTACGGCGGCGTAACGTATGTGGGCGGGCTAAGCCCGCCTAATTTAAATGGGGATGTTGTGGATGTGTTTTATTTAAATTCAAGATGACCCCGCGTACTTTATGTTTTCTGTGAACGGCGCATGCGCCGTCCGTGAAATATCCCAGTGTGCATTGCTCCAAAGTACGCCGCAAGGACGTATTGGATTAGATGTGAACGTAAATGACGTCCAGCCCTATTCGCGAACGACTTACGCAAACTACGTAAAATTTTCAAAACTCGGCGCTGGAACGACGTCCATACTTAACATTAGCTACGCCTCATATAGCAGGGGTAACTATACGCCGAAAAAAGCCTAACGTAAACGATATAAAAAAATGCGCCGGCGGGACGTACGTTTCTGAATCGGCGTAAATACCTAATTAGCATATTCCTCGCGTAACTATACGGAAGCGCCACCTAGCAGCCAGCATAAATATGCAGCCTAAGATACGACGGTGTAAGACACTTACGCCGGTTGATTCTTAGGGAAATCTATGCGTAACTGATTCTCTGAATCAGACGCATAGATACGACAGCCCGCACTCAGAGATACGACGGCGTATCTGGAGATACGCCGTCGTATCTTGTATCTGAATCCGGGCCACTGTCAATATAGTGTAGTGTTTCAGTTAAGGGAAAGGGGTGCTGTGTAATGTAAAGGGGTCCAGTGATGCAGGGTGCTGTGTAATGTAAAGGGGTCCAGTGATGCAGGGTGTTGTGTAATGTAAAGGGGTCCAGAGCTGTGGGGTGCTGTGTAATGTAAAGGGGTCCAGAGCTGTGAGGTGCTGTGTAATGTAAAGGGGTCCAGGGGTGCAGTTGTGGAGAGGGGGTACACAGTAGTGACAAAGAGATATTGAAAGATGCAGGGGGCACAGTGGGGTGTTTACATTTTAACGTGGGGGGGGGGGGCTCTTTAAACCCCGCTAGCGGTCGAAGAAAGTGTAAAATGCGACTGTGTATCGCCGCTGCCGAAGTGCGCCCCCCCCCCCCCCCCCGAAAAAATTTCAGCGGATGCCCATGCTTGAAGAGTTCTCCTCACTTTATTTGCTGCTGCAGGGTTAAGAAAATTAAATGTAAAACTTCAAAATTGCTTATTTTTTACTTTTATTTAAACAGGCCTTTCATTGCATAAGACCTAAAACATTTACTTTGGTTGAAAATATAAAAAAACACTTGGTCAGAATTCCACAATGGCTGGTAGATAGGTATTTGGTCATGGATTTCTGCCTTACATGAAGAATTAGCAAATTTGCAATTTTCCTGCAGGTCTTCACTTTTCAGTGGTGAATTTGGGAGGAAGTGTCTAAGCAGCCAGTATGGTATTTGAAAACTGATTAATAGTCTGATTATTATTATAAAGACTGGTTGGTGCTATGAGAAAAGGTTTTCACCAGAGATCTTTATTTCATCTCCCTGGTCATTTGTGTCCTTTTAGAGCAGGCTAATAAAACCCAATTGACTGCAAAGGCAGGTGATACCTGTCATACCAGTGATAAATTCAAATGTCACTTTTATTTTTTTGCTTCAGGTGCTAGTATGCAAAATACTGCAACTGACATTTATGCTTTATATTCATCTTTAATCTTCCTTTTCACTTTGACAGAATAGAAGGTAGAACAAAAACACTGATAGTGATGGCCAAACCTGGGGATTTCAAGAGCTGTGTAATCTGCTGAGACTGATCACCACCTTCTTCTGTGGTACAGTAACTTCATTGCTGTTGATGCCCAACTGCTTTAAACAGCCTTGCCACTATTCTAATGTCACCCTTTTGGACCACCATCCTAAAAATGACCTCATACTGTAGCTTCTCTAGTATCTCTCTACTCAGCAAACACCTTAACAATTTGCCTCCAATTGCTGTAGCATCTCCCTGCCCACTCCCTACCTGTAGACAGCCTCTTTAGGCTTTGTACTGTAGCCTTCTTTAATGTCTTTACACCTGCGCACAACCTTTAGATGGGTTTGTCTGTCATGCAAGAGCAGAAACCACTTGGCACCTTCCCCAGCCACCACCTTCAGGGGTGATGCCTCTGTGCCAGTCATCCTAGAGTTAAGGCTATCTGCATTTCCTGTCCACTCACCCTTAGGGAAGTTTTGCTGTAATGCTAGTGCCATGGCCTATCTAGCATCTCCTGGCATGCCTACACCTTCCAACAGCCTCTTTAGGATTAATACTATAGCCTTCTCTAACATCTCCCTTATTGCTCACCCACTTCAGTAGAGCTGCCTGTCATAACAGAACCACAGCCACTCTACACCTCCCCACCTGCCCACCATCTTTAGTGGAGTTTTCCTGTCACACTAGAGCTGTGGCCTCTATAGGATCTTCCTGAGTGCCCACTACCTTCAGACAGCCTTTTGTTGACTAATTAATATAGCCTTCTCTATTGGCACCATGCCCTCCCACCACTGTTAGGATCGTTTTCTGATATGATAGAGCCACAGCTGCTCTGCCGCCCTGTCCACCCACCACCTTCATTCTCAATACCTGTTCATCAAGAACCATAACTATCTGCATCTACTACCTGCCATCCACCATTACTGGAAACCCTTTTCAAACCTATCATCTTCAGAGGAGTCCTTTAGTGGGACACACACATCTTGCAATAAGGGAGAGGTGCAGTAAAGCACAGCCGTTTTGCCATTGTGCAGTACCACATGCATATGTAGTGAACAAATAAGCAAATAAAACTTATAAGCATGTATATGTATGTGGCGCTTGGGCACTTTATAGTACCGGTGCTAGTTAAATTTAGAGGGAGATCAGAGTGCAGTTAAACTCTGATCCAAATTGTTATGTGCAAAACAGGGTCTCTGTCTCAGCTTGGCTGTGCTGTGGGCTTATTCTGTTGCGCTGGGGTGTTCTTCCAACCCTGGTGCTGCAGGTGGCAGCAGTGGAGTCAAGGTTTGGGTGCTCTTCCCCAGCAGCCAATCAGGAGGGTTCAGCCTTGCTGTGCATGCTGGGGGGGGTATTTATGGGGCAGACGCCATTGGTTCTGGGTCTTCTACTTTGAGTGTGGCACCCACCTTTAGGGTGACCACATCACGGCGCCCCCTGGCGATATGGCCTACCTGGCCGGGGCGTGCGTGCCAGGCGGTGTTCCTGGTTCCGGGACCATGTTGGCCCGGAGCATCTGAACAGCGACGGGGACCCAGTGTGCGACTGGGTTCCCACCTTTGAGGATCCCAAGCTGTACTGCTGTTCGGTGGGGAGTCTATCTGAGGAGCGTCATTGAGAGGCTGGCGATCCAAAAGGGCCTCGACAAACCACCGGGATCAAGGTAGCCGGACACTGAAGGATTGATCACCTGTCAGTCGGTACCTGGGCGACAAGTTGAAGGCGATCCAGGCGTAATTCATCTAAGGAGGGTAATCTCCAAAACTACAAATCAGAGAGGGTCTGTTGCAGAGGTGTCTCCCTGAAGTTCACCAAGAAGGGTCTGTGGCAGAGACTCTATCCTACAAATGTTCGAGTCATACTCCGGCTGCCAGGTTGTTGAGAGAGGCCTGTCCGGGTACACTAAACCCACTCAGGCGTGGCGCAGAGAAGTATTACGCTTGGGAGCAGGACTGTTTCCCTATCATCACGCCTGAATCTGCTGTTCCCCTTTCTTCTTCAACTTTACTTTCCTCACCACAAGTTTATGGTTTTTACCCGGCTGGGTAATAAAGAGCACAGCAAAGAGCACCTATTGTGGACATTCCTTTACTTCTACCAAATGCAATATGCATCATCCACCCCTAGGAATTCGGGGGAGCAGTGAGGTAAATGTGCCACCCAAAACAACCAGCAGCTCCTCCGGGGGTAGTGCTACATGTATATGCTATACTTAGAAACCCAATACTTGGGGGGCGTGGCCTGGAGCGACATGGGATAGGACGCTAGTCTGTTGAGCTCCGCCGGCCGTTTATCCTTTCCGCTCTATCCTGCTATCCTACCCGAGATTTTCCTCGCTAAAACCTCACAGCAGACCCCGGGCACCTCGGTTACCATGGCCCCACCGAAAACGAACAAATCGGCTGGCCCAAAAATCGACCAATATCTCCGTCAGGAGAAGGACCCCCCAGCGCAAGATGGCGGCGCCACGAGGACGGAGGAGGCCGCAGTCAGCGCGGACATTGCCAAGGTGTTGGTAGCTATCACCTCCTGTCAAGAAGCTGTGGCGGCCTGCCAGACCACCCTCACGGCAAAGATTGAGGAGGTAAAAGTGGACATTTCGCTGGTGCGCCAGGATATGCAGAGGCTGAGAGAGAGGGTGTCTGAGGCGGAGGTGAGACTGGGCACCGTGGAGGACTCCCTCCCCCCCATCCAGCAATCCTCTGAAGCCATGCAACTACAGATCAACCAGCTCCTGGAGAAACAAGACGACCTCGAGAACAGAAGTCGCAGGTGTAACCTAAGGTTTGTCGGCCTCCCTGAGGGGGTGGAGGGGAGAGACCCACAGGACTTTTTGGAAAAGCTGCTCAGGGACGCCTATGGCAGAGAGGCCTTTTCCCCCATGTTCGCTGTGGAACGAGCTCATCGCATGCCGGGCAGACAACCGCCACCCGGGGCACCCCCCCGCACGCTCATTGCAAAATTCCTAAACTATAGGGACAGGGATGCCATCCTTCGGCTGAGCAGGGAGAGGGGTAATATCCCCTTTGACAATAAGATGGTGGCTGCGTTTCCGGACTTCTCGGCTGAGGTTCAACGCAGAAGGAAGACCTTCATGGAGGCCAAGCGACGTCTACGAGTCAAACATATAAAGTACGCCATGCTGTTCCCGGCCCGTCTTCGCGTGGAGGGAGAGGATCGTGCACACTTCTTCGAGGATCCAGAGGAGGTGCTGGCCTGGCTGGAGCGGCAGGACAGACGCAGATAAGTACACAGCCTCCCCTGTCCCCTGCTGCATTATTGACAGTGGCGCCTCGGCCCTGACGTTTTTTTTTCATGGCCACCCCTGCAGGGATCCTACCATCCCCAGCCGTCCTCGTGTCTGGGGGATCTCCCCCTCACCTTTCCCCTTGTTGTCCCCCCGTGAGGTGCCTGGTCACAACACCTCCTGCCCCCCTGGCTGCCTTCGGCCTGATGCCCTCCCCCCCTCCTGCGGGATACGGAGGGACCCGAACTGCATCCTGACATTGCTCACTGACACCCGGAGCCCTCGGGACACCCGGGCTTCCCCTGCCAGGCCAAAAAAAGGGGGATGTTTATCTTAATATTAGTTTTGCACCCTTGAATACTGGTCTATTGAGATTGATGCCTGATACACAAGAAAGTCTCCACGTTAAATGTTTTCTTTTTCACTGTATTTTTTCATTCTCCCTCCTCTGGCGGAGGGAGGCACACTGCCTAGGGCACGCAACGGGAAGCGAGCCAGGTCCTGTACCGTGCTCGAGCGCGCAGCGGTATTCCGCCCCACTTGCAGCAACCCACCATCAATCCTGGGGAACTGCCGATGCACGGTCCCACCCTGGGTGGCCTGGCCGAATATTATCCGGGACTGTGCTGGTAGTCTCCCAGTGTATATCCTGGCTAGTTGGAATGTTTATCTATACCATGCATTGGGTGCTGCTTTTGCCACGTTGGCAGTTGAGGGTTCAAGCCCGAACCAGTTGGGGAAAGTGCAGGGCAGGGTGGTGGGAGGGAGGGATGCTAAGGTACTGGGTTACAGACGTTTTTATTTTTTTACATGTTCTGTTTGAGCAAAATGCATATGGAGGATGTTCTATTGTGTTGTTGATGACGTATGGGATTGTGCACACTGGTGGTCAGGGGGTAATGTGGTATGTACTTAAAAGTTGTCTGAATCCTGGAGTTCTCTGCCTCCCCTGGTACATCCCATGGCCACGCTGAAGCTGTTAACCTGGAATGTCCGTGGGCTGAGGGACTCGATTAAGCGATCTGCAGTATTTGCGTTACTTAAAAAACTAAGGGCGGATGTTGTGGTCCTAGTGGAGACACACGCGGAAGGCCTGGCCCAACGGACGCTCAAACGGCCGTGGGTGGGCTGGGGCTTTCACTCTGTATACACCTCCCATTCCAGAGGGGTCTCTATATTAATCGCCAAAACGGCACACTTTGAACTCCAGGATTCAGTGATAGATCAGCAGGGCAGATATGTCTTCTTGAAAGCTAAATTACACGGGGACCTGGTCCTCCTTATGGCATTTTATGTCCCACCCCTGTTTCAGTCCACTATACTGGTTACCGGATTCGACTTTATGGCCCTGCACCCTGATACGCCGGCAATCTGGCTGGGTGACTTTAACACAGTACTAGATCCCTCCCTGGATAGGATGGTCAAAGACCAGGCTGAACCCGTAAGGCCGCGCTCCACGAGATTCGCGAGACTTCTCGCGGACTTTAATTTAGTTGACGCGTGGAGATATGGGCATCCCGCAGAACGGGCATACACATGCTTCTCTGCCTCACACCGCTCAATGTCTTGCATAGATTTGATCCTAGTGTCTAAAACACTTCTCCCTAGGGTGAGAGAGACAGGCTTTTCTCCCCGGTCCCTCTCTGACCACTGCCCATGCTGGATGAAACTGTCGCTACCTCGGACCCGCCCACCGCCCTCGTGGCAGCTAAACCCGTTCTGGCTGACCCTGCTCCCGGAGGACGTGGATCTGGCCACGGAGTGGGAGCATTACTTTGCTGATAACTCTGGATCTGCGTCCCCCCGGGCAGTCTGGGAGGCCTTCAAACTGCATGCCCGCATGACACTCTCATCCCGTATTAATTCCCTTAAGGCCACTTCTGCAGAGGCACTGGATAGGGCCATGGAACTCATCACGGTTAAAGAGAGGGAGTACTCTGCCAACCCGACTACAGACCTAGCTGCGGAACTCCAGCTCTGCACTAGGGCGGCCGACCAACTGCACTACGAGAAATCGAAGCGTAAGCTTTTCTTTCTCAGACAGAGGAACTATGAGCATGGGGAGAGAGCAGGGAAGCTACTCGCCTACCTGGTACACTGCGAGGAGAGACCTCCGGTGGTGATCTCCCTGCGCTCCCCAGCTGGAGACTTGATAGCCGACCCGGAACAGGTGGCTAATATGTTTCACGACTTCTTCTCTTCCCTGTACGACACGGTAGCCCCAGACTCTGACTCCCTGTCTGAGAACTTTCTTGCCGACTTGCAGATCCCACGACTTACTACACAGCAGGCCCAAGCGCTCGAGGAACCACTAACGGCAGAGGAAATATCCAATGCACTTGCTGGCCTCCCAAAGTCTAAAGCCCCGGGGTCGGATGGCTTGCCAACCGAGTTCTACACCACTTATGCAAAAAAACTGGTTCCTAGACTCCTCGCCCTCTACAAGTCTATCTTTGATAGCTCTGAACTCCCACCTTCGATGAGGGAAGCTACCATAGTATTGATCCCTAAGCCAGGCAAGGACCCCCACCTACCAGAGTCATACCGCCCCATCTCCCTCTTACAAGTAGACATTAAAGTCTTGGCCAAAGTGCTCTCAGCCCGCCTCAACACCGTGATCCTCTCCCTAGTACACGCTGACCAGGCGGGCTTCATGCCCGGCCGGAACACCTCATTTAACCTTAGGAGGCTGTTCATCAACCTCCAGGCCAAGCACGACAACCCGGGGGCTCGAATAATCGTCGCCCTGGACACCGCCAAGGCGTTCGATTCAGTGGAATGGCGATACTTGTGGACGTGTCTTGCCAAGTTCGGATTAGGTCCCAAATTCATTCACTGGGTGAAGCTCCTCTACCAGGCCCCAGTGGCCAGAGTGCTGGCCAACGGGTGGCTCTCGGACTGTTTCCCACTGCGGCGTGGCACAAGACAGGGTTGCCCCCTGTCGCCACTGCTCTATGCACTGGCGGCGGAACCGTTGGCAATCGCCATACGAACACACCCAGGTATAACGGGTCTGCGGAGAGGGGACTTAGAGGAGAGAATAAGTACATATGCGGACGACACACTTTTGTATCTGGACGATTCCACGGACTCTCTTTCACTGACTCTGACCCTGATAGAGCGGACAAATCCCAAATACTCCCATTGGATAGCTACCCGGTGACCAGGGACGGGGCTTTACTTCCACTACAGAGAGTGGCTGACATTAAATATCTGGGGATTCGGACCACCAGGGACCCAGCAGACTACACCTCACTGAATGTCACACCACTGTATGACATGCTAAAGTCTAGAACACAGGCCTGGACCAGACTCCCATTGGGAGTCCTGGGCCGCGTAAACCTAATAAAGATGGTCCTGTTACCCAAGATTCTCTACATGGTGTGGCACTCGCCGGTGTATCTTGTGCTCAGGTGCTTTAGGCTCATGGAAACTATCTTGAAGCCATTTGTGTGGGGCTCCGCGAGACACAAACTCCCCTGGCATAGACTGAAAAACCCGACCGACCTGGCCGGACTGGCACTACCCGACTTCAATGCGTACTACTTGGCTGCCCAACTGTCACAACTGTTCCACATAGACAAGGTGGACAGGACCAGGTTCCTTCGCCTCCTCTGCCCTGCATGGACCCAACCAATAGGCGACCCCCTGGTGGCTATAGCGGGGGGGGCAAGGATAGGGGAGGGACGCCACTCCCTGCTGTACCACTACAGGAGGGTGTGGAACATAGTGTCGGGTAGACTAGACATAGCACCCTTGCATGGCTACACCTCCTTGTGGCACAATTCTGCCCTACCGGAGTTCGAGCACATACAGGACACCGAGGTATGGAGCGCCAGGGGAATCTACTACTTGTCCCACGTCACCAGGAGCGGAAAACTGAAACCCTTTACTACGCTACAAACTGAATACGGTCTGCCAGACCATATGTTCTTCCGCTATGCCCAGCTACGACACGCCTTCCGGGCTCAATTTCCCCAGGATGATTTGGCCCTTGCTGATAACCCCCTCATGGCTGCAGTCAGGTACCCAGACCCCAAAAAACTGATCACTCAGTTCCACACCATGATCACGCTTCCGGGGGCAACAGTGTCAGCTTATGCCCTGAAGTCCAGGTGGGAGGGGGAAGTGGGCCCATTAGAAGACGATGAGTGGAGCGACGCCCTAGACGCATGCAAACTTGTATCCCCAAAACTGTCAGATCGCCTCACGCAAACCTTTATCATAAACAGGGCCTACCTCACACCTCTTAGAATTTCCAAATACAGAAGAGATTCCTCCGCTGTGTGCCCGATGTGCAACCGCGAAACGGGCACTTTTTTTCATTTACTATGGCAGTGTGCTAAGATCCAGGCTTTCTGGGAGCAGGTTGTAAAATTTCTCCACGACAAAATGGGATCCCCCATTACTCTACAGCCCAAGCTGTGCCTCATAGGCATTTTACCTGACACTGAAATCAATAAATTTCTCAAAGTATTCCTCCACGAGACACTTTTCATAGCTCGCAAGGTTATAGCGCGGGTCTGGATGCGTCCAGAACCCCCAGAGCTGTCCCACTGGCTGGCAGAGGTCAACAGTGTTCTGCCATATAAGAAATTAGTATACTCACACAGGGGCTGTGCGGCCAAATACGACAAAATCTGGGGAAAATGGCTAAATTCATCTGCAACCTGCTCCCGGGAGGGATAGAGGTGCCCAAAAAGTCACTGAGCTTACGAAGGGGCATGGGGGGGCGGGAGGGCCGTGGGTGGCTGGACAACTGACCCTGCTGTACTGTGTACACGCTATGAGACGAATAGATATAGATGTTGTCGTGCCCTCGGTTGCATATTGTTCTGGCACATATGCCTACACTCTGCTCATGATCACCCGCTGTGTATTATAACCATGTGTTATGTGAACGCCCTGTATGTTGTTATTTTGCTCAATAAAAGCTTTTTGATTAAAAAAAAGAAACCCAATACTTACATTTATGATGGTTTCTCTTTATAGATACACAATGAATCCTAATAGGAACTGGCAAGAACATAAACAGTAAGAGGGCTGCTTGTTTTTTTGAAGCTCCTAACTCTTTGGCTGTCATCCTTATCATTGCTTTGCTGATGTAGCACCCTCCTAGCATAGGATGCTAGGTGAATTTAATTTGACCTTTACTGTAATTAACAGAGCAGTAATTGTTTGGTCTGGTCTGCTCAGGAGTTTCAGAGGCTGGAAGTTTGATTACTTCCCCCTGCCTCTGAAAGAAGCTTTCAGAACTTGGGGAAGGAGATTCAAAACAACCATCCTGAATATGTTTCAGGTTCCAGCCACTCCCTGGAGAGGAGTTTCCAGAAGAGGGATGCAAAATAAATAATCCGAGGCACTGGACAGCAGGGTTCCAGAGCCAGAGAGGCTACTGAACGCAGGCGGCCCATGGACTCTACAATTGCTCTAGAGGCCTCAGTGGTCAACTACCTGGAAGAAACATTCAGACAATAAAATGTCAGGACATCCACCCTACACGGCTGTTCAAGATTGCCATCTCATTAGGTAGTGACACAAGGACAAGGATGATAGACCCCAGAGCTTGCAATTTCAAAAAAACAAGTCAACAATGATAGTGCCCATTTTTTTTTTTATGCTCACATAATTCCTTTTATATATGTGTAATATGCATGTGAATATGCCTTTATGTGGAATGAAAGAAGGATTAATGGATAAAAAAAGCATGAACGCCCTCCAATGATCTCTCGATCTTTATCTTATTGTGCACATATGTATTTTGGTTGGATGGTAATGAAAAATGGTTATAGCATTGGCTAATTTTCCTTCTGTATTATAAATTACTATTTTTCCAAGCATGGATGTTTTGCTAGCTCTGCTCAAAGTCTAATGACTTTGTCAACTTCTTTTGTGAAAATGAACTGTTACTTGAAAACTGAAATTGCATTGGCAGAGTTTCAGTGGATTATCATCATCTTTATTCAAAATTGTGCTGGAGATTACAAATTTACATTTTATTATAATGATTGGCTATGACTATAAGGTAATGAAAGTGGACACATGACACAAGGCTATAAATGGCAAACTAACAGTGAAATCATCTTTTAATGGACAGGTTTTAATATTATCACATAGACAACTGTCTTAGAGAGAAGTGTAGCTCTAGAAAACACGTAAAGTCAACTTGAGGATCAAAATCAGAAAGTTCCCTACATTTCCCTTAAAGAGACCCTGTCACCAGACCATTCTGTTTAGCAACATTTAGATAGTATGTGCATTTCACACATGTTAATTACCTGAGACTGATGCTGGAAATGTGATATCAGCAGTTCAGGTACACTCAAAACAGTCACTCTAATGGCACGCTACAGTATTCTCCTTTTGATGCTAAAAATATTATGTAGGGAATTGAGAGGAGAGGTGGAGGAGCTGGACCAGCAAAGACAATAATTAGACACTCTCAGAAAATGAGAGGGCAACAACATGCTAGAGAACTGGCACTTTCTGTATTGTCCATTTCCTAGCAAGTTCAGACACATTGCAGGTTAAAAAACAATTGTTTATAGAAAGAAACAAAGCAAGTATGCATTTAAAATACTTGATTTTTCTGCACTTTTGTCTGTAATTTGCCTGGTTGTTGACAAGGTCTCTGTAAAGAAAACCTGAACTGTGAAAGCTGTGTTCAAAAAGACAAAGCAAACAACAAAGAACTAACTAGTAGTCGTGGCAGTAGATTCCCTGCAGCTGTTTTTGTTCCCATTACTGACTTCAATGCCTTGTTCCATTTGCTTGTAGCGAAGGTCCACTTTCACTCTTATTAGTTTACTTGCCCGTATCTGCACTCATTCCATTTCCTCAACATCATTCGACTAGAACTTAAGCATAAAATGTGTTCCCTTCATGAAATATGAAAGCTCTTGTAAATAAATGCCCAGAAGCGTACTTTGCATTCGGTCACCACTAGGGTTGCCAACTCATCCCTTTAAAACAGAACACATATTAATTACACAGGTTCTGTGGCTGATTAAGGAGGTAATTAAACTCACTTGGTGCCTTATTTGCATTAAATTAGCCTCAGAACCTGTGTAATTAATATGTGTTCTGTTTTAAAGGGATGAGTTGGCAACCCTAGTCACCACTGCAACTACTGGTGGTTCATGTGCGTTGCTTCTTCCTGAACTTCCAGTTGGGCAGTGCACACTCATCATGTCAGAGGAAGCCCCCCCTGTTCCCACTCCATGGAACTACATGTTCCATAATTCCACCACCTGTGCCACTGCAAATGCTTATCCTATCAGTCCTCCCTAGGCCAAAGAGCCACCCTTGCGTCGGAAGTCAGCTGCAGCAAATGTGGGAAGTAGTGAAAAGGAGAGACAGAAAAAATGGTGGACAAGCTACAGACCTCCCAAGTCGTATCAGGAGCATCTGAGATATATATAGCAGTGTCTCTGTGGGGTCACTTCGTGTTATAGCTCCACACATCACCCTGCTTGGTCAGACATCCATTTAAGGCACATTTTCTCCAGTCAATGAACAGTCTTTTGCTTGTTTTTGTTGTTTTTATTAGGATATTAAACTTGAATGGGGAAAGAGCATGCCCAAATGATGAATCATTCTTAGTTGAAATAAAGGTAGTTGAATCTAAATTCACTGTCTCTCCTACTTCACATCTCCTCCAGAACACTACTTGAGATCACTTGTTTTCCTCTACTGTCCAATTCTAGATTCCTATCACTGTTAGCACATGGCTGAATAAGTCCTAACATTTTCCTAGTAGCCATTTGCAGGTGGGGGTCTGCAGTCCCCTTAGTTGTAGCAACCATTTTAGATAAAAAGAATAGTTGTGCTAACTGATACTTGGTGGACTACTGATCCCAGAAAGTCCGGTGCAAATCCTGCCAAACCTCCTGGCTTCACAAAACCACAGTCTCTCCCTCTGGCTTCACATCCAAATCCTGTCATGTCTCTCCCAGAGCTTCTCACTGTGCTTCTCACTCCCTGACCCTGTCATGGATCCCTCCTGAATTACTTTTCTGTCAGTACTCCCCACTGTTCTCTTTCTGCTCCTGTTCCAGGACACCTCTCAATGACCGTGTAGAAAGAGGCTCCCTTCCAGCTCCCCAGCTCCTGGCCTGAGTTCACCCCCCCCCCCCAAGAAAGGGGGTTCGCTCAAAGGCCACAACAGTCTAACACTCCATCATTCAGTTCTTCCACCCGATAACTCGTGCCACAACAGGGTGGCCATGGGTATATATAGGAGGCCTTCTCCCTGCTTATACTAGTTGGGGATTGGTCAGGGCTCCCAAATACACCCTACGTCACTCCAGCCCTCTGACCTACCTTTTTTCCAGAACCCTCTGGAAACAAAGGAGGCGCCAGAGAGATGAGGTACATGTCAGTCACCTGCTGCTACACTTAGGCTGCATTCACACCTGAGCGTTTTGTCGCCTGAAGCGCGACGTCCCAAAACGCTAGAGGGGAAAAAATACATTATTCTCTATGGAGATGGTTCACATCTCCACTACAAAACGCCTGACAATGAACGCCTGAAGCCCAAACAAGTTCTGGACCCTTTTTTGGTGCTCGAATTTGGGCGTTTGGGCGTTTTACATTTGTGACCCTAGACCTGTAAAAAATCGCTGTAAAAAACGCTGCGTTTTGTCACTGCAAATCGAGGTAAAAAAAGCCGCGTTTTTTCGTGGCAAATCACGGTAAAAAACGCCGCAAAACGCTACGCTCAGGTGTGAATGCAGCCTAAACCACTCAGTCGCAGATCAAAAACAGGCCTAGCTTGTAGCTAGACCTGCCTAAATTTACCTGCACTGGCAGTATAAACATAAACACAACTCTAGCACCTACCTACCTAAGGTAGAGGGTGCTACACTTATATATTGCGTAAGTTTAGCAAAATGGAGATTAAATATAATATTATACATAATTTTATGTTTGAAGGGCGAAAGTAGAACAGATTTTATGTAACACCAAACTCTTTTACAACCTAGTTCACTTGCAGGTGACACATTCACAGTAGGTATAGCTTAGTGTATGTAAGGTGGGACTTGTCTCTAGTTAGGCAAAACATCCCCATTGACTGTTTTCTTTATTGTCTTTTTACATTTTCTTCTACATTACATGTGCACTTTAGATGTCAAAACTGTATCACATAATATAGTGATTGTTGGGTGTGGGTTACAGAACCTTTTCTGCCATGCACCATCTTTTACAATCCTCTGCATTGCACAAAAGGGTACCTACCATCTGTGGAGTAAATCTATTTCTTCATGTGTGACCTGGGAAACACCTATACATGAGCAAACACATGTTAATTAAGGCTTCCAGCAGGTATTATGAAATGATAAAGTACGAAGCAGGTAATTGCTATACAATTACAACATTTAAATTTCATCTTCACTGAGCCATGTATCTAGAATGTATTTACAGTAACATAAATCACGACATACATTATGCTTATCGGTTTTCTAATGTACTGAGGCATGTAATGGGGAACACATGAATGTTTAGTGGAGAGACATACATTTGTTCAACTGCTGTAGCTGCATTGCAGTTATAGAAAACACAATGTAATGCACCAGAGCTGCATAAGATAAAGATACAATAGAAGTAGGTATGGCAGATTACGTCTTGTATGTTTGGTAAGATCTGTCTTCTTATTGCTGAAAAAAACAATATCCTTGAGTCTGCCCTACACAAATGTACAGTAAAACCTTGGTTTGATAGTAACTTGGTTTGAGAGCGTTTTGCAAGACAATCTAAATGTTTTAATTCATTTTGACTTGATATACACGTATTGTCATGCCACAATGGAGTATAAAAGAGAAGAGAGGTGCCTCTAAGTGTAGCAATATGATAACATTAAATGAAGGTACAACATTTAATAACATATTGCTACACTTATGCCCCATACACACAAGCGGAATTTCCACCAGCAAAAGTGTGATGTGACCGTGTGTATGCTCCAATCTGTCGGAATTTCTGCCAGCAAAAGGTTGAGAGCAGATTCTCAATTTTTTCGACGAAAAAAATTCCTATCGGAAAATCCATTCGTCTGTATGCAATTCCGACGGGGAGAAAAAGCATGCATGCTCGGAAACAATTTGACGCATGCTCGGAAGCATTGAATTTATTTTTCTCGCCTCGTAGTAGTGTTGTACGTCACCACGTTCTTAACGCTCAAAAGTTCAGATAACTTTTGTGTGACCGTGTGTAAGCAAGCCAAGCTTGAGCGGAATTCCGTCGGAAAAAACATCCAACTTGTTTCTGATGGAAATTCCGCTCGTGTGTACAGGACATTAAAGGCACCTCTCTTCTCTTTTAAACTCTGTAGTTCCTGCTGGATTTTGCTTCTAATACACTTGTGGAGGCTTCCATTTGTGGATGGACATTTTATGGAACAAATCATTTGAGTTTCCATTATTTCTTATGGGGAAATTTGCTTTGATATACAAGTACTTTGTCAAAATGTAATATGCAAATACAGTGCTACCTGATGTGAAAAAAGGTATCAAATGTGATATTAAGCAGCGCTCAAGAGAATCAAATAAAAAAACACACATATAATATTGCTAAACTATTAAGTGAAAAATAATGAGTGATCCACCCTCTATGTGAAACAATATATCAGTGTCAAAAAATAGGTGTCAATAATACACCCAAAATAACAGGTTGGCAAAAAATAAATCCATAAACTGATTGTGTGAACGTAAATGAAGTTCATAAATGGAGAACAGAAGAAATCCCTTCACGATCTTCAGACAGTGCTTTCACCACACCACAGTGACTGCGTGATTCCACCACCCATCAGAATGCAAACTCACCACAATAAACGGCCTGACACTCTCGTGTTAAGGCACACAGGCTTTTTAACTGAACCACTCAGTTTAATTGATGGAACTCCCTCTTTGGAAACTGGAGCACTCAGTTAAATAAATGGAGATCCGTTGGAAAAAGGAAAAACTCCAAGATGACAGCCACATGTATAATGAAGAGAGAGAGCACAATAGTGTGATATTGCAACACAACTTTTAATAAAAACACTAAAAATCTCCCAATAGATGCACTCACAAAAATGACTCTTGTCATAAGCAGTGATTAAATCCAAACATCACACGGTGTAAACACAAACGAAAATTTTCCTCCAGGTGAACCAGTGGTCACGGCGGACCAACAAATAGCCCAGGTTTACTCACAGCCCTATGAAGGTGTACTGGAGTCGCTCTTCAGATGACTATATTGGTGACAGATGGACCGTTCCACGCCCGACCAGTTCAGTTTAAGGTATGCGGTTGTAACTTAGTACCCACGCCCCGACATGTTTCATCATACTGATTTAATCATGGGGATGCTTACCAGATGTCACATGCCGCTATATGTAGCTGCCAAGGTCCCCCCCTCACTTGCACATTGGTGCACGCCTTCCGTTCATTACAAGCATCAGCTGTGTGGACAAACGTCCCACTCAGCTGTGCTGGCATGCAAGTGTGCAGCTCTGACCAAACAGAGCAGCATAATCATGTGTGCGAGGTGGAGGCCCCCAGTGGTGACGTTGGTGTACTACACCTAATCACACTGCCTGTATTCAATGAAGTGTCTATCACCAGTGGTCAAACTGGTGTATGACACCCATTCCCACTGCCTATATTCGATACAGTGTCTAACCCCAGTGGTGAAACTGGTGTATGACACCCATCAAGCATAGAGTGTGCTGCAAACTGAAAGAAGGGGGATATCCCTCTAAGAAATAACTAACAGCCATTCGGGTGTCCCCATGACCACGAGTCACCTCCAGGTCTATACAAACACGATCTAACAGTGTAAAGTCAGAAACACAAAGTACAATATCTCTCATTAATCTTAAGTGAGAGCATACTACATGGTTATATGAATCTAAAAAAGAATATATATTATTCCAAAATCTAAAAACACATAATCAACCATAAATATATATAAAACTGAATTAAATACATATAGTATAGGCGGTATTCCTAAAATTATATTGAAGAGTTGCATATATTATTATCCATCATAAAATTTCAATAAAATGGTAGTAATCAAAATGAATAAAAAATGTCTACACATATATACATACATACATACATATACACATACATACATACATATATATATACATATATATATATATACATACACACATAAAAATTATTATTTTTAAAAAAGATTCTATAAACTGGAAAACGATTTTACACTGGGGCATGTACTTTGAACGAGATATACATAAATATGGGCAAGTTTAGACATGCAATGGTTCAAATTAAAGTGGGTGAACTTCATCATCTCCATATGCATGGCATAACAAAAATGTAATTATACAGTCATACAGAGCCCATGATCATAGTGGGTGGCCCAGTTGTCTGGCCCCCTTGTACCAACATAATTCATGACCATACTATATATATGTACACCTTAAAACCTGCTCCTAGTCTGAGGGGCGTGGCTTGGAGCGCGAGCCGGATGGACGCGTGAGACCGGAGCTCCGGACAAGTGGGAACCAGAGCGGCACTTAGCAGCCCACATCAGGCCCGATTTCGCCACAAATTCCGGGAGGATATACCCGAGGACCCAGCGGTCATGACCGGGAAACGTCATGCGGCTCGGAAACCGCAACGGCTCACAGACTTTTTCGTTCCGCACGGAAGAGCCGGGAAGCAAGATGGCGCTGAGGCCTGCACGCCTGCACGATCCTCCACCCAGGGGAGACCATCTCCATCAGGTACTCGGGTAAAACTACTATTATCCCCTGATGACATGACATCTGCTCCCCCAACCCCAACCTCCCGCAGCCCAGCTAAATCCAAGCCTAGGCTTGATGATGGGGGATTCGATAGGGCCGCAGGCCTCGAGGGCAGTCAAGCCTCAGACTCTGGGGATGACACGCGGGATCTACCCGACTCCATAGTATCCTACCCCACACAGAACCAGCCAGTGATGGATACCGTCCTTAAAGACATGTTGATTTCACTGAGAAGCACATTGCAGTCAGACATGGCCTCCTGCATGCATCGCTTCAGTAAGGACATACAAGAAGTGGGCAGGAGGGTGGATCACATAGAGAACAAGATGGAGGAATATGCAACTACAATTAACGACCTGATTGATGCTAGTGAAGACAGGGATGGTGACTCAGAGTGGATTAAAGCCAAATTAGCAGACTTAGAAGACAGGTCCAGGAGGAACAACCTGAAAATTAGAGGCATCCCTGAGTCGGTGCTACAGCCAGACCTGAATCGGTACGCCACTGACATGTTTAAGGCCCTCATACCGGATCTTGTTGATCTCGACGTTACTGTGGATAGGATTCACCGCCTGCCTAAACCATCCCATTTACCAGAGCAAATCCCCAGGGACGTGCTCCTGAGGCCTTGTACTCACGGCAGGACATGTCCGATGAAAACGGTCTGCAGACCGTTTCCATCGGACATGTCTGGCCGGGGACTGCCCGGGGACTTCTGTTCGATGGCTATACACACCATCGAACAGAAGCCCGCGCGTAAACATTACGCGGGGCGTGTCCGCGGTGTCGCCGCGTCGATGACGCGGTGTCGCCGCGACAATGACGCGGCGACGTGGGCGGGCCGCCTTAAATATGCTTCCACGCATGCGTCGAAGTCATTCGACGCATGCGAGGGATGCGGGCGGCAGGACATGTACGGTAGGTCTGTACAGACGACCGTACATGTCCGGGCGGACAGGTTTCCAGCGGACTGTTTTAAAACAAGTCCGGGAAACAGTTGTCCGCTGGAAACCTGTCCGATCCGTCCCAAAATGGTCCGCTCGGGCCAACACACGGCCAAACATGTCTGCTGAAACTGGTCTGCGGACCAGTTTCAGCAGACATGTTTGGTCGTGAGTACGGGGCCTCAGACTACACTTTTTCCATGTTAAAGAGCAACTCATGTCGGTAATGAGGAAACATGATTCTATCCCTCAACAGTACCAAGACCTGCAATTCTACGCAGATTTGTCCCAATATACCCTGCTGAAACGGCGGAACCTGAATACTGTGACCAAAGTGCTCCGCAACCATAGAATTATTTATCGCTGGGGGTACCCCACCAAGCTTTCGGTCACTAAAGATAATCGCACTTTCACGATCACGTCTTTGGACAAAGGCCTAGATTTACTCAGAGAGTGGGGCATTCTACCCGACAACAGCGAAGGGTCCACAGCGGACCGCAATCCTCGCCGGATAGAACCAGAATGGAGGCAAGTCACAGCTAAAAATGCTAAGTCCCACACATGAGAAGGGCCAGGGCTATATCTATTTTTGGGTTCCCCACACCCGGAACCGACTCAGTCTGTTCTAACTTTTCCCCCCCGTGCAAGTTGCAGTTAGCAGCGTGACGCTGCTGAAGGGAGTTACCCTTCGGTCCTAATTACTGCTGACACCGCAGTAGCACTGTTATGGTTACTACAGTTATGTTTTTTCTTTTATGTTTTTTTTGTGTTCTTCCCCACTCTCTCTGGTACGTTGTCCAGGACTTCCCCTTCCTCCTATACTGGATGCCATCTGATACACCGCAATCTACCCCACCAGAAACCACGCCAAGTGTCTCTTGGTCCTATAGGACGTCAGATCTGTCCCAATCATCTGGGCATGTGAGTACTGTGTCTACACCATTTACACCACTGTTTTTTGACCCTACCTCCCATGTAGGAGAAGTTGAGAAGGGCGTTTTAAGCCGGATAACTGAATCCCAACACCCACAGGCAGCGTTCTTTACTCACAAGCATCATGCCGCTTAATATTTTGTCCATGAACACTAAGGGGCTTAACCACCCAGTCAAAAGGAAATCCCTGTGGAAAGAGGGCCTCACCCACCACTGTGATATCATTTGCGCCCAGGAAACACATTTTTGTGCTAAAGCCCCACCGAAATGCACTCACGGAAGTTTCCCACATGTGTTCACAGCCAACGCCGACTCTAAAACCAAGGGAGTCCTGATTGCCATTAGAGACACGGTAGCGTTTAAACTACAGGATGTCATCAGAGACCCCTTGGGAAGATACCTGATATTGACTTGTGACATAGACACTGTCACATATACCATAGCCAGCGTATATTCCCCTAACAAACGCCAAGTACATTTTTTTAATAAATTTATGAAAATACTTCTGAAAGTCCGGAAGGGCTCACTTATTTTATGTGGGGACTTCAACATAACCCCTGATCCAACTATGGACTCCACCACTTCCTCTGCCCGCCACCTACCGGCATTGTCCCCGTCACTTATTCAGCACAATCTGTACGACGCTTGGCGCTGTATACATGACAATGAAAAGGACTTTACTTTTTTCTCCACACCTCACTGTGTGTATACAAGAATTGATCTTTTTTTGGTCGAACAAAATGTATTATTTCAGGTTAAATCGGTTAAGATCAATGAAATTTCGTGGAGTGACCATGCCTCTGTGGTGCTATCCTTAACTGATTCTGCTTCTTGTAAACGAACCCCGGTTTGGAGACTGAATGCCTTTCTTCTGCAAAGCGGGGAGGTTAAAGACAAAATCAGAACCCATTTAGCCGAATTCTTTAAGAACAATCGAGATTCGGTACAAAGTCCCTACACATTATGGAATGCCCATAAGGCATTTATGCGAGGCATATTTATTCAGGCGGGCGCAAGGTCCAAGAGGCAGAGGCAGAGGCGACTTACGGAATTGATGAACCAAATCTCAGACCTAGACAACAAAAATAAACAGAACCCTTCTAGGAACCTATCTGAGCAACTTACAAAACTTAGATACAACCTCAGACTTCTCCTATTGGAGAGCTTTGAGCGAACCTCCAAACGTCTGAAGATGACCTACTACACCTCAGGTAATAAGGCAGGGAAGTTACTGTCAAGGGCCCTTAAAGGTCATAGATACAAAACGAAAATACCTTATGTGCTACACCCCGACACTGCCCAGAAAATATTCCACCCCCAGCAAATTGCAGACGCCTTTAGCTGCTATTACGGTAAATTATACAATCTCAAAGACGATCCGTCTACCATCCAGCCTACCCCTGAGCTTATCTCTCAATTTTTAGACAAGATAAAAGTCCCTAAGCTATCCGAGGTTCAGCTAGACTCCCTTAACCTTCCCTTTAACGATAACGAACTCTCTAAAGTCATAGACTCCCTACCTCTCAATAAATCACCTGGACCGGACGGTTTTAGCAGTGAATACTACAAGGAATTTAAATCCTTGCTATCACCATACATGTTACAGCTGTTTCAGTCGTCTGCTGCCTCTGCCTCTTTCCCACCAGAAATGCTAGAAGCCCTCATAGTGGCATTGCCCAAACCCGGCAAAGAACCTACCTCACCAGCAAACTTCAGACCGATATCACTTCTCAACTTAGATATCAAAATCTATGCTAAATTACTCGCCACACGATTAATAGATATTATGCCCACACTGATCCACCCGGACCAATCGGGCTTTACGAAAAATAGACAAACATCAGATGCCACCAGACGCATGGTTAATATTGTCCACCTGGCGAAAGTGCAACAAAGGCCTTCTCTGCTCCTATCTTTGGACGCGGAGAAGGCCTTTGACAGGATTCACTGGCTATATCTGGCTAGAACTCTGGAAGCGTTTGGATTCAGCGGCAATATATTAACGGCTATCTTAGCACTGTACTCTAGGCCTTCAGCTAAAGTATATATGTCCGGTGTCTTATCAACACCTTTTGGTATAACTAATGGTACAAGACAGGGGTGCCCCCTGTCCCCTCTGATTTTCAATCTATTGATGGAACCCCTAGCTATATCAGTTAGAACACATCCTGGGATAACTGGGTTCAGGGTTGGGACAGAGGAACACTCTATCAGCCTTTTCGCTGACGATATTATCATGATTTTGACCAACGTAGACACTTCACTAGCAACCACACAAGAACTACTAGACTTATTCAATAAGGTTTCGTATTACAAAATAAATGGAAGTAAATCATATATTCTGGGCCTAGGTCTAGATGATGTGCTATCTGCTAAACTTAATCGCCAGTACCCATATACTTGGAGTGCTAAGGGTATTAAATACCTGGGCATTACATTAACGGATAATACAGACAGATTAGTTGACGCAAATTACAACTCTTTTCTACATTCCCTACCATCCAAACTTAAAGAGATCTCTTGGACCGAATCCACATGGACGGGACGCCTAGCGGCCTTTAAAATGATATTACTACCCCAATTCATTTATCTATTTAGGAACCTCCCTATACTAGTCCCTGAAAAATTCTTCTCCCTAGCCCAATCTCTAGTAAATAAGTTCCTGTGGCAGGGTCGGAGGGCAAGATGTGCCTTCCATAAGCTAGTCAAATCTAGGAATACGGGGGGAGTAGGACATGTGCTCCTTAAGGACTACTATTTGGCTGCAATTCTGGCACAATTAAGATACTGGTTCCAGAGTGGAGGTCAGGCGAGATGGATAACGCTAGAAACCGCCCAATGTCCAAACCTTAGTTTGTCTGAACTACTTTTAGCTAGCACACATATGGGTAACCTACCCCCAAATATATCCACAACCATCAGGGCAGCTCTTAAAGCCTGGGGGAAATTTATGAAGGAACCGATAGGCGAACTTAACCTCCGTACCATACCGTTCCCCATAAATGGCCTGCAGCTACTGATCCCCAATGTCAATGTTAAACATTGGGGGGATAAGGGCATACAATCTGTCGCAGACATCCGAGTTGGACCAGCAACTAAATCGTTTAGATCTCTTCAAATAGAATATGGGTTAACTCCCAGGGATCAGTACACTACCATTCAAATAGCACATCTCCTCAACAACTCCCCAGAACTTTCTGTTGACGTCCCCTGGAGAGTGTTCTTGTACCTCACTAACCCAGTGACCTCAATAAAAGGTATATCTCTATTCTACGGCCTACTGAACCAAAAGAACCTTATGACTAAAACGCCCTCTATAAGTTCTTGGGAATGGGATCTCGCCAACAAATACGAAATATCCCAATGGCAGTCGGCTATCTCGTCAGTGTATAAGGCTACTAGATGCGCCAATCTATGGGAACTCTCCCAGAAGATTTTATTGAGGTGGTATCTGACCCCCACGAGGTTGGCGAGTTTCCAGGCCCAATCTTCCCCGCTATGCTGGCGAGCATGCGGTCATAGAGGTTCGTTGATACATATTTTGGGAAACTGTCCCAAGATATCGACATTCTGGAGCAAGGTGTTTGCACTCATAAGTGAGATCACCAATTGCGTCTATCTCCCTCGAGTGGACATGGCTATCCTATCCTTAGGCATAGACTCAATACCCATAACATATAGAGCGGTAGTTACACATATACTTTTGAGTGCTAGACTAGAGCTAATGAGAAAGTGGAGGAACACAGAAGTTCCTGTCCTACAAGAGGTAGTGAGATCCACCAACCTTCACATAAACTATGAAATTATGTTCGAAACGTCACACCGTACCCATGGACATGGGACCAAGACCTGGAAACCTTGGGTAGTTTGGTATGAGACTAACGAACGCAAGTATTGAGTATGCTTGGTCATTCCCTTGCTCACATCTACCCTATCTGGTAAGGTAAAATAGTGACGCATCCAGTCCTTTTTCTTTTTCTTTCTCCTTCTCCCTCTCTCTCCCCTCTTCTCTCTATTTCTCCTCCTTTGGGCTGTCCTAAGCCCAATCTCCCCCCCACCTATGTTCGTTACTACAATTCCCTCCCTTCTCCTCCTACCCCCCTGTTATGTTTGACCCATGTTCTATTTACATACGCACGTATAGCCTTTCCTTTTCTATTACTGATACAAAGAATACCCAAAGAATACTATGATGACCGCTGGCTGAGGCTGGGTTGCGGTCCGCGGGGGGGGGGGCTCCCGGCTACTGGCGCAGTATGTTCCCGGAAGGGGCGCCGCTGGTGTGGGGGCTCTCCTCGTCTGGGCTGGGCTTGGATGGGCCAGTGGTATATGTGAATCCTGTAGCACTGTGTTATACCGAAGTCATGGTTATCAGTATATAGGTTTATAGGTTTATTGATTTGATCGGTATTTAGACTCGAGACACCATATCTAATTGCGATAATGTTCATCATGTGGTTGATGTATTGTGATATGTATTCTCGGATTCACATTATGGAGTTATGCACTTAATGTATGTAATGAATGTTATATTCTTTCAAATCTTCTAATAAAAATTATTGAAGGTAAAACCTGCTCCTAGTCTAAACATTACTGATGAAGCAGTTCACGTCCAACTCTATGTTGAGGCCCCTCGGAAATTGACTTTTTAAAAGAAAGATCCATTGAGTTTCTCGCTGCGATAGATCTCTCACCCTATTTGAACCTCTCCATGAAGGGTGTACGCAGTCAATGCCACAGAACTGAGCTAGCGAAGGATCTTTGTTATGTTTTTCCTTAAAGTGGACTGACACACTGTGGTAATCGAAGCCCTTCTTTATGTTTGCCAGGTGTTCAGCCACTCGTATCCGCAATAACCTCTTAGTTCTTCCTACATAAAGTAGTCCACATGGGCACCAAATCAAATATACTACATGAGAAGAGTTGCAGGTGATAAATTCTTTAATAGAGAAAATCTTCCCATCACTGCTCGTGACCTGTTGTTTTCCTCTATTACTTATCTGCACAGTTCTGCAACAAATGCATTTCCTGCACGAGTAGAACCCCTTGAAATCTATTCTGAGGGCCTGCTGATCTGGGGGATCTAGAATCTTGCGGACCACCTTGTCGCCGAAATTAGGAGCCCTCCTATAGATGAATCGTGGTTGACTCGGAAGTATTTCGGCAAAGTGTCTGTCCTTCCCCAGGATGTGCCAGTGATTCTTGATGATAGCCTCTACCTCCCTGTATTGGGCATGAAACCCAGACAGGAAGCCCCATTGGTGTTGGTTATTATTTGGCTGTTCTACCTTATTCTCTAAGCATTTTTCTCTAGGGATAGCAGCAATTTCTTCAATCATTGTGTTCAGAGCTGGCTCATCATATCCCTTCTGAACAAATTTATTCTTCAGTGTTTGTGCTTGTGAGAGATAATCATTGGCATCTGAGCAATTGCGACGAACTCTTAAAAATTGCCCCTTAGGGATATTTTTAATCCATGCTGGGTGGTGTCCACTATTAATGGACAAATAACTGTTACGATCAGTTGGCTTGAAAAAGACTTTAGTCTTTAGTTTATTTGCTTCTCTTTGGATAGTGACATCCAAAAAGTTGACCATATTTCCGCTAATTGTATATTCCAATTTAATGTTGTTGGGATTACTATTGAGGTCTTCCAGAAACTTTAGTGCATCTTGCTGCGATCCTTCCCATATAAATAAAATATCATCTATAAATCTCCGATAAAATAATAATTGGGGTCTCCGGTTATGAAAAACATGCCTGTCCTCCCACTCAGCCATGAACAGGTTGGCGAGGCTGGGGGCAAACTTTGCCCCCATAGCCACGCCAACCTGCTGGGAGAAGAAGGAGCCATCGAACCAGAAATAATTATGGGACATGCAGAACTCTAATACATGTCCCATAAATTTCTTCTGAGTATGCGGTATATCATCCCTCCTGCTAAGTGCCCAGTTCAACGCCAGTGCCGCATCATCATGCTGAATAATGGTATACAGTGATGCCACGTCAGCTGTTACCAAAAAGATGTCTGTTTCAGACCTGATGCTCACTTTGTCTAGGGACTGTAGCAGGTCGGTGGTGTCTTTCAGATACGCCTTGGTTGTGCAAACACTCAGTTGGAGAAATCTGTCAAGGTATTCTCCCAATCTGGCTGTGACTGATCCAATCCCGTTAACTATTGGTCGGGCAGGTGGGATAATTTCATTTTTGTGGATCTTAGGCAAAGTGTAGATCACCGGTATCCTACACGCTGAGGGAGCTAAGTACTTTTTCTCTTTCAGATTCAAAGCTCCAGTATGATAGCCCCAATCTACCAACGCATCAAGTTGTACCTTGTATGGTTCGGTAGGGTCTGATGCTAGTTTTCTATATGTAGAAGTATCGCTCAGCATATTGGACAACTGGGTGCAGTAGAACTCCTTATCCAGGACCACCACCCCTCCCCCTTTGTCCGCTGGTCGGATCACAACATTCTTCTTATCCTCCAAAGATTCAATACCTTCTTTAATATAGCGGGGATTCACACCCTTCTTCACAGGTAATTCCTCAATGTCTTTGAGTACCAACTGTTTAAAAACCTCTATAAAATGATTATTGGAAATCTGAGGATTAAATAAGGATTTATTCTTGAGTCCACTGTCAACTTTCGTTGCCACACTGGTACTTTTCATAGAAGACGTGACAGGGTGGCTCAAGAAGTATTTTTTCAAATTCAGAGTCCTGACAAATTTGTGTGTGTCTATATAGACGTCAAATTTATTCATTGTTCTTCTAGGAGCACACTTTAAACCCGTGTTGAGGATATTGAGCTCTTTCGGGCTCAACGTCACCTTACTCAGGTTGTATATTCCTGTGGTTCCACCTCCCTCATTCTTTTTTTGGGATTGTTTCCTTCGGCCTGCCCTGCATCCACGTCTTCTCTTTGATATGTTTCTGGTCCTCTTTGCGGAAATTTCGGAACGACATGCTTGTCTCCTCCTTTGTTGTTCCTGGTCTGTGAGTTCCTCCTCGGAGTCCCACCTCTCCCCCCCCTCCCCCGATGCCCTAAAAAAGGCTGTTGAGAGTAGTATCCATTATGATAGTCCTCTGCCAGAGGTTGATATCTATTGCCCATATGCCCATACTCTGGTCCTGGATAGTATCCTGGAGGGGGCGGATGGTGGGACCACTGTTGGTAATTATGTTGTGGAGGATAATTAAACTGATCTTTCCTCCCATAAAATTGTGGTGTCCGTGGGGACTGATATTGATAGCCATACTGTTGTCCATTTCTCTCCTGCCTTGAAGGTCCAGGTGATGCCTGTTGAGAGGCATATTGATCTTTTTTACCAGTGTTACTACCACTTCCTCGAGCTTGATTCGATGAGCTCCGATCAAGCTTCGATTTTTTATTATTGTTGGTGCTCTGTTTAACAGTAGTTTCCTTCTTGGGTATAGCATCCAGGATTCTTGATGGTTGTTGTGAGGCCACAGTGGCTTCCTCATCAATATCATTGTTAATGATTCCTGTGCTTTGCCAAGCATAAATTCTATTATTCTTAAAGTCCTCCGAATCCCTATTGAATTTTTTGACTTTCCTTTTCTGTGTTTCTCTGTCAATTTTTTCCAGTTTCTTTTTCATATTAACATTAAAATCCTTTATTAAACTGGTTTCCTTAATTGGTTCCAATTTATTTATTAATTTATTTATTTATATTATCAATATCACTATATTTTCACTTATATTCTCCAGTTACGCGCAGTGGGGGTGGCTCAATTAGACGGCCCTTATTTCCACCTTTTTCCCATACAAGTACTTTGGATTACAGGCATGTTTCTGGAACAAATTATGCTCGCAATCCAAGGTTTTACTGTACATTCATTAGCAGCTCTAGAAATGTTTAGTACAATAATGGTTGGTTCAAGGACAATTCTTTTTTCATTCAAAGTCTTTTATTGAAAGATTTAAAGATAATGACAAAAAGATCATGCATACATTGAGCTTTTCATCGCAGACGCAGCTGGATGAGAACGCTTAAGGGTTTGCCAAAAATCAAGTTTTACATTCGAGTAGAAACAATGTGTTTTCTAACAGTCTTAGCTCCCTAATAGCAACAATGCCACCAGGGTGCCATACATTCCGAAACAGTAAATAAACATTGCGGTATTGTATGCATTGAATGGCAACTTAACTTCAAATATCGTTGCAACTACGAGTGCGCCAACAGGTTCCGTTGTGGATCAGATGTAGACAGGAACATTTAGCTGGAACCGCCACATCCGAACATTCATGGAGAAGGTTAAGAATTAGATGAAGTTATGAAGAAAAGGAGAAACAAAGGAAGAGGGGGGGAGGATGGGGGGGGGGGAATGAGACTCAGTGCTACTTAGTATACGGCCACGTTGCCGAAGAGGTCCTCCCAGATAGCTACCCTGTCAGTGCCATCTCGTAGTCCCGTGAGTATCTACAGAAGAACCAGTGTTGCCAGGTATCGTGAAAGCTCTCGACCGATCCCCTGTCCTGAGCCAGGGTATCTTCCATCTCACAGACCTCGGCGACTCTGTGGAGCCAGTCTGAGACGGTCGGAACCTTTGCAGAGTTCCAGTGTAGTGGTATTAGGGATTTGGCTGCGTTTAAGAGGTGCATTGTCAGGGACTTCTTATATCGTGTCAGCGAGAAGGTGGACAAATGTAGTAAGCTGCAGGCGGCGTTTAAGACTAGTTTGGTTTCTGTAATTTGTTTAATTAGGCGATGTATCTTTTCCCAGAAGGCAGAGATCGAGGGGCAGTTCCACCAAATGTGGAGTAATGTGCCTCTCTCCGTCTGGCATCTCCAGCATGTGTCTGGTCTCTGTGGGTTCCATTTATGGAGCCTGTCTGGGGTGTGGTACCAACGCATTAGGAGCTTGTAACTCGTTTCTTGGAGTTTGGTGCTAATTGAGCATTTGTGTGCGAGGGTGCAGGCATGCCTCCACTGTTGCCCTGAGATTTCCATCCCGAGGTCCTCCGCCCACTTCTCCCTGTGTCTAGTCGTCTCCACGTCTCCAGTGTGCTTTAACCAGTAGTATGTCACTGAGGTAGTCTTGTCTAGGGGGGACTGCGAGCTGCAAACAGTCTCTAGGTCAGTCAGAGGTCTAATGAGGTCTCGTGTGTCCCCGAGTTTGCTTAAGTAGCTGCGGAGTTGGAAGTAGGTCCATAGTTTCATATTGGGGAGGTTGTGTTCGGATTTAAGGGCTGACCAGTCTCTGATTTTGTCCCCCACAAAACACTCGCCTGCTAACAAGGGGGCATTCGTGGGAGCCCTCCTGAGAGTCGAATTACCCATGCTCGGGACAAAGTCGGGGCTGTCCACCAAGGGTGTAAGGGGGCCAGGTGAGGTGGAAATCTCCTTCCGTCTTGCGAGAGTGTGAAAAACTTCTAATGTAGCACCTGTTACGGGGTGCCTACGTAGGGAGCGGGGGTATGCATTTCTTGGAATCCACGGGGAGAATTTAAGAGGGATCGGACAGAGCTCTGTTTCCAAAGCTACCCAGTCCTTCGTAGACCCATGGCAGTGCCAGTCAATGATCCTGGCAAGGTGTGTCGCAGCGTGGTAGTTTTTAAAGTCAGGGAGACCCAGCCCGCCCAACTCTTTAGGTTTCATCAGGGTGGTCAATTTAATTCTGGGCTTCTTATGGTTCCATAGAAATCTTAGTATGAGTGCATTTAGGGAGGTGAAGAATCGGCGAGGAATCTGAACCGGTAGGGTACGCATTAGGTAGAGAAACCGCGGGAGTATAACCATTTTAATAATGGATGCCCGGCCAAACCAGGAAAAGTTCCCTTTGTCCCACTGATTAAGGTCCTGTTCACAGTTTTTAAGGAGGGGTGGGAAGTTTCTTTCAAAAGTGTCTGAAAGTCGAGGTGTAAGCCATGTCCCCAAATATTTAAGGGCCCCTGGGTCCCAGCGGAATGAGGAGTGGGCTTTGGTCATCTCTAACAGTCTATCCGGCAATGAGATATTTAGTGCCTCAGATTTTGTATAATTAATTTTCAGGTTTGACACATAGCCATAATGTGAAAATTCTTTCAGTAGATTGGGAAGTGCAATGTGTGGGCCTGTTAAGAAAAAAAGGAGGTCATCGGCGTACGCCGCTACCTTGAACTCGCTCTCCCCTATCCTGAATCCTGTCACCGCATCATTAAGTTTCACTGTCCTAATAAAGGGTTCGAGTGATAGGATGAACAGTAAGGGTGATAGCGGACAACCCTTTCTCGTGCCGTTTTTTATCCGTACTTTTTTTGAGAGGGTGCCGTTAATTCGCAATTGTGCCGACGGGTCCTGGTACAGCGCCGCTATCCACGACAGCATGCGTGGCCCCAAGCCCACCCTTGCGCACGGTTCAAGGACAATTCTATCTTTGGTGATTCACGTTTTAGCACCCCATCCAGTGATGTTATCTGGGCCTAGCTCTGCATAGGCTTTACAAAAGATACTAGCTCCTCTTCATACCTTCCTAAAGGATAACAGGACCACTGGAGGCCATCATGAGCATGGGCATCCTAGAGGAATAATATGGGCCATGGTGTCATGTGTAGTGTGTAGAGGAGGCAGCCTGAGGTTTTTGCAAAAGCTGTGTGGTGTCAGGCTGGTCGCACAACAAACATAGATGATTCGAAGCTGAATGTTACCAGGTTAGTTGCTCTCTGGGGATAGGGGGGTTAATGTAAATAATTAGCTAATCACAGATGAGATGACATTTGCTGAAAAACTGGTATTTTTTATGCAACTCTTAAAAATCAACTGCTATGTGTATAGAACAATCATGTCCTTTGTTGAGCAGTAAACTAGACTTGGAATTGCCCTTCTATATACTGTATGTAGCCAACATTAAGAAATGTTATATTATACATAGTCTGTAAACAATTTTTCACCTGTTGTTGGAGTTGAACGAAGGCAGCAATTAATGTACTTTTTTAAGGCAGTAAAGGTACCTTCATTTTACCTATCAGTAGCCTTTTGCGAGGCCTGTACAACAAATCTCAGACTGGAAATGTGAGAAACAAGAAGAAAATTAGTTGTGCTGTGGTTCTTATGTGCTAACAGGAAGCATGCTGATAGGAAGAGAGCAGAGTGACTCTTCCAGGAGTGGTTAAATTCCCTAGCAAGTTCAAAAGCACATTAGGAGAAAAATCAAATCTCCTTCTCTTCCAGACAGGACTTAGTTGTGTGGCAGAGATATGCAAATCATAGAAATACATTTAAAAAGACAGGTGCCTACTCAAAGTTGCCAACATTTGAAAAAAACATTTAGGGACGCTTTTTTGTCTGTGGGGTGTAGTCTTGTTACAATTTGTTTGTAGGTGTAACATAGTGGTAAAATAAAAATGTGGCGAAAAATGGGCATGGTTTATGCCCAAAATGGGCGTGACTCAAAGGGTGTGGTTAGAGTCTGAGATGAACGAGGGATGGAGGGAGAAACAAAGGGAGAAAAAGAGAGAGAGAGAAGGAAGGAAGGAAAGAAAGGAATAAAGATGGAGGGACAGCAGGCCCAGATCCTACACAACAATAGAAATATGTGTATTACAGAAAGTTTAACAATCAGCAGAAAAAGATACTCCAAACACCTGGTGTTGGCGCTTCAATCATTCTGGCACCATGGTTCTTATGGTGTCAGGATTATTGAAGCGCATTATTTCTATTATTATAAATTGTTATATAAAATGAAATAGTTCAACTCCTCCTTAACATCAGGCATACCCAGCGGAGTCCCTAATTACATCAGGCGTCCCCAGCAGAGCCCCTGCTTACAGCAGGCTTCCCCAGCAGAGTCCCTCCTTACATCAGGTGTACCCAGCAGAGCCCCCCTTAATCAGGCTTACCCCCATTGGAGCCTCCCTTAATCAGGTGTCCCTCCATTGGCGCCATTAACCTTTTAATTACATTGCCTTAACATCGGGTATAGCGGTGTCTCTGCGCCATTACGGTCCCTGTTCCCCAAGGGGGAACAAAACAGAGGCGGAGTCGGTCATGTGGCTACAACAGAAATAAAGCTGCTGCGGCGCCGCCTACTCCCCGCCTCTTTCCATAGCAGGTCACAGAGGGGGGGGGCGCACCTCAGCAGCTTCATTTCTATTGTAGCCACACATGTTCTTCTCTGGTCTTCTTAAAAAATGGCAGCCGGCGGAGACATTGTCTCCGCTGGCCATGGACCTCTAGCAGCGGCGGGATTTCCCAGGACATTTCCCGGGACACAAAACAATAGGGAAAATGGTCAAGATCCCAGGAATGTCCCGGGAAATTCGGGAGAGTTGGCAGCAATGCCTAGTGGGGTAGATTCAGGAACAATTTCCGCCGGTGTAGACTGAGATGCGCGGCGTAAATGCCAATTTGCGCCGGCGTATCTCCGCGCCGTATTCAGCAAACAATATTACGCCGTAACGTAGATTTTTTTTTTCGTTTGGACCTTTCCACGCCGGTGCGGCGTGGGCGCCCATTTACGCTGGTCTGAACTAGCGCGGCCCTGGTTTTTCTATTTTAAATATGCAAATGAGGGAGTTGGTCCGATTCAGCAAATTACGAATTGCCGGCGCAGGCTACTCCCGGTGCGTGTAACTCTGGTTTGCAGCGGAAAGTTACCCTTTATAAAGCAGGGGTAACTTTGCACCAGACTTGCTCAAGTCAGCTGGAGAGTGCCCGGATGGCCCGGATGGGAACCCCCTTAAAGGTCCGGAGGCCACCAGGGCCCCAGATGGCAACCCCCCTTTTTTTTTATAAAAATAAATTACCAAATAAAGGGGGCTTTCCATCCGGGACCTCTGGGCCCTTTAATAATAATAATAATAATGATAATAATAATTATATATATATATTTTTGTCCGAAAGGCACTTGACGTGAACTTGTTCTGCATACAGACGGCAGAACTTTTTCAGCCAACATTCACAAAACTACGTAGTTTTTCTGCTCTTTTGTCCGATGGAGCGTACAGACGGTTTGATTATACGACAAAACACGTCCATCGGAATATTCGATCCCAAAGGTGTTGAGGTCAGGACTCTGTTCAGGCTAGTCCAGTTCCTCCACCCCAAACTCACTCATTTATGTCTTTATGGTCCTTGCTTTGTGGACTGGTCCAAATCATTTGATGAAAGGGGGGATTATGGTGGGGGGTTGTTTTTCAGGGGTTGGGTTGGCCCCTTAGTTCCATTGAAGGGAACTCTTAAGGCGTCAGCATACCAAGACATTTTGGACAATTTCATGCTCCCAACTTTGTGGGAACAGTTTGGGGAGGGCCCCTTCCTGTTCCAACATGACTGCTCACCAGTGCACAAAGCAAGGTCCATAAAGACATGGATGAGCAAGTTTGGGGTGGAGGAACTTGACTGTCCTGCACAGAGTCCTGACCTCAACTCGATAGAACACCTTTGAAATGAATTAGAGCAGAGACTGCAAGCCAGGCCTTCTTGTCCATCAAAAAATATAATTACAAATATATTAAAAAAAATATATAAACAAAAAAAAAGGGGGGTTCCCATCTGGGCCCCTGGGGACCCCCGGGCCCCTTACAGGTGTACTGCCTGTACCCCCCTGATGGCGGCCCTGGTCATAAGTCTCCATTGCTGTTATGAGGGCTGACATCTCCTGGGTGTTAAAGTTTTTTTTCCTCCTCTGCCTGTGGGGAACAGGAGTAGCCATCTCACAGCAAATGTACCTTCCCTGGGGGGGGGGGAATAAAACTGGATGTACATTTGCATCGGCTGGGCGTAAGTTGGGCCGGCGTATCTCTGTAAGTTAGGCCGGCATAGTTGTGAGCATGCTCAGAAGGGAACGAACATACTGAGCATGCTCCGTTCAAGATACGCCAGGCGTAAATCACTGCTCCACGTTCAGAACATCATTTGCATAAGGTCACACCCACTTCCACTTACGCCGAGGAAATTAAGTTAGGCCGGTGCAAAGTTAGGCACAAGTGCTTTGTGAATACCCTACCTGCCTCTCCACGCTGGTCCGGCGTAGTGTAAAAAAGATGCACTGCGCCGGACCAAAGATCCGCTGATGTTCCTGAATCTGGCCCACTGTGTGCAATGATTTTTTGCAATTCCATTATATGTTCTGCACTGTATTACTGCTGGTAATGAAGGTGTTACCAATTTGTTGGTGAGTCATTCTTTTTCTCCTGTGTTTGTGTGACTTTCTCTTCTGAAGTACATAAATACAGGAGAAGAACTGTTCTGTGGTTCTTGACAAAGATGGAATTTAAGAGAGAGAACCTGTTACGCTTATGTAGTCTATTCCAGCTGAACAACACAGTCCAACGGAAACTTGATCCGGGGTTCCAGAACCATGGGCTTTCCACCAAAGAGGACTCTGTACTTGTTCAGGTATGGGGAGCAACACCAGGCAGGTCACAAAGTAACAGCACAGCCTATTGCGAACTAGAGATTTCTAATGAACAGCCAGAATGAACTTTGTTATCTGCAAATGTCATTTATGTCTAAGAAGAATTTCTGTAACTGAGGATGCTATGCAATTGCTGTGAACTGTCTTTACAATGCAAGTTTAATAAGTAAAATGTATTTTTTTCTTTGCAAGAAGAGATGTCTGGTCTGGATTATTATTCATGGCGTATTCAAAAGAAATGGGAGTGAAGAAATGTTCAACCCTTGGAGTTATGGAGAAGTGTACCTGTGCAGTAAAGTGTGTAACCAAGAGTCTGTAACAAGTAACAGAAGGAGTAGCGGCCAGCAGTGGAAGCAGTCAATGATGGCAGGTGACTGAGGTCCTGGTGTTGGGGAAATAGGTGTACTCCATGTTCCCCAACTAGTGGCTTGGTCTCCATACTGTAGCCTGATGTTGTACAGGACCTTCCTAGGGGCTGAACATGGAGTCTTGTAATGCAGGGCCTTGGTGAAGTGAAATACGGTGGCTTCTCTATGTGACCAAGGACGTGAGTTGTATGAAGCAGTGTCAAGTGAGGACGTGAGAAGGGCTACTGGAATTAAGGACTTACTCTGTATTATTTTCTGAAAACTTTATGAAGTTCGTTGTCGGGGCAGGTAGGAACAGACTTAGCCACCAACTAAAGATAAGAGGGGACGTGATCCTTCATAGGTCAGTTTGTTGGGCTACAGTGGGGAAGTAGAAAAAAAGGGGGGAGTTTGGGACATAGAGAGGTCCAAACGATAGTCTGAAAGCGAATCAGCCACATATAATCATCAGTGGATTAAACAAACTTTATTGGTAAATATACAAAATATCAAAAACATTCCCCTGGGATCATGTACAAAATCTCCCGAAGGGGAATGTTCCTCCAAAATTGCAAATTTTGTGTGTGTTCTCTACCATCTTATTGGTTTCAGCTTCCTCATTTCAGCTGTCATCCAGTCTGACGTCCAGACCTTCCAGGCTGCAAGTTTTAGGAAGAGGTTCCCCATCCCAGATGCATGAGCTGACTGCTCAGTAGGTACACCCAAAAAGTGAAATTTCTTCTTCTTATGTTGCCAATTTACTACTATTTCTCAGTACATCTAATTCTGCACTTAGTTTGCCCCCCCCCAACACCCCCCACCCCCACCCACAGTGTGTTTTCTTGGCCCTAAAGGTGTATTCATCCATCCATCCATCCAGTGTTCCTATCCTGGTCTGAGGTTCCCTGTTGTTGTGAGACTGTCCCCTGCAAGCCCCTACTATGTGATGAGCCTGATTTTAGCTGTCACAATTGTGAGTTGTCATCTGTCTTTCCATCATAATAAATATGTTTAACATACTAATTTCAGATTGCACCCTGCTGTTCTTTCTAACCACTATGTAAGTCTGGTGATTTTTGTCATAACTAAAGTTCTCCTTTAAGGTCTTAGCGGGCTAGACTTATGATTATATTAGTTACTTTAAGTATCAGTCTTTGACCTTGGTGTCTCATACCTAACATTTATAATGATAGGGTGTTTCTTTGCCTACTGTTATATGTCTTGCATCTTCAGTACAGTACAAATCACTTCACAGATCAAGCCTTGGCTAAGTGGGGCACTGCACGGAGAAGGCGCCACACATAAATCAGACAAATTGACTACAGTAGGAGATACAATCACATTTCCTGATTAACCTCTTTGACCTTTCCATGTGAATTGGTACCTGAGGTGGTGACCTGGGCAGTCATTTCTTATTAGCATTCATACACTCATAACATGAGCTTATTTACAAAGCTAGCCAGTGTGTTAGCGAATGGGAGAAATATGTATTCTGCTCGTACATTAAATCAAGCTGCTTGGCACCAATAACTTCCCTGCTTCACACTTTCTTCTGGCTTAGACAAAATTGCTCAGCGGTAATGTCTGTACTCCTTTGAGGTAGGCATATCTGTTTTTGTGACCTTGGCCCAAACTCCTTTATATGAGAAAATAAGAGTGATACAATTCTGGACCCATGTATATTTGTGACAGTATAGAACACATACATCAGAATAATGTACAGTGCCTATAGTGAATAATGCCTGGCTTTTGTACTCGTTAATACCACTTTTATCAATTAAGTCTAGAAAGAAATTTTACAAATATAGCAAACATACTAGGCAGTCATACATGTTTGTATGTTATATTTAGAGAAACCCTGTTGCAAAGTAACAAAGTAGAAAATAACATTTCCTTCAAATAATTTTTATACTTCTATTCCATGTCCCGCAACCCATGCCACCAGTCGTTGCCCCTTTCATAGAGCACACTTTTGAGAATGTAGGATTCCTGGTCCCCACCAAGTACTGTTGTTCCTTTTGGCATCACCTACATCATTCCTGTGCCCTGCATTGACCTAGGGTGAGGTGATAACATATCAATACAGCTAGGCTTAATTTGTGTGGGGTTCGCCGAATCCTGTTTGAAATGTATACAGCTCAAACTTGAGGGTTGAATGAGGGTTGAATACTACATTCTGTCCCTTTTGAAGGCTAATAGGTGGGTTTTAGAAACATTTCATACAATGGGGACAGGTCCTTTTAATGCAACTGCAAGGGTGATATGGAAAACACCAATCCTTTACATGCTTGTGAGATGCTTTTAAGCTATATGTAGTGTTACAGAACAGTATGATTTTTACAGGCAGCGTCAGCAAAACAATATTCTGGCCTTACATAATTTGGATGTGTAACTAATTTACACAAATTAATTTTTAAACTTTTATATTTAGCTTGGCTTAACTACACCAGCATTACTCCAACCAGATAAATTTCAAATTTAAAAAAGGCATTTATGTAGTTTTGTCTACAACAAATATTTTTTTTATCAAGCAGTAAAAGGCTTGAATTGAATGGTTGAAGTAGCTGCAGAAACAGATCTAAAAGCTATAGAAAAGTGTACTCTTAAAAAATGAAGTAAAAGCCTTCAACTTTGTACAATTTGGCCAGTGACAACAAAAGTGGAACTTCCGCTTGAAGGTATCCTGACATGTCACATTTGGCATGTCATTTTTTTGGGGGGGGGAGTGGGTACCTAGTTTTGACAGGTGTCCAGCTCCCACTTCCACCCGCACTGCCTAGGTGACTCCTCCTTCTGGGACATGTCACAGATCTAAGATTGCCAGGCCATTTAGGGCAAGCTGTCACAGCCTAGTTCCCACACTTGCAATTCTGGGACCCACAGACCAGCGAGGAAGAGAAGTGCATGACAGGTGAGTGTGTGTTTATTAAAAGTCAGCAGCTATTGAGAGCATGCGCGTGACGTGACTGTCGCCAGATGTGAGGTGCTGAAGCTCCGGATCCTGATCTCTCAGATTGTCCCCAATTCTCCCCAACTCTGTCTCCTCTGGCCCCTCTTAGCCCTCATTTCTGATCGGCAAAGATAGTCTTACCTGATGCCTTGTCCCCTGTGAGCTTGTGGGTTAAGGGTCAATGTCGTTGCCCCAGACCCGGTCCGTGACATCCGGCAGACTGGCTTCTTGCTCATCTCTCACAGTGGCTATTTCTACCTGCAGGGAAGTAAAATCAACCATGGCAGCCAGCTCTCAGGCTCCCTCTGTTCCATAAGTGGAGGATTCCACCTCAGGTGCAGTAATCCTGGCAGCAATAAGGGAATGTAAAGTTTCACTGACAGAAAAAATATGCTTCATGTCTGCAGATATCAGCTTGATCTGACAGGATTTGGACAATTTCAGATGCAGGATGTCTGAGGTGGAAAACAGGGTCTCTATGCTGAAGGAAACGACTCATTTTGATTCCAGAGAGTTGCAGGCCATACAGCTACAGGTGAAAGCACTGCAAGATTGCTCTATTGATACAGAAAATCGTCTGAGATGCAACAATATTCGTGTTTTGGGTTCGCCTGAAAGGGCTGAGGGATCCAAGCCAATGGAGTTTGCTGAAAATATCTTGATTACTTAGTTGGGTCTAGACAATGTGCCACCCACCTTTGTGGTGGAGTGGGCACATAGGATACCCCCAATACCACCAAAACCGGGGGCCCCTCCTAGAACCTTTTTGTTCCGGCTATTAAATTATCGCAACAGGGACCGTGTACTCGCGGCTACAAGGGCTAAATTGGATATACCATTTGAAAACACAAGTTTTTATTCCCGGATTATTCTAAAGAGGTTTTAACAAAGTCGTACATCTTACACTGAGGTGTGCAAGTGGTTACGAGAAAAGGGTATTAGATTCAATTTACTTTATCCTAGCAGATTACGCATCACGGATGGAGGCCAGACATGTTTTTGAAACTCCTGCTGCCGCCTCTGTTTGGCTTGATACCTGTTAAGAGAACTAACGGCCTTTACTTATTTATACAATACATTTAGGTGAGGAGAGAAGATAAATAAAAATTATTTTGGTTTTCTTTGTTTTGTTTTTTTTCCATATATTTGGGAGCTCCAGAAAGAGTTCCCCCTTGCTATCTACATTTATTGTCCCGTTTATTTATTTTTTCCTCAGGGATGTTGCTTTGGGGTGGGCCGAGAAGACATCCTGTTGCTGCTTTATCACAGTTATTTTTTAGGGGGATTTTATTCCTTTTTTTTGTAATTTAGGACAAGTACTATATAATTGCCTAATTTTTTTCAATTTGTGTCTTGGGATTAGGCCTTATTTTTGGATAGTGTTAGATAATGGCAGGGTGGGCGTTTTAATACCTGTTGGGTTTGTGTTATATGTTTTATGTGTTATATGTTCTTACATGTTGAGCTTACTTAGAATTTTTTTTGGATATGTTTTCCTACTTTTTTTGGTTTAAAATTTATTTTATCACATTGTTTCAATGGTGTGACATGATCAAGCTAATATTTTGTCTTTGGTCCTAATTCTAAATTTAAGAATGCGCTGCTTTTTCTATATTTAAAAACCTACTCTCCACATATGGCTACTCCAAGAAACACATCTTACGGGTAGTAAGCTGTTGATACTTAAGAAACCTTGGGTTCAGAAGACCTTTCATGCCTTTCATACCTTAATCATTACCAATTTTTAAGGACAAGATGTTTGTGTGAAACGCGTCTACGTGACCTTGTGTTGGTGTCTTTGGTGTTATCACCTTGAACAATAAAAGGCTATTGGAATTCCTGGATGTGCAGCCATTTCTTTTCTTACAGCTGCAAGGCAGGGCTGCCTCTTATCTCTGGCCCCTTTTGTCATTGCTATGGGTCTCTTCGCTTCTCTCTGAATATCAACGGGCTGCTAGTTGGTTGGCTGGAGGAGAGGGTAGTCTTATATGTGAATGACCTATTATTGTTCCTAAATGTCACTGGACCTTCCTTACAGGGTGCTCTACAGATATTAAATTCCTTCTCGTCCATTGAAGGGTTGAAGGATAACTGGACAAAATCAGTGTTATTTTCAATAGATACTGAAGCTCAAAATACAGATCCTCCTAATATTTCATTACAGTGGGTAGAGAATTTTAAGTATCTCAGAGTAGTGATATCTTGGCAGGCTTCGAAGTTCATTACTTTGAATTTGACCCAGTATTGAGGGACATGTAGCTGAAGCTGAAGGTATGGTAATCTTTACCGTTAACCTTATTGGGACGCATTAATATTTTGAAAATGAAAATTATTCCAAAACGTACATACTTTTTTAGGTACTCTCCTCAGTGGATTGTTTTTTGTAAGACTTAATCAATTATTCTCCACTTTTTTATGGGGCCCAAAAAACCTAGATATAAATTGACAACTATGATGCGTCCCTGTAACCAGGGCGTTCTAGCTTTTCCAGATCTCTATAAATATTTTCTAGCTACTCAGTTGGTGACGGTCAGATCTATCCAATCCTTCCACTTGGTTGGAAATGGCGGTGGTGGAATCTATAGAAGCTCTTAAGTTTCTTTTATTTAGAGGCCCCGGGCCCCCTATAATTTGACCTCATCAATGCTTACTACTATTTGAGTTTCGGGGCTGGCCTTAGATGTGAGCATTATTCTAGAGCAGCAATTTCTCCAGATGTGCCCCTATGGTTGAATCCAACTCTACGCCAGTTCTATAAATTACCTGAAACTATTGCATGGACCAAATATAATGTTAAGTTGGTCTCTCAGGTTGTAATTAATCAGAAGTTATCCTCTTTTTCTTTACTTACCTCAAATTTTAATCTACCTAGTTCCCATTTGTTTAGATATTAATAGCTTTCCCATGACTCCAATGCCCAGTTTCCACAAGCTAATCCAATGATCCAACAGTCTGTTTTTGAAATAGTACTTCGGTTTGGTTGTTCGGAGAAACCTACTTCCAGATTGTATTCTCATTTTATTACAGTTTCTCTCTCTTAGAGGTCTTTATGGCGAGATGGCTGTGGGACATTCCTGATTTGAACAATGATGACTGGGATGAAGTGTGGGATCCTCCCTTTTGATCTTTGGTCTTGCTAAGAAACCGTTTGTTTCATTTTAAATTGGTGCATAGAGCTTATTTTATGCCATACCGACTTCACAAGATGGACCCCATATGTTCTCCCGACTGTTGGCAGAGTGGTGTGGCTCTGGGAGATTTCACACACATCTTCTGGAGCTGTCGATATATTTGAGGTTTTTGGATGGAGTTGGTGGCTTTGTAAAATTGTATTTTACATGCCCACATGCCAGTCTCTATCAGTGTGTTTGCTGGGTTTGGTTAAGGATATGCTTCCTACAAAGGCAGAGTGGACATTCGCTAATATTACTTTGTTTGATGCTAGAAAAGCTATTTCCCTGTATTGGAAGAAACCTTCGCCACTCACAGTAGTATACTGGAAACAACTGGTTAATAACAGTTTACCATTACACAGAGATACCTATGTGAATAGAGGTTGTCCTCTTAAATACGAAAACATGTAGGCTAAGTGATTGGAGGAATTTTTAATCTTTAATATTACATTTTAGATATGATACCGATACATATATTGTTATATAGATTATATGGATTATTTATGATACGATTTGCTAAAGATATACATGATAGAGCTGACATTGCGGTGACTGAAAGTTTTTTTATGCTCTATATAGTATTTTGTTAATTTTGACATTAATCTACTTACTAGATAGGAAAATGGTATTGTGATCCGATGAGGATCTCAATGATAAATATATACTTTGACCAATGTTTATTGTGTTCTGTACTTTGTATTGTATTTGTGTTAGTTTTGTTGATTTAAAGGAAAAAAAAAAACAATAAAGATATTTGGGGAAAAAGAAAAGTTAGCAGCTACACTTTTTGTAGCTGCTGGCCCAGATTCTTGTACACTGGGCGTATCTCTGCGGCAGCGTAACGTATCCGATTTATGTTACGCCGACGCACGTTTTTCAGGCAAGTCCTTATTCACAAAGCACTTGTCTGTAAAGTTGCGACGGCATGGCGTAAATCACCCAGCGGAATTAAAATTCGGCGGGTAGGGGGCGTGTATCATTTAAATGAAGCGCGTCCCCACGCCGAACGAACTGCGCATGCGCCCTCCGTAAAATATCCCAGTGTGCATTGCTCCAAATGACGTCGCAAGGACGTTATTGGTTTCGACGTGAACGTAAATGACGTCCAGCCCCAAGGGAAATATTCACAGTGGGACACAGATATAAACAAAAAACTTGACAGGGCTTTACTCTTTATATGTATATGTTTATGTATATATATATATATATATATATATATATATATATATATTTTTTTTTAAACTTATGTACAAAACAACATTCTATATATTTAAAGTAAACAAGTATAGGGTTGGTATAGGCACAGTCTATGTTTTTTGAAGTGCTGTGTATAGTGCAGTATGAGTGCGGTACAGATTGGGTACACTTGGGGCCAGATTCTCGTAGACTGGCGTATCTTAGCGGCGGCGTAATGTATCTGATTTACGTTACGCCGCCGCAACTTACACAGGCAAGTGCTGTATTCTCAAAAGCACTTGCTCCGTAAGTTGCGGCGGCGTAGCGTAAATCGGCCGGCGTAAGCCCGCCTAATTCAAATGTGGAAGGGGGGCGTGTTTTATGTTAATCTACTGTGACCCGACGTGATTGACGTTTTTCACGAACGGCGCATGCGCCGTCCGTGGAAATCTCCCAGTGTGCATTGCTCCTAATACGCTGCAAGGACATATTGGTTTTGACGTGGACGTAAATTACGTCCAGCCCCATTCACGGACGACTTACGCAAACAACCTAACTTTTTAAAATTTTGACGTGGGAACAACGGCCATACTTAACATTGGCTGCGCCTCATATAGCAGGGGCAACTTTACGCCGGGAAAAGCCTAACGTAAACGTCGTAACATTACTGCATCGGCCGCGCGTATGTTCGGGAATTCGCGTATCTAGCTAATTTTCATACTCAACGCGGAATTCGATGGAAGCGCCACCTAGCGGGCAAAAAAAAAATGCAGTTTAGATCCGACGGCGTGAGAGACTTACGCCTGTCAAGTCTAATGGATATCTATGCGAAACTGATTCTAAGAATCAGTCGCATAGATACGACGGCTCAGATTAGGACTTACGACGGCGTACATGGCGCTGCGCCGTCGTAAGTCCTATGAGAATCTGGGCCTCTAACTATTAATAAACACAGAAGTGGGTGAACCTCCGCTTTAAAGTGATTGTAAAGTTTGTTTTTTGTTTGTTTGTTTTTTAAATAACAAACATGTTATACTTACCTGCTCTGTGCACACATTGTTAGCAGTCAGATCTCTTATAACTAAAAACTGGAAGTCTAATGTAATTCCTAGCATTTTAGAAACACTAGAAATTATACAAACCCACTACGCCTATGAATCATTGCTAGCCAATTCCAGTGGCTCTAGGAAAGAATTTGAGAAGATCTGGAGAGGAGGGCCTCAGGGATCCATCCCTGAGCAAGTCCTCATCTGACCCGTTTATAACCCTTACTGATAACTATACTGCATACTGGTACCTCTACTCCTACTACTACAACTGACAACCTCAGGTTGCCCATCTCAATCGTACCTCAATTTTACCTCATTATGGCCTTAGCACAACGTGTTTTATGACCATCTTCCCACTTTTCATGTCTTAATTCCCCTTATTTTATTTTAGCCCTAACCAACATTTTGTTTTCTCTTTTCTGTTTTCTGTAATGTCTCCACTCCAAGTTATGATTACTAGTACTGACAACTATTTGATTTACATTGATATTGTATATGACAATCTTGTCAGATGTTTGTTGAGGTCAACCCTCTCATCAGTACCTTTTTACAGGTTTATACTCTGTATGTTTTGTATATATTTTTCAATAAAAACAATGAAAAAAAGTGTTCATACCCCTTGAAATTTTCCACATTTTGTCATGTTACAACCAAAAACTTAAATGTATTGTATTGGGATCTTATGTGATAGACCAACACAAAGTGGCACATAATTGTGAAGTGGAAGGAAAATGATAAATGGCTTTAATTGTTTTTTACAAATACATATCTGAAAAGTGTGGCATGCATTTGTATTCAGTCCCTTTACTCTGATACCCCTAACCAAAATTGAGTAACTTCAGAAGTCACCTAATTAGTAAACAGAGTGCACCTGTGTGTAATTTAATCTCAGCATAAATGCAGCTGTTCTGTGATGCCCTCAGAGGTTTGTTGGAGAACTTTAGTGAACAAACAGCATCATAAAGGCTAAGGAACACACCAGACAGGTCAGGGTAAATGTTTTGGAGAAGTTTAAAGCAGGGTTAGGTTAAAAAAAACATCCAAAGCTTTGAACATCTCACAGAACACTGTTCAATCCATCATCCAAAAATGGAAAAAGTATGGCACAACTGCAAACCTACTGAGACACGGCCATCCACCTAAACTGACAGACCAGGCAAGGAGAGCATTAATCAAAGAAGCAGCCAATGGTAACTCTGGAGGAGCTGCGGAGATCCACAGCTCAGATGGGAGAATCTGTCCACAGGAAAACTATTAGTCGTGCACTCTACAAAACTGGCATTTATAGAAGAGTGGCAAAAAGAAAACCATTGTTGAACAAAAGCCATAAGAAGTCAGTTTGCGAGAAGCCAAACACAGCAAACATGTGGAAGAAGGTTCTCTGGTCAGATGAGACCACAATTTAACTTTCTGGCCTAAAAGCAAATCACTATGTGTGGCGGAAAACTAACACTGCACATCACCCTGAACACACCATATCCACCGTTAATAATGGTGGTGGCAGCATCATGTTGTGAGGATGCTTTTTTTCAGCAGGGACACGGAGGCTGGTCAGAGTTGATGGGAAGATGGATGGAGCCAAATACAGGGCAATCTTAGAAAAAACCTGTTCGAGTCTGCAAAAGACTTGAGGCTGGGGCAGAGGTTCACCTTCCAGCAGGACAACAACCCTAAACATACAGCCAGAGCAACGATGTAATGGTTTAGATCAAAGCACATTCACGTGTTAGAATGGCCCAGTCAAAGTCCAGACCTAAATCCAATTGAGAATCTGTGGCAAGACTTGAAAATTGCTGTTCACAGACGCCCTCCATCCAGTCTGACAGAGCTTGAGCTATTTTGCAAAGAAGAATGGGCAAAAATGTCACTCTCTAGATGTGCAAAGCTGGTAGAGACAGACTCAAAAAGACTTGCAGCTGTAATTGCAATGAAAGGTGGTTCTACAAAGTATTGAGGGGGGCTGAATACAAATGCACGCCACACTTTTCACTGATTTATTTGTAAAAAAAATGGAAAACCATTTATCATTTTCCTTTCACTTGACAACTATGTGCCACTTTGTGTTGGTCTATCACATACAATCCCGATAAAATACATTTACGTTTTTTGGTTGTAACATGACAAAATGTGGAAAATCTCAAGGGGTATGAATACTTTTTCAAGGCACTGTATTTTGCTGTATAATTACTGAGATATTCAGATATTACTTTTTTGTATCATTGTTATTGTGTTTTACTTGAACATAAGAATGTTAACATAAGCATTTAAATAAAGATTACTATGGGTTTTTTTTTTGCCCTATCATCTGTGTGCATTTCTTTTGTCCTATTCTATTACTTTAGGTTTTGTTGTCATTTTCAAGTCTGCTACAAGGTTGCACAGGACAGAAAATATTACACAAAGCTGAAACCTGACCAAAAAGTACAATGGAAGGCCTGAATCTAGCTGCTACTCAGTGTATATACAGTGGGGATTGAAAGTTTGGGCACCCCAGGTAAAAATGTGTATTAATGTGCATAACGAAGCCAAGGAAAGATGGAAAAATCTCCAAAAGGCATCAAATTACAGATTAGACATTCTTATAATATGTAAAAAAAAGTTAGATTTTATTTCCATCATTTACACTTTCAAAATTACAGAAAACAAAAAAATGGCGTCTGCAAAAGTTTGGGCACCCTGCAGAGTTAATATCTTGTACTGCCCCCTTTGGCAAGTATCAGGCCCCGTACACACGACAGAGGAACTCGACGTGCTTGGCACGTCGAGTTCCTCGTCGAGTTTTGGGATGAAGCCGCCGAGGAGCTCGGCGGGCCGGCTTCTCCCATAGAACAACGAGGACAACGAGAAAATAGAGAACATGTTCTCTATTTTCTCGTCGAGTTCCTCGGCGGCTCCATCGAGCCAAAACTGTTCACACGACAGAGATTCTCGGCAGAATCCGGGTTTTGACCGAGTTTCTCGGCGAATTCTGCCGAGAAACTCTGTCGTGTGTACGAGGCCTCACAGCTTTTAAAAGCTTTTTGTAGACAGCCAAGAGTCTTTCAATTCTAGTTTGAGGTATCTTTGCCCATTCTTCCTTACAAAAGTCTTCCAGTTCTTTGAGATTTCTGGGCTGTCTGTCACGCACTGCTCTTTTAAGGTCTATCCAAAGATTTTCAATTATGTTGAGGTCAGGTGACTGTGAAGGCCATGGCAAAACCTTCAGTTTACGCCTCTTGATGTAATCCCCCATGGATTTTGAGGTGTGTTTAGGATCATTATCCATTTGTAGAAGCCATCCTCTCTTTAACTTCAGCTTTTTCACAGATGGCATCAAGTTACCATCCAAAATTTGCTGACATTTTATTGAATCCATTTTTCCTCTTACTCGTGAAATGTTCCCTGTGCCACTGGCTGCAATACAACCCCAAAGCATGATTGATCCACCCCCATGCTTAACAGTTGGACAGAGGTTCTTTTCATTAAATTCTGTGCCCTTTCTTCTCCAAACGTACCTTTGCTCATCCCGGCCAAAAAGTTATATTTTAACCTCATCAGTCCACAGAACTTGTTTCCAAAATGCATCAGGCTTGTCTATATGTTCATTTGCAAAGTTCAAACGCTGATTTTTGTGGTGAGGACATAGAAGAGGTTTTCTTCTGATGACTCTTCCATGAAGACTATATTTGTACAAGTATCTCTTTATAGTGGAATAGTGTACCACAACTCCAGTGTCTGCCAGATCTTTCTGGAGGGATCGTGCAGTCAAACATGGGTTTTGAATTGCTTTTCTCACAATCCTGCAAGCTGTTCTGTCTGATATTTTTTCTTGGTCTTCCAGATCTTGCTTTAACTTCCACTGTTCCTGATGACTGCCATTTCTTAATTACATTTCGAACAGAGGATATTGACATCTGAAAATGCTTTGCTATCTTCCTATAGCCTTCTCCAGCTTTGTGAGCTTCAACTATTTTCAGTTTCAGTTTTCTTTGGGGCAAGGTCAAATGAGTCTGGGCATTTAAAACCTTTGAGATTGACATCACCTGGTCTTCCCAGACGATGATTGAGAACAATCCATGACACTGGCAGGTCTCAGCTTTGCAAAGGGGGCAGTGCATGCAATAAATTCTACAGGGTGCCCAAACTTTTTCAGACGCCATTTTTTTTCTGTAATTTTGAAAGTGTAAATGATGGAAATAAAATCTAACTTTTTTTGACATATTATTAGAATGTCTAATCTGTAATTTGATGCCTTTTCGAGATTTTTCCATCTTTCCTTGGCTTTGTTATGCACATTAATACAAATTTTTACCTGGGGTGCGCAAACTTTCGATCCCCACTGTAGCGGATAAAAGATACGCTGAGTGGATTTAATGAACTGTGACTTTTGTTGTAAAATTTCCTGGATAGTATAAGAAGTTCAATGAATAACTTGGTGCCCGGAGTTGCTTTTTAACCCCTGATACGTTTCTTTGCTTTAACCCCCCTCCTTTTCCAATTCTTTTGGCTGCAGACATCTTACAGTAGAAATCTCTCTCTGATACAGTATGTACTGTCACTTTTTTTGCTCAAGCTTTTACACTTTCATGTTGCAATAGACCGATATTAAACCTCAAGCACTTTACCAAAAATAAAGTATTGTAAGATTTTTCTCCATGTGCTCTTGGCTTTATAAGGCATGCTCCTGCTCTACATGAACATATGTAATTTTGATCACTGCGGTATAGCGCCTTATGCTTTCACAAAATGGCTAGTGGCAATATCTCTTTGTTATATAATGTATATATATTTTACAGTTCTGCATCTATCACAGAAAGCATAGCCAGGGCCATTGTTTAAAAATAGATTCTTTGAGTCTTTGAATCATGCTTAGAATTAAACACAAGTGCATTTTTCAACGACATGTGGCATTAACCTTACAAAATACACATCTCTAAGCATGTAAGGTGACATACACAATATAGAAAAAGCCTCACATTCTTTCCTCCCAGGAGAACTCGTGTTGATGTTGAGATCAATTTTTAAAGATGAATTCTTGCGGACGGCTGCCCATCTGTCTCTGACTATTTGCCAGCACAGAAAAGATTCATAATTTTGATGGATTTCTGTAATTGTTTTGAGAGCTTTGGGTGAGGAACACGAAGAGACACTTATGGAAACATAACGTAAGCACCACTGAGCAGAGAGATGCTGTTAGCACATGGGGGGGAGAGATTGTGTCATGATAGTATGGAAGGTGATTTGGGCAACAATCTTCTTGGTCACACAGATGGGACTAAGGGATCGCTAGCACTGCCTCTTGACTTTCTATAATAGCTTTGTGGTCATTGCCATTCTTCCACGCCAAAACACTCCCATAGCATTAAGAATAGTCATCAAGATATCAGACATCAAGAATATTATGGTAGCCTTTTCATTAACATAGGGCCATCATTGCTTCCTCTATATAATAAAAAATGCTATGTGGTATTTAAAAAGAAGATTCACTTCTCACTTCTCTATATACTAGCCATATATGAGTATTTTTTATATCTATAGATATAGATATATCTATATATCTATAGATATATAGATATATAGATATATATCTATATATATGCATAGAATGTATTCCCTCCTGTTCTGTTACTCCTATATCCGCAGAAGTGCTATCTTTTCTGGTTGTCATTCTTATATAGTTGTCAAACGAGAAGTTGATTAAAGTGTTACTAACCCCAGGACCTCGCATTCACTATATCTGATCTCCCACAGTACACAGAACATGGAGATGCAATTATTTTAGTAAATATAAACTGCTAAATACCGTATTTATCGGCGTATACCGCGCACATTTTTGCCCTGAAAATCAGGGCAAAATCGTGGGTGCGCGATATACGCCGATCCCCTCTTTTCTGCGCTGAGTTTGAACACTGCACCGGCATATACCGAGCGCAGTACACTCGTGTATAGTCGGGCAGGCTCGGCTCCTCTCGCGCTCACATCCTGGACGTACAGGACGTACAGGACGTGAGCGCGAGAGTAGCCGAGCCTGCCTGACTATACACGAGTGTACTGCACTCTGTATATGCCGGCGCAGTGTTCAAACTCGGCGCGGGAAAGCGGGGATCGAGCGGGGAGGACACCGCAGAAGGACGCCGGACCCGACTAAGAGGACACCCGAAGCCGCAGACGGACGCCGGACCCGACAAGGCCACCGATGGACGCTGCGCAAGACGCCAAAACTGTAAGTACTAAAAAAAATTGTTTTACAGGAATGCGGGTCCACTTTAGGGGTGCGCGCTATATGCCGGAACGCGCAATACCCCGATAAATACGGTACCTTTTCCCATCAGCAGTATATGGCAGTCTTGTGACCTCCATCAGTGTCCTGCACAGCACTGGGGTTATAAGAAGCATTTTCATTCTCCCCTGATTGCCCTATGAGACTGCAGGACCCCTGACCCTTTTTCTGTACAGTGCTGATTGGCCCTGTGCTGATCACATGCACTGTCCCAAAAAAAAAAAATCTCCCTGCAAGTACACACCAAATCCAAATTTTCTAATTACAATAGTACCAAATCCGAAATATCGAAAAAAAACTTTTGGGATAAAATTCGAATGAATTTGAGTAGTTGTCTAATCAATTTTGAATATTTTTCTAATTCGAATAGTTTTCAAATTCAAAATAGAAAACCTTTGGAGTTCAAAAACCTTTCGAAATCCAAAACTTTTGGGATTCAAAAACCTTTCGAAGTCCAAAACTTTTCTAATTCAAAAACGTTTCGAATTAAAATTGTTTTCAATTTGATTTCCAATTTCCAAAGAGAATAAGATAGAACAGAAAATTGAGTGATATAATAGAAAAAATATAATAGAATAAAAAAGAATAGAATAAAAAAGAAAGAATATAACCATCTTCCGAAATTAAAATTTCAAATAGAATAGAAAATGACAAAATAGTCTAGAAAAAGCAACAGAATAGAATAGAACAGAAAAAATCTAACCCTCTTCCAAAATTCTAATTTTGAACAGAAAATAATAGAACAGAATAGAAAATAATAGAATAGAATAAATAAATGAATAGAAAAAGAATAGACCTAGAAAACAACAGAATATAATAGAATAGAAAGACTATAACAATATCCCAAAATTCTAATGGAATCATTTCAAATTTGAATAGAATAGAAAATAATAGATTAGAAGTTTTTTCAATGACTTTTGATCTGTATTGCCGAGACCGACAATTCATTAATGGCCGCGAGTAGTTTTGAATTACTTTTTTTCCTTTAGAAATGACATTTTGTGCAGGGACAGTTCTAAACACGGGAAACGTGCGCTACTTTACAGTCATACTATACACCCCCCCCCCCCCAGGTACGAAATTCAAAGGAATATTTCACTTTTATTGTTTCACTTTAAGCATTATTAAAATCAATGCTCGACCAAACGATTTGAATTTGAAAACTTTTCAAATCTGAATCAATTCGTATACAAATAAGTGAAACAAATTCTGAAAATGAATGAATTGGATTAAACAAATGTAACTTAACAAATTTATGTAATTAAGGAATCGAAACAAAGCACATTTTTTTTTTATACATGTCTACAAGTCAGAAATGCAAGAAAAATGGCAGTCATCAGGAACAGTGGAAGTTAAAGCAAGATCTGGAAGACCAAGAAAAATATCAGACAGAACAGCTTGCAGGATTGTGAGAAAAGCAATTTGAAACCCACGTTTGACTGCACGATCCCTCCAGAAAGATCTGGCAGACACTGGAGTTGTGGTACACTATTCCACTATAAAGAGATACTTGTACAAATATGGTCTTCATGGAATAATCATCAGAAGAAAACCTCTTCTACGTCCTCACCACAAAAATCAGCGTTTGAACTTTGCAAATGAACATATAGACAAGCCTGATGCATTTTGGAAACAAGTTCTGTGGACTGATGAGGTTAAAATAGAACTTTTTGGCCGGAATGAGCAAAGGTACGTTTGGAGAAGAAAGGGCACAGAATTTAATGAAATGAACCTCTGTCCAACTGTTAAGCATGGGGATGGATCAATCATGCTTTGGGGTTGTATTGTAGCCAGTGGCACAGGGAACATTTCACGAGTAGAAGGAAAAATGGATTCAATAAAATTTCAGCAAATTTTGGATGACAACTTGATGCCATCTGTGAAAAAGCTGACGTTAAAGAGAGGATGGCTTCTACAAATGGATAGTGATCCTAAACACACCTCAAAATCCATGGGGGATTACATCAAGAGGCGTAAACTGAAGGTTTTGCCATGGCCTTCACAATCTCCTGACCTCAACATAATTGAAAATCTATGGATAGACCTTAAAAGAGCAGTGCATGACAGACAGCCATTTTTTTATGTCATTTTGAAAGTGTAAATGATGGAAATAAAATCTATTTTTTTTTACATATTATAAGAATGTCTAAACTGTAATTTGATGCCTTTTGGAGATTTTTCCATCTTTCCTTGGTTCGTTACGCACATTAATACAAATTTTTACCTGGGGTGCCCCAACTTTTTATCCCCACTGTACTATACCCCCCCCCCCCCCCAGGTATGAAATTTAAAGGAATATTTCACATTTATTGTTTCACTTTAAGCATTATTACAATCACTGCTCCCAAAAAAACATCAGTTTTTAAAACTTTTTTTGCATTGATACATGTCCCCTGGGGCAGGACACGGGTCCTCAAACACTTTTTATGACAATAACTTGCATATTAACCTTTAAAATTAGCACTTTTGATTTCTCCCATAGACTTTTAAAGGCTTTTCGAATTTGCCGCAAACACCCGCAAACATCGAAGTCTGAAATGCAAAGTTCATATTACTATTTGTCCACTGTGATATGTTTTTTTTTTAACTATCTAAGCATTACAATGAAGACCCCAACTTTCAGACACACATTAACGTTGTTGACTTGGAAAATATTCTGTCTATGCAACAGCTTATCTGAAAACTGAGAAGTCTTTCGAGTTCAAAAATTCATCTACGTCCCTGAAGAATGTAGCAAGACTCCTGAAATAATAATGGGAAACCACTTTGTTATAAGAGATCAGGTAAACATGAAAAATGATGTAAGTGTTCATGAGACATTGATATAATCTGTAACTGGAGACTGTTCAGTGTAATCCCACTGGAGAGAGACCTAACTAATACAGGCTTCATTGTGTTTCCCAGGTCTGCCTAGAAGTAACCACTGAAAGGATTGGGACACACTATTAAAAGTGAGTGAAAATAAATCAGATTTTAGAATGTTATATTTATTTTAAAAGTGCAAATTGTATATTTCTGGAATTAATACCACCTGTGCAATTCTGTGCTACATACATCACAATCTGCTACACATTTAGTCATGAAGTTTAGATTGTAAGCTTGTATGGGTAGAGTCCCCTTCTCCTGTGTCATGTCTATTCACCATTTTTTTCTTTAGTTAGCACTCCCATGCTATTTAAAGTATATCTCAAACCAAAACTTTTTATTTCATTTTGGAACCTCTGGACAGATTTTTGTTGCACTAAGGCCCCGTTCACACCTAGGCATATATACGCCTGTAGTGTGAACGCCGCTGCCGCCCCGACACGCCAGAGGGATGCTTTAGCATTGCCCTCTATGGAGATGGTTCACATCTCCACGCCGAACGCCGGACGCCTGACGCCTGCCGCCTGAAAAAAGGTCCCGGACCTTTTTTTCAGGCGTCTTTCGGCGTTCGGCTAGGAGATGTGAACCATCTCCATAGAGGGGGTCACAGGCTGCATTCACAATCGCGGCGTTTTGTCGCCGCGAATCGCGGTACAAAACGCCGATATTTGCCGCCGCAATTCGCGGGACAAAACGCCGCGATTCCGTACGCTATAGTGTGAATGCAGCCTTTAAGTTGGCAGTTTATAAATAAAGGCTCATAATATATGTAGCGGATGGTTGCTACTAGTTAAGCCTCGTACACATGATAGGTTAACCAGAGGACAACGGTCTAAAGGACCGTTGTCTTAGGCCCCGTACACACGACCGAACATGTCTGCTGAAACTGGTCCAGTTTTAGCAGACATGTTCGGTCGTGTGTACGGCCGACCGGACAGGTTTCCAGCGGACATTTGTCCAGCCGACCGTTTTCCAGCAGACAAATGTTTCTTAGCATGCTAAGAAACATGTCCGCTGGAAGCCTGTCCGTCGGACATGTTCGGTCGTCTGTACAGACTCACCGTACATGTCCAATCGGCCGCCATCCCTCGCATGCGTCAAAGTGATTTGACGCATGCGTGGAAGCTTTGAACTTCATCGTGGCGACGGCGTGGCCACGTCACCGCGTATCGTGTACGCACGGATTTCTGTCTGATGGTGTGTACAACCATCAGACAGAAATCTCCGTGCGGACATGTCCGCTGAAAACGGTCCGGCGGACCGTTTTCAGCGGACAGTCCGTCCGTCTGTACGAGGCCTTAGGTTAACTGATGAAGCTGACTGATGGTCCGTCGACTTGTTTCTGAGCATGCGCAGGTTTTTAACCAATGGTTTTGCATACTAACGATCGGTTTTGACCTATCGGTTAGCAATCCACCAGTTAAATTTTAAAGCAAGTTTGCTTTTTTTTAACCGAAGGTTAAACAACCTATGGGGCCCACACACGATCAGTTTTGACCGATGAAAACGGTCCGTTGGACCGTTGTCCTCTGGTTAACCTATCGTGTGTACGAGGCTTCACTGTCATCCACACATATTCACCCTGCTGCCAGACTTCCATACATCACTCTCTGGTAGACAATGAACAGTCATTTGCGTTGTTTTTTAATTTTTATTTTATTTCGGTGATATAACTTGGTTAGGGTATGGGATGCCCATAGAACGGATTAAATTTGCCATGTTATAACGGTTGCGCTTTAAACTGGAAATGGTCACTGTGACTTTGCTGAATAGACTAGAGCACTTAGAAAAAATTATGGGCTCTAACCTTGACAGACTTTGACTTTACACTTCTCCTCTGCACAACTCCTGCAGACTGTCACTCCTCCTCTGAACAACTCCTGCATACTGTTATTTCCAGGACTCTTCTCCTCCTGCACAAACTTCCCTGTCACAGTGTTAGACTTTCTGCCCCATCATCTTGAACTATACCAGGGATCTCTCTCTCTTCCGATAGGTCAGGGGCCTGCAGTACCCCTTCTTGACGGCCTAGTTACTTACCAGAAATAAACAATAGATGGACTACTAATCCCAGGCAGTCCGACTTGCAAATCCTGTGCCCTCAGGCCACAGCAACTTGTCACAGAACCCCACAGTCTCTCCTCTGGCATTTCACCCAGCTCCCCTGGCATGCCTCTTCCAGATATCCACTGTGCCTCACTCACCGAACTTCTCCTGCCCTGGGTCCTTCTTGAAGAATTTACCGTGCGTACTGACTGCATCTCCAGCTCCTGTTCCAGGACACCTCTCCATGACATTTTAAGGAGAGCCTCCCTAGCTCCTCCACCGAGACCTGCACCCCCCCCCCCCCCCCAGATGGAGGTGGGCCTCCTGCTCTAGTCTAACACTCCTTTCTTCAATTCACCCAGCCGACAACTCCCCCTCCAGTGGGCTGGACCTGAGATTATGTAGGAGGCTTGCCCCCTGCCAAATCTAGTTGGGTCTCCTCACATGAACTCCCTGTCACTCCAATTCCCAGCCCTGTCCCTCTTTCAGAACTTTCTCCCTGGAAGCAGGGGAGGTGCCCAAGAACTGAAAGGCAGGTGGTTATACCCACTGCTACAGTAACTACTCCCTGCCCCACTGATCAAAACAAACAGGCCTAGCATGCAGAATAGGCCTGCCTAAATGTACCTGCTTGGCAGCTATCACCCAAAACACCTTACCTCTAGCACCTATCTATGGTAGAGGGTGCTACATATATATTACACATTTGTCATTCAATGGTGAATATTCCTGTCAGCCATTAATTGGTATCACAGATCTACTGATACCTTTCTTGGACAATAACCAATCTATGTACACTTTATCCAGCTTCAAAAAGATCCTACCAAGATAGAAATATGCATGCTGCAGTCACTGACGTTTGCAGGTGCTTGTTCCAGAGCACTTATCCTTATATTTGCCAACCTTTTTGATGAGTCACTGACCTGAAACAAGCATGTGAATATCAAGTATGCAGACATTTGATGTGCACATGATGGTTCTGGGTGTATGGATTACTAAGTGGAGAGGCAAGGTTAAAGATATAAACCCTGGAACATGTCATTATAATAACATACACTATATTGTCAAAATTATGCCTGCCTTTACTCGCACATGAACTATAAAGACATCCCAGTTTTGGTCTGTAGGGTTCAATATTGAATTGCCCCACCCTTTGCAGCTACAACAACTACAACTCTTCTGGGAAGGCTGTCCACAAGGTTTAGGTGTGTGTCTATGGGAATGTGTGACCATTCTTTCAGAAACACATTTGTTAGGGCAGGCACTGATGTTGGACGAGAAGGTCTGGCTCACAGTCTCGGCTCTAATTCATCCCAAAGGTGTTCTATCGGGTTAAGGTCAGGAATCTGTGCAGGCCAGTCAAGTTCCTCCACCCCAAACTTGCTCATCCATGTCTTTATGGACCTTGCTTTGTGCACTTGTGTGCAATCATGTTGGAACAGGAAGGGGTCAACTCCAAACTGTTCCCACAAAGTTCCCTGGATGAAATTATCCAAAATATTGTGGTATGCTGATGCTTTAAGAGTTCCCTTCACTTTAACTAAGTGTCCAAGTCCAACCCCTGAAAAACAACACCACACCATAACCCCCCTCCACCAAATAATTTGGACCAGTGCACAAAGCAAGGTCCATGAAGACATGGATAAGCGAGTTTGAGGTGGAGGAACTTGACTGGCTTGCACAGAGTCCTGACCATAACTCAATAGAACACCTTTGGGATGAATTAGAGCCGAGACTGTGAGCCATGCCTGACCTCACAAATGCGCTTCTGGAAGAATGGTCAAACACTACCATAGACACACTCCTAAACCTTGTGGACAGACTTCCCAGAAGAGTTGATGCTGTTATAGCTACAAAGGACAGGCCAACACAATATTGAACCCTACAGACTAAGACTGGGATGCCATTAAAGTTCATGTGCGTGTAAAGGCAGGCGTCCCATTCCCAATACTTTTGACAATATAGTGTAAGTCTATCCTTCCAGGTTATCCTAAACGTGATACTAAACAGAAAAGTGTTAATTACCATAATTCATTCAAATTATATATATATATATATATCTCATGCCACTGTAATTCTTTGCCCCCTTTCCCTTCTTGCTCAGTGGGGAAATTGCATTGCACTCTACACAGATAAAGACCACAATTAAAATTGTGTCCCTTAGTTCCTCATAGGGACTTCAAATGCTTATGCAGTTAAAGTAAAACATGACTATCGTATTTGTACCTGGCCTTAAATTAATGAGAAAAGTGATGTTTTGATTTACCCTGTCAATTATTACCCTGAAAACATATCTTAATTATTCACTTGAACTGAGAAATATTTTGGTTTTATAGGACCAGAGTGAGACTACCAGGGCATAGTGACATGGTATTATAACAATGCAATACACTTGTTCTTTATTATCGAAATCTCTTCCCTATACATGAGAATATACACCCACTCCCACGTATGGGGAAATATACTAATGATTTATTGACTGCATTGGGAGTCTGCTAATGCACAGAAAAGGAATAGTATATGAAGGACATAATTTCCTTACCAACAAGTTAGTACCTACCTGGAAATGTATCGAGAATAGTGGAGAGTAGAGTAAAGCCACGTACACACGACTGTTTTTCATGTCATGGGAAAAAAACTAAGTTTTTTTTCGACGTGATTCTTGTCAAGTCGGCCTTGCATACACACGATTGTGAAAAAAAATGCTCAAGCAAAGCGCGGTGACGTACAACCCGTACGACGGCACTATAAAGGGGAAGTTCCATTCGAATGGCTCCACCCTTTGGGCTGATTATGCAAATTTCCCTTCTCATAACTTGCATAGCCTACACACAACGTGAAAAATTACGAGAAAAAATAGAGCAGGTTCTAAAATTTTAATGGTTATTTTTCTCGCCGAGAAAAATGCTCTGGAGCCTACACACGATCGTTTTTAATGACCAATTTTAAAAATGGCATTTTTCTCGTCATGAAAAACGGTCGTGTGTACGCGGTATAAGGGGAAAAAAGCTCCAAGCCTTTAAAATCATGCTTCAAACTGTATTGAGGCATAATCGAAATCCCTATTCAGTGGGGCGGATTTACTAAAGGAAAACAATCTATTTACGTGCATAGTGAATGTTCATGGTCAAGTGAATGATGGTAAATAAGGTGAGTCTGTGTACTTAAACACGTGCAAAGGTACTGAAAAAATTAAAATAAAATTTGCAAGCACTTAATTGGGTGTTTGAAGGTGAACCCTTTTATGACCTTTACGCCTTTGGTAAGTCAACCCCACTGTATACATTGCTTAATGGATAAGAAGTTTGCTCTTTTGATTGCTTTGGAGATCCCATTGCTACATTTTGTGTAATAGCTATCCGTTCTCTGAAATACACAAAAGTAGGATATTAAAAGTACATCATAATGGAAGATATTTTGAAGTATTGCTCATTATTTCGTTTTAATTATTTAAAGAAGTTGTTACTCCAACACTTCATATTCCTGATATTTGGCAGCTATACCATGTACTTGTATAAGGAAGGATCCTGTTCTCTTTGCATTGCTTCCTTTCTGTCAAAGCCTGGTGTTCCTGCTAGCCCCCTTGCTTTCCTATTTAAAACTGACCACACTAAGCAGGAGAGCATACCTTTTTCAGTTCTTAATCTATGCTGGGAACTCAGTGCACTCTCCTCCAATGATCAAACTTGTCCCGACACACACCTGCTGCACAACCATTCACTGGGAATCTCACTGTACTGCTGCTTCTCCTCCTATGCAGCTGAGAACAGAAGGAATGCGATCACCTATAAAAAAAAAAGAAAAGGTATTTATAATGTTTGGTTAAATCTATACAAAAGTGTTTTGCCTTTCATTTCTACTTTAAATGGAATGGGTTGTTTTACAATGTAATCGTTTACAATCACTTTAAAAATGGTCCCCAGCAGGTGTTTAAAAAAACGGCACTATTCTTTGGCACTGTTGTCTACAGTAAGCACTTTTGACCACTAGATGTCCTCAGTCTTCTGTGTTGAAGGATGTCCAGCACCACTGTACACAAAAATACTGAGGACATCCTGTGAGTATAGAAACCTTGAATTTGTTTCCTAAGTGGCCATTTCCAATATGCCTTGCATTCATAGCGTAGTGATGCAGAGAGTGGTTCTGACATCTTCATGTATAAAAAAAAATATATAATACATAAAGCATGGAGCACAGAGCTGGGAATTAAACATAAAACTAGGTAAAATAAAACAGTTTAATAAATATTCATATTTTTTAATGATTATTTGATAGTGTGTTTTACTTAGAGTTTAGTAAAGGTATTTAGCAAAGGTGATTTTTCAGGTTAGAGGATATAACTTTAATTTCAAGCAATTCACATTTAATTATTATTTAATATTTTTAATTTAAATATTATTTTTTAAATGAAGTCACTGAAATCAAATGAATAGCAGACACATCAGTGAACAGCATTCAGTGCATATGAGGCATGACATGTATAATTATACTGATTCTTTATTTTTTATTTATTTTTTAGTACCATTCTATTTCTAAAGACTTTTTGTTTATCCTGTTAAATCTTCTGACATGTCAAATGGTGTTAGTGTCACTTTCCCCATGGATATTGGTTTCTTGTTTCATATATAGTAACACAATAGCCCAGACATACAAAGATCTATTATTTCGGTGAAACCCAGCCTTGTTTTAGCTGGTGACCTCATTATAAAAAGACACTGTGCTCTTTTGTTTATAGCTGAATGGAAAACAAGCCCGCCATTCTTCCTCACTTTCTTTTATGCCTTTCTCTAAAACAGTCCTACAAATTGGGATGAGTATTTGCTCTGGACAGTAGAGTCAGAATAGACTTTGGGGCCAGGGAGTTATCTTCTTGGTAACCTTGGAACAGTAATTGAGGGTACGTGAACTTCTGACCTTCCCATCTAATTACAGTTTGACCTCCCTGGAGTCATTAGAAAGAGCTTTTTTTCTGATCCAAACCTACAGAGAGAGAGAGAGAGAGAGAGAGAGAGAGGAGTTTAATCCAATTCTCACCCTACTACTTTAGGGAACTCCAGCATACGTCTTTCCTAATTGGGGGTTGCTCAATAAGTGTTTCTCTACAAAATTCAATATGTGTGCAGTCATATGAATTAGAAGGAATCTGTCACTAAGGAAAGTGTCCATGGAAAAGCCTGGAATCCGCATTCTCGGTCTTACTATTCTGGGACCAGTATGGTCCCAGGATCTCAATCAGAAAATAACAATCTGAGGCTTAAAAGTAAAAGTGTTTGTTAGTTAGTTAGGGCAGCCAATAATCTCTATTTTTGAAACAGCCTTAAAGTGTTTTTAAACCTAAAAAAAGAGATCCTGTTCCCTTATAGCGGATTAAACAGCACAGTGCTTGTGATGTCTAATTTTCCCCTCTGTAAACTGTAAAAAAAAACTGGCTGATCCTGCCACTTTCTGTGTCCCCCTCTGTGTACTGATCATGATGATCATGGCTGCTGAGCCCTGACTACCATTGTCAGGTTACGTCCCTCCATCATCCATACCCCCTCCCTCCCTGCCTGTCAGCTCCATGTCTATGTCTGTGTCTCTGCCTCCGCCCCCTCCTGCTGTTATTAGTATAAAATACAATTTTAAAAATTGTCACTGCCCGCCCCTCTATTATATCTAGGCATAACACACAGGGTAAGTGTTTTATTAAAATGAAGCTTGTAAATACCTTTTTACAGCTATCTTCAGGCTGGTCACGTGACTCCTGGCTGGTATCCTACTCTGATCCAGGGTTACAGCCAGAGGGACTAAGTGGCCACATGACCTCCCCTGCTGACATCAGAGGGAGATCTCAGCCCCTGCCACTGCAGCCCTTAATTGGAGTAGAGGACCGACCAGGTGTCACGTTACTGGCCTATAGCTGTAAAAAGGTATTTACAAGCTTTGTTTTAATAAGACACTTACCCAGTGTGTTATGGCTAAATATAATAGAGGCTGCCAATGAATTACATTGTCAAGGTAACAACAACTATAATAGATAGTGAAGCAGGTTGACCTGACGTTTATCAATTGCAGTTTTAGTGTAAGTTCACCATCAGTTTTACCAAAAAGCTGAACTCAGCTAGCAGAGAGAAGTGTATACCATGCAGGCATGCAGTTTAAATGGCCCAGAGTGCCCACTGGGGGCACAAATTTGTAATGTCCAGCCTGCCTGCAAACTTTAGGATAAGGGGGGATTGAGACTGGAGGCCAGTTATCGACCTCAGGTGGTTGAACAACCACGTGAAGAAGAAACACTTCAAAATAGAATCGATACAGACCATCCTTAAGGTGATACAACCCGGAGACTGGTTTCTCACGGTGGACTTAAAGGATGCATATTTCCATGTGCCAGTCGCCTCAAGATTCCAGAGGTTTCTGAGGTTTACAATCGGCCCTCTTCACTACCAATTTGTCTGCCTGCCCTTAGGGTACTTGGACGACATCCTGCTGCTGGACCAAGAAAGGGACAAGTTGTTGTTTCACTGCTAGGGATAAGCTTTATGTTGGGATCGAACATGAGTTCGACTCGAACATTGGCTTTTCGCCCGTTCGCCGAATAGCGAACAATTTGGAGTGTTCCCAGCAAATTCAAAAGCCGTGGAACACCCTTTAAAAGTCTATGGGAGAAAGGTGCTAATTTTAAAGGTTAATATGCAAGTTATTGTCATAAAAAGTGTTTGGGGACCCGGGTCCTTCCCCAGGGGACATGTATCAATGCAAAAAAAGTTTTATTTCTATTTTTTTTTAAGGAGGTACTGCCTGTACCCTATATTCTTTTATTTCTCTTTTGTTAAGGGGGTACTGCCTGTACCCCCCTGATGGCGGTCTTGCCTGTCTTCTGGGAAGCCGATTGATGGACGTGTGAGGATTACTCCAGTCAGCTGCAGGGAGTTGTATAATAATTGTATAACCCTTGGTTATAAAACAGCTGTCAGACGGGTCGCGCATCATTTGGCCGGGAGCCTCCTATGGAGGCGGTATAGTTTGTAGCGGCGGGTCGGACTCGTAGAAGGATTATGGTGTTGACATTTTTTTTATTTATTAAAAGACTTGTCCCAACTTTGTGTGTGTGTGTTTTTTTTTTGCTCACTCTTTTGGGTGAAATGGTAGGGGTACAATGCACTCGTTATCAATTCACATGGGGGGGTGGCATCTGGGGGTCCCCTTTGTTAAAGGGGGCTTCCATATTCCGATAAGCCCCCCGCCCGCAGACCCCCACAACCACTTTGGCGCAAGGTTCCCCTTAAAAACTGTGAGAAGAACCAGTTAGATCCGTCCCAGCTGCTGCTCTATCTGGACGCAGAGCTGGACACACAAAAAAATATGGTGTCCCTACCGGAAGGGAAGATTCCCTCTATCTTAGAACAGGCAAAGTCTGCAAGGCCGGCCAACTGTCTCCCCGCCAGGGCCTGCCTCCTGCCTCCAGCTGTTGGGCACAATGACATAAGTAATGCCCATGATGAAATGGGCCCAGTGGCACGGTCGTCCATTCCAGTATGGGTTCTGGACTCCCAGAACCTGTATCAGAATGTATCCCTAACACAGTCCATGAGACAGAGTCTGACCTGGTGGGAATAAAAGAGGAATCTGCCGCAGTGTCACTGCCTCCTCGCAACATCCTGGGTAGTGATCACCTCAGATGCCAGCAAGTCAGGATGGGGAGCCCATTGTGGAGACCAGTGGGTGCCAGGCTGATGGTCTCATCCACCAAAGACAATTTTGGCCAACAGGTTGGAGCTGAGGGTGGCATATCAAGCTCTCCTGGCCTTTGCCCAGGTATTCCGCTGTGGCTTGGTCCTTTTAAAGATGGACAACATAATAACCATAGCCTATATCAAGAAGCAGGGAGGTATGCAGGGTCTGTCCCTCCTGGAGGTGGAGGTTGTACCCATAATGAATTGGGCCCAAGAGAAACTGCTTCTCTCCTCTCAGCAGTATATATACCCAGACATGCCAATCTCCAGGCAGACTACCTATCCAGGAATACAGTGGACAACGAGTGGTCCCTTCTGACACAAGTATTCAGGGAACTGGTAGCCTGGTCTTTTCTCCCGGAAATTGACCTCTTTTGCATCTCTGGTCAACGCAAAGCTCCCCAGATTCTGTACAAATTTGATTCATCCACGGACAGCCCTGGTGGACGCTCGGACTGCAAAGTGGGACTTTCAGACAACTTACACTTTTCCCTGCTTTCTCCTTTACACTGCTCTTTCTGAACAGACTGTGCCGGGAAGACATCACGGTACTGGCAGTGATCCCAGATTGGCCAAAACGCCTATTGTATCATCTACTCTTATGCACAAGCATCAGGGCACCTTGGATGTTACTGACAAGGCCAGGTCTCCTGAGACAGGGCCCAGTTCTACATCTAGTTCCGCAGAAACTCAGGTTATAGGCCTGGATATTGAAAGGTGGAAGTTCATAAACCTAGGGTGCTCCACGGAAGTGGTACAGACCCTCATAAAGGCCCGCAAAAATAGCACAAACAGTGTCTACAATAGAAGCTGGCAAAAGTTTCAAGAATATGCAGCATTAGTGGAACTCGGGATGGAAGAATTTAGAGCCTGTCACCTCCTTGAGTTCCGGCAGAAGGGCCTAGAAATGGGACTAAGTGCAAGTATGCTCAAAGGCAAAGTAACAGCCATTTCCTCATTCACAGGAATTCAGTGGGACTCTAATGACCTAATAATTCAGTTCTTTAAGGCTGTAGCAAAACTAAGCCCCCCCCCCCCAGAGCCCCTGCACTTTCCAAGTGGGACCTGCAGCTAGTTCTGAATTTCCTGGCCTCACCTAGATTTGGCCAAGGAGTGTTGCTGCAGGACTTGACGATGAAAGCATCTTTCCTGATCGCAATAACCTTGGCCGGGAGGGTTTAGGAAATAGCGGCTCTGGGGGCTAAAGAGCCCCACAGGTCCTTCGGGGCAGGTAGGGTCATTCTAAGGCCAATGCCAAACTTTATTCCTAAGGTAGCCACCAAGTTTCACCTAAGTCAGGAGATAGTGCTACTCACCTATTTCCCGAGAGGATGGACAAGAAGCCAGCCCACTGAATGTGGGCAGGACATTGAAAGTGTACCTTAAAAAAACCTCTAGCGTCAGAATCTCAGACTCCCGGTTTGTAATTTTTAATGGAATACGCAAGGGATATAAGGTCTCCAGCAGGATCATCGCCGCCTGACTCGTAAAGACAATCGCCATGGCATACAAGGATAAGGGGTTGGCACCTTCAGAGAAACCAACGGCTCACTCCACGAGGAGGGTTTCAACATCATGGGCAGCTGCATGTGGTATATCTCCAGAAGTCATATGCAAGGCAGCAGCCTGGTCATCCATGCACACGTTTGTTTCTCACTACCGCATTGACCCGGCAATGTTAATTACAACTATTACAATTACGAATTTGGCAAAACTATTATTTCTGTGGCCGGTGGCCATAATTAAACTAATTTAGCAGCATCCCACCCTTGTATATAGTTATTTCCCGTGAAAGCTGACATGGAGATGTCAGGAAAACAGAAAATCGTATATCAAATACTTACCGCAATTTTCCTTTCCTGACAAGCGTCAGTGCAGACTCCCACCCTATGGACAAAGTTCTAGTTATGTAACGCCATTTAGGGCATGGGGTCAAATTTATGAGTTAGGTCATAATTGCATGGGGGTGGGCGGGGCCTTACCCGGTGGTGACTGACATGGAGCTTGTCAGGAAAGGAAAATTGCGGTAAGTATTTGATATACAATTTTCAGTTTTTGCCCTGGTTCACACTGGGTATGATTTGGAACGATTTGAGATGCGATTTGACATGTCAAATCGCATCTCAAATCGGCGGCAATTGTCGGCAATGGCACTGTCCTAATCAGTGCGACACCGCATCTGCGATTTCAAAAAGTAGTTCCTGTACTACTTTTTGCGATTTCGGGCCGCGATTTACATTAAATTGCGGCCGAAATCGCGGCAAAATCGCAGCCGCGAAATTGCGGTAAAATCGTGCATTTTACCGCGATTTTGAATTCGCAGCAGTGTGAACCTAGGCTTTCTGTCCCTTTATTCAATATAAAATTTATAAAATGTGGAATCTAATTAAATCTCTAGAATGGCCTTCATGTGTCTACTAAGAAAAGTAACTGAGTTTATTGGTACAATAAAATAATATCTAAGAGCCCTAACAGCAGTTTATTGTGACAATGAGGAAAACACAATAATGGAATGTTATTTACAATTGTCTGTTAATTATGTAATATATAGTGTGGAATTCAACATGAAAAGGTTAATGTGTGATGATGCACGCTGTTGGTATTACCCTGTCTAAAGTTTGCAATCCATGTTAGATATATTTTGAGAAAGCACTCAGAGCAAATGCTCAAAACAACTTACTGTATCCAGAGCTCCCGTTTAGAATTATTTCATTTTCAAGGTGAAATAAGACTTTAATGCTTTAATATAAGCTTTCTTCTCTGCCTTGGGTGTTAAGGGAATTCCTCAATTTAGCTGCTCCTGCTCTGTTCCTGCTAATAATTCAACACTCGTAGCATCTTAACACAATCAGTGCATGCATTCGGCAGAACAGACCAGGCAAAGCTTAAGGACTGCAGGCCTACAATATGTTGATCCCTAGGTGGTTATTTCAGATGAAAAACAAATTAATCAATATCTGATTGCATTTGCTTTGCTATATATGTTATAGTATCAATGTATTGAATAGAGGCGCATACACTTATTAATGGTAGTTGCAATTTATGACTTCAGAAAGTGAGCATTAAAGGAGGAAACACTGCTATTATTACATTCTTTTGCCCCAGATTGTTCATTTGGGATTATTTTCTGCTGTGTCTAAAGCTCCCCAGTGTTTACTGACAAATAATGTGCCATCGGTGTCTTCAGACTTTGAAAATAAATACTCATGAGTGTGAGGGTTAAGAGACTCAAAAATGACAGGGAAAGAAGAACAAGCCTCATTCTAGCCTTTGTTATGATGCTAACCTGAAACCTTGGGCCTGATTTCCCAATAGACCCACCAGGCATCATTGTTTTAGCCTATTGTAACATACTGCCAACTACTGCAGCCTCTTCCCTATCCCTGCACACAGATCTGGATGCATTCTTCTTAGGCTTGAATAAGGACATTGAATAACAAGGCTTATACTTCCTTTTTGTTTGAGGTTCATATTAGAATACCCCCTAAAGTATCGCCAAATTCTGGAAAACTCCAAGTCTCGATTTTCTTGCGGTCAAAAACAAGGTCACACAAGCAATGATCCAATGCGAAAATTGTGGCTGTCATTTCGGACAGAGTCACCAAATATGAAGTCCTTTGGTCTCCTTGGGTGACCAACTTCCTCCCACCCAATTTTGATGAGTGCCTCCTGCTCCCATGAAACTCACTCTTACTAACACACCTCTTGTCCAACCTAACTGATGCAACCTAGAAACACATATGGTCCTTAGCCCCCCCTTTCTCAAACCACCTTACTCCCCAACCACCCTCTTCCTTCTCCCTCCCGCTTTATCCTACTCTTTTCTTGTCTCCTCTTCCCTTTGGGTAGTTAACATCCTACCAGTTATATCTATATTTAAATCTATTACCAGGTCTGACTCACAATGTTACGACACCGGGCATACTTGTTTATTCATTATACTGTTCCACTGCAATTTTGAAAAGCTGTATAAGCAGTATAAGCAAACAAACGCACTGTAACTCCCTAAGTATATAACCATAAAGCTCACTGACATTGGTTTATTTTTACTTTGATTGATGTTTAGTCTATACTTGGACCTCCTGTTAGTTTCTATTTTATACTACACTATAAAATATAATTATCTCCTCATAGGAAAAATTATTGACGATACAGGCAGGTTGCATTGTCTTCCCCCCATGGCACAACTTGCTCCCCCATGCGGTGCCCAGGGTGTTGGACAATGATCTCTACCTTCTGTTCAGAACTCGGAATAGACTACTTTTCTAATGACTCTGTCATGGGTACACATACATGTTATACTGTTTTCTGTGTCCCAATGTATGACTGACATTGCTTGCCCTCTTTACTGTTTCTTCTGAAAACTTCACCAAAACTTTTGAACAAGAGAATACCCCCTAAAGTAGACGTAAACCCTAACTACACAGAGCTTTTTACATCAGTGCCCCTTGCAGGCCATGTTTACGGGCTAGGGATGCACAGGCAATGCATGCATCCCTTGCTGGCAGTCCCATAGCTGTCAGCTGGGACACAGCAGCTGCACACACACACAGCTCCCATTATGATCTCTGTGCTGGTGTAAGTCCCTGAATGCACCCTGGGTTTTTGTTTCGGGCCGTGAAACCCGCACATGCAGAGATGTTATATTGGAAACAGCAGCTGTGAATGTGCAGCTGCTGCATCCCAACTGATAACTGTTGTGACTGGGATTGCACACATCTGTACATCCCCTTGCTGGTAAGCACAGCCTTGCATGTGGCACAGACTTAAAGCAGAGGTCCACCCTAAAAAAAAATAAAAAATAATTACATAAACAGGCTCCTAAAAATACATTAAATGGCATTTGGAAAAAAAAATGTTTACTTACCAGAAACGCCTGTTGCTAGGCAGTCATCCTAATCTGCCACTTCCTATACCGCGACACTCTTCATTCTCGGTCTCCTTGCGTTGTCTTCTGGGAAATGAAGGTATGCTGTCTTCTGGGACATGTGTGTCCCAGAAGACAGCCGGACATTCACAAAGCGCCGCACGACTCGCGCATGCGCAGTAGGAAAAGGGCAGTGAAGCCGCAAGGCTCCACTGCCTGTTTCCCTTAGTTTGAATGGCGGCCCCGGCTCCCGATCTGATGCACGGATCGTCCTCGCGGAGCGACATCGCTCGCTCCCTGGACAGGCAAGTGTCCTATTTTAAAGTCAGCAGCTACAGTGTTTGTAGCTGCTGACTTAAAAAAAATAATTTAGGCTGGAACACCGCTTTAATTGCCCCATGTGAACAAGGCCTAACATTTAGAGCTGTATTCATAAAATAAATTTGCAGAGCTATTCGGCAAAATCGAATGTTACTAGGCTGTTCTCTCCATGTTGAAGGTTCTTCATTCATAAGCCAGAAACTGCTGTATTATGGTCATTAGATGGGACTGACTATCATAGGAAATGTATCTTCTATGACCAGCAGCTACATCTAGTGGCCATAATGCAATATTTTTCTGATTCCCACTATTAAGCCCTGTACACACGAACGAATATCTGATGGAATCTAATCCGATGGATTTTTCCGTCGGATATTCGATTAAGCTGACTTTCATCAGTCTTGCCTACACACCATCGGTCAAAAATCCGACCGTGTTCAAACGCGGTGACGTAAAACACTGCGACGTGCTGAGAAAAATGAAATTCAATGCTTCCGAGCATGCGTCGACTTGATTCTGAGCGTGCATGGATTTTTGACCGATGGACTTCCACACAGTCGATAATTTTTTTCTATCGGTTTAAAACGTGTTCTCTTTTTTTTAACCGATGGAAAACAAACCGATGGGGCCCACACATGATCGGTTTGACCGATGAAAACAGTCCATCAGTCTGTTTTCATCGGAAAAACCGATCGTGTGAACAGGGCTTAACCCCCTCAGCGGTATTCCCGAGTCTGGCTCGGGGTGGAATTTCAGAATCAAAAGCGGTAACCCCGAGCCAGACTTGGGATCGCCTTGCATTGTCCACAGGCAGGGTTTACTTACCTTGTCCCTGGATCCTGCGATGCCTCCACGCTGTGTGATCGAGCGGTGTGTCCTCACTCGATTCACAGTGCCAAGTGCCACCGAGCTCCATTCCCTGCGACGTTGCGACGCACGGGGGCGGAGATCGGAGCCAAATTCAAAAAAGTAAATAAACACAATGGGGCAGATTCACATAGAAATAGATGGGCGCAGCGTATCAGAGATACGCTACGCCGCTGTAACTTACTTTTGGCCGGTTCGAATCCCCAAAGAATTTGCGTCGTAAGTTAAGGCGGCTTAGTGTATCTCTGGCGGCGGAATTCAAATCGGCGATTAGGGGGCGTGTTTAATTTAAATGAAGCGCGTCCCCGCGCCAAATGAACTGCGCATGCTCCGTTTCTAAATTTCCCGCCGTGCATTGCGCTAAATGATTTTTTTTTTAACTTAGACGTGAATTACGTCCATCCCGATTCACGGACGACTTACACAAAAAAAATAAATAGATTACAGTACTGTATGAAAAAAATACACCCCCCCCCTTTTGTTCCTAGTGGTCTGTCCAGTGTCCTACATGCTCTTTTATATAATAAAAACTTTCTGCCTGGAAACTGGAGATTGTCCATAGCAACCAAAAAGTGTCCGTTTATGTCAAAAGTGGTTTTAGACCAGCTAAAAAACAGCAGTAATAAATTAGAATCACTTGCAGAATTGAGCGATAGTGATTTGTGGGGAAATTTGTCATCAAACACTGAAAGAAATAATTTTTATTATTATTATATTATTTGTTATACCGTATTTATCGGCGTATACGCACACTATTTTGCCCTGGGCAAAATCGTGGGTGCGCGATATACGCCGATACCCGCTTTCCCGCCACGAGTTTGAATACTGCGCCGGCATATACCGAGCGCAGTACACTCGTGTATCTTCGGGCAGTCTCGGCGCCTCTCGCACTGACGTCCTGAGCGTACAGGACGTCAGCGCGACAGTTGCCGAGCCTGCCCGACGATACACGAGTGTACTGCGCTTGGTATATGTCGGCGCAGTATTCAAACTCGGCGCGGGAAACGAGGGGGGAGGACGCGAGGACGCCGCGAGGACGCCGCAGAAGGACGCCGAACCCGCCGAAGAGGACACCCGACCCGCCGAAGAGGACACCCGACCCGCCAAAGACGGACGCCGGACCCGCTGAAGACGGACGCCAGACCCGCCGAAGAGGACACCCGAAGCCGCAGAAGGACGCCGGACCCGACGAGGCCGCCGATGTACGCCGCGCAAGACACCAAAACTGTATTGTACAAAAAAAAGGATTGGGGGCCACTTTAGGGGTGCGCGGTATACGCGGGAGCGCGTTATACCGCAATAAATACGGTAATTATTTATATTAATTTATTATATTATGATTTTGTGTTTCAAATTGTATTATACCCGAGATGTCTACTAGACTCTTGTTTGGACAGATTTGAGTGAGTTATTCCTAAGAATTGCAGGCCTACAATATAAAACGCCAAATTTCCATGCAAAATAATTGTACCGCTTTCAGCACCTAATATCTGAAAGAATCATACCGCCAGGGAGGTTAATAAACAAAGAAAATACCACCTGGAGAAAGAATAGCCTAGTAATATTTGATTTTGCCCCCATTCACACAGAATGAATGTACATGCAGTTTTTCAGGATAAATAACTGTTAACTGTGTATAAACAACTGCCATTTTTTTTCAATCTTTTGTTGTGTCTTTATGCTTCTGATCATCTGCAGCCTCTCTTAAACTACATCCTGTCTACATACATGCACACCAACATGATGCTGGCATGGCAACAGACTTTGTAATATGTGTTGCACAATGTGTATAGTGAGTGGTCTCCTTCAGAAGGAAGTGCCTGAACAAAGATATTTGTGGCAGGATCACAAGGTATGATTTTAATGAAAACTAAATTCAGTATTTAACATTATTGAAAATTACTTGCCATTATATTAGCATGTTACAATTTTCATGAGATTTTAGTAATTGGGTCTACGTCTACTTTTATACAATATCAATATATTCACGTTACTTTGATGAAGCCACAAAATAAACAGCCAAGGATTAAAATAACATAAAATATGCAATAAAAAGGTTAGCTGGGCATGACCTTACAGACTTTCAGTCTAATACGAGAAAAAGATGGCAATTTTGTAAAATGAATGAGCAATTTCTAATTATAAATTGTAATAGTCTTATTTTAATATGCACTCAGACACAGTCAACCAAACAGAATCTTTGAAAGGACAGAAGAAAATTTTGGTTTGGAACAGATGCGAAAATTTTAATATGATTAAACATGACAATAGGAGAGGTGAATGATTTGGTTAGCAAGCATTCTTAAACAAATGCAAAGGTAATATATATACATTTAGAGGTCAGTCAAGTCGTTAAGGAAAACAGATTCATTAAAGATGTGTATTGTGATGGAAGTGCATTAAGGTATTGTAGGCATGCCAGGGATCTGATGCATTTATAAAGGGCTCATGTCACCAACCAAGTTATTCCTATGGCTGTATTCTGGCCAGATCACCTGTGGCTTAGGGCAACAGAGACATTAGGGACTGGGATGCCTACTGATATATGTGGTCTAAAGAGAGAGTTGTGCTCCTGCCAAGTTTCTCACATTCCCTGTTCTCTAAATCCGCAATATGACTTGCCTGGGGATCTAATGTACATTATTCTTGCTGAAGCCAGCCTTCCTAGAAACACATATACATCATTTTTTGTTGTTTGCTTCTCTGTGACTAGGGGGATAACTGAGATAGGTAATCTCTTCCATATGCAATGTATGGGTTCAGTGTCGGACTGTCCATTAGGGGCGCCACCACATAATCCATGCGCCCGGCCCTAATCTACATGCAGGGTGCCAGACGCATGGATTTCAATAGGGTTTGAGGCTCTAATTTGCTTCAAAAAAGGGTGGGCTCGGGGCTCAGAGCACTGCGCCCTCAACCCACCTAGTTGTGTGACAATAGGGAATTGATATACATTATTGTCTTTCTGATTTTCCTCCCAGCCAATCAGGAAGCGACTCCTGAGACCCGATTGGTCACAGAGTCTTACGACTCCCAGCCAGTCGGGTCTCAGGAGTATCCACTTCCTTTTCGGCCGTGAGGAGAGGCTGCAGATTGCCGCCGTCCGTCTCCCATTGGGGGCAGGTTTGTTTGCCCCCCCAAATATTAAGCACCAGCCGCCTTTGTATGGGTTACATTGTGGAATGTCATTCCACACTGTTCAAGCATTTGTACTATGGTAGAACTATGGTGCAAACTGTTTTATAGTTCATAGGAAGGTGTAAAGTAACTGGCATATTCATGTGGAGCTTGACTAAAGTGTTTGTCAATTAAGGTCCACTTACAGTGTCACCTAAAGTCTTTATAAAGGAAAGAAAAGATGTATGACATAGATTTAGTTTGCCACAGCAGTCATTTTAGTAACCCTAACAATTAAATAAACAATCATATTAAAGCAATTTGCAAAATATACCGCTTTAACATTAAAATTTAGTGCCGCCTATCAGTGCCCCTTAGTTTCACCACAGCCCAGGGTTGTTGGGAGTGCATGTTGAGGGCTTATGGCCTGGTATGGTTTAGAGGGGGGGGCGCTTGCTCGTCCCCCCTCACTGACCTCCAGGCTGCATGCTCGGATATGGGTCTGGTATGGATTTTAAGTAAAACTCCATGCCAAAATGTAAAAATAAATTGGCGTGGGGTCCCCCCAGAGTCCATACCAGACCCATATACGAGCATGTAGCCTGGAGGACAGGATAGGGGGGACGAGCGAGCGTCCCCTCCTAAACCATACCAGGCCACATGCCCTCAACATGCCCTCCCGACAACCCTGGGCTGTGGTTGTCGGGGTCTGTGGGCGAGGGGCTTATCAGAATCTGGAAGCCCCCTTTAACATTCTGCCTCCTAGGGGGCTTCTCTATCCACCAAACACCAGAGGGTCCCATACCAACAGATGTGCCCTCTTAATCAGAAATAACTATTGGTTTAGCAGGTACCTTAAAGTGCCCTAAAGTGTCTACCTGCTCAAATGAGAAACAAAAAAAGGTGTGTTGGTTGTATGAACTTTTCAGCTCTGTAGTAACTTCTAAAATGGCCATCCCTAGACTGACCTCTTACAGCAGACCCTTCCAATGTCAGCTGACTCCCTCCTTCACAAAGGGTAAGCTTTACCCAGTATTTTACCCTTTCCCAAGTGTAATTCCTCCCTCTAGTCATGTAATCTCTTCATCCAACTTTTCTTTCTCTGAAGCTTCGTACACACCACCGGTTTTCCCGGCAAGAAAACTGCCAGGAGAGCATTTTTGGCCGGGAAACCCGGCCGTGTGTATGCTCCCTGGCAGTCTTTCCGTCAGGAAAATAATTGGGAATTCCGACGGGAAAAAGAGAACCCTGCTCTCTATTTTCCTGTCGGGTTTCCCGGCAGAGTGTTTCCTGCCGAGAAAACCAGTCGTCTGTATGCGCACCTGCAGGGTAGAAAAACCGTGCATGCTCGATAACACTTTGACGCATCCGCGGTAGCATACAACGACAGTGTGGTGTGTAGCAAGATGGCGGTGACGGAATCGAATGTGACGAGACATCGTCTCGTTGTCGTCGATGACATCACCGCGTTCTTGCCATTCAAAAGAACGGCAGGTTTTTGTGTGGCCGTGTGTATACACTTTTCAGGGCAAGCCTGCCAGGAATCCCGTTTTTTTTTTCCCGACGAGATTCCCGGTTGTGTGTACATGACTTGAGACTTAAGCCCTGTACACACGGGCCAAAATCTCGTCAGGAAAAAAACTTTGTTTTTCCTGACGAGATTCTTGGCAAGAATCTCTTACCGGCTGTGTGTACACACACTCAATTCAAAAGAACCACCGTTCTTTTGAATGGCAAGAACGCGGTGACGTCATCGCGTACGATGAGCATGCGCTCGTCACATTCTATGCCGTCGCCGCCATCTTGCTGCACCCTACACTGCCCTTGGAAGCTACCACACATGCGTCAAAGTCATTTCGAGCATGCACGGGTTTACACGGAGACAGGTAAGTATATAGACACTCAGGTTTCTCGCCAGGAAAACACTGCTGAGAATCACGATGAGGAAAATAGAGAGCAGGTTCTCTACTTTTCTCGTCGAGATTCTGGGCAGTTTTCTTGGGGAAAAATCTGAAAGCCCCGTACACACGCTCGGTTTACATTGTGCGTGTGTATGAAGCTTAACTATTTAACAGACTGTTTGCATAGGAAGGAAAGTACAAACATGCATTTAAGAAAGTATTTTTAAAGATCTACATGTTAAAATATTCAACCATTAATGTATGATTCCACAGTACCTCTGTCTGAATCTTTGTGCATGGGTTAAATCTTAATTTCTGACCTTCTTTTGTATCCTTCATAATATTCTTGTCATTTATATTTATTCTTTAAGTGAAAGTAGATGCATTGTACTGCTTATTGTGCCTGCTCAATATGATTCTGAAGATTTTTATATCTGTAATATGCTGCATTTAGAATGTGGTCTAATAAACAGCACAATCAACTTGTCCCAGGGGAGCCTACAGTATGAAACTGGTTAAGCTTCTAGCACGAGTCAAAGGTTGAATATTGTCTCAGGTGGTACCTCGTAGGAATAACTTGAAACAAAGAGTCTTATTTATCAAAGTATATAATGAAAATAACTATCAGTTTCTGATGCCTTTCTGCATATAATATTTAAACCTATACTAGAGAATGGACATTTTTTTTTTAATTGGTTGCTATGGGCAATTTAGAGGGCTTTATGTGAGAAAATGTTGATAAACTGACCCCTGCTCAGTAATGTTAATGGTACAGGCATCAATATATTATTCAACTCTTTTTTTAACTGATCTAAATGTATGGCAAAATTTTTATTTTCCTCTAGTTTATGCTGTTGAAATGCCTATTTTATTATATTTATTCAAAATAATTTACAATCAAAAACTTTACCAAAAATTTGTTCAATGCACCTCATGCTTTAGAACCATGCAACATGCGGCCTGATGGTGCTCAGTTTGTGGCTTACTGTGCTCCAGACCCCAGTTTGGAAAATACTAGTGGTTCTGGTGGGCTTTAGATACTAAGGGCCAGATTCACAGCTGAGATACGATGGAGTATCTCAGATACTCCGTTGTATCTCTCAGAGTATCTATGCGACTGATTCATAGAATCAGTTACGCATAGATAGCCCTTAGATCCGACAGGTGTAATTGTTTTACACTGTCGGATCTTAGGATGCAATACCGCGGCTGCCGCTGGGGGGAGTTTGCGTCGTAAACCAGCGTCAGGTATGCAAATTAGTAGTTACGGCGATCCACAATGGTTTTTTGCGTTCGCTACGTCGCTGCTAGTCTAGTTTCCCGTCGCAAAGTTAGTCGTCGTTTTTGGTGCCCTAACTTTACACAGCACATGTATGTGCTGTATAAAGTATGGCCGTCGTTCCCGCGTCGAAATTTGAAAATGTTTCCTTCTTGCGTAAGACGTCCGGGAATACGGAAGTACGCTACGCACTTCGCCGTTTGAAAAAATGACGTCACTTCGCGCAAAGCACGGCGGGAAATTCAAAAGGGAGCATGCGCAGTAGGTCCGGCACGGAAGCGCGCCTAATTTAAATGGCACACGCCCCTTTGAATTACGCGGGCTTATGCCGAAGGCCGCCGGAGGAAGTTTTCTCGCAAGTGCTTGGTGAATCAGGCACTTGCGATGAAAACTTGCGGCGGTGTAACGTATCTACGATACGTTATGCCGCAGCGATTCTACGTGAATCTGGGCCTAAATCGGTTGAGTGTTACACTTGAGTTCCTACCACAGAGCACTCCATAACACTATCCCAGTGCAGGTGCAGGATATGATAGGAATACTGCTGTAGGGGTCTATTTTGTGTAAAACATTGGGTTAAGGGTTAGGTTAGATAACTTTGCTTTAGAGTCACAGTATTATTAATTTAAGGAAAAAAATGTAATTAGGGTTTATGGGTATAAGTCTAAAGCCTGGTACACACTATTGGTCTTTTTCCATTCATCCCAGCGGGTTAAACAAACAAAACTGACCACTCCGGTCGGGGCCACTGTACTCGCTATGCAAAGTAAGTACAGCGATCTTCCCCGCTGAGCTGTTGTTTTCTGACAGAGGGATGGCCCCGCCAGAACACCCCAATCAGTGCTTTCTGACATTGGCAGAGAGCGCTGATCGGGAGTCAGTCGGCTACTGGTTTTCTAGCGTGCTCCTCCGACAGACTGACATACACATGGGCCAAATGTCTGCCTTTTTTTTTTGAACCGGAAAATGTCTCCCGACATTCGGCCTGTGTTTACCCAGCTTTAGCCTAAGTGCTAAGGTAAAGGTAAGGGTTAGGTTTAGAGTGTTAAGTGTAATGACCCGTACACAAGATCTGACTTTTTTCCGTCAGTGTTTAGAAATAGAACATGTTTTATTTTTTTCCGATTGAAAATAAAACAATAGGAAATTCCTACCGTCTGGGTGCAACTCTGATGGAAAAAAAAACACACATGCTCAGAATCAAGTCGATGCATGCTCGGATGCATTGAACTCCATTTTTCTCGGCTCTTAGTAGTAGTAGTGCTTTACGTCACCACGTTTTGGACGGTCGGAATTTGGTCTGACAGTGTGTATGCAAGACAGCTTGAACAGAATTCCGACAAAAAATTCCATCGGATTTTAGGCCATCGGAAATTCCGATCGTGTGTACGGGGCATAAAAGTTAGGCTACATGTCAAGGGTTGAGGGTTAAAGGGAAGGTTCGTTTTAGAGGTTATGTTTTATGTTTTTAATGCTACAGTAGGGGTGATGTTTATGGTTATGTTTAAGAGTTAGGTTAAGTGTTATGGTCAAGTAAAGGTTTCAAAGAGAAGTAAAAAAGTAAAAAAACATTTATTCCCACATAGGTGGATGTAGCTTCAATCTGATGTTGCATCTTTCCCCCGCTGGCTATGCAGTGAGAACTGAATGATTGAAAACCTCTGATCACTCAGTTCTTCCCTCCAATGTAGGCAAAAAGCAGTGACTATCAGCAGCTCTCTGCTCTGCTCCTCCTGCTCTTATTGAAGCTATGGGCTGTGGAGGGGGTGGGAGGGGCTGGCTCCGACTCCCAGCAGATCGCTGAAAGGCTGAGCCAGGTCCAGGCATCTGGGTGGATCCCAAACATATGGTCGGGATCTTTCCTGAGCCTGGACCAGCTGAGTGCCATTAGCCGACAGCAGGTTTTAGCCCCCTGTCGGCTGAAAAACGGCCACAGGAGTGCAGAATGAACTGCACTCCTGTGACCTACAAGAAAAGTATAGCCAAAATAGCTTTAACTATTCAGCTCCTTTAATGCTTAGTTCAAGTCTCATATTAGGATGAGGGTCGTTCAGGAATGTTAGAATGTCTCCTTCTTTTCAGATCTAAAGGCCCTTTTCTGATAATTAATGTACTGTTCCTATTATAGTTGATTTTCAAATTCACATGACAGGTCCTCTTTGCAATACCCATTAAAAAGACAATAGCTTCATACTTTCTAATATTTATAAAAATATTACAGTAGATTGTAGATTATCTTGAAAATAGTTAGTCCAATAGCACATTAGAAAATATATTTTTCAGTGTAACCACATTACTAGACACGAATTGCTACTCGTTGGATTTTTTTATTATGTTTATTATTGATATTTAAAGAATATATTTTTTTCTTATTATTTTCCAGCAAGTGCTGCCTATTCCCTTTGTGTACCTCACAGCCATCCCTGGTGATACATAGATTTTTCTCTCTCACGCTCACCCTTGTTTATTCTCTTTATCACAAAAGATAGTACCAGGGAAAAATAAGAAAATCAATACAAAGTCTATCCATGCTCCAAAAATTTGCCAAAAGCAAATCTTTCACTCCATCTCTCCCAGTATGAACCTCACTAGGGGGGCAGCGAGAAAGCAAAACAATTTTAGGGCTTTTGTTTTTGTAAGAAGAACTGTCCCGCCACATTTGAGAACCCATGCTGCTTCTCTTCTCCCAGAGGCCCGTGGGTCCTCTGAAGGTCACGTTCCTTTTTTGCATGGGCTTCGGGACAGGCCATGTCTGATTTAAGCTGTTTGGCAGTGAGAGATAATGTTGTAAATGTTTCTATATGTGTTTAACCGAGCTGCACGCAGGAGGGGCAGAGGCAAGCAGGTTTTCTTCAAAAGACTTTACCACATGGGATTTGCTGCTTGTTGTCTGAGATTAAGTGAAACAACATTAGCAAAGTGTATAGCAAACACAATACAGCCAAGTGAGGAGTTGATGTGAACAGGGAGATTTAGAACAGTCTGGATAAAATCCTCATGGCATGGAATAGAGGGCAGGGGTCAGAATGTAAACACTTACACTTCCAAATCCGTAAGTCAAATAGGATCAAATGTAAAAGTGAAGGGAATTAACTGGTTTAGATTTTAAAGAGAACCTTTCTCTTCTACACAGTTGAGCTTCAGTATTACTGAATCAGAAACTAAAGAACTAAACAATTTATAAAAAACATTTTTTTTTTAACTGAATGAAATGAAGTATACCCAAAATATCTAAAGTAGGGTGACCAGACATGCCCGGTTTCCGGGGACAGTCCCCGGATTGAGGACACTGTCCCAGGACCAAGTCTGTCCCTAGTTTTGTCCCCATATTGGGAATTGAACGGACTGGGGCAATTTCAAAGACAGTCAGTGCAAATTTAAAAGCAAAAAATTTAAATTACACCCCCCTCCCCCGCTTCGCTGCTTCTAACAGCTTAAGGGGGTGTATTTTTTCCATTATCTGTGCACCTTTCTGATGATGATGTGCTGGTCGGAGCGGAGGGAATATTTCTTCAGTTTGGGGCGCATACCCATTCAGCTTCGCTTGCATGATCTTCTGCCTTGGCTCAAGTACCGGCCAGCCACCTGCCTCCTTATCTCCTTTAGTCCCTGGTGGAGTGATCTTCCTCCGCTCCCCACCCAGTAGTAGCCGGGGCCCGGAGAGTAAGACTTGAGAGGCTGTGAGATGGGCGGCGACTGGCAGAGAGTCACTGTTTGCTGCCATTACTAGTAAAAAAAAAAAAAGTCCCTGGATTTCATTTTAAAAATCTGGTCACCTTAATTTAAAGTCACATATATATTTTTTTTTTTTTCATATTTATATACTTTATTTTTCTTTTTGTTTAGGATCAACATTATTCAAAATTAACATTACATTTAGCCTGTTCATAACTTAAGCATAAAGTTACACATATATATTTCTCCTCGCAACTTCTAATTAGTGGCTAATCCTCTCCGGGAGTCCACGGAGTTCTGGTTTATGCTCCCTTCTGATCCTTAATCCTCCTATATTCCCTACCCCCTTCGCACCCCCTCCCATTTGTTCAACACATCAAAAGCATCCCCAAAAAAAAAAACAACAAAACAAAAAAAAAAAAGGGGAGAAGGGGGGGGGGGGGAAAGCCCCCCCCCTTCTAAATTCCCATCTCCTCTCGTCCTACATCGGGGCTCACTCCCAAATGTTTCATTCATATCCCTCTTATCCCTCTCCGGTCGGCTAGGCTCCCCCTTCAACTCCCTACTCCTCCATTAACCTCTTCCCTTCTTCCGTTTTTATAAACTGGTTCCATTCTGTCCATGTTTCCACATACCGCTCGCTTTTGTTCTTAGAAAAAAGGATTAAGTCCTCCATAGCTCCAATCTCTCTGACTCTATTAAGCCATCTTGCAATTGATGGTGGTCTACTATCTCTCCACTGAAGTGTTATTCCCATTCTAGCCGCATTTATCAGATGCCGTAGTATCGACTTTTTATACTCTCCTACTGGGATTTGTGAGCTATGAAGTAAAAATAGGGCTGGATCATCCGGAATCTGGAACGTTGTAAATTTTTGAGCTATTCTCCGCACTTCCTTCCAATAACCTTGGACCTTTACACAGGCCCAAAAGATGTGCAGCAAGGTACCCTGCTCCATTCCACATCTCCAGCAGTACTCTGAATTCTCTCTAGACAGTTTATGTAACTTTACTGGAGTATAATACCATTGGGACAGTAATTTATAGTTACATTCCTGTGTCCGTGTAGAGATTGAGGAGTTTAATGCTAGATACACTACATGACTCCGTTGGGTCTGTGTAAAGTTCCTCCCTAGGTCTCTTTCCCATTTGATAATTCCTGGTAGCTCCACATCATCCTGAGGGGAGTTTAATATTTTGTACATTTTTGAACTCACTCGCTGTATTGGCTCCTCTTCATCACAATATTTTTCAAATTTTGTTAACTGTCGCCTATATTCAGACGGTTTTCCCAGAGATCTTAAAAAATGTCTGATTTGTAATGCTTGCCAGATACTCAGCTCATAACCACCTCCTATCTTCGTCAACTCTTCGATTGATGGCCAGTTATCTGTTTGTAAAAAATGGGATACCTGTACCTTACCCTGTCACATATATATTTAAAGAAATACTGTCACCAAGCCTATTGACAGCAAGTATAAGACTCCTGCATCAGTTATACTCATTTTACTAAGGCGTCTACACGGCCCTTAACTTTGCTGCAGCTGGCACTGAAATCAAAGTTGTCAGTTGATCCTGGGGGCTAAGGGGAGCAATAATGTCACTCCCTCAATTATAATAAATTATCTAGCAAGTGCTTTGAACTGCTTGACCTGAGCACTGTACCATAGGGTAGAGATCACATGTTTTCTCATACCCAGGCACCAGCTATAGTGGGGACAGAAACTGTGAGAGAATCCTCCTCTATATCCCCATTCCCCTTTTTAAACTGATCTGTACAGAGGGGAGCTATGCTAGGTGGAAGATCAGTACTTGGAGGGAACTGTACTAAAGAAGGTGGAGTCTGTAATGGGGGGAGCAGTACCAAGAGGGATCTTCACTGGTAGGAAGCTATACTAGGGGTAAAGGAGGAGGGCTGTACTTAGAGGGAGCTGTACTAAGGGGGTAGAGATCTATATTGGAAGGACAATTTGTATTTGAGGGGAGTTGTACTGGGGGGGGTAGGTTCTGCCCTGGGGGAGCTGTACTAAGAGGGCAGATCTGTACTGGGGAGGAGCTGTGCTGGTGGGGAGCTGTACTTGGTGGGGGGGCTTTACTAAAAAGATGAGGAGATCTGTACTGGGGCTAGATGTACTAGGAGGAGTCTCTGTGCTGGGAGAGAGGTGTACTAAGGGGGTACCTGCACTGGGAGGAAGATCTATCCTGAAGAAATTTTTGTGGGGGAGCTGTACTGCTTCTGCATGTGTGACCCTGGTGCTCTATGCGTTACACACTACTGACCCCTTCACCCTGTGCATTATGCTCCCCTGACCCCTATGCTCTGTGCATTACACACTCCTGACTCCTCATCTATATACATTATCCTGTGTTTGTCATACTCCTGACCACTATGCTATATTACACAACAATTTATGGTTGCTCAGTAGTCAGTGACTATGTTAATGAAGTTCTTCTTTAACTACTTGCCGACCTGCCGCCGCCATTCTACGGCGGCAGGTTGGCTCTCCTGCGCTAGAGCCCGTAGCTCTACGTCGGCTCTCTCGCAGGGAACTAGAGGCGCGCGCGCGCCGCTGGAGGCACACGCGGACGCCCCCCGCTCGCCCCTGACTCCCGTGCATGTGCCCGGTGTGCGCGATCGCCGCCGGGCACACGCGATCGCTCGTTACAGACAGCTCCCGGTCCTGTCAGGGGGGGAAATGCTGATCCCCTGTTCATACAATGTATAAACAGAAGATCAGTGATTTCCGCTAGTGAGGCCACCCCCCCCCACAGTAAGAACACACCCAGGGACATACTTAACCCCTTCCCCGCCCCCTAGTGTTAACCCCTTCCCTTCCAGTGGCATTTTTATAGTAATCCAATGCATTTTTATAGCACTGATCGCTATAAAAATGCCAATGGTCCCAAAAATGTGTCAAAAGTGTCCGAAGTGTCCACCATAATGTCGCAGTACCGAAAAAAATCGCTGATCGCCGCCATTACTAGTAAAAAAAAATATTAATAAAAATGCAATAAAAATACCCCCCTATTTTGTAAACCCTATAACTTTTGCGCAAACCAATTAATAAATGCTTATTGTGATTTTTTTTTACGAAAAATATGTAGAAGAATATGTATCGGCCTAAACTGAGGAAAAAAATCGTTTTTTTATATATTTTTGTGGGATATTTATTACAGCAATATTCATTTTTTTCAAAAATGTCGCTCTATTTTTGTTCATAGCGCAAAAACTAAAAACCGCAGAGGTGATAAAATACCACCAAAAGAAAGCTCTATTTGTGGGGAAAAAAGGACGCCAATTTTGTTTGGGAGCCACGTCGCACGACCGTGCAATTGTCAGTTAAAACGACGCAGTGCCGAAACGCAAAAAGTACTCTGGTCTTTGACCAGCAATATAGTCCGGGGGTTAAGTGGTTAAGGTAGCTTATGTGCATAAAATCATATGTAATACAAAAGTTTCATGTTTTACAAAGTGCTGAGCTTGGTATATGTCAGTTAGACTTCTGGTTGTAGCACAGGATTTAAAGATTACTTTTGGGTATAAGGACTGTTGCAAATGTAATTGTGTACACAGCATACAGTAGGCTCACATTTTAAGCCACTCCTATTGTTAGTGTTGAGCTCACTGAATAAATGATTTGCTCTGGCTGCCAAGGACTGATCCACATCCTGGGCCCACATCTTACCCATTATCTACACCCCGTTAAGTTGTCTCACCTGTCCACAAGGCGTTTTATATGTGATCTGATTGATGTTCACGGCTCTTTATCTTACTCCCTTTACATTGAGAGCTTGCTGATGGGTGAAAAAACTGAGTGCTGGTAAAATACCATAAGGGAAAAGGCTTGCTATTTATTTTGTGAAAGCCATAAGGGACATCCTGTTAGTCAGGAAATAACCTGAGCTTAGTTAGTGGCTATGCAAGCAGATGTTTTGTTTTCTTTACTCTATTAAATTGCTGTCCAAAGCCTTTCCACATCTAAATGTGTTTGTTTACTACCTTGCTGAACAAAAGAGCAGGACAAACCTGCCTAGACTGTTTCTGGGTGTCCCTGTCTCATACATGGTTTAACACTGCAACTACTAGTTGAGTTTATATATATACATATACAGTACAGACCAAAAGTTTGGACACACCTTCTCATTCAAAGAGTTTTCTTTATTTTCATGACTATGAAAATTGTAGATTCACACTGAAGGCATCAAAACTAAATATAAAAATAAATAAAATATACAGTATTTCATATTCTAGGTTCTTCAAAGTAGCCACCTTTTGCTTTGATTACTGCTTGGCACACTCTTGGCATTCTCTTGATGAGCTTCAAGAGGTAGTCACCTGGCGCAGCACCCCATAACTCTCCTTCTTGGTCAAATAGCCCTTACACAGGCTGGAGGTGTGTTTGGGGTCATTGTCCTGTTGAAAAATAAATGATGGTCCAACTAAACGCAAACCGGCTACTTTGAAGAACTAGAATATGAAATATATTTTCTGTTGTTTCACACTTTTTTGTTATGTATAATTCCACATGTGTTAATTCATAGTTTTGATGCCTTCAGTGTGAATCTACAATTTTCATAGTCATGAAAATAAAGAAAACTCTTTGAATGAGAAGGTGTGTCCAAACTTTTGGTCTGTACTGTATATACTTGAAAAAGTATCCATACCCCTTGAAATTTTCCACATTGTGTCATGTTACAACCAAAAACATAAATGTATTTTATTGGGATGTGTCCTCTAATTGAGTTTCCAGGCTCTTCCTGAGATACCATACTTTTTGCTTGGTCCTCTCTGGGAAAAGTCCTCTACTGGTTCCTCCAAATGCTTGGCTTCTCCCCACAGGTAATGACAGCATAGGTCCACCCCTGGATTAGTAGGCACCAGAATTCCTGGGCCTACCTTCAGTAACGAAGCCTCGGGCCAGCAGGACCCAAGGCAGAAGAACTGCCACGACACACCTTAGGCCAGTAGGGCCATCAGGTCAGAGAGCAAACAAACTGTGTCTGTGCCTTAGGTACCCTCTCCCAGAATGCCCAGCGACAGGAACACTCCCACTGGGTTGTCTCTGTGGAGGAAGCACTCAATACATCCAGCATATTGTATTTCCAACCTTGACCCAAAATGACAGCGACACCCAGGGTAAAGTTAAAAGAATGCACAACGCAGCTGAACTGACACAGAAACCAGCAGTTAACATAATCATTCTGAGCTAACTACAGCTCAGATAGCACTAAATTTAAATATAGTGCCTACGCAATAGGAGCAGGGCACTACAAATATATTAAAAGTATGCATTTGTATTCAGCCCCCTTAACTCTGATACCCCTACTAAAATCTAATGGAACCAATCGCCTTCAGAAGTCACCTAATTAGTAAATGGAGTCCACCTGTGTGTAATTTAATCTTAGTATAAATGCAGTTGTTCTGTGAAGCACTCAGAGGTTTGTTAGAGAACCTTAGTGAACAAACAGCATCATGAACGCTAAGGTACACACCAGACAGGTCAGGGATGAAGGTGTGGAGAAGTTTAAGGCAAGGTTAGGTAATAAAAAAAATATCCCAAGCTTTAAACATTTCATGGAGCACTGTTCAATCCATCAGCCAAAAATGGAAAGAGTATGGCACCACTGCAAACCTACCAAGACATGGCCAGGCAAGGGAAGTATTAATCAGAGAAGCAGCCAAGAGGCCCATGGTAACTCTGGAGGAGCTGCAGAGATCCACAGCTCAGGTGGAAGAATCTGTCCACGGGACAACTATTAGCTGCCACACCACAAATTTGGCCTTTATGGAAGAGTGGCAAAAAGAAGTCTGTTGTTGAAAGAAAGCCATAAAAAGTCCTGTTTGCAGTTAGCGAGAAGCCATGTGGGGGACACAACAAACATGTGGAAGAAGGTTCTCTGGTCAGATGAGACCAAAACGTGACTTTTGTTCTAAACGAAAAATGCTATGTGTGGTGAAAAACTAACACTGCACATCACCCTGAACACACCATCCCCACCGTGAAACATGGTGGTGGCAGCATGTTGTGGAAATGCTTTTTCTTCAGCAGGGACGGGGAAGCTGGTCAGAGTTGATGGGAAGATGGATGGAGCCAAATACAGGGCAATCTTAGAAGAAAACCTGTTAGAGTTTGCAAAAGGCTTGAGACTATGGCTGTGGTTCACCTTCCAACAGGAGAACAACCCTAAACATACAGCCTGATCTATAATGTAATGGTTTACATCAAAGCACATTCATGTGTTGGAATGGCCCAGTCAAAGTTCAGACCTAAATCTATTTGAGAATTTGTGGCAAGACTTGAAAATTTATGTTCACAAATGCTCTCCAATTCATTCTGACAGAGCTTGAGCTACAGTATTTTTTAAAGAAGAATGGGCAAACATGTCACTCTCTAGATGTGCAAACCTGGAAAAGACATTCCCAAAAAATACTTTTAGCTGTAATTGCATCAAAATGTGAATACAAATGAACGCCACACTTTTTACATATTTAAACCATTTATCATTTGCCTTTCACTTCACAATTATGATCCACTTTGTGTTGGTCTATCACATAAAATCTCAATAAAATACATTTATGTTTTTGGTTGTAACATGACAAAATGTGGAAAATTTCAAGGGGTGTGAATACATTTTCAAGGCACTGTGTACATATATACATATAAATATATATTTATTGATTTATTTATTTATTTCAGGGGTGCTTTCCTAACTCGTAATGTCCACAACCACTAGTGTATTCTTATCATGTATGTATGATATTTAGCTTTAAATATAGAGCTAAAAATAGGCTTGTACACGTGTTTTAGGGCTTTGTACACATGTTTATGTAACAACTGGTGTAGCAAAGCACACCACATTTTCCCTTAGGCTGGGTTCACACCTATGCAAATTGGATGCTAGTTTCCTCAATGGAGCCAGTCCACACAGCTCCGGTGCAGCCGCGGTCCACACTGCAAAAGTGTCCTGTGCATCTTTGGCTCAGTTTCAGATCCAAATTCAGGCAAAAATTCCAACCTAATTCACACCTGCAATAGAAAACAGGGACGCACTAGACCCCTGCTGCGAGCCGCACCCGGACCTTACAGGGGTTCCAGTTAATACAGAAACAAAATCACATTCTACCACCTTGCCTTGAAGACAGTTTCTCGCCCCCTCTCAGATTTCACATACAACCTGAACAGGGGTCTGTCTGCTTAGGCCAGCAGACCTAAATGCACATCCGCTGTGTGTTGCGCCCACAAACTCCTTGTGCCCTTAGCATCAAGGCCAGACAGCACAGCCCTGGCCTTCAACATTCACCCAGAGGATCCACAGGATGTCTTATTCACTCCCCAAGCAGCACTGGTTCCTCACGGGTGCCTTGACTGGCTGCAATCTCTCTTCTTTGTGTAGTTAACATATACTGTACCTGTCCTAAATTTGAATCTTCTCCTGAGCTAGCTGTTCTGGAGACTCAGGCACCATTTCACTGCCAAAACAATGCCACACTAGAAGTATTCCTATCAGGAATAAGGCAAGGATTTGGTTTTAGGTGGTGATATTGCTGCCTGGCTGCTACTGACAATAAAAAAAACAGTGCATCAAAGCACAGTAGGGTACATTTGACGTGACAGGTGAAAGACTTGCTACGCATTTTTTTTAGTGATTTATCTATTTATGTGTGGCCACAGTGACGTCAGACTGGCTGCTGTGGGCATCAGCTTTTTTTTTTTTTTCCTTTGCTCCAGTTTTCATAAAACAGCCTCAGTGCACAACAATTTATCAACTGGATTATGGAAGTGGGTCATAAACGTAAAACAACTTTGCTAAGCTTAGACAGAATCACTTCTCATTATGATGATTTATAAAAATGAAGATCATCTAATAGCAGGGAATACATTTTTCAGAGAGATTATTCAGACTTTGCAATGTTGCTTGTAAACATTTATATCACACTTCAGCAAACACTAACTGCAGAATGGCCAACAAACACGCAACATTAATCACATGAAGACAAACGTGTGTGCAATTTTATTCTCTCATTGTAAAAACATGCCTGATCAATACAAAATAGTATATATATATTGGGTTGGGTTACATTTGAGTAGCTGGTTAGCTGGAGGAGCTACTGATCCCAATGCATCTGGGCTATTCCTTAAAGGGCCACAATGCCCCATTAATCCCCCTACAATGAAACAGTATAGTGTAGAGCACCAATGTTCTGTCAGACAATCCTTTATGATCTCTCACTGTAGAACTGTGCATGCATACATGTGTGTTTTTTTTGTTTGTTTGTTTTTTAACCAGCCTCCCCAAACACTTGGGGGTTCACCAAAAAAAAAAATTCTAACATAACATTCAGCCGAGTTGTGATAATGACATTATGCTGACCCTTTTAATTCTATTGCCGTACATACCGTTTTATCTATATTTTCACCGTGGCTTCCGGGTATGTAATCTGCGGGACTGGGCGTTCCTATTCACATGCTAATTGATTGCCATGCTTCCGACCGGCCCATACAGCGCGTCACGAGTTGCCGAAAGAAGCCGAAAGTTGGTGCGCAGGCGCCGTATAGAGCCGACTCGCAGTCCGGCTTCTTTCGGCAACTCGTGACGTGCTGTATGCGCCTGTCGGAAGCATGTCAATCAATTAGCAAGTGAATAGGAACGCCCAGTCCCGCAGATTACATACCCGGAAGCCGCGGTGAAAATATAGATAAAACGGTATGTACGGCAATATGATTAAAAAGGTCAGCATAATGTCATTATCACAACTCGGCTGAATGTAATATTAGATTTTTTTTTTTGGATGAACCCCAGCTTTAAGACACTCTATAATCTAGTGATCCTAAAACACACCTGCTGCTGCTGTTGGTGGAACCCCCTCCTTGCTGCCCCTCACATGCAGAAAGATAGGTCTAAAGCACAGATGTCAAACACAAGGCCCGCGGGCCGAATCCGGCCCTCCAGGCCAATTCATGTGGCCCTTGCAACTCTCCTGCAACTGCAAGAGAGCTCCAGCCCTCCTCTGGTCCTACTCCAGACCATCACTTTCTGCTTTCAAGCAATGCATCCAGCTTCTTTCCAGCAGCAGCATAAGGAAAGGGGGGTGCACTGTGATGTAAGGGAGAGTGGGGGACACAACTTCTGATGGTGGGGTGGCTCTTGACATCTAATGTAAGGGGAGGGGTCTCACTGGACATCTAATTTTACAGATACAACCGGCCCTTTTGACGGCAATCATAATGCTGATGCGGCCCACAATGAAATTGAGTTTGACACCCCTGGTCTAAAGCAACAAATTAAAAAAACGGTGAATGGCAGACATGACTAGGTAAACAGTGGAGGCAAGAAGATATAGGTTTAACATTTGGAATCAAGAGATATGAGGTTACTTACTGGGATTGGTGGGATTGAATGTTTAGGAGGGGCTTCAATATGGGCAAGGGGTGATGTAGTAAACTTCAAGCAATGTGAAAACAGGGGACAAAGAAGAAACCAGGTGGTCTGGATTGGTGCTCCTTGGAGGTCATAGCTCCCAGGCGGATGAGATCTTTGGAGACATTTAAAATGAACAGTGATATCACATAACATCTGTGATATGGTGTCCTCTGTAAAATTTCCAGTTAACAGTGGGTTAACTGAGTAGTTGGGACATGGACATATCTGCAAAGAGTTGGGATTGGCTCTGAACCGGTGTGATTGGAAAGAAATCCTGGATTGCTGCACTCCATTAAACAACGTCTTTATTGGATAAAATCAAATCAAAACATGATCAAAACATGATCCAAAAACAGTGCAGTCAAAAAATGGCTAACATGTTTTCACATCGTGAAAGCATCTCACGATGTGAAACATGTTAGCCAATTTTTTGTCCTAGTGTTCACTTTCTATTTTTGACTGCACTGTTTTTGAATCATGTTTTGATTTGATTTTATCCAATAAAGATGTCATTTAACGGAGTGCGGCAGTCTAGGATTTCTTTGCAATCCAATGCATTTGTGCAGAGCCAGCACCTGTCATCCCCAGTAGGGCGGGAGCCACTCAAGGGATCAGCAGCTTTTTCAGAGCGGTATCACCTCTTCTCTCTGAACCGGTGTGTCTAGTCTGGGGACCCAAACTAAGTTTTGGTTCTTTAGTGCTGCCAAAGAATGGCAAATTGGTTATTGTTTCACATTGGTTATTTCTTAATAAATGGCCGCTATGGCCAATTTGTAATCCACAATGTTGTTGGTCTGCTTATTTAGGTTTATTTGGTAAGAAGGATATGGAGGCATAGCAGTCTTTAGAATTTGTGGTTGGGGGCATCTGTTTTTCCCTACTCATGCTTGGTATAAAAAAAAAGTTAGTGTTTGGGCCTCTTTTACACAGGCAGACTGCTGACATGGACCAGCCAAATGCCTGCCATCTGCAGAGATTAGCGGACAGATTCCCCGCTGAGCAGGCGGGGTCCACCTCATGTGAAAGGAGCCTAATGCTTTGTACACCCGATCGGAATTTCCGTTGGGATAAACAGACAGATTTTTCAGACGGAATTCCGTTCAAACTGTCTTGCATACACACTGTCACATATTCCAACCGTCAAGAACGCGGTGACGTACAACACTACGACGAGCCGAGAAAATTTAAGTTCAATGCTTCCAAGCATGCGTCGACTTGATTCTGAGCATGCGTGTTTTTTCTCCGTTGGAGTTCCATACAGATGAACGGAATTTCTGATAGAAATTTGTTCCGTCGGAAAAAAGTCAGTTGGAAAAGTCTGTCGGAATTTCCGAAAGGAAAAACTGAGATGGGGCACACACGGTCGGAATATCCGATGAAAAAATTCTGTCTGACTTTTTTCATCGGAAATTCCGATCGTGTGTACAAGGCATAAGAAATTGTTTACAGACACTAATTTCTATAAACAATTTACTAGGAAGTTTAGTGAAAGATAGGCAGCGTGGAAAATACTTGTGTTTCAGTAATTCTACTCATATTGCACTCCTAATAATCCCGGTGTAGAGGAGTGAGACTTCATTCAAATTGGGATTGCACAGAACTCAGATTACAGTAAAACAAGAGGGCCTCCTGAATTTAACCCTATTCAGTATTTGCTGGAAAGCATTAGTAACTCACTGCTTTCCTTTAATGCTTGCAATGACGTTTTAATAATGTCAGCTGTGGACTGATCTTTGCAGTTGCACCTGTAAATAAATATAGATCACATATAAAATATTAGATTTCCTCCATAAAGGTTTACGTAAAAAAAGAAAACGGGACCACCATCCTAAAATGTTACTGCTTTGTTGTCTTTTGCCAGTTGAAGACATGTACAAATGCTATTTTTTTCTCTAGCTTTGGATAGATTAGAGAAGGATTAAAGCATCTGTCAGGTATTGATCCAAAGTAGGAAGATTCACCCTCTCTATTTGTCTTGATTATCATTGTTACCATGGCAGAAAGTGAGGAAAATCCAAACATTCGATGTCAAAGCAAATTATGAGGGAATATCTGTTCCTATGACAACTCTCTAAAATGGGAATTCCATTCACTTTGGATACATTTCCCCTCATTTCCCAGGGCATCTCCACAATGGGAAGAGACATTGACAGACATAAACAAAAAACTTGACAGGGCTTTACCCTTTATATGTATGTATGTATGTATATATATATATATATATATATATATATATATATATATATATATATATATTTTAAACTTATATACAAAAAAAACATTCTATATATTTAAAGCAAACAAGTATAGGGTTGGTATAGGTGCAGTCTATGTTTTTTGAAGTGCTGTTTATAGTGCAGTATGAGTGCGGTACAGATTGGGTACACTTGGTGTTCTGCTCTGAGTGGATAAGTCCAGTAATGGGCAAATAGCCCTCTCACCAGTCCCTAGGATTCTGTGGTGACCTCTTGCTGTAGAAGGCGGGGTCCCCTTGGTCTCTCCCCAAAAGCCCCTGGTGGGTAACAGAGGGTGAGTGCTCGCTCTAGTCCTCCTACTGCAGCGGCGTAGGTGCAGTGATGTGGGCAATGCTGTGCTGCCCCCAGGTGGTCACAGTTAGAAGTGGTTGAAACATAGTATTTCTGCAGAAATTGTTAGTTTAACCACTTCCAGAGCACCCCACGTACATGTACTGCATGTACGTGGGGTGGCCCTTCATGGTGGCCCTTCAGTGAGAATTCACCTATACCTGTACATTATTTTCAGTTCGGGGTTCTGGACGTGCACTCGGCATGTAAGCATAGCAGTTCGCTGTTCTTTGAGAGGGAAGTTGGAGATCTTGTGTTTCTGCTAAGCAGGAACACATATCTCTGTCTTCCCCCAATCAAAGCACCTCCACACAGTTAGTAAGCACTCCCAGGGAACACATTTAATCCTTTGATCGCCTCTAAAGTTAACCCCTTCCTTTGCCAGTGTCATTAGTACAATGACAGTGCATATTGTTTAACACTGATCGCTGTAGTAGTGTCACTGGTCCCCAATAAAGTGTCAAAAGTGTAATTTAGTGTCCGATTTGTCCACCTCAATGCCACAGTCCTGCTATAAAGTGCTGATCGCCGTCATTACTAGTAAAAAAAAAGAATTCCATAAAAATATCCGTAGTTTGTAGACACTATGGCCCAGATTCTCAAAGGACTTACGACGGCGCAGCGCCATGTATGCCGTCGTAAGTCCTAATCTGGGCCGTCGTATCTATGCGACTGATTCTTAGAATCAGTTACGCATAGATATCCATTAGATCCGACAGGCGTAAGTCTCTTACGCCGTCGGATCTAAACTGCAATTTTTTTTTGCCCGCTAGGTGGCGCTTCCGTTGATTTCCGCGTTAAGTATGCAAATTCGCTAGATACGCGAATTCCCGAACGTACGCCACAGTAAATTTACGACGTTTACGGTATAAAATTGCCCCTGCTATATGAGGCGCAGCCAATGTTAAGTATGGCAGTCGTTCCCGCGTCAAAATTTTAAAAAGTTACGTCGTTTGCGTAAGTCGTCCGTGAATGGGGCTGGACGTCATTTACGTTCACGTCGAAACCAATGACGTCCTTGCGACGTCATTTGGAGCAATGCACACTGGGATATTTTACGGACGGCGCATGCGCAGTTCGTTCAGCGCGGGGACGCGCTTCATTTAAATGTTACACGCCCCCTACCCGCCGAATTTGAATTCCGCCGGGTGATTTACGCTACGCCGCCGCAACTTTACAGGCAAGTGCTTTGTGAATAAAGCACTTGCCTGAAAAACTTGCGGCGGCGTAACGTAAATCGGATACGTTACGCCGACGCAGAGATACGCCCAAGGTACCTGAATCTGGCCCTATAACTTTTGTGCAAACCATGTACGCTTATTGGGATTTTTTTTTTACCAAAACTGTGTAGCAGAATTTTCTATTTGGATATCTTTTATAGCAGAAAGTAAAAAAAAAATGTTGTTTTTTTCAAAATTGATGGTCTTTTTTTGTTTAAAGTGCAAAAATTTTTTAATAATGCAGAGGTGATCAAATACCACCAAAAGAAAGCTCTATTTTTGGGGGGAAAAGGACATACATTTTATTTGAGTACAGGGTTGCATGCCCGCACAATTGTCAGTTAAAGTACTGCAGTGCTGTATCACAAAAAATGGCCTGGTCATGAAGGGGGGTAAACCTTCCGGAGCCAAAGTGGTTAAGGTACAGCCATGTGGTATCCCTGACAAGGGGTTTTCTCAGCTAATCACAATCTCCTGTATGCATGCTTAAGCTAAGGGCAGATGGATTCCAGGCAGTAAATGCTACATGAATCATTTGCCTTACTCAAGATGCCCATGGCAAAAAATGCTAGTGGGTTGTTTTTCAAAGTTATTTCTCAACAAAATAAGACGTGGCTGGATGAGGAGTTTGATTTGAATATTAAAAATGAATTAAATAGTGTTTTTGGTTTGTGGTGCTCTTCATAACAAGGTGAAATTTCTTTCCTGCAACCACAAAACAGTGTTGACAGGGGAATCCCTCCCATCGAGCCATTGTGTTTTCTCAGTCGGGGAGCAAAGGAAGCCGTCTTGCCTGCTGGGGGAAAACAGTGAGAATTGCTAGCGGCTATAACAATTATTTTTTAATAATAATAATTGCCTGTAAAATCCAGCAGGCTGGTTGTACCCAAGTTGATCAATCAATCAACTTGGGTGCATTCAGCCTGCCCATATACTGTATGATTCAAATCAAACTATCAATGGCAGAATTAAGACTGTCAAACAGCAACTATTACCCATTGAAATCTGCTTCAGAATTAAATTTATACAATGACAATTTTAATCCAATATTTTATTTATTTGGACAAAATGTGTCTGCTTAAAAAGTAATAGAGAAATGTACAAATGCACGAGTGCGATCGAGAGGAAGCAAATGTATTGTCACTGAATACAGTTTCTGTGTCACAAGTAAATCAGCCAATCAGTCAGGAGACGGGTGACATGGCAAAGGGGGTTATGGGGGATTATGAGTTTAGCACTTCATTAATGGCTGGTTCCCCTTTTTCTGGGACTGGATCTGTAGTACAGAGGGGCAGATCCACAAAGATCTGCCCCGGCGCAGTGTATCTGAGATACGCTACGCCACCGTAACTTACTTTTTTTGGTTTGAATCCTGGAAGAATTCATGCCGTAAGTTACGGCGGCGTAGTGTGTCTCTTGCGGCGTAACGGCGCCTAATTTAAATCGGCGAGTAGGGGGGGCGTGTTTCATTTAAATGAAGCGCGTCCCCACGCCGAACGAACTGCGCATGCGCCGTCCCTAAATTTCCCGCCGTGCATTGCGCTAAATGACGTCGCAAGGACGTCATTGTTTTGACCTGGACGTAAATTACGTCCAGCCCGATTCACAGACGACTTACGCAAAAAATGTTTTTTTTTTCAAATGATACGCGGGAACAACGCCCATACTCAACATTGAGTACGCCACCATATAGCAGCTTTAACTATACGCCAGAAAAAGCCGACTAGAGACGACGTAAAAGAATGCGACGGCCGCTCGTACGTTCGTGGATCGTCGGAAATAGCTAATTTGCATACTCGACACGGATTACGACGGAAACCACCCAGCAGACGCCGAAGAATTGCATCTTAGATCCGAAGGCGTACGAAGAGGTACGCCTGTCGGATCTAACCCAGATGCCGTCATATTTTGTTTTGAGGATTCAAAACAAAGATACGACGCGGGAAATTTGAAAGTACGCCGGCGTATCAGTAGATACGCCGGCGTACTCTCTTTGTGGATCTGCCCCAAAGTGTGTGAATAAGTGGACACTTACAGCTTTCAGAATCAAAGGAAAGTGCATAGCTCCTTCCCTTCAAACACTACCTTCAATTGCTGGAATCGGGTGCCGACTTGGAGTCCATCATGCCTCCACACATAGCTTGGCACAATCCAAAGGAAAAGTCGCACATTGGACCTATGATTAAAGTGACACTAAATTCTGGTTAAAAAAATAAATTCTTTTAAATGATGTACTCTTAAAACAAAACATACATACTGTTGCTCTCAGTCTTCTATAACTCTACAAAGTCCTTTTATTTTGCTGCTGTGATCTGACTTTCTGTAGGGTGGCTACATTTGTTCTCCACAATCCCACTGTATGTAGCAACGTAGCCACCCTCCCTTGCTCGCTTCCGAGGTGGACTAGAAACTACAGACTATGGGATTTGTAGTGTGCATAGAGCAGTGCACAAGACCATGATTTAAGCTGGCCATACACCTATAGTTTATCTGCAGATTTTCTATGGTTAGTTGGAAAAAAAAAAACAGGTTTCTCCATGTACGCTAAACTGTGTGGATGGAGGAATCTCCCACTGGGCCAAGATTCAGTATCCTGCTAGTCGGCCCCGTTTGGTTCTCAACCTAAACAATGCCTGCACCCAATCAAAATGTTCAGGTATTCTGGGAGTCAACGGGGCCGAATAGCAAGATATGAAAGCTTGGGCCAGTGGGAGATTCTTCCATCTACACAGTTCAGCGTAAATGGAGGAATCTGAAGATAATCTATAGGTGTATGGCCAGTCTAATGCAGGCCATACACGGTCGAATTTCAAACAAATTTTCTTCTCAAAATCAGAATTTTTTTTGTTTTGTTTTTTGTGATCCGATGATGCCACCATTGTTTTTCGAAATCCGGCCAAACAAAGCCTTCATGTTGCTACAGAAAATAATTTTCATGGCCGGGAATATTCTTTTCTCTCCGGGAATTTTCTTTTCTTGCACATGCGCATTTTTTTTTTCTATTACATTTCTCGCATGATTCTCCCATCATTGATTAGAAAACCATTTGTTTTTCAAAAAATGTCCAACATGTCCGATTCCTCAAGTTTGATTGCCGCACGAAAACCGATTGCTGCAAAATTTGTACGAAAATTCTTTGATATGATTTTCGAAAGAAAATTCTTTCAAAATTCGAACCGTGTATGGCTGGCTTTAGGCTGGATTCACACTGGTGCGACACGACTGTTGTACGACTGTCATCCTACTTTGCCCTGCAACATTGGTTCTACTTCCATCTGACTTAAATGAACAGAGTAAGATTTTGCTCCGACTTTGAGATAGTCTGACTTGTCTTTTGACCAATCAAAACAATCCCAAATGGAGATAATTTCCTTTTACTGCTGCCGTAATCATCATGTTGGATGTCAGAAGTTGGATGGTTAGGGCAAGGATCCGACTTTGATCCGACTTCAATGATATTCAAAGGGCTGAAGTAGGACCAAAGTCATTTTAAAATAGTGAAGGAACCTTTTTCAAAGTCGGACCGACAGTTAAGATGGCTCCCACAGGGAATCATTGACTTACACACGTCATGTGACATGTGCTCCCAAAGTGGGAGCGTATGTCGTACAAGTGTGAACCCAGCCTAGCATGCACTTCTCTTTCCAAACAGGTGAGGAAGAAAAGGAGAAGTTTGGAGGTCATGGAGGATGTTTTAACCACTTTAGCCCCAGGCCTGTTTTTCAGAGTCGGTGTTTACGAGACTAAAACATTTTTTTTTTGCTAGAAAATTACTTAAAACCCCCAAACATTATATATTTTTTTCTAACACCCTAGAGAATAAAATGGCAGTCATTGCAATACTTTTTGTCACACCGTATTTGCGCAGCGGTCTTACAAGCGCACTTTTTTGGGAAAAAATTCCTTCTTTTAAATAAAAAAATAAGACAACAATAAATTTGGCCCAATTTTTTTATATATTGTGAAAGATAATGTTACGCCGAGTAAAATGATACCCAATATGTCACGCTTAAAAATTGCGCCCGCTCGTGGCATGGCGTCAAACTTTTACCCATAAAAATCTCGATAGGCGACGTTTAAAAAATTCTACAGGTTGCATTTTTTTAGTTACAGAGTAGGCCTAAGGCTAAAATTATTGCTCTCGCTCTAATGATCGCGGCGATACCTCACTCGTGTGGTTTGAACACTGTTTTCATATGCGAGGCTACTCGCGTATACGTTCGCTTCTACGCGCGAGCTCCTCGGGACGGGGCGCTTTAAAAATATTTTTTGGGGGTTTTCGCATTTATTTTTATTTATTTTACAATTTTTAACACTGAAATAATAAAAAAAAATTATCACTTTTATTCCTATTACAAGGAATGTAAACATCCCTTGTAATAGAAAAAAGCATGACAGGTCCTCTTAAATATGAGATCTGGGGTCAAAAAGACCTCAGATCTCATATTTAGGCTTAAATGCAAAAAAAATAAAAAATTTGGAAATGTCATTTTTTCAAATGACAAAAAAAAAAATGTTGCTTTAAGACGCTGGGCGGGACTGACGTTTTGACGTCACTTCCGCCCAGCAGAGCTATGGGGACGGGCGAAGGAGATTTTTCCTTCAGTCTCGTCCCCAGTCACCAGCCGAACGGTCCCGATCGCCTCCGCCGCTACCGACGGCTACGGTAAGCGGCGGAGGGCGCGGGAGAGCGGCGGGAGCCCCTCTCCCGCCACCGATAACGGCGATCTTGCGGCGAATCAGCCGTGGAGACCGCCGTTATCGTGTACCGGACCGCCCACTGAAGAGATGATTATCTCAATTGTGGCAGCAGCTGCTGCTGTTACCGAGATATTCATCTTTAAAGTGATGACGTATAACGACGGTGGGCGATCGGCAAGTAGTTAAGGAGACAGAAAAACATAGTAGACATGTGCAATTTTTTTAGTTACGAATACGTTTTCCGTCAATTTTTGTTATTTTAGTTGATTCGTTAACATACGAATGAATGAACGGTTTAGCGCAATTAATAATGAATAACGATATTTTCAAAATAACGAATATGGAAAACAACGAAGATACGAAAGAAGAAAGAAACGAAAACATAGAAACAACGAAAATACCGAACCAAAAAAAAAAAAAAAATTACGAAAAACAAAATGAACGAAAATGCAAACTTACTAATATTCGAAGACCGAAAAGAAAACAACCGAAATGCCGAACAAAGAATAAAGAACGAAAATCAAAACTAACGAAAAATAAATTACGAATCTTCGGAAAACGGAAATGAAAACAACGAAAATACGAAATAATGTAAATTTGCTTTCGTTAGTACTGAAATATTTCTGGACATTGACCAATAGCCACTGAGCGCTGTCCCTTTCCTCTGAAGAGGTTTGTTCCTTCCCCCAATAAGCTTCTTTCTCATTACCTCCTGGCTCCTTGTGTCTTTTTCTGTGTTAGACTGCAGTGCATCTAATTTCTAGATTTGTATTTGTAATATCTGACATATTTTAGTTTTCTTCTACGTCAGACTTCATTCTAGACAGGGTGTGTGTGCTAACTAAGACAGTCAAGTCAATCACAGTAAAGTACGAATTACAAAATTACGACGAGTAGTGTGTCGAATAAACGTAAAATGTATTCTAACAGAATTACGAATGCAATAAAATCTACAAAAGTACGTTTTTACAATCAAAGGAAATTAGACACGAAAATACGAATGATCATAAAGCAACGAAGATATATTTATTACGAAAATACGAACGCGGCATGATGGAAAATATAATGTAAATACGAATAGCAAAACAACGAAAATTAAACCAACGTAAAAACGAAGGAACGAATAAAATCATTTTAAAAATACGAACGCGGCAGAATACAAAATATAACGAAAATACTAATCTCGATTCAACGAAAAATAAACTAACAGAAAAAAACGGAAACGGAAAAAAAAGTGTTACGAAAATACTAAAGAGTACGAATACGAAATTACGACTCGTTACGAATCACGATAAACGAACAGAAACGAAACAGAAATAAATGAAAATTTTTGCTGTGCACATGTCTAAAACATAGTAAGAAACAATTTCATGAACTATAGAACTATAGATTACAGTGCTATTACGCAGTGGATATGTATGGCTTATATTTGGAGAATAAGAATATCATTTAGAACGTCAGGTGAAATATCGGGGGAAACATGTTGAAGGGGTGGCCCTGGGGGCAGGGCCATGAAGCTTGGCGAACGATTAAAGTCTTGTCTGTGAAGACATCATTGGTGTATGGCTTTTCATTTGTATCCTGTTGTGCTAAAGAGTGCACTTTGAAGATGAGATTACCTAATAGATTAAGTGATAAGATTACTGGTAAGGAGTACAGTTGTACCTCGGATTAAGAGCATAATCCGTTCCAGGAGTATGCTCGTAATCCAAAGTACTCACATATCAAAGCGAGTTTTCCCATTGAAGTAAATGTAAACAAAAATAATTTGTTCCGCATTGACTGGTAATGGAATGCAATACCGAATGCGGCAAGAGGTTGGGCGCGCCAGAGAGCGGTGAAAACCAAAAAGGTTAGTTTAGTTTTGTTTCTTTTCTGTCCTGTTGATTCGTAATCATTCGTAATTTTGCTAAACTGGATCTTTTGTGTTCAGACTAATTCGTATTTTCACAAGCGTCATTTTTCGTTGAATCGGAATGATTTGTATTAATGTAAGCCTTATTTTTAGTTGATTTATAATTCGTACTTTCGGTAGAGTACATTGTTTTTCGTTGATTCGTAACTTTTTCTTGGTTCATTGATTGGTAATTTTCCGTGTCTCTCTCACAATGGCGCTGCCTAACGTTCTTTGAATGGATTTGTACTTTTCTAAATACATTGCGGTTATTTTATTTAGTTTTTGACATGCGGTTATACCCTCCGCCCCTGTACACCATTTTGAGAGGGAGTTCAGCACGGTGAGGGAGGAGCAGAGAGTGTTATTGTTGGATGAGTGGTTGGGATCACAACAAGTCGACTTGCTGTTGAATTAGGCCGCATTTACGCAACAACGAATTATGCCGAAGGCATTCGGGCATTCGCTATTTGCGATATAATTTATTTCTGATTCGGTTTTATTCGTAATTGCTTTGTTTGTAAATTCTAATGCTTCCGAACCTTCTAAAGTTGCCAAATCCGTCCGAATTTCGATTCGTTATGTTACGAATTGCACAAGCCTAGTTATAATATTATGGCTATTATTTGCATTCAGGTTTGTGTTTTTATATTGTAGTTCTATGTGTGTCAGGAAAAAAGCCTGAGTATCTAGTAGTCAATGTTAGAATTTGAATGATAGCTGTGTAGAACAATAATAATATGTGTGTCTGGTTCCCTGTGGTAGCTCCTCTCCCAGGCCCCAGCTGCATTTTCAGTATCCCGTAACGCCATTGACCGCTGTCGTGATAGGGACCTATTGACCTCTTGTGCAAAGATTGCATGGGTCAAACAATATAAATGGTATGAAAGGTCTCATTTTTCTTTATCCCTGCCATTAACTGATTAGGACCATAAAGCAGACTAATAAAAGTTCCATAATCAGAAATTAAGAATGATTTATTTTCTTCACATTCCCTAGCTTACATTCCACTCTTTGCTAATTTCTACATTTCAATTTTTTCTCTATCTTTTCAAAGAAAAAGACTTCAAAGCATTCAGTAACTGCTGGCTTAGGCATTTTCCCTTTAAAAAAGTTCAATCAACCTCATCTGCCAGAACATAACATTTTCCTTTTAAGTTTCACAGAACAGAGTTTTAAGAATCCTATTTTTTTTTTTATTTGCTTTAAATACTTAAGCGCCTGTCTAGCAAATCCTCCCATTGCTCCTGTCAGTCCAGTTGTTTTTCTTATGATGTTCCTCTGTTCGGGACTTCATAAATTACATAGTATATGCTTAACTACTTTGCACATTATCTTTTAAAACTAGTGGTAATGAGGAACACATATAACACTTATACTTGTAGTGGCCACATTTTCATTTATAGAGAGATGGGAGATATTTACACTATTCTTTAGAAACATTTCCAGCATGGAGTGTCCCCCCCCCCCCTGTCCCTGTAATGTACCCAAGGTGGACTCATCTATCAAAGAGATAAAAAAATGATCTGACTGTTTGGCCATGCCAACTATTCTGCTTCTCCTATTTTTCTACAAATCTTCACAGGAAAGATGACAGCTGGAATCTAACTTATGGATACATTTTTGCAGACACTTCAGGTTTAATTCCAGGAGCATTTCAGTCATCTGACTGATGGCTAATTTTTGCAGACATTTCAAGTCAAGTTCCAGGTGCATTTAAAGCGGTTAAAACCCTGAGACATGAAATATGAACAAAGCATATCCTTCTATAATCTCTACTTGTCTCAGTTAAAACCACTTATGTAATTTGTGTCTGCTATCAGCATGAGTCACTTCTGACAAGTTTTCCTGACACCAAGAAAAAAATGGTGACAAGGGAGGCAGCTCTGTTGCTGTGTGCTGTGTGAAGGGTGTGTGGCACTTCTCTCCTATCAGCTCTCAGAGCTTTCATCAATGAGCTCTGATGAGTGTAACTTCATCTCTCTGCTCCTTTCTTTTTTCTGACAGCTCAGACAATTTTATAAATTATGTACTTTGACCAGATGTAGAGAAGAGACAAAAGAAGATAAACAGGTACACCTTATGTACCACTTTGAAAAAATCCAGTATATAGACACATAGCAGAGTTCCATGTCATACACAACTATTGTGGTTAGCAGGTACCAAGACCAACTAAATTTTGTGGCCTTGTCGACGACAACAAAAAATTCCACTAAACTATTTTATGTAGACATGTGCAGAACGGAAAAAAATTGCTTTGTTTTGTTTCGATTCTTTATTTACATACATTTGTTTAGTTAAATTAGTTTAATTTGTTTTAATTCATTTTTGGGATTCATTTTGTTTATTCATTTTCAAATTGATTAAAAAAGTTTTCGAATTCAAATAGTTTTCCAATTTCCAAAAATAATAAAATAGAATAAAAAATAATAGAATAGAATTTTTTTTTTTCTATTATATTCCTTTATTTTCTATTCTTTATGTTCTATATACTCTCTTTGGAAATCGGAAAACTATTCAAAACGTTTTTGAATTTGAAAACTATTTGAATTCGAATTTCGTCTGAATTTGAATTTTGTTATTTCCGATTCGTTTAAATCTGGTACTATTCTGACACAGAAATTTGGATACATCTGAATTTCTGTATAATGAAAATTCGTCTGAATTTTTGATCGGAATAAAACGAACCACACACGTCTACTTTTATGGCTCTGCTAATGACAGAGAACATGATTGAGCAGATATCATAAGCAAATACAAAGTTTTTCTTCTATTTCACGTTTACTTAACTACTTGCCAACCAGCCGCCATTATTTTACGCCGGCAGGTTGGCTCCCCTGCGCGAGAGCTCGTAGCTATACGTCGGCTCTCGCACAGGTCACTAGGGGCGCGTGCTTGCCCCTGACTCCCGTGCGCATGCCCGGCAGCCGGGATCGCCGCCGGGCACACGCGATCGCTCGTTACAGAATGGGGACCGGGAGCTGTGTGTGTAAAGACACAGCTCCCGGTCCTGTCAGGGAGAGAAATGCTGATCTTCTGTTCATACAATGTATAAAAAGAAGATCGGTCATTTCCCCTAGTGAGGCCACCCCCCTACAGTTAGAACACACCCAGGGAACATACTTAACCCCTTCCCCGCCCCCTAGTGTTAACCCCTTCAATGCCAGTGGCATTTTTATAGTAATCCAATGCATTTTTATAGCACTGATCGCTATAAAAATGTCAATGGTCCCATAAATGTGTCAAAAGTGTCCGAAGTGTCCGCCATAATGTCGCAGTACCAAAAAAAAATCGCTGATCACCGCCATTACTAGTAAAAAAAGATATTAATAAAAATGCCATAAAAATACCCCCTATATTGTAAACGCTATAACTTGTGCGCAAGCCAATCAATAAACGCTTATTGCGATTTTTTTTTACGAAAAATATGTAGAAGAATACGTATCGGCCTAAACTGAGGAAAAAAAATGTTTTTAAAATATTTTTGGGGGATATTTATTATAGCAAAAAGTAAAAAATATTATTTTTTTTCAAAATTGTTGCTCTATTTTTGTTTATAGCGCAAAAACTAAAAACATTGGAGGTGATCAAATACCACCAAAAGAAAGCTCTATTTGTGGGGAAAAAAGGACGCCAATTTTGTTTGAGAGCCACGTCGCATGATGGCACAATTGTCAGTTAAAGTGACGCAGTGCCGAATCGCAAAAAGTCCTCTGGTCTTTGACCAGCAATATGGTCCAGGGGTTAGGTGGTTAAAATAGAAGTAAGGGATATATATATATATATATATATATATTTAAGAATCATACTTTCCTAGGTGATTACAGCATTGGTCTGATGCTGCATCTGTCCCCCGCTGGCTCTACGACTAAGAACCGAGTGATCAAACTCTGCTGATTGCTCGGTTCTCAGAGTTCTGTGAGCAGAGAGCTGGTGACTGTCAGTCAGTCACTGATGTCTGCTATGCCCCCCCCCCCCCCGTGCATGCTCACTGGAGCGCTGGGCCGGCTCAGGTTCTCAGCAGAGCTTTGGCTGTACTTCTCCTTTAAAATTGTTTTACAATTTACCATAAAGCATGTCCCATAAAACAAGTTCTTACAAGGGATGGGAGGTGTTGGGCACAAAACAGCTATCAGCTCTTCACCTGGATGCATTTTTGCATGGCTAACATAGGCAAAGGCGGTGGGTCTGCCAGAGGTAACACACATCATGTTGCTGATTGTTACTAACACATATGCATATTTAACGCCTTAGTTCACCTACAAAAAAAATTAAATAGCGCCGCTTTACCGCCGCTTTACTGCCGACGCCCCCACTGCCCCAGTGTGAAAGTAGCCTTTCTCGGCCCACAAACCACCTGCTGGAGCTTCTGAAGTTGGACCTTTGAGAGTCCTATGTTATCTCTATACCAATTTACACATTGTCACAATATATATCTAGCTATCTATATATATATATATATATATATATATATATATATATATATATATATATATATATATATATATATAAACTGCAAATATATAGTTAAATGAGAAGTATGGTTTTCAAGTTTTTGGGCTATTTATACTTACCTCGGTGGATGGAACATCAGACCGATGCTCCATCTGTCCCCCGCCGTCTGTGCACTGAGAACTGAGCCTCCGAACATCGCCGCTGGCTCGGTTCTCACAGATCCCCGAGAGGAAAGAGGCTGACTGTCAGTCAGCCTCTTTCCTCTCTGCTTCTCCACGCTCATTGGAGAGCTGAGCAGTGGAGGGGCGGGAAAAAGGCTGTCTCAGGGGCTAACTGAGATGCTGAGACTGCCATCAATCAAGGGAGCTGGCGGATCCCGACTTGGGAAGCCGTGATGACGCGCTGCCCCGAATGATGGCAGTGACGTCAGCGGTGAGCGGACTTCAGACCGCTCTCCGCTGAAAACGGGTCACAGGAGTGCAAAACGAATTTCACTCCTGAGACCCATAGGAGAAGCTCAGCCAGCTTAGGCTGGACTTCTCCTTTAAATTCAAGTTAAAAAATCCCTCCCAGATTAATACCAGGGCACCAGCAATTTTGTTTACTGAATTTTGTTACTATTTGATATGGATGACATTTGCATTTACTGCATGCATGTCAAATTCTCACGTAAGCAAACCTAATGTCATTCAGGATTTGGGTGATTGGAAACACGTGAAAATGTCATTGTCGTGCTAATTTGTGTTAATGCCAACCTGAATCGATCTTATCTTAATGTTTGATGCTAACATTTTACGTGCAAAAAATATTTTCCAGCATGTGTTGCAATGAAGCATTAAAAAATGTAAAATTCTCTTAAAGTAACACATTAACATTCACTTTGACCTTTACCATGCCGCTAACAAACATAAAAATTGCACATATGTGATATCTTCCTAATCACTAGACTTTGGCAGATATAATATAGAGGTAAATAGCTGGGGTTGCACAAATAGCGTAAAATGACATAAGTGTGCATGTTTCATGTTAGGTGAAAAGAGAATTATTTGATTTTTTTCTTTTTTGATTTTATCTCTTCAGATACCCACAGTTGTATTCTGTTAATATGGGAAATTATTTTTAACTTGAATATATAAGCATGTAAAATCAAAGATGCCCCTTTAATTGCTATAATTGCATTCTTATATAACTAGCACTGGCATGTGAAGGGTTACACAGCTATTTGTTAGTAATGTAGTCTATGTAGCATATAGGGTTAGTAGCCAGGTTTCATGAGCCAGTGCATTTGTAATCAGACAGTGAAAATGGTAATGTAAATGCTTATTTGTGTCACTAACATCTTCGATCACTCAACCATTAAAAGGTCACATAGCTTCTTTATTAATCTCCAAACTGGAGCTAGCCTGTACGTGACATTTCACTGGGCTGGCACACTTGAACCCCAGCTCCTAACATGAGCCAAGGGCAGGTGGCCGGTGATGGACAACTGTTAGGATATGCGTTGTTCTTGGACACATCAAGCAGAGCTGTTGACTGGCTGTCTTCTTAAGCGTATGAATCATGTTGCCAGTAGGCCAATGTTTTATTGGCACAGATGGCATGTTTAGCTGCAGGCTAATTCCTGGGTATTTTTAACATTGACTTTGAATTGTTGCTTTATGTCTCGGAATCCACAAGGGCTGCTGCTTCCGACTTTGAAGAAACCCTGCAACCAAATGACTTTAGCAGGAAAAATGAATGACACATTTGCAGTTTCTTGTTCTATAATGCCAGTAGGAGACAGGAATTTGTGTAATGTGAAATAGCTTTCAACATAATTCTATTTTTATTTTGCTTTTCAGCAAACCTGAAGAATTTGCAGATTGCATTACCTTCACTAAATAATGGGACTTGTAACTATTAAGAGCAATTCTCCTGATTAGCACATTTGAAATAAGCCTTGGGGATAATATCAGATAAATACATCAGTTTTCTAGTTTAACTAAATTAATGCTGGCCACACACGTTATGTTTTTATTTGAAGAAAATATCTCCATAGTAAAATATTTCACATGATGCTGATTGTAAGACAGACTGTTACCTTACCCCCAAAGATATCCTAATACTAAACAGGGGAAATATACAGGCATACCACACACATCACAGTCTTATCTAAGATCAAATAGAATAATCATACCTCCCCTACACACTGTTTCCTGCAGCCTCATTCAATTTTTATGATTTCCTTGGATCTTATCTGAATGCAATGTCACAATATCTTACAACTCAAGCCAAATTTAGTAGAAAATACACCCCAGCTATAATTGGTGTGGTTATGTTTAAAGTGAATGTAATCGTCATTTACTTGTATGAGGAGCCTGAAATTATGAAGGTGGTCTCTTGTACAGCTTCCATCTGAGCACCCCTGGAATTTGAGACAGGGTCAACAAGGGTGATGGAAAAGCATAAGTGCCAGGATGCCGACACTGTGGACTGGAACTTGGGAGTACTGGTATCGGGTCAGCAGAAGTACAGCTGGTAGTACCCTGAGGATATGCCAAGTCCACTTAAAAGTGGAGTTTGGTTCCAAGCAGGGGCGTCTTTAATATTGACTGGACCCTCCTGCAAACATTTTCTTGGGCCCCCACTTCAATACAATTCCACTCTCCACATGCTTTGAGACATACAATAAATAAAAGCTAGACTCAAAATCAGTTTACTGAATCAGATCAGGAAGATGATTGGTTGCCAGAGGCTGCAGTGTATCATTACCACTCATTGACTAGCTGCTAGAGGTTACAGTACAAATTGTGACTCGCTGATTATTTTCTAGAGTTTACAGCACATGACTTCTGCTTGTTGATTGGTTGCTAGACATTACTGTACATCAATACTTCTCAATGATTGATTGCTAGAGGTTACTGGACATCTAGACCACTCACTAACTGGTTGCTAGAGGTTACTGTACATTATTACTGCTCACTGATTGGTTCCTAGAGGTTACTGCATATCCTTACCACTTAATGATTGGTTGCAAGTGGTTAGTGCACAACATTACTGCTCACTGATTGGTTGCTAAAGGTTAAAGCACATTATCTCCTCACTGCCTGCACACCATGGTCTGGGGAGGTGAGGGGACCCATCAATAGACAGAAAACTTCTAGGGATCTTAAGACTCCTGGGATCAGTGGCAATGCTGAGGGGGGGTTGTGATAAGTGGCAATGCTGGGGGACTGATAGGATCAGTAACAGTGGTGGAGGGATGGAATTAGTAAGAAGGCAGTATACTATGGAAAATTCTGAATCATATAGAGCAAAGCTGGAAATCTTTGGCAAGTATGCAGTGAGGGATTGTACCAATGTAACAGGGAATTTACAATGACCACCAATGTCAGGGGGGGATTTAAACTTAACATCAACGTGAGGGGGAATTGACCACCATGTAACAGGGAATTTTACACCACCCACCAATAGAAAAATGGGGATTTCTACACTGACACCAATGTAATTAGAGCATTTACACCCACCACCAGTGTAAGGGGGAATATACAATGACCCCCGTGTAAGGGGAAATTTGCACTGACAACCATTGTCAAGGAGATTTGCACTGACTCGAAGAAAAAAAAGCCGGGACAGCCGCACTCCAAAAAAATTCCTTTTTAATAAAAATTGGTCACAAAATTACATGCCACGGCCAAAAGAATCAGAACAAAAGCTGACACGTTTCGCACTGTATCTCAGTGCTTATTCATAGCTCAGATTTGTACTGACCATCAATGTAAGGTGACACTTCTACACAGAACACCAATGTTAGGGGGGATTTATACTGACCACCAATGTAAAGAGGGATTTACACTGACCACCAGTGTAAGGGCAATTCTGCAATTACCACCAATGTAAATGGAAATGTACACTGATCACCAATGTTATGAAGAATTTACACTGAAAACTGATGTAATGGGGGATTTTACATCAACAGCCAATAAAGGGGGATTTCTACAATGGTCACCAATGTAAGGTGGATTTACACTCACCACCAATTTAATGGGGGATGCTACATGAACCACCAATGTAAGGGAGGATTCGAAACTGACCACAAATGTAAGTTTGGACTTTTTTAGAGGAGTTTCTACACTGGCCATCAATGTAATAGGGATTTACAGTGAACATTAATATAATAGGAGCATTCATAGTAACCACTAATGTAAAGAGGGATGTACACTGACCCCCCAATATAAGGGAGACCTTCACACTGGTCAGTAGTGTAAATGATAGGATTGTACATCAAGCCCCAATGTAATGAGAAGATTTACACTGACCACCAATGTAACTGAGACATTTAGCCTGCGTACATTTAGCTTGTGTGTCAGGAACTAATGCAAAATTGCTTTCCTGACACCACAGAAACGTGCTTCCCTTTAACATTTATCAGCAGTGTCATTAATTGTTAATGACACCCTAATGCATCGGCTGAGACGTGCAAATTCACATGCACCAAAATTCAAGGTGTTTTGGCACCATGTTATTTTGAAGAAGGGTTCCACCTCCAGTTTGCTTACCTTTGCAGAACAGGCTGATGTTATGCTTAATGACCATAGTTGTAGGCAGGACTTTCAAGCATGGGCAGCATTCAGCAGAAGTGCTGGTAGATATGACCTCAGGGGGACATAATATACATATGAATGTCGCCTCTATTTACATATCACTGCCGCTGTCCATGAATATTTACATATAAATGCAATCTCTACTTACAAATAAATGCAGGTTATTTACATGTAAACACAGGGTCTGCAGGTGAGTCCTCAGCTCATGGCAAAAGGGCAGAGCTGGGATAAAGGGAATTTAAACTGGGACAGTTGGCAATTATGATGCAGTTGCTTTGGGCCCCACAACAATGATGGGGCCCAGGGCAGCTTCCCCTTTTGCCCTGTCTTAAAAACCGTCCTGGTCCCGACTACCAAGCCTGGTCTAGTAGCAGCCGAGCAGGAAAGCACAAAATTGTAGACAGGATCAGAGTCTGAGACCAGCAAAGGTTGACTTCAATGGGGTGCAATACCGAATGTGACCAGAGGTGGGGGATGCCAGAGAGTGACAAAAATGGACGAAAAGGGCCGAAAAGACCCGAGGACACTTTGGCTCGACTACTGCGCTCCTGTACCTCAGGCCAAAATAGGTACTGCAGACCAATGTTCGGCTCCTGCACCTTCGTACCTCAGGCCAAATCAGGTGATGCAGGCCTATTTTCGGCTCTGCTTAGGTCCTGTGCCCCTGTACCTCAGGCCAAATGAGATACTGCAGGCCTATTTAGCTAGAATTCTGCTCATCTTTAAAGTCAGAGTCAGAATAAAAAAAAAAAAGTGTCTCACAAATCAAAACGCTCTCAAACCAAGTTACTCTTAAACCGAGGTTCCACTGTAGTTACAAACAATAAATGGGACTTTACTACCGATTTAAACTGCAGATGTTACCTGATCTATCTTTTCATAGTGAGTTCCACTTCCACTATTGTGTGAATTTTCAACTTTTTGGTAGTTAGGGCATGCCCTTCCACCATCACCGTTGTATAGGCCATGTAGCGGTTACAGTGAGGGACAGATGTGCTTATGGATATAAAAATTACAACTCTGAGAAGGTCACTGTTTGTGTAGGCACTACAGCTAGTCTTAAGGGATCCTAATTGGCGTGTCCCTATTTGAAAGCTTTCACTTTTACCATCACTAATTGCAGTGAATAAACTATACAAAGCCAGTGCCAGTTCACTTCTTCGCATTTTAGATGGGATGCATTACCTTTTTGATGTATTTGACATGGATTTACAATGTATTTTACATGTGTTATCGTTGGAATCTATGTAACGTGCATTTTGATGATACCACATTAAGGATGAACAGTACCTTAAGGTTTGTTGCACAGAGCAGGGAGCTTTGTTAGGATTTATGAGGATATTAGAGGGAAGACAGATGTGGAACAGAGACACGCAGAAGGTGTGTCCTCAAATGGATGATATAAGCCTCCTGTCTTAGCAAAGTCTCAGGGTGCTAGCTCTGAAAATTTGGGCAAATAAACATTACAGAAAACTGTAAATAAAAAAATATGAAAATTGCATAGTGAGCTATAAAATAATGTATAGGGATGCACCAATACAATTGTTTTTAGGACCAGCTACAAGTAACAATATTTTTTTTTCAAGTACTCACTGATACCAATTACGATACCTATTTTAAGTGTCATGTGACAATTCATTGTAATTTATTGTCCTGTGCAATTTCAGTCTGGTTCAGGTGCGATTTCTAATCTCATACACCACAATTCACCTTCGATTTACACTGGTGAACACAATTGCACTGGATCGAGTGTGAAGGTATACATTTCAGTATCAGAGCATCTGCACGAGTACAGGTACTTCTAAAAAATTCTTAGCATCTGCACTGATACCAGTATTGGTGTGACGCTAATAATTGATGAAAAATATTTTAAAAAGAACAAGTCCTCTTTAAGTGACTTAGGCATAATCTGTTCCTCTAAACTAAAAATGAGTGTGGGTGAACTAAAATGCCCATGCAGAATTTTATGTGGATATTGGGAACACAATATAATCCAGTTATGTATTAATTAATAACTGCAATATTACATACAACAAGCATGCAGCATACAACATTTGAGATGTTCAATGAGAATTGCTCAGTAATTTCTACAGATAAAGTCGCTGCACCAGCTTTCTTCTGCTCTCTCCACCATTCACAGAGCTTGTAATACTACACTCCCACAAAGCATTGCATTCTTTGAATAGAGATTAGAATCTTGTCATTCAACTGCTCTGTCCCCCCATTTACAAAAGGTGATGCATTGTTGGGTTCTGCAGGAGAGGCCAGAAGGGGGCAGGCAAGTGGCACAACTTTCCTTTGTAACAGTGGCTGCAGTTACCTCTCACAGCGTCAGAAGACAACTGCTCAGGAAAAGATTTGGGGGTTCTGAGTGTAGCACTACCCCCGAAGGAGCTGCTGTATTGTTTTAGGTGGCATGTTACCACCGTCTGGGGTACTTAATGAGAGTTGTAGTAAATGGAATGTCCACTCAACAGGTGTCTTTTCTGTGCTTTTAGTACCCAGCCGGGTAAAAACGGTTAAACAATTAAAAGGTGAAGGAATAGCAGAAATGGTGAATAACAGATTCAGGTGTATGTGGATGGGAAACAGTCCTGCTTCCAAAGATACTTTACTTCGCCACTCCAGCTGGAATGGGTTTAGCGCACCTGGACAGGCCTCTCTCACAGGCCTGGCAGCCAGAATGTCACTCAGAACTTGGGGCTAAGTCTCTGCCACTTAACGGATCAGGGACCCAGTCGTTTACTGGGCCCCAGCAGCAGATCAGATGCTCCGGGCCAACGTGGTCCCAAAACCAGGATCACTGAGTAGCACGCACACCCCGGCCTGGAAGGCCATTTGCCGGGGTGCCGTGGAATGGTTACCTTGAAGGTGGGCGCCACACAGGAAGAAGACCCAAGAAAATGGCGTCTGCCCCATAAATACCCCTCCCCAGCATGCTCAGCAAGGACGCCTCCTCCTGATAGCCTTCCGGGCAGAAGTATCCAAACCCTTGACTCCGCTGCTGCCACCTGTCAGCCTGGGGTGTGACCAGCACCCCATAAACGACAGCATGAACCCACAGCACAGCCAAAGCTGGGACAGAGGCTCCAAATTTAAACAGATTAACCTGGTCAGAGTCCCTTAATTCTCTGACCCCCTCTAAATTGACACTAGCATCGGTTCTGAAAAGTAACCAGGCACTACACGAGGAAGCACAGCAAGGAAGATTCTTAGCAGAAGCCATCTCCAGCAGGTAGTGGGATACACACCATTATACATTACTAAATATAAAGATAAAAATATACTAAACTTCAGCTTTAAACTGCAGCTTCTTCTTTGTAAAAGTTAGCTGTGCTGTAGTAGGTTGTATGCATTCTACAGATGTGTCACTTCATAGGCAGGTTCAGGGCATCCCCAAGCATGTTATTTGATGGAATTCTGCAATTTTATTTTGTTTTACTTTAAGCAGTATTTATTTTATTTTGTTTAATGTTTGGTACATGTTCCCCAATGCGGTGCTCAGTTCCCAGCATCCTTTTGTTTTACAATCTCTTACTAATACGTCTAGAAAATGATTTTACTGATTTCCAGAGTTGATTCATCTTAATTTCAATGGGGTCAAGCTCAGCATCGGTACACTTTGGTGAATCCACCCTGAACCGGAATCACTAATTACGGCTTTTGATTCTTCGGTGCCCACAAATGGCAAACAGGGATTGGTCTTTTCAGGTAAAGCCAACAGGAGCTGAAAGCCTCTCCACTTGTTGGTAAAATCCCTTGATTCATTTAACATTCTTTAGAAGTACCATTTCCACCTTCTGAAGGTGTCCTTGGTGGGAATAATTTCATTAAGCAGCTTAATGCTGCCTTTTTCTTGCTGAAGGACAATTTGGAAACACTAAGCTGCATTGTTCCTCCTGATCAAATCACTTAGGCAATATCACTGCTCTATGTTGCTTAATAGGGAAAATAAATATAGGTAATACGCACCACACACATTATTATAATTAGACAGTTAGACAGGGCACAGCGCTCAGGTTTCTGTGTTAAAGTACTGCCATATTGTCTCTGTCTTTTACAGTCCATCTAATTACCCAAACCTTCTCTCAGATTGGGTCTCATTTACATAGTGGGGAATGAGCACAGGAAGATGCTGAAGACTCCTGCACAATATAGGTCACCTCATTAAACATTGGTACCTGGAATTATTTATGAGATTTTATAGTTATGTAAATTTGCATTACTCTGAGGCCTTTCATAAGTATTTATGAGTAGCCTAAAGGCTCGAGCATCATTATGTGAGGTACCAACGGAAAACAGCAAACTGCATGGATGCTGAGTATGGATTTCCTCCCCATTTCCTGCGTTTCCTGATTTTTTTCACTCGTTTCATACTCTCCTCTAATAAAATATCTTCTAATAAAAGACAGACCGATACAGTCTCAAATAAGCTTTATAAAGCCTAAAAATCGAATGTGAATAGGAATTTTCAGCATCCGGCAAATAACAGATAGGAGGAGTACACACTAGAATCATGGTATTTTGTCACATGGAAACATAGGATTCTGCTTGTCTTATATTAATTCAAGTTTACAAAGGCAGCCTAACTATGTTATGACAAAACAAGAATGGACAGGAGGTTTGTTTTTTAATATCACAAAGACTTACATATGGTGTGGGCTTAGTTAAAACAGTGCAAAAAGGAAAATGCTAAGTGCAAAGTACACTAGCAGTGCTAAGTGCAAAGTACACTAGCAGTAGAGTTACTGTGAATTGAGCTTATTAAATACATACAAATGTTCTGTCAGTTTTACAAAAATCACATGTACAGGTAGGATTTTGACCTGTGCTGTGTTGTCACACTTCTCCACTATTCAAAGTGGCATTCCTAATGGGAATTTTCTCAGTCTATGAACCATGTGAAAAACCAGTGCCTGTCTCATGTGTCACATACAACATATGGGCAGCCACTAGCTCTGTTAGGACCAAGTTCGCCTGCTGGTGGCACTGTGGTGCTCTGGGCTGATTGCTGCAGTTCCAGTGTTCACCAGCAGATGTCTCCTAAACAGTGCTTTTTTTCTCAAAGAACGGGTGCAGAAACTCCCCCCTTCTAAGTCACTTCATGTCTCCAGCCCCTACACACCTCCGAGCACTGACCCTTGGTTCCGCCCCTACCCACCTCTGAGCACCGACCCTTGGTTCTACTCCCTACCCAGCTCCTAGTACAGGCCTTATTACAGAATATACAGCCAAGTATCATATTGTAGTGCTAAGTAATTAGTATGGAATTTGGTAAGAAAACAAGAAAAACAATAGAATAGATTCCTCCCCTGCAACAATAGACCCCTAGCAGCAACAACAGATCTCCCAGCAGCCAGCACCAATAGATTCTCAGTCAGCCAGCAACAGTAGACCCCTCCCTAAACAGTAGATCCTTTCCAGCAACAATTGACCCCCCAGTAACAAAAGATCCTCCACCAGCAACAATAGATAACCACGCAAAAATAGATCCACTCCAGCAACAATAGATACCCCAGCAGCCAACATCAGTAGACCCTCCATCACACCACAGCACCCCTTGCCATTATATACAATTAGTGCTGGAGGTGCTGGAACTGATTCTCCAATGTTCCCGCTAAAAAAAAGCCCTGTTCCTAGGCCCAGGTAATCATTTCAAAATGGTCTCAGCTGCTAGCAGGACATATAATGCTTCTCCCACTAGCACACAGTGTTTTGGCTGTTTCTGCCCTGTACTCTGGTTGCCATGTTGCTGCTGCCTGACTCTGCTGCCATTTATTCTTTACATTATTCTCATTCCTGCCCTGTACTCGGTAGCCTGCTGCTTTGCTCCCTGTTCCTCCAGTTTCCCCCTGCCTTGTGTGTATCTCATTTGTGTATATAGTGTATTGTTAGTTTTGTTTTTGGTTGCTGGTTAGTCATTTTTTTTTATTTAGTTTTGATTCTCATGTTTATTTTTTGCTGGTGATTTTTTTTTGTTTCACTGTAAATAAATCTCACTTTAAAGATATGTACATATGGTCTGGTTCCAGTTTATTGGTGTGGTTATATATATATATATATATATATATATATATATATATATATATATATATATATATATATCTTGTCTTGTCTTGTCTGATTCCTGACAAGATAGAGGTGCCACAGGACAAGAGAAAAGATCAGGAGACAGGTGATGTAGTCAAGCTTCCAGAAGAACATGAGGTCACCCCCAAAACATCTTTTGACTGGGTGACTTGACAGGTCTGTATTTTGATTCTTTACAATGTGTCAGTGCTCATTCACTAGAATATAATGCCACCAAAAAAAAATGGATATCTATCTCCTACTCAAGTTGGCTTTCCGAAGAAACCAACGTCCCCTGCTTTGTTAAGAACTTTAGCATAATAACCATTTGCAGGTCAGGTTTCCACAGGAAGCCTGTACCAAGAGACATAGGTAGACTACCTTTGATGATCTCTCCTTCTGAAAATCTAAGGTCACTGCTTGTCATTCTAATCTATTGGCTTTGTGAGCTATTGTCCTGGATCAGGTGACTTCATTCTGATATACCTGAAAGGCATACTTGTTCCAATAAACTACACTGCTATAGCTAGAGACAGCCAGCTAAACAATTCCGATGCAAGTCAGTAATATAAGCATGACTGTAGATATGCATTTGTGCCAATCACTCCGTCTTTAAAGCTCCTCTCATTTTTAAAGCCCAACTCCAGGCAAATAAAAAATAATCAATTGCAGTGGGTCTGTGCCTGCACTGCAAGGGTTCATAGCTCAGTTTTTCTAAGGGAAAGAGAAACCGTATTTACCTGATCCTCCACTCCCCGAGCAGGCGACACTCCCCCACAATCCAGGACTTTCACTTGGTGTCATCATGTACAGTGCAGGGCTATGGACTCTTCTCTGGTCTTGATGATGTCAGGACTCTAGACTGGTGGAGCATGGGGTTGCAGACCCTGTGGGGATCAGTCTAGCTAGGTTGGGGGTGCAAGGTGGGAGCATAGGCTCAGGTAAGCAAATTTCCCTTTATTGTTCCCCTAGACCAGTGTTTCTCAACACATTCTTTAGAATTTTGCACAATGTTGGGGGCACCCCATTATAAAATGTGAAAAACTAAACTAATAGTTTTATATATTGCAGAAACATCCACACACGTAGGGCACCAAATGTTACAGGTGATTTATTTTTTTTAAACAAAACCCACCTTTGCACTCAGGTATTGACTAGTATGCCAATTTTTGCCAATTCCTCATTCAGCTAATGTAACCCCAGGGCTGACATTGAGGGGGGGGGGCAAACAAGAATGCTATGCAGGCGCCTGATGTCCTCCTTATCAAAAATACAAGGGAGATGGGGGGAAGGGAACGCAAGTTAACCACTAATGTGTAGAAAATCAGTACAGATGCCTATAATTGATCATGTACCCTGTTGGGTTTTGTTGCTGTAACCAGTAAGCATAACTGTAAGGAAGGAAATGGGGAAAGGGAATAGAGAAGACTAATTGAAAAGGGGTTCCCTTTAGCAACAAGTAATGATCTGAGCAAAAATTATACAAAATAAATTTTATTCCAGTATCAAATTAGTATGTTTAAAAGTACAGTTATAAAGAACTTTTTTGAAAAAATGTAATCATTTAAAATAAATGGATTACCATGGACACATATGACAAACAGGACTCACAAATTACAAAACATAGACACAGCACTAGTCCGGACGTAATTGGTTCAGCCACAGGTTGTATAATATGCACACCATCCAATTGGATTCCTTAATTTAGCTATCAAGGGAATAGAAAAGGGGCTATCAAATGGTTCAAGAAATAAATGCTTGATAACCGCTCCCTTGGCAAAGCCAATGGGTTCCTTTACGAGGGGCTGAACCTGGTGTGTAAGGGGGGGACCGACAATGTCATTGGTTGTTAGGAGGCCAGCGAATAGAAGGTTGTAATGGTGCACAAAGAAAATATGTGGCTTTCTGTAACTAAAAGGCAGGCTTGATCCACTCTCTGGTTTGTAGACAATTTGTATGAATTTTGAGAAATTAACCCTTGAACAGCCCCACTGTAAGAGATTGCTTTTTTTGGGCCAGATTGTACATTGAATGGTCAGTACAGTGACTACATCTGTGAGCCTAATTTAAAATTCCTCTCAGCCCTGGGTCAATAGAAATTCAATATAAAGCAGGATTACAATACAAGTTTAAAAATTACCTTGACAACATGCAATGTGCCTTTTTCTAGAAAAAAAATTGTAATTTTGCTCTTTCTCTGTTTTTTTTTTTTTAAATAACTCAAACCTGATTTTTAAGTGTCATTCTACTTTAACTTCCAGAAAAAAATACATACTTGCTGCTCCTTTAGCTGCTCCCTTACACAGGTTGCAATTGCGTATTTTTATTTTATACCACTTTTTTTCAGAACCTCATGACTGAAATGTTATTACAATGAAAATTATCATGGCAAAAACAAATAAATAAATGGAATCAGCTTCATGATAAAATTAAAACTGACTTAAAAATGTCATAATAAAACCTTACATTAGTTTCTATGCACACAGCATAAGAAACAGTCAACCGATAAGGTAATGTATCTGGGCTGGAATTATTTATGGAGTATGTATCATTACTGCATGCTGCTAGTAACTGATCTTGGCTTATGTGCTCTTATTGAAAGATCCCTCCAAGTACAAGGAAGCCTGGGAAAGTCATGCCCAGTGAACTATACTATTTGGACTTTCAACTTTCTCCGCTTCCCCCTAGGGAGATGATATACTTGGCTGAACCAGCAAAGCTATCTATCCACCCTAATTACTAGCTTGTCTGACAGCTCAAGAGTTAAACTTATTCCTCTCGTTACGCCAGGCCAAAAATCCCTAAGAATTTAAACGTTCAAAGTAAAATGGATAAAATATATAGATATTAATGTAGCAAGGTCATAGGAGTGATAAATAATAATGAGTTTAGCTTTCCTTAAAATTCTACTTGGCTCGCTAACACTCTATGCTATTCCCTTTCATCTCAGGAGGGTGGGAGAAAATCCTAATCTTTTTAATCCTTGGAGTCCTGTAGGCAAGAAAGTTTGTGATTAGAGTACTGAGTTGGAGAGTAACTTTAATACAAAGAAAACCAATTAAAGGTGCAAGAAGTGTTGATTTAAGCTACTTATTAAAGAAAAAAAAAAATGGATTGTTTGTTGGTATGTAATAAAGAAGATAAAAAGGAAAAAAAATAAAAACTAAGACTGGTTGTATGCACAGGCAAATTTCTCACAGTGAGAGATTGATCTATCTTAACGTGAATCTTTGCAGTGCCGTGACCCAGCGCTCTACTGACATTGCATTGCAGCACAGAGCTAAAAGGGATATTTGTTTTTCTGTGGAGGAAAGGTAACATTCGGATCCCTGTTGGAAAGAAATTCCAACATGTTGGAAATCTCTGCATGCAATAAAGAGCGTTATTTCACTGAGAAGTTCTCATGTTCGTTCTCTAATTAACCCATACATGGCCCGATTGTTGCAAGCGCCCAAGGGTGAAGGAATTGAAGGGATTCCCTGGTTCGCCTTAACTCACAGAAAATAATAGCAATTGTGCTTTTCATGACTCACAGGAGAGTTGGTGTTTGTTTTGTTTTAATTTGAATAGCTGATTTGGCAGGGCTCCAGGCAGAGAAAAGATTTTTTTTTTAATTATTTATATTGTTAGGTTTTCCACTGAATTGTTACTTTAGTACAGTTATGATCAGCCCATGGGTTCATCCCATGGACACCATCTGAAATTTTAAATTAGTCTTCTTATAGAAGGACCTAGTGCAACTTGAGATTAGACAGCTCTGTCCTTCAGATGTAAGCAATTTGTTAAACGTATGCTGTGGAAGAAGGCCATTATAACTGAGTAAAAACACTGTGATAGATGACTGCAATTCTTTTTTTTTTTTAAACATGGGGGGAATGTCTCCTCTGTGTAACTTCTGAAAATATAATGAACAAAAAGAAGATCAAGAGAAGAGGTTTAACGCTACCATGGTAATGTGTGAACTATAAATTTAAATGTTGAGGATTTATATTTTCTTTTCAAAGTCAGGGTCTTTCAAATTAAATTCCTTGCTAGTTTCAATTGAACTGAAGGGTTACAGTTTTCTCCATTATTCTGAAAAATTGTTTAAGTGTATATCAAGGTAAAATAAACAGAAAAAATAAGTACATCTCTGCAACACATGCATATTTCCCATGTTTTATCCGGGAAAGAAAACTGTTCATCTGGCCCTCCAAGTTGTTTTGCTGCGATGCAACCACCTCCACTCTCGGATCTCTACAACATAAATGCAAATTATTCTGTAGTCCACAATAAAACTTAGGAGGACTACAGGAAGTGTACAAATGACACAGGACAGTTCTTAAAGCTGAACTCCAGGCTCCCTTTACCCTTGGCACCCTTACCTCCCTTCCACACTTCAACACATTTTACATTTTTTTTAAGGCCTTACTTTTTGTATAATTGATCCTTTTGTTTAGTGTGATGTCATCAGCTTCTTTATAAACAATCTACATTTCTCATCCCTTGTGGGAGGATCTGTGCAGGTGCTGAATCATCGGAGTGCTGATTAGTTTGCTCAATTTCAAGCTGTTTCAAAGACAATTCTGTGTTCTCTTTTTTTGTGGAAGGGTACCAACAAAACAGATCTGTGAAAATATTGCCGAGCCACCCCCATTAAATCATTCTCTGCAGTTATTACCTTTTGTACCACCCCCCTCCCTTTAGAATGTAAGCTCTACGAGCTGGGCGCCCCTGTACCTTCTGTATTGTACTGCAATTGTGCTGCCCCCCCCCTCTACAATGTAAAGCACTGTGTAAACTGTTGGCACTATATAAATCGTGTATAATAATAATAATAATATTGCAGTTGTGACCACTGTTCTTTCTTCCTCCACTGTCAGACAGTTTTAAGGAAGCTCGGTAGGAATTTGGGATTTGCTGGAGGCTGCCGCTTTGTTAAAGCAGTCACTTCCTTATTGGAAATTTGCCTTCTCTCCTTACAAACTATATGTCACTTTCTGTAATTAAACTATGTGCATTCCCAGCCTTAATTATATGTCTGGGGTCAGCTAGAGAGGAAGGCTGACAGAAGCTTTACAGTGCTGAAGTTCACAGGCTGTTGCTGTGAGGGAGAAAGGAGAGAATATCAGGTAGATAAGATAAGAATATCATTGTAAGTGTAGCGCTACCCCAGTAGGAGTCGCTAATGTCCCAGGTCCCCACTGCTGCACAGCCAGTTACATAGCATTTCCTTCACACATTCCAATTCAGAAAACAGTTCTTGGCTTGTTTTTGATGTTTCATTGGTGGTTAATAACTTGGATGGGGTAGGGAATTATGGGATGCCTAAGTTGAGAATGTCCAAAACTCTGAAATAGGGACAACTTCCTCCCTATTTACAGAAAGTCTTCTTCTTCCTTCTACCTGCACAAAGGTGGTTTTCAATGCACAGCACCTGCTGCTTACTCCTGTGGGAACTAGCAGATTATTGCTAGTCCAGGAAAGGCCCAATACAGGCAGGAACTCTCCCGAGCCAAAGTAGTTCAATGTCAGTCAACAGCATGACATCCTTTGTTTTCAACTGTACACACACAGTCACTGCAACCAACAAGAACAGGACATCCGACGCGTTTCGCACTTTAAATTAGTGCTTAATCATGAGCCATGATTAAGCACTAATTACAAGTGCGAAACACGTCGGCTGTCCTGTTCTTGTTGGTTGCAGTGACTGTGTGTGTACAGTTGAAAATAAAAGACAACTTTTTTTAAGTCATTTTGGAGTGCGGCTGTCCAGTTTTCTTTCCTTATTTTGCTACTGCTACAAGCATCGCCAGCACCTTGGTACTCTCTCAGCATGACATCCTTTCTTCTGCTTCCCTGTGGCTGCTGATCCCAGCTGTACTTTCTTGCAGAGAAATGCTAGCCCACCTGGCTTCCACCAGCAACACCTGGCTGATCTTCCTCCCAGATCCTTCCAGGCCAGCTTTCCTGAGCACCTGTCCCCGAGGCAACCCCCCCATCCCTGGTAAGGGGTCCCTAATGGGCCACGACAGCCTCTCCTCAGCACTGCTTCTCCATCTTCCACCCAACTCCCCTGCTGGAATGGCCCATGTCCATTTATGGGTTTGTCTTAGTCCCGTGCCATCCCAAATCTGGAGATTGTCTGATGCCCCATAGAAATTCATGGCAGCTTCTCCTAGCTGCTGCCATCTACGGTAGTTCTAGAAGGATGCCCAACCTTCTAGACACCAGGGGGAGGCACCAGAGAGCTGCCAGGATGATTCATCCAGCCCTGGCCTCTAGTAACCCTGACCCAATTCTGTAACTCAGGTTATTCATGGCCAGAAATATGTTTTACCTACTCACAACTCTAGTAGCACACACTAGATGGTGCTACACAAGTTTATCTTGTTTGTGTCTCACTGGCAAAAGAGTTTTTCCTGTCACCTCTCCTGCTTTTCTCTTCTCTCTCCCTAATCTCTTTTTCTTCTGCACATTCGGTGCCATACTTATTTTATGTCATTCACTTGCAAAGTACTAAAGCAGAGGTTTTAAACTCCTGTCCTTAGGACCCACTAACAGGTCAGATTTTACATATTACCTTGAGGAGATGCAGACTAGAATACTGTAATCACCAAGCAGCAGTGATATTACCTGTGATGTGTTCCATAAATGAGAGATTACGACTTTTGCAGCTGACTATAGGTACCAGGAAAGGAATACAACGTAATATTTGAAAAAGCTATTCATTTATTAAATACCAAAAATATGAACAATATTAAAAACAGAAAAAAAAATTGACTCTCAAATAAAGGAGCCCACACTATAATATATACAATTCCCTATAGGTGCTTGGACAGGATTGGTCGACTTTTTCGCTTTCGCTTCCTCAGGACCTACTTGCCTGACATCAAGCAAAGGGATTCTGTATGAGAAAGGGGAAATATTGTGATGCATTTCAGTTATCTTGCAAACCTGACCTGTTAGTGGGTCCTGAGGACAGGAGTTGAGAACCGCTGTACTAAAGGGTCAGTATAATAGCTAGACAGTTAGTATTTTCAGAAGAGGTAATTGACCTCCCTTACTACTGCTTACCTTTACATGACTCTCAATACCTGTTCTTTCAGAATATATGTTATAATAAAACTTTTCTTGTTCGAGTGCAGCGTGGGTTCTCTGACAACTGCTCTTGTAGGAGGTACATTTCCTTCAACACAACTGTCATCATTGCCAATAGCTCATCACTATCCTCAAATGAACATTGCCATTTTATGAGTATGAAACTTCTGTTCTCATGCTGTGTCCTTTATTAAACAGATAGGCATTTAAGATATAAAACCTTATTTGCTTCAATTTTAGAGTTAGCTTTGCCGTACATGTAACTACACATTTGTTTTAATGTATGTGAATATAGCATGCAACAGAGGTGCTGTTACATTTAACGATACAGATAATTAAGGTGATTAAATAAAAACGCAAGTCTTTTTATTCTTTATCTTATATTTTGCAACAACAATTTTAAATGTGAATCTACAGAAAATGTTGTTGCTTGTCAGTATGGAAACCAGAGGCGCACACAACTAACATTTTTAGGAAGAAGTCAGCAATGGCAGCCGCATCTCACATATGACAGATTTGCTTGAATGTACATCTAAAGCCCAAACTTGTTTTCTTTTGCTTTGAATAGAGTAGGCGATGGTTAAAATCCCAGAATTTTTTTTGTCTGATCCTGTAACTCAGGATCAGGGATTGCTCGACAGCGGCTGGGACTTCCAGGGTCGTGATGGCACCCATGGCCCAGCCGTTGTCGGTCCTCTTTCCTCCACACTGCAGCAAGAGCAATTTAAAAAAAAAAGGTAAGTATACAGATCTTTTTTTTAAAAAAGGAAGGGGGGCATTTTTAAGAATAGTTATAATGAACTTTATTTGTATTGCATACTCACATTGATCAAGCTTGGATGCATATCTCATACCTGATGGGCAGCTGAGGAAGCTGAAAATCACTGTAGTAATTTAACGCTACTACAGTAATAGATTTTCAAGTTCCTGTTGGGTTCTGTGCGAGCAGCTTTCCCTCTGCACACTGACCACAAGGGGTTGCTATTTCAGCACTGCAGACATTCATAGAATGCCTTGTACTTTTTACATAGAATACAAGGTGATCTCTCCTTAGACGAGGTGAAGAGGAGAGGTGGTGACATCACACTCTCTACCTTGTCCACCCAGAGAATGCCTTGTATTCACTGACAAAAATACAAGCTGTTCTATGAACGACGTCAGTGCTGAATGACTCTGTGGTCATTGTGCAGAGGGGAGGCCACAGGACTTTGAATATTTTGGCTATTACTGTAATAGCACTGACTACTTCACTGATTATCATCTTCCCCAGTGGCTCATCAGGTATGCATACTTTCAGTGCCAAGCTTGATCAATGTAAGAATGCAACAAAGACAATACATGGGGTTCTGCTTTAAATATATATCTGACGCTCGCTTTAATAAATGTATGGTATAGGTGTCTGGACAGGCATGCATATGCAATTACTGTAGGCACTGCAAATAAACTGCATACAACAAAAAAAGCAGAGCGGTCATAAAACAACACCCATACCTGATTACTTCAATGTTGGTAGAAAAAACAAGCTAACATCTGTACTGGTATTTGTAAACCTAATGTGTTCATTCAGTGACTATACAAATGAACAGATGACAGCTGACACTCAGCCCAGCAAATCCTGAGAATTCTGCATTAAATACATATTACAGTATTTTATTTGTGGTAGTCAATTGACCTCAGTGAGACGCCAACAGCAAAAACATCAGTGATACCTCTTGTGATGTGACAGCTTTATAAAGAAAATTCACACCAGGGATTTCTTTCCAATCTATCCTGCATATAATTAAATAGCTTCACAATGATGGTCCTCCACTTGGCAGGTGCGGGGGGAGGGGGCTGGGTGCCATTTCTGTACATAAATTACCTTTAGAATGTCATTTTCCCTGATGGGCTAAACGTGATTAAATTAATTGGATTATGATATGGAAGAAGCGAGCCTTGCTTTCATTCTGATGGTAATCCAAGGATTTGATACAGAAAAACAGTTTGGGAAAGTCGCTGGGGGAAGAAAATCGAATGGATTTATGGTAGATGGAGTTACATTTCATTGCCACAAATACAGTAACTAGCGAGTAGTCTGTAAGCCTTCGTTTTCTGGTACGCCTGTGGTTTGAGAACAGAGAAATGTACCTTGGCTGATCCCATTTAGAATTAATCAGAACTGTGTCATCAGCTTGGATTTAGCTGGAATGCAATTACACCAGTGCGTCAGTATTCGTTCTTTGTAGCAGTGGAGTGTAATGTATCTAGGCTGTGTTCCTGTACAGTTATATCACGGTATACATTGTGTGGAATAAGGAGCCTAGCAGGCTGCCAGTGTAACTAATGGGGTTGGTAACCCCAACCAACAAAGACTAAATGCATTTTGTGTTGGTAAAAACTTCTAAAGGACAATTGTACCAGAAAAGTTGCATTGAGGTCTTACTTTAAAGAACCCCCAAATACAACTCAGATTATTCGTACTTCACCTGGCCTGTTTTAATATTAGCATAACAAAAATATGCAGCCTAATTCTTTACAAAAATGCCATTGTAGGCAAAAGACAAACAAAAGGACAAAAAATGAAAGAACAGCAGGCAATTCAAATTTTTGTGATTAAACAGATAATAAAAGGAGGCACGAAAAAAAATATCCAGTTGGTGGTCAACGACTCATGCCTCGTACACAAGGCCGGGATTTCCGACTGGAAAACTGCGATGAGAGCTTTTGGTCAGGAATCCCGGCCGTGTGTATGCTCCCTCACACTTTTTTCCAAAGGGAAAATCCCAAAAATGCCAAAAAAGAGAACCAGCTCTCTTTTTTCCCATCAGGATTCCCAACTGACTTTTTCCCTTCGGAAATCCCAAGTGTGTGTATGAGGCATTAATGAACAGAAAATGAATTTTCCAACCACCCTTCCTGTTCTCAGATCGATTATAATTTTAATAGTCAAAGCTGCTTTGTGGCTGTGGTCTTTGGAGACAGTAAAAATCAGGACAGTGACCCAAACTAAAATGACAAGTGCTGCTCAAGGCTCCACCAGGTCCTCTTATGTAGCAAACGCTTGGAGTGCAGACAAGCACAGAGCTTATCCCTCTAGACATCTAATGGAATAGGGAGAAGTCATGGAATTTACACATCTCTGCAAAACTCTGTAAGAAGGTGTTTAACAGCTTCAAATATAAAGGGAAAAAACTGCGCTTACTATAATCAAATTAAAAAACAAAACAATACAAACTCTAAAAACCGCTTACAGCAGCAATAATAGTGGGATAAACACAGTGACAATAAAAAGGAAAAATTGCGCTAAAGGTCCAAAGAGATGCTAAATAGTGGAGTCCCAAAAAAAGAAGGGTATTTGGAAAAGGCTTCCTGGGTCCTAAGTACCAGATAAATTGAATGCTTACCAAAAAGCAAGCCAATCGAGCGGTTGGCTAAACCCAGCCCAGGTCATGTGTTAATGCACCAGTACCAACTCCTCCAATATAGATGGATCCTTAGCAGATGGGGAATTGACCCCACAAATTGCGTAAAAAAAGGAAAGAAAAACTAAGAAGAACTAATGATCCTTATATAGGATCAATAACATGGAGTGTAGGATACACAAATACACCCAGTGTCCACAATATGTATAAGTGTACCACCACCGCATAAGATGTCCCCTTACCAGACAAGAGATATTAACCAGCAAAAAGGTCAGAAGACATACAAATCCACCGTAATGTGAGCCGCCACCATGCAGGTAATCTCCTTCTTAGATCCAAAAGCTTGTGCACATTAATGGGTATGAGATCACTACAGGCTGACGATAGATGCAAACTATCACTGCTACAATCTCCACCTTCGTACGGCTCGTAGATACGCGAAATGCCCAAGAAAAGATAAAGGACTAATAGTGTAGTATCATCGATAATTTATTATAAAAAGAAGGAATACACTTACTTAAAAACACGATAGGATAGCGTGTAAAACTGAAGCTGGCCGGCTGCAATACAAAAGCTTCCATCCTGCGAACGTGGTCACGTCTGCTCATACCCCCTCAGGCGCGTTTCGTCATCAAAGACATTTTCAATAATATTTTTTTTTTTGTTTAACAGCCTCAGCCTGAGCTCCATCCAGGCCATGCCATGGGGAACCATTGGTAATATGTTTTTCACAGGCACAGTCCACCTAACGGTGGGTTAACTGGGAAATTGAGACATGGAGGTCTCTGCGGATATTTGGGATATTGTCTCCAAGCCGATATGTTGCATCAGGGGGCCTATTATAATTTGGTAAAGAAGTTCTGCAGATACAATATTGGAGATGTGTTTATCATCTTTTTACAACTTTTTTTTTTTACGAATAATGGCGGCAATCAGCGACTCTCTACCCGTCGTCGCCGCCACCCGCCTCACAGCCTGGGCCCCCGGCTACTACTGGGTGGGGATCAGAGGAAGATCACTCAGCCAGGGAAGGCAAGGAGATAAGCAGGCAGGTGGCTGGCCGGGACTTGAACCAAGGCAGAAGAACATGCGAGCAGAGCTGGATGGGCATGCACCCAAAATATTCCCTCCGCTCTGACCAGCAAATGATGATCAGAAAGGGGCACACATAATGGAAAAAAATAGACCCCCCCTAAGCTAGTAGGAGCGGCGGAGTGGGGGTGTGTAATTCAAATTTTTTTTATTCATTTCGCACTGACTGTCTGAAATTGCCCCCAGCCCCTGTTCAAATCCAATCTGGGGAAAAAAACGGGGACAGACTTGGTCCAGGGACAGTGTCCTCAATTCAGGGACTGTCCACGGAAACCAGGAATGTCTGGTCACACTACCCTACTGGTCACTCTAGACCAAGAATTGTCCGAGGCTGTATACATGATCAGCCCAGGCTCTATCTCCTCCACCTACTATGTTCCAGTACTTTCTGGAAAAACAGGGGGAGACAGGCAAGCCTGAAGCTGCAGAGCCAAGATCAGACCAAAGCAATCAAACCCAGCTCCATTGATGATAGGAGAGCCCAAATATAGCTAAATTTACCTATAACCTACCTACCTATTTGCACTTAACTAGAAGGGTGCTACAGATGCAAGTGTCACCAGCAGACAGCCAGGAAGTTCTCACTGAGGCACAGACTAAGACCAACAGGGACATTAGTGATACAGATGTTGTACCCCATGGGAATGCTTAGTATATGGGTTTCTTCCACACTGCAGGGGTTAAAGTAGTTGTAAAGGCACAAGGTTTTTTACCTTCATGCATTTAATGCATGAAGGTAAAAAACCTTCTGTGTGCAGCACCCCCCCCCCCCCCCCCAATACTCAATCCAGCTATGTCTACAAGAGCCGTGACTTTCTGTGGACTTGCACTCTTGGTGGGCTTTTGTCAGCTGCTGTCAATCACAGCCAGTGAGCTAATCGGGAGATAGAGGGGGCAGGGCTGATCAAGCGGCTCCATGTGTTAATGGAAACGCAGAGCTAGGGCTTCAGGAGCGCGCCTGCTTGGGTGACCCCAGAACAAGCTGCTTGCGTCTGAATCCTTATACAGTCTAACGCACACTTCCATAGTTTATGCAAAACCATTTCTAATGAAAGCCTTTTATTCTTTTTTTTTATTATTATTATTTTTCTGGGGTTTGTATGTGTCCGTGAGACTCTTGCTTGTGGCACAGCAATCAAAGCACATTTTATAGGTACATGGAAACCCAGGTTTTGTTTAAGCATGCACATTAAGCTACTCCCACTGTTAAGAGTTTGACCACACCCACTTTTGCTGCAGTGCCCTCGATTGCTTCCTCCCTCAAGTGTCCCTCATTCTGAAGTTCAAAAGTTATGAGGTATGCGATTGCAAATATATATTTTTTAAATCAGCACACAGAAAGGTACTTAAATTCAATGTGAAGTGTCCCTTGTGCTGCTGGCTGGTCTTTTAGTTGACATTCAGCCTAGGTTCACATTGGATCGATTTGGAACCGTGCCATTGCCTTCAATAAGCTGCGACTTGTCATGCGATTTGATCTCACAAATCGCATGACAAGTCGCAGCTTATTGAAGGCAATGGCACTGTTCCAATCAGTGCGACACCGATTTTGAGTTGCCGCACCGATTTGCAAAAGCCGTTTCTGTACTACTTTTGCTGATTTCAGGTGCGACTTCAATAGACATCTGTGCATGAAGCCACACAGATGTCTATCAAGTAGCACCTGAAATCGCACTGACCTTGCTATTTTGAAATCGCTTCAAGTGAAGTAGCATGATTTCAAAGTAGCATCAATGTGCACCAGGGCTCAAAGTCCTCTGCCTCCTTCTACTCCTGCAGGACATAGTGTGGGCATAGTCAGCACACTTGATACGTTATTGTGACAGGTCAAGCACTCCTATTAACATTTAAAAAAATAAAATCAGCACAAGGGGCAGTACATAAATCCAATGAAAAATGCCCCTTGTGCTGCTATTTTGTATTTTAGTTGAAATCCAAAGTCCTCTGCCCACCTCACCCCACCCGCTATGATCTTCTGGTGCTGTGGGGGTATGAGGGGGGTAAGGGACTTTTGATTTCAGCTAAAAGATCAGTCAGCAGCACAGAGGGCACTTCATACTGTCCCTTGTGCTGAGTTTGAAAATCTTTTAGGCAAGATTTAAAACCTGAAAAAATAAAACTTTGGACCTTGAAGTTTGGTTAGTTTGGATTTTTTTTATGAAGCAGCAGCTTCTCCTATATAACTAATAATAATAATAATAATAGGAAATGTTGTGAAGAATTAGTGGTGTGAGACAATGGGGGTTATTTACTAAAGGCAAATCCACTTTGTACTACAAATGCAAAGTGCTGTTGAATATGCACTGAAAGTGCACTTGGAAGTGCAGTCGCTGTAGATCTGAAGGGGACATGCAAGGAAATTAACAAAAAAACATTTTAGCTTGCACACGATTGGATGATAAAATCAGCAGAGCTTCCCCTCATTTCAGATCAACCCCTCAGATTTACAGTGACTTTATGTGCAATTTTAAGTGCACTTTGCACTTGTAGTTTGCACTTGTAGTGCAAAGTGGATTTTCCTTTCGTATATAACCCCCGAAATTACACTGGAATGCACCAGTCCAGCCACATTTACAACTAGGTCTGCCTTCAATTCCCTCTTCTTAACGCAATCACTATGGGACAAAATGAATGTGAATATCAGTTACAGATGTTGGCCTCTCAATGTTTCAAAAAATGAAGCCAGAAGTAGCATCTCATTTATTAGTGCAGAAATGTAAATGCATTTTTTTAGAGAGATTTAGAGAAGTCTTTCTGTTACTGATTTTAATCTGGGAAGGGGACCTTGTCCTTTTAGAATAAATATATGACGTTTTTTCTTCGAACAGGTGGTATTAATAAAATGCTATTTTTCTTGGCCTGGATTTTGTCCTTCATCTGAAATCAATATTTTGTAAATCCTAAACTAGACCTAATGGAGCTGAACCCTTCTGCTCAGTAGAATAGGTTTAGCATTCCAACACAGTCCCTGCCTTACATGGGATTTCCACTAGAGGGCACTCTGCAACTTTCCTTTGTAGCATTCGCACGTGGAGATCACAATGTCATCGGTGGCATGAGATCCTGAAGCTTATGTTTATCACACTATCATCATTTGTTGGAAAGGACTGAGATTTGTTATCATCTGCATAGTGAACAAGCCCCCGAACTCTGCAACATGCCCACCTTGTGTATTCTGCCCTCTTAGTAATGTAACATTATTCTGATTTCACAGATAACCTTTAGTCATGAATAGAAAAAAGAATCATTTTTTTTTAATACAGTTAACTGTTGATCTGCTAGTAATAATGTGTGCCTGTATAACATTATGCCTGACAAAATACATATATTGATATTAAAATGTAAGTCCCCTTTAAAGTGATATGTCATGTATAGGGGATTTTTAATGGCCTGTCATTTGTAGGCTTGTTGTACAGTACCTCTTGGGGGAAGAAGTTTCCTGGGCTGCTTCTGTCACCTTGTCCTCATGCTACCTCTAGGGTACTCCAGCCGGGGAATGAGAAGTACTTCATTTGCTGCACCAGATGCAGACCTTAAAGGGGTTGTAAAGGTATTTTTTTCCCCTAAATAGCTTCCTTTACCTTAGTGAAGTCCTCCTCACTTACCTCATCCTTCCATTTTGCTGTTAAATGTCCTTATTTCTTCTGAGAAATCCTCACTTCCTGTTCTTCTGTCTGTAACTCCACACGGTAATTCAAGGCTTTCTCCCTGGTGTGGAGAAAGCCTCTTGAGGGGGGATGGGGCGAGCAGGAGTGTCAGGACGCCCACTAACACACAGCTCCTTTCTCTATCTGCAAAGTAGAGAGCGTCCTGACCCTCCTGCTCACCCCCTCCCCCCTCAAGAGGCTTTCCCCACACCAGGGAGAAAGCCTTGCATTACTGTGTGTAGTTACAGACAGAAAAACAGGAAGTGAGGATTTCTCAGAAGAAATAAGAACATTTAAAAGCAAAATGGAAGGATACGGTAAGTGAAGGAGGACTGCACTAAGGTAAAGGAAGCTATTTAGGGGAAAAAAATTACCTTTACAAGGTAGTGCAATGTGAGTTCAGTGAAGTGGATCATTCATGAAATGTGAGGCATAAAAAGTAAACTTGGCCACGTGAGACTCGCCACCACAGAGAGACAAGAGGCTTAACAGAAAGTCACTCTCAATCAGGGTGTGCTTTCATTGGTTAATGGATATCCTTGTTTACCTATCAAGCAAGAATTGTGTCTTTTACTCCTTTCATTACATGTATTCAATGAGCACCTCTGGATCATTTGACCCAACCAATGGTAGTGCTTCTCTGTTCTGCAAAATGACTATTTAGAGCATCGGCGCAGGCGTGTGGGTGTACCCCTGATGACGTCATATCTGACTAAACGATCGTCGGGACGCTACGCACAAACGCTCTGCACATGCACAATCGCCTTCACATGTTGATGAGATTTTACTCAGTTTAGAATTCAATTTTTTACCTAAACGATCGAGTGACTCAGTTGTGGGTCATTTTGTTACATGCAGCATTGCATTATCCTCCAATAAAGCATTTTAAAGCAGTTTTGCACTATTGGAGTTTTTATCTTCTCTTTTTTACATATCCACTCACTTGCACTTTGACATTGATGCTGTGGGATTGGATCCGACTACTGCCTAGCATCTGTAGAAATTTTCCGGTGGGCAAAGCCTAATATATCAGGACATCCTTCCAAGCCTCCTTAATCATCAGGATAACTTCCCAATGTATCCCAGATACAACAAGCCTTTTATGACCCCCCTGAGTAAGGGCAGTCGCTGGCTTCCCGGTAAGCCTCTTGTCTCACGGGTCTCACGTGGTCAAGTTTACTTTCTATGCCTCACATTTCATAAATTATCCACTTCACCGAACACACATTGCACTAGGATCTTAGGGCCAGATTCTCGTAGAATTACGTTGCTCCACGGCAGCGTAACGTATGTGATTTACGTTACACCGCCGCAGGTTTACAGCGTAAGTGCCTGATTCTCAGAACTCTAACCTGTAAACTTGTGGCGGTGTAACGTAAATCCGATCGGTGCAAGTCCGCCTAATTCAAATGGAGCGGGCACCATTTAAATTAGGCGCGTTCCCGTGCCGAACGTACTGTGCATGCTCCGTCGGGTAAATTACCCGATGTGCATTGCGCTAAATGACGTCGCACGGACGTCATTTGTTTTGACATTAACGTAAATGGCGTCCAGCGCCATTCATGGACGACTTATGCAAACGACGTTGTTTTTTAAATTTCGACGCGGGAACGACGGCCGTACTTAACATGGCTTACACCACCTAGGGCTCAGCCCTAATTTTACACGGCGTAACTCGACGGAAACAACGTAAAGTTAGAGCGACGGGCAGCGCGGACGTTCGGGAATCGCAGTAAGTATTCATTTGCATATTCTACGCCGACCCCAATGGCCTCGCCACCTAGCGGCCGGCCTAGAATTGCATCCTTAAGATCCGACAGTGTAATTCAATTACACCTGTCGGATCTTAGGGCTAGCTATGCGTAACTGATTCTATGAATCAGTCGCATAGTTAGGACGGCCCTAACACAGAGATACAACGGCGTATCAGGAGATACGCCGTCGTATCTCTTTTGTGAATCTGGCCCTTAATTCATGAACTCAAGTCACTTATGAGATATATGTATATGTGTACAGTTGTTTTTTTTCTCATTTTGTACACTTCATGATGCATTGGACTTTCACTTCATAATTTTTGTTGTGCACTGTACTGATTTTACATGATTAATGTTTAACAGTCAGGCCTTGTACAGACGAGCAGACATGTCCGATGAAAACGGTCCGCGGACTGTTTTCATCGGACATGTCTGCTGGGATGTTTTGGTCTGATGTGTGTACACACCATCAGACCAAAATCCCCGCGGACAGAGAACGCGGTGGGGTAGACGACACCGACGTTCTCTGACACGGAAGGTCAATGCTTCCACGCATGCGTCGAATCAATTCGATGCATGCACGGGATTTCGGGCCAGGGGACATGTCCGATGAGTTGTACCAACCATCGGACATGTCGGACGGACAGGCTTCCAGCGGACATGTTTCTTAGCATGCTAAGAAACTTTTGTCCGCTGGAAACCTGTCCGCTCGGACGGAAAAATGTCCGCTAGGCCCTCCACACGGTCGGACATGTCCGCGGAAACTGGTCCGCGGACCAGTTTCAGCAGACATGTTCGGTCGTGTGTACGAGGTCTCACAGTTAATATTTGCACATTTGGGGCCAGATTCACAAAGACTTACGACGGGCATATCTCCTGATACGCCGTCGTAAGTCAGAATGTGAGGCGTCACATCTCTGCGCCTGATTCATAGAATCAGATACGTCTCACTGTTGCCTAGATACGAGCGGCGTAGGTCTCCTATGCCGTCGTATCTTGGGGTGCATATTTACGCTGGCCGCTAGGGGCGCTTCCGTAGATTTACGCATCGAATATGTAAATTAGGTAGATACGCCGATTCACGAATGTATTTGCGCCCGCTACGCTGTTTATGTTAGGCTTACGTCTGGCGTAAAGTTACCCCTGCTATTATGAGGCGCAGCCAATGCAAAGTATGGACGTCGGCAAGCGTATCTTTTTACGTCGTTTACGTAAGTCGTACGTGAATGGGGATGGGCGTATGTTACGTTCACGTCGACTAAGCATTGACGTGATACTGAGCATTGCGCCGTTCTTTAAGCGTGTCATTTACGTGGGGTCACGATTAATTTCCATAAAACACGCCCACCTCTTCCACATTTGAATTAGGCGGGCTTACACCGGCCCATTTACACTATGCCGCCGCAACTTACGGAGCAAGTGCTTTGTGAATACTGCACTTGCCCGTCTAAGTTGCGGAGGCATAGCGTAAATAGGATACGCTATGCCCGCACAAAGATACGCCAGGATACGTGAATCTGGCACTTGCACTTTAACATCCAATTTTGGTACATGCATATTTGCATCAACTGATTTTATTTTTATAGCGCTGCACTTTTTGTCATATCTGCTTCTGTACCTACTATCTGGGTTATAGTGCTTAGCTGCTGTATGTTGTTGTTTTACTAAGTGTGGATATTACTCCCATTTTTATTAAAAAAATATATTCAAGTATGTATTCTTAATTAAAAAAATGCATTCTATTGCTCTCAGGTGTCTCCAAATCTCCAAATTACTTTTTATTTCCAAAATATTGAAAAAGCACGAGTTTATCCTGCCTATTACTTTGACTTCCTAGCTTAACCACTTAAAAAAGATTATTTAAAGAAAGTATTTAGTGGGTAAATTAATTTTGAACCTTAAAGTGTAACTGAAGACATTTGTGATAGCGTGGAGAGGAATTAGAACACCTGTCAGCTTTTATTGCTGTCAACACGAGATGTCCTAATAGGGAAACTAGTTGCCCTTTTGTTGGAGGAATAACTCACTTCCTGTTGTTGGCATTGAACAGGAAGTGAAGGGAAATCTCCCACAGTGGGTGGAAAAATGTACAGGGCTTTTTACCCTCCCTCACAATGAGTGATGGTTCAGGGTTCAAGGAGAGACTCATCAAAACCAGGAGGTGGCAGATGGTTAATCCAGGATTGCCAGATTTTGAGATGCTTGGGTCTTCCATCTTGGATGGCAGCTTCTATTTTTCTATGGATCATGGCCTAGGTTATTCTATGTTTGATTTCAGTAGTGCAAAGTGCAGGGTTTCTTTGGCTGCTGTCATGACCTGCAGGATAAGACGGAACTGGGCTCTGTGATACAGTCCAGAGTATTATGGTTCAGGAGCGCAAGAGATGGGTTTGGTTCTATTGTGTCGGTAATTGGGGTGGCGGCCATTTTGAAAACGTTAGCCCAAAATTGTTGTGCAATAGGGCAGGTCCACCAGATTTAAGCATGAGTGCCTTCTTGGCCACAGGCACAAAAACATACAGGAGACTATCCTGGTAAAACATTTGAGATCCTTACCGGGACCAAATACCACTGCATCATAACTTTATAATTGGTCTCAAGTGCAACAATGTTTTAAGAGGAAGATTTAGTAGTCGCCCAGATATCTTCCCAATCCTCCGCCTCCATGTCAATATTTAGGCCTCCAGACCATCAAAAATGCATTTTTTTCCCTCTTTTAATGTTCTGGTATCTGAAATTCTGTCTATTAGATTATAAGTTTCACAGGAACAGGTGGCCTCCAAAACAGATGATGACTGTAATTGAAGGTATCAGAATCCAGGAACACATGGACTTCTAAGACTGGACCTTGTTTTCCCTTTATGGAAATTATCATAGAGTAAGTACCGTAGAATAAAATGTGTTATGTGCAGTAATTAGGAAACATGAATTAATAATGTGTCATAACATGGTGTATTACACAGCGTCACACAAAGCGTGTATACTAATTTTATAAGTCAGCCAGCAAACAACAGGATGTCAAGACCAGTAACATCTGGACTATTTATAAGAGGCATCTCCGAATCCTGAGTGATGACCAACTGTCTATCCATCAACACAGTTTTAACTTTGCAAAGTGGAAAGCTGCTGTGTACAATACATAGCTGATCCGAATTTGTGGCAATTGTCAGTATATTTATGGACGAAAATAGATATGTGGCTGTGATTGGGATTACTGCACCTGGAAAGCTTTAGGAAGTCATCATCATAAGCCTGGCACACATTCTGGGAAACAGTTACTGCTACAGAAAGTTACTCCGAGACACAGCGAGCGTGCTTTTATAATATTTATATGTGTCCGTAAGGTTGCTGCTTTATGAAGACATGTACAAATGCAGGAACATGAAAGAATTACCGCAGCTGTAAAACACAGTCTGGGCAACACAGACCTAATTATATGCTGGAACAGCAGGGAAAGAAATGACAGTCAATCTGGGATTTTTTTTTTATATACAGGTGTCCACTTCAACATCATTCCACCCAAAATTAATATTTCAGAACTCTAATGAGCTATACCTTTTATTTGTTATGTTCTTTAATGTTCTGCATTGTATTTAGGCTTCCTGTATAGCCTAGTGCAGTGATTCTGAACCTTATTGAAACCAACGCCTGGTTAATTCTTCCAAATCCTTCCATATCCCTGTATATTAAAAAAGAAACGTTTATACTCACACAATAAAAGTGGGAACACAAAATATGTATTGAAATGCTGGGTGACTCTGGCTGACTGTATGTCACTGTATGGGAATTGGATTTATGAAGGAAATTAGGGGACTCTGCAGCACATTTGGTGGCTCTGTAGGTGATGACATTTCTGGAAGCAGCTTGAGGCAACTGTGGGGAATGGGGTCTCTTTGGGAGCCGGGGGGGGGGGGGGGGGGGTTGCAGGAGATTGGAGGCACTCTGTGAGCTGGAAGGCATTATTAGAAGTTAGGAGATCTGTAGCTGTCTGGAGGTCCAGTAGGAGCCTGACAGCGGGCCATGGACCAGTGGTTGAGAACCACTGGTCTAGTGTAAATTACTCTGGAATTCGGTAGTACTATGACCACCATACCTGACGTTTTCTACTTTCCGAAACAGTCTGCTGAGATCTGGCAAAGAGGAGTTCTGCTGAACTCTAAAGTTGTACTCACAGAGTTGGTTCAATTTGTTTGTATAGTGTGAGCACTGCTTGGGAACAATTAAAGGGGTTGTAAAAGTTCATGATTTTTCACCGTAATGCATCCTATGCATTTAAAGGTGAAAAAACATCTGACATTTACTGGCCCCCCAGCCCTCTATTTTACTCACCTGAGCCCTGGAAAGTCCTGTGTCGCTAACGCGATTGATCTTTGCCTCGGCTCTTCATTGGATAAATTGATAGCAGTGCAGCCATTGCTTCGCGCTGCTTTCAATCAAATCCAATGACGCGGCCGCCGGGGGGCGGGGCCTGGTCATACACTCGGTGGCTATGTACGCCGAGTGTATGACACGGAGGGCGCCCGCAAGTTAACCCCCTCGGGAAAGAGCTTCCTAGAGGAGGTTAGCTATTGTGGGGAGGAGCCGAGAGAGCTGCCGTGGGACCCCAGAAGAGGAGGTTTGGGGCCACTCAATGCAAAACTAACTGCACAGTGGAGGTAAGTATGACATGTTTGTTATTTTTAAAAAAAATACCTGAACCTTTAGTATCACTTAAGGTGTTCTGTGCCTGGAACTGCTTGAAGAAGTGTGTGGGCAGAGCTGACTCGCCCAGTGCTGTGTAAAGGTGCCTTCCAGTCCAACGATACTTACACCTGCTGAGGATATTTTGGAGGAGACACCAAATTGCAGTATCTGTTCCACCAGTCCTGCTAGACTCCCCCACCCATCTCCCAGTGACAGAACGGGTCCTGCCGGGTAACATTTGGACCCCATGCGTGTACATAAATAACTCTTCCATACTCTACAGTTAGGTCCCTAGGGTCTCTGCCATGTGGGTTTGGTCCTGGTTGCTGGGGCACTGACCGTTCGGGAGGTAGGTCATGAAGGGCTCCCCTCACTATACTTGAGATCCGCCACCTCTGTTAGTGCCACTCTTCCGCTGTCTGGCTGTCATATCATCCTCTTCTTTTGCTTGTTGTCCCTAGCAATGGCTTTACACCACTTCACCCCTTGTGTGCATTACAGCCCTGTTCTTCTATACACTATTACCACCACGCACCCCTTTAAGCAACTTCAGACCAGGAATGTACAAAGTTTCAAACATTTTCCTTGAAAAATGCAAGATAATAGTTCAACATCAAGGGCAGTCTTTTCTATCCTTTTCTATCTGGAGAGGAGACGCTTGAAACGGGATATGGAAAGAGTATGGCACAACTGCAAACCTACCAGGACATGGCCGGCCACCTAAACTGACAGGCTGGCTAAGGAGAGAATAATCAGAGAAGCAGCCAAGAGGCCCATGGTAACTCTGAAGGAGCTGCAGAGATCCACATCTCAGGTGGGAGAATCTGTCCACAGGACAACTATTCTATGTGCACTCCACAAATCTGTCCTTTATGGAAGGGTGGCAAGAAGAAAGCCTTAAGAAGTCCCATTTTCAGTTTGTGAGAAGCCATGTGGGTGGATACAGCAAACATGTGGAACAAGGTACTCTGGTCAGATGAGATCAAAATTGAACTGTTTGGCCTAAAAGCAAAAAGCTATGTGTCGCAGAAAACTAGCACTGCATGTCAACCTGAACACACCATCCCCACCGTGAAACATGGTGGTGACAGCATCATGTTTTGGGGATGCTTTCCTTCAGCGGGGACAGGGAAGCTGGTCAGAGTTGATGGGAAGATGGATGGACCACCCAAATACAGGGCAATCTTAGAAGAAAACCTGTTAGAGTCTGCAAAATACTTGAGGCTGGAGTGGAGATTCACCTTCCAGAAGGACAACAACCCTAAACATACAGCCAGAGCTACAAAGGAATGGTTTAGATAAAAGCATATTCATGTGTAAGAATGGTCCAGTCAAAGTCCAGACTGAAATAGCAAAAGTTTACTTTCTAGATGTGCAAAGCTGGTAGAGACATGCCCAAAAAGACTTGCAAGTGTAATTGCAGCGAAAGGTGGTTCTACAAAGTATTGACTCAGGGGGCTGAATACAAATGCACCCCACACTTTTCACATATTTATTTTTCAACAAATTTGAAAAACAGTTATCATTTTCCTTCCACTTTGCAATTACGTGCCACTTTGTGATGGTCTATCACATAAAATCCCAATAAAATACATTTATGTTTTTGGTTGTAACATGATAAAATGTGGAAAATGTCAAGGGGTATGATTACTTTTTCAAGGCACTATACATTATCATGATGGTAAGCGGGAAGAATCCTCCTGATATTTGTGGTCAGTGGCAGGAAATCACACCCCCTGCTTACTTACAGGGCTTTTTTCTCAAACAATAGATGTTGGAACTCAACCACGACCCCCCCTCAAAACCCCTCCCCCACACACCCTCCAAATCCGATCAAATAGTGTGTGTGGTCAGATTTCACAAACAGTAGGAGGGTCTTAAATGGGCATTAAATACCAGGATTGCATTACATACAGAATGCAGAGTTCGGGGGGTGGTTACACACAGAGTGCAGAGCTGTCACTTGTAAACACAGAAACCGTACTTCTGTGTTTACAAGTGATTGCAATGAGCGGACACCAAAGGGTCTGAGCCAGAGGTGGTGGAACTGAGTTCCACCAAGTTCCACCTGCAAAAAATACCTGCTTACTTATAACTAAAAAGATCATTGGTGTCAATGGTTCCTTATCTGAGAGGCAAAAGTAGCTTGTTGCTTAATGAACCCTTGGCAGCCTCTGGATGAACCCTGGTTGAAAAAGGCTGACCTAAACAATCGTATGTTGTCACCATTTTGTGTTTAGGAATTATAAGCAAACAAATTACATCTGTTGCACCTTGGCAAGGGGCTGATTTATGGTTCTAAATTGTGACATGTTTCTCTGTGACAAATACAAGGCTTGTTATGAGCAAAAGACGTGCTGGTGGCACTTTTGGTTTTTGATGTATTGACAACGGCACCACCCGTTGTGAGACACCTCAGCAATCACCTATAAGAATGTCATGAAACTGGAGTGCATGATGTTTCCTGCATAGCATTTATAATTAGTGACCCATCATTCACTAAATACTAATAAAAATCAGTTGAGGTGAAGTGACCCTTTAAAGCTTTTAGGATTCTGGATCATGTCTATAAAATAAATAAAAAATGGTTTTGTCAGTAGTACATAAGTCGGCCATGAAAAATGTTGTTACATCATTGAAATGCATGTTTGCAGCACCTACATATCTGGCACTGATTTCAGAGATGTGATTACTATTACTGTAATCTTGCCATTATCAGACAAAAAGAGTGGACTCCTGAGTTGATGATCTCAGTGTGATCTCATGCAGAGGATCCCACCAGTGAGTGGGAAGCCCACATTCAGAGAATGCTCATGTTTCTCAGTAGAAAACAAATATGATGTTATTTTGTTTTCATCATACTGTAAAATCACTCAGAAAGCTTCAATTGTGAGCAAGAATAAAAAGAATAATAATAATGTTAGGACAGCCTTTAAAAAAAATGCTCCTGACATGATCAGAGGGAAGAATGCCCCTTACAATGGGGGTCAGTGGGAAAAAATGCCTCTTACATAGACAGTCATTGGGAATAATGCCTCATACCTTGGTGGTCAGTGGGAATAACGTCACTTACATTGGTGGTGAGAAGGAAGACTGCTCCTTACAGTGATGGGTACTAGGGAGAATGCCGATTACATTGGTGGTAAGTGGGAAAAATGCCACCTTCACAGGCAGCTAAAAAGATCATTGATGTCATGCAGCTGGTTCTGCCAAGTGGTGTTGAACCCAGAACTATGCAGGCACCATCAGATGTGAGATCAATTATCAGCCACAGCTCAAAGAACCCCTAAGCAGTCGTTGAAGGAAGCCCAGGGTTCCATGCAACACTGGTTGAAAATGGCTGTGTTAGAGCCATGTGTTAAAGTAAGAAATTAAACAACTAATTTTTTATCATGTATATATGTAGCACTCACCCCAGAAGGAGCCGCTGGTTAATTTTGGGATCGGCCTGCTAAGTTACCCTGGTGGTGTCTAGGGGTGCAATTGTGAGAACAGTGGTAATGAGCGAAGGTCCAGACAGCCAATAAAAGGGTTTTCAATGCTTTATTGTCCAGGCCAAACACAGCCAACATCAACACGTATTAGGAAGGTCAAGGTTGATGAAGGAAAGAGAAGAGAACCTTGCGGTATCAGGCCCGGATGTTGAATGGAGCAATCAATACTGCTCTGTATAGTACCAATTGTAGTAAATCGTCACCACTCTGCTCGGAGTGGGTAAAGTGCCCCCGGACAGACCCCTATAATAGGCCTGGCAGCCGAAGCGTCACTTTGAACTAGCTGGGAGGAACGAGTCTCTCTCACAGACCCGGCTCTAGGGCCTCTGCCACAGGCCAGTTTTAATAAAGGACTTAGGTGAATAAAGAGAGCGAATCCTCCCAGTTGACTTTTCCTATATGGGCCCCCTGGATGACAGCAAGCATACCTGTCAGTGGTCCAGATGCCGATCCCAGACAGGGATCCTCTCAACAAGTCATGGGACCCAGTGGAACACTGGGATCCCTTTTCTCCTCAGGATGAGGTTCGATGCAGCTGTCAGCTTTGACCAGGTGGGCCGCGCTGGCGGGGTCCATGGATGCGCGTACCCTGAAGGTGGATACCGCACCTGAAACGGGGACCCCGCAAAGATTTTTCAACACATGACCCCTGTCACAGATATACTCTCCCCCAGCATGCCCCGCGAGGGAAAACTCCTCCAATTGGCTGCTGGGGAAAACTTTCTCTGCCAGAACCCCTCTGGCGCCAACTCCCGGCAAGGGGTGGTATTGCACCCCTTGACCACAGACTGACCCAGTGGACATTTCTGGGATGACAGAAGTCCCAAATTTAGACAAACATGAATGGGAGCAAAGTAACTCTCCCATTCCCACTAACTTTAGCGTAATGCCCATGCTGAAAGCAAGGGGGCGCTACATACTCCCCCCACTTGAAATGACACTGTCCCCAGTGTCCTAAAGCATTCGAGCCCGAATGGTGACCTGATACCTGCCCAAAAAAATAGAAAGGGGGAAAAGAAGGAAGGACAGAATTCACACATGGTAATACAATTCTTAAAATAGCCTAAGACATACAACATACACAGCCCTGCTATCTATCTGCCCATTCTCCGCAGTGTTTTATAGCAGGTGGGTCCAGAAGAAAACCTGTATAGGAGAAAAAAAAAAAAAAAGCATACAGGATGTACAATATACTCTCTAATTTTCACAACCTCTGAGGTTTGGATTGAGGCTGTACGCTCAAGCCTGAACGCAAAGTCTCCTCCCCCAAAGAGCTCTAAACTATAAGTGCTGTGGAAGATACTCTGTGCAAGAATTATTAAAATTGAAATCAACAGTATAACCCCTAGCGGTCAGTGCGCTGGTACTGCAACAGTCACAAATGCAAAAGTGCAAAAATAGCAGCAAAGGGAAGTGAATGAAAAATATAGTTCTTTCTCTTTTGTGGAATGTTTCAAGCTGCTCAAAGAAAGGAGGCAAAGTCCCCACTCTAACTGACTGATTCCAACCCCTCCCAAGAGTTCTGCACAACAGTTTTTGTGGTTCTGGAGAAGTAGGGGGGAAAGGGGAAACTGGGAAGAGAAAAAAAAAATCAAATGGAGTGGGAGCCATACTTGTCCGTAATTTTTCCCCTTCTTTGGGTAAACACCCAGATTAGGCAGCTCGCCTAATCACACACACAGGGCCCGGCATCAGAACATCGGTACCCCGCACAGGACGGCATGTCCCGGGTTGGAGGAGCGGTGAGTCTAATTTAAAAGGAACACACAACGGGCTCACTTGCTCCTCAAGGCAAACATGGGCCACTGGGCCCGCAGGATGCGCCCTGAACCCAACATTCTCCGTAGCCCTTTTGCTCGGGGAATCTTGGCTCAAACAGGTGGTCAGGAAGATCGCCATCATCCGTCTGGAAGCCTTCTAAACAACGATCAGGATCCAAAGAATCCTCTGCTCCAGCGGGAAGGTAAATTGACAGGGCAGTGACTGGTTTAGATTGGATGATCCTCCGTATCTCCCCCAGTCAATCGGTTTGGGAGAGATATCTCCGGCAGACACACATTGTGTGGAGGCCGCGCCAGCCGAGGCGGACTCATGAGAGGTCTCAGTCTGTAAGCAGGCCGCGCGGGCCACAAAGTCGCTCAGTTCCTCCATCCCATCCCACGGGCTCACCTCTTGGGGACAAATGATCCCGGCAACCGGCTGTGGGACCTTAGCGGACGAGGCGAAGGGAACAACACTCCGTTCCTGGACTCCGGATCCTCCTTCAGCTGGAGCAATAGGCTCCAGCCACGCGGTCTCTACCTCTGCGGTGACGGCTCCGGAGAACCTATTCACATGGTAGTCCCGCGGGCTTCCGACCACTGGCATGGTCACAAACAGCGGAGCCCGGCATTGCTGGCATCGGCCAAAGGGCAGGAGGCGGACGGCAAGCTCTCTTTACATCTGGGGCACATGAGGCCCAACATCTCTGTCCCCTCGGATGACAGCAAGACAAACTGTCCCGCAGTGGACAGCCGAATGCCCGTATCCGTCACGGGCACTCCGAGCTCTGCAGACTCAGAGAGCAGCCCTGGTGTAGTCACAGGGCATCTTAGGGCAACCGAGGCCTTCGACGTTTCGGACATCTCTCCAGCAGTGATCCATCCCGTTCGAAGAAATTAGGCGTTTCTCCTCCCCATTTGGCGCAAAATTCTATGCACCTGGCATGCAGGGCCCACTTGAAACAAACTTGTCCGGACACGCTGCAGGCGCATGCTAGGCCGCACGCACGCCCAAGCTTAGTGAGGCAACGTTAACCCCCTCTCCGCCGGACAGTTCAAAGTACACAACACCGGACACTCTTCGATCTTCAATAAATAATCCCACTTTCTGGTTGCCAATGGTAACGGCCGAATCCCGGACGAGCCCCCACATGTAGCGCTCACCCCCGAAGGAGCCGCTGGTTAATTTTGGTGCAAAAGTTACTGTGTTTAGTTACAGATAGAAGAACAGGAAGTGAGGATTTCTCAGAAGAAATAAGGACATTTAAAAGCAAAATGGAAGCATGAGGTAAATGAAGGAGGACTGCACTAAGGTAAAGGAAGCTATTTAGGGAATTTTTTTTTTACCTTTACAACCCCTTTAACCACTTGACACCCGCCCACCGTCAAATGACGGTGGGCGGAATGCTCTATTGTTCTGACAGGACGTCATATGACGTCCTGTCATTTAAAGCCTCTAGGCCGCGTGCCCAGCGGCCGCAATGGCCGCCGGGCACCCGCGATTGCCCAGTAACTGATCAGGGACGTGGAGCTCTGTGTGTAAACACAGAGCTCCACATCCTGTCAGGGAGAGAGGAGACCGATCGGTGTCCCTTGTACATAGGGACACAGATCGGTCACCTCCCCCAGTCACCCCCCTCCACACACAGTTAGAACACACCCAGGATACACATTTAACCCCTTCCCCGCCCCCTAGTGGTTAACCCCTTCCCTGCCAGTCACATTTATACAGTAATCAATGCATATTTATAGCACTGTTCACTGTATAAATGTGAATGGTCCCAAAAATGTGTCAAAAGTGTCCGATGTGTCCGCTATAATGTCGCAGTCCCGAAAAAAAACGCAGATCGCCGCCATTACTAGTAAAAAAAAATATTTAAAAAAAATCATTATGTCCCCTATTTTGCAGGCAATATAACTTTCGTGCAAACCAGGTTATTGCGATTTTTTTTTTTTTTACCAAAAATATGTACTGTAGAATAATACGTATCGACCTAAACTGAGAAAAAAAATATATATTTTTTAAAAAAATGGGATATTTATTATAGCAAAAAGTAAAAAATATTGTGTTTTTTTTCAAAATTGATGCTTTTTTTTTGTTTATAGCCCAAAAAATAAAAACCGCACAGGCGATCAAATACCACCAAAAGAAAGCTTTATTTGTGGGGAAAAAAAGGACGTCAATTTTGTTTGGGAGCCATGTCGCACGACCACACAATTGTCAGTTAAAGCGACGCAGTGCCGGAAGCTAAAATCTTGTCTGGGCAGGAAGGGGGTGTATGTGAACAGTAGGCAAGTGGTTAAGTGTTATTGGGATCTGGAATCTGTGCAAGACTGTCTAGGCTGCCTAGCTTTGTGAGTGTTGATTTTATCTTGAAAATATTTTTTGGTATAGGTTTCACCTACACCAAAGGACCAAGTTTTCCATATATATATATATTTTACAGCAAGGCCAATTCTTGCTTTCATCAAGAGTACCTCTATAGGGTTACGGTGTGAAGGGTCCACCAATACCCAAAGCCCAATTTTTCCAGATATTTTACTTCAAAGTCTGCGAAACAGGCACCAGAATTTATCCCAAAAATCTCAACTCTTGTTTCAAGTGGACTAAAATGTGGCCTCGTCATACAGACTGGCTCACCAAGCCGTTGGTTACAAAATAAAGAAAGACTGCAGGGAAAATCAATTTAATGTCATTTTTGTTTTTTCTTATACTGTATATGACAGTTTGTCTACAGCAGGTTCTATACATGGTACAGATGCACCACTTTACAGGTTGCCTAAGGAGACCCCCCAGGCAATATATTTAAAGGAATTTTTCATTGTTATTGTTTCCCTTTAAGCATTATTAAAATCACTGCTCTCTTAATGTTTGCATTGATACATGTCCCACAGGGCAGTACCTGGGCCCCCATACCCTTTTTATGTCCAATAACTTGCACATAAGGCCGCATACACACGACCGGTCCATCGGATGAGAATGGTCCAACAGACCGTTTTCATCTGTTCACCGCTGAAGCAGACTGATGGTCTGATGTGCGTACACACCATCAGTTCAAAAACCAATCGGGTCAGAACGCGGTGACGTAAAACACATGACGTGCTGAAAAAAACGAAGTTCAATGCTTCCAAGCATGCGTCGACTTGATTGTGAGCATGCACGGGTTTTGAACCGATGCTTTTGTGTACTAACCATCAGTTTTGACCAATGGTCAGCCGTCCATCGGTTCGATTTTAAAGCAAGTTCTTTGGACTAAAATGTGGCCTCGTCATACAGACTGGCTCACCAAGCCGTTGGTTACAAAATAAAGAAAGACTGCAGGGAAAATCAATTTAATGTCATTTTTGTTTTTTCTTATACTGTATATGCACGGGTTTTGAACCGATGCTTTTGTGTACTAACCATCAGTTTTGACCAATGGTCAGCCGTCCATCGGTTCGATTTTAAAGCAAGTTCTCTAATTTTTGTCCGAAGGACATCAGACTGATGGGCCGTACACACGGTCGGTTTGGACCGATTAAACTGAACTTCAGTCCGTTTTCATCGGTTTGGACCAGTCGTGTGTACGCGGCCTCAGACTTCAAACTGTGGACTTTTGATTTTTCACGTTCAGATTCCATAATAGGGTTCGCTGTTTGGGTCTTAACTTTTTCCATTTTCCAGAGTTTTGGTGCAAAAGAGATGGTGTTCAGTCCATCACTATTGACAAATAGTATTTGCATAGACTATATTATGTATACTGGCCCAGATTCAAGTAGAATCGCGCAATATTTGCGTGGGCAAAGAGCAAATTTTTTTCTCTGCGCCCACGCAAATATTGCGCTTTGCCCGCGATTCACGGAGCAGTTGCTCCGTAAATTGCGCGGGCAATATGCTAAGCAGCCGGGCGCAAGGCTGCCTAATGTAAATGATCCCGCCGGGGGCGGGAATCATTTAAATTAGGCGCGCTCCCGCGCCGAGCGAACAGCGCATGCTCCGTCGGGAAACTTTCCCGACGTGCATTGCGGCAAATGACGTCGCAAGGACGTCATTTGCTTGTAAGTGAACGTGAATGGCGTCCAGCGCCATTCACGGTTCACTTACGTAAACGACGTTAAATTTGAACGTCGCGAGCGGGAGGCGCAGCTATACTTTAGCATTGGCTGCGCCTGCTATAGCAGGAGCAACCTTATGCTAAAGGCGCCGTACGGAAACTCCGTACCTTGCGTGAGAAGGGCCCGCGCAACTTTTGTGAATCGGTGGTAGTATGCAATTTGCATACTACACGCCGATCACAAAGGCCGCGCCCCCTAGCGGCCAACGCAAGAATGCAGCCTGAGATGTGAAGGCATAAGGAGGCTTATGTTTGTCACATCCTAGGCTGCATTCGGTGTAACGAGGTTCCTGAATCAGGAGCACTCGTTACACCGGAGCAAGTAAGCACTTGCGCCGCCCAACCTATGGTTGCGCGGGCGCAAGTGCTTCTTGAATCTGGGCCATTGTATGTTATCCATAAAGATTGCTATATTGATAGTATAAGTAATAAATCAAAACTGTACATATGGTTCTAGTATAGGCAATGTTGGGCATAAAGCTCAATTTCAGCATTGGGGCTTTCAACTAGATATTATACGCAATGCAAAGCGATAAACTCACTTCCACCAACAATTGTAAACTTAAGGCTTGTGTACTTGTGCATTTGTTTTAAAATAAACAGCTTTACTACCTTCACAAACCAACGGGTAAGCCAAGTAGATCGAAGCAGGTCAGAAGCATCCACTTTTGAAAGGTGGTCCTAAAATAAAGACCACCCCTTGTTTTTGGATATGTAAATGTTAATTTTTTTTTGGTACCTTTTTTGAAGAACTAAGTGTACTCCCGTTCCAGCCTGAATCGCGGCACAGGACGTCATGTCCTCTTGTGCGGTGAGCCCCCCCCCGCTGTCTTCTGGGACATGTGTGTTCCAGAAGACAAGCTGGGCATTCACAAAGCGATTGCAACTCGCAAGGCTCCACTGGCGATTTCCCTTAGTTACAATGGCGGTGCCTGCACCCGATCCAATCTATGGATCGGCCTGGGGAGAGGGGGGCACACCGCGGGCTCCCTGGACAGGTAAGTGGTTCTTATTAAATATCAGCAGCTACAGTGTTTGTAGCTGCTGACTTTAAACAAAAAAAAATGGTGTCTGGAACTCCACTTTAAGAGGTTGACTGTAGATTGTAACCTTCTTTGTGCATATCCTACACCTACCTATAACCTGAATTTTTGTACCTTTTCTAGTGATTTTTCTCCTAATATTTCTCTTGTTTTGGAGGAAATAGATTTTCTGGCTATACTGCTTTCTAATTTCCCCCTTTGTCTCCAACATTTGATCATTGTTTCCCTCTTATGATTCCTTCTCATCCCTTTGTTCTTTCTTCTCCCTCTTTCAGGATGTCTTTGTGTACGTCCTTGTTTAATGACACCCCATTACAGAGCTGCAGTCAGTCCTCCCCCAAAGCACTCCATAAATTCAGCCTGGACTATTTCCAGACTCAAAAATAAATAAAAGTAAATGCAGGTTGTGCTGCCCACAGTCTAAATATCAATTCAACAACCTCCTATTTCTATAACTAACGCATTCACTGCTTTTCAATTCAACCCATTTAAATACATTTCACTCATTTTTTCTTTTATTTCTTTTAAGCATAATATAAGGCTGTGAACTCACCTTGCACAGACTGTATATCTCTGCCCACAGAATTATTCCAAGCTGGGGAACCGGTGATCTGTATTTATATTCAGTACATTGTTAAAGAAAAAAATGAATGTACGCCTGGGCTCAAGCATTGATATTAATACAGGTGAACATCAAATCAGTTATATTAAACCCTAATTTTTTTAGGCACGTTCAACAGCTGATGTAATCACTTACTGATTATGCAGCTTCTTTATCTTTTAACTCTTGCTTATGTTACAGTTTACACAGTGCCATGAATGCTGCCCCATATTTCTGGTTTCATGGTGGCTCCCTTCATATGCAGCATCTCATGGAGCCACCCTTGCATGCAGGAACTAGAGTTGCTGATCACTCCACTGCATGCATCAATAGAAACACTCAGCCCAGTAGCCTAGGATGGCAAGACATTAATCTGCTCCTCCCTCCTCCTCCCCAACGCCCTTCTTCAAGCTAACAGACTGGCTTAGGACTGCACTGTCCACTGTTAATTTTCCAGAGAAGCCCAGAGTGAGACGTAGGCTAGGCACACGGCTGGCATGACAGGGCAGCAGGGCAGAAAACCAGCAGGAATAGGGGTTGATTAGGGGAGTGTAGCAGGTCATGGTAGGGGGTGGCCTGCATCCTATCTCCCCCAATCAAGCATGGCTGGCATGGATAGTTTTCTGCTCCAGCTGGGGGCGGCTGCTGCCTCCCAGGGCTCACAATGGCTCCACCGCCAGACCGTCAGGGGGTCGCTGTGCTCGGAGGTCTCGGCCTCTGGAGCGTTTTTCACCTTCTCTTCCCCTAGAGCTCATGCAGTGGACCCTCCGAGCACACCGACTATGCCGGCCAGTCGTCCAGAGCGGCTGGCAGCCCTCCACCCAGCCAGCAGGATGGTCGCATCCTCCGATTGGGAGGCGGGGCCGGACGAGGACCTCCCCTCGACGGGCGTCAGGGAGCTCCCCCAGGAGTTTGGTGAGGTGCGTGGATGGCGCCAGTGGTGCAGGAGTGAGGCACGGCTCAGGGGGCTGGGACAAGCACTTCTGGACCCAGTGTTGTCGTTTCTTCGGTGGTGGTCCCTTCAGTGGCAAGCCGGCAAGATGTGACATTCCCCAGGTCTGAGGGTGAGTTGTCCAACTCGGAAGATGAAGCGCCTGCTAGAGCAGCAGTGGTGGATGCCGGACGCATGGCTGCAAGACCTCCTCCTGTGCAGCCTGTTGAGTCCACTAATAACTATCTTCTTTGCAAGCTGTGTTTGTTTGGTTTGGGGGCGGGGGCAGCGGGGGGCTGGGTGTACCCCCTTCCCCGCTGGTACTGCCGATCGCACCCTCGCCTGGCTCAGCGGCCCTTGTGGCTGCTGGGTCAGGGGCTGGGTCCGACTTGCAGCATCTGTTGACGGGTTTGCGCTTCAGAAGTTCGCTATTTTTGCAAGCGTGATCTGGGAAAAACAGCTCAGCGCTGTTTTGCTACTTGGGTGCCATTGGGGAGGGACAACGGGTTTACGGGGGCAGGTGGGGCTTTGATATGACAAAAAATGTCCAATCCTTACACTGGGACCACAAGGACATTAGCCTGTGGATGAAGCTTATGTCTTCGGCGCGGGCCTCTATGGCATTTTTTCCCCAGCAGGGTCGGTGGTTCAGATGCCCTGGGACAGCCGACCCAAAATGAAAAGAGGTGTGTTAGGAGTTCAATGAGGGTGCATGCAGGTATGGAAACGGTTGCTGTTTCAAACACTAATGTTCCGGCTGCGGGGGCATACGCTGTCGTGTTTTAAACAGGAAAAAGGACGTTCCGGAGAGTCTTCGAGTAAAAGGGATGACTCCGGTGAGAGTGATAAGGATGCTTCCTTTTCTAAAAAGGTTTCGGGACCGGGGCGGCTGCCCGCCTCCTGGAACTGGGTTTTTCGCAAGGGTTTCATATTCTGTGCTTATTACCTCATATTCCCCCCGGTCGTCAAGAAACTGCGACCGGCTTTACAGCATCCTTTGGTAGTTTCTGAGAAGCTGGCCAAGGAAGTTGCGTTGGGTTGTATGGGTGGCCTCTTTGCTGCTCCTCCATTTACAGACCTGGTGGTCTCACCATTGGGGGTGGTCCCCAAGAAGGAACCTAAAAAATGTTGTTTGATTCACCACTTGTCCTTCTCAAAAGGGGGTTCGGTCAACCCGGATGCTATACCTCCTTTGACGTGACGGTGTGTTGAGTGCGGCGTTATGGCCAAGGGGCGCTTATGGTGAAAACTGATGTGTATGGTGCCTTCCGGCTGCTGCCAGTTCACCCCGGACAGTTTTCACCTGTTGAGATGCCGGTGGCAGGATGCATTTTATGTTCGATCTCATGCTCGCTGTTTGAGACCTTCAGTTCATTTGTGGAGTGGGTAGTACAGGACGTGTCGGGTATCAATTCTATCATCCAATACCTGGACGAATATCCATGTGTAGGTCCTGATTCTAGGTCGTGCAGGATTTTGCTTGCTACTTTGCAGCATATCTCGGTTCGCTTTGGCATACCGCTGGCGCCAGATAAAATGGTCGGCCAAGTGGTAGAAATCAGTTTCTTCAGTCATCAATTCGCTGGCTATGGAGTGTTGCTTACCGGCAGATAAATTGCACGCTCTCCAGGCTGAAATCCGCTCGGTAGTGGGTTCACACAAAATACAGCTGCGGCAGCTGCAGTCCTTGTCAGGAAAATGTAATTTTGCGTGCAGGATTTTGCCCATGGGGCGTGTGTTTTGTTGCCGCTTGTCTGCGGTGACAGCAGGCGTCTCTTCCCCTCAACATTTTATCACGCTAACAAAGGGAGAATCGGGAGGACTTGCGTGTTTGGCACATCTATCTGGACTCCTATAATGCCCGGACTTTGTGGATGGAGGGCCCGGTGAGTAATACTCCAAAAGTCCTTATCTCAAGTTCAGGACCTGTAGTGTACTTGACGCCTTAAAGTGAACCTTTTATTCATAAGATTTTGGGTTAGGTGCAGCATTGTTTGGTATGCATTAAGCTTACAGAGACCAAGTTTGGCAGTAGTAATATATTGTGGAAACATTCAGCAAGTACAAACAGGCCCAGTGGGGAGGCAACCTGTTTGGAGCCACCTACAACTGTGACAGCAGTAGAGCAGTAGTCTGAAGACCTGGAGATGCTGACAGCTGCCAGAGAAGCTGAATGTGGCCTGGCCAGTCCAAACCCAATCGGAAAGGCTTCCTAGGAGAGGATGGCATAGTCCCTTCACTTTCACTACTCCTCCAGACCCTTTCCCTGACTCTAAGTACTGTCCTTGACAGATGGGTGTCCTGTCCCTACGCTAGCTGCTCACAAAATGTGTGCCAAGCCCGGGAACCAGGGCCTTAAATAGGCTCTGCCCTCACCCAAGATGTTCACATGGAGCATCAGCATCCAATTGTATAGCTGTCTCCCTGTGACCAAAGATATCCTGAAGGAACCAAGTTATTCACAACTTCCTCCCCCATCAGCATTGTCGCTCATGTAAAGCGGCACCTGCAGTGGAGAACATAGACTGCACCAGGGCTGGACTGGGACAAAAATCTGGCCCTGGACTTTATCCAGACCGGCCCACTTTAATTTCGAGTGTCCCCCCTTGCATTAGAGTGTCCCCCCTTGCATCAGAGTGTGTCCCCTCCTCCCACTCCCATGTATACTCACATTTCTGAAGGGAGCATGGATCCTCTCTGTCTAGGCATGTGATAAGTGACAAATGATAGGGGAGAGAGGAAGAAAAGTCTGCCGGCTATCTATCTCCCCCTGCAGGCTGGAGGCTAATACTCACTCCAGCAAGTGAGGGCAGCTGCTCCTGACAGGAGTAAAATTGTGATCACTCACTTTCAGAGAGTAGCGGCTCCAGGAATGCACCTGACCGGCTCACTGAGCCATCGGCCCACCGGGAAACTCCCAGTAGTCCCGATGGCCAGTACATACCTGAACTGCATCTGCTTACAAGATGAATAAAGCAGTGATCACATTCTAATAATGCAGGTACAAAACTACACCAACACATTATGGGTAATATTAAAATAATTATTTTACCCAAAAGATATCTCATACATATGGGATGAGTTCCCTGGGTCAGTCCCTCTGTGCATCAAGCCATTTTCAAAAATCACTAAAATGTTCACTTTACAAGGCAGTGTAGTGACATAACCAGCTTTGTAAATTGTTTATTACCTCTCTTGCTTTCATTCGCTTACAGGCTTCCAGAGGTAAATGTTGCAGTTTTGTTTGTTGCCATGGAAGTATTGCAGACAGTCTCATCTTTGCTTGTGGAATGTAACTGTGTGATCTTAGTAAATCAGAACAAAATACCACAAACAGAATTCATCATTATCCATTTGTTAAGGGAAGTTTTGTTCAGCAGATACCATTTATTTTGGCTTTGAAAAAAAGGCTATTAAAAAAAAGGTATAGGTCTATTCAGACTTTTGAAAACATTGGCCATTTTGGTTCATATGGATTAAAGTATCTCAGAGTGACCATGTCTTATTTCGATAATGGATCCAATAAAATCAGTCAGATATGTGGTTGCTATCAGTTACTGAAGTTTTCACATAATCACTACTACACTTGCTGGAGAAATTCAGCCAATGACAAAAATGATAAATCTACTCAAGTAAAATTGGACAAAATTCAACCAACATTTTCTAGCAAGAGTTTCGCTTTATGAATCATGCAGAAAGCATGGGGCAATTTTTGTATGATTGAATCTTGACAAAGTGAATCTTGATAGTACATTGGCAGCTAGTTTTCACGGTTGGATGAATTTTTGTGGGAATCGAGTTGTGGATGACTCTTATTAAATAACATCCATTCATTTATATGCTGAAAATAGTTTACCATGATGTAAGTGTAAAGCACAAATGTTTTGGCACCATACATAGCAAATGCAGCATGGCAATTTTGTTTTTATTGTTATGTTTTTTTTTTACTGTCTTCATGAACACTTAAACTACTTTGACCGCTGACCGCGGGAAAATGCTGCAAAATCGCACCACGATTTTACAACGATTTTGCGGCCGGTTGTCAAAACTTTCCTATCCTGAGCGTGAGTCTTCTGCGTTCAGGAGAGGGAGGTTAGTGGAGGTTGAACCTCCCATAACTGCAGCAGCTCCTAAACAATTCTAAAAGTGTATGTGTACATGGACACTATGGGGCAGATTCATAGAGCTGGGTAAGATCGGACAGGCGTACGGCTTTGTACACCTTCGGATCGCAGATGCATTACTTTGGCGTCCGCTGGGTGCAGTTTGCGTAGTTTTCCGCGTCGGGTATGCAAATTAGCTTTTTCCGACGATCCACGAACGTACGCGTGGTCGTCACATTCTCTTACGTCGTCTGTAGTCTGCTTTTTCCAGCGTATAGTTAAAGCTGCTATTTTGTGGCATATAGATAGACTTGCCATGTTAAAGTATGGCCGTGGTTCCCGCGTCGAAATTTGAATAATTTCTTTTGGCGTAAGTCGTCCGTGAATAGGGATGGACGTAAGTCACGTCTAAGCTAAAAAAATGACGTCATTTAGCACAATGCACGGCGGGAAATTTAGGAACGACGCATGTGCATTTCATTCGGTGTGGGGAAGCATATCATTTAAATGAAACCCGCCCCCAACCCGCCCAATTTCAGAAAAATACTACGCCGCCGTAACTTACGGCGCAAATTCTTCCTGGATTCGAATTTACACCAGGTAAGATACGGCGGCGTAGCTTATCTCTGATACGCTACGCCTGTCCAATTGTATGTGAATCTGCCCCATAGGCTTTTATGGAGTTGAGTTTAGGAGCTTTGGCAAAATAAACGCCAAAAGCTCCTTAACTCAAGTTCAGGAGCTGCTAGTGTACATCGAGCCTAAAAGATTTTTTAAACTGCCTCCCCACCCCCCTTTTCTGCCAGACCTAACCCTGGACGTCTAACCTGTCCAGCGGTGCTAGTGGTTAAAGAAATTACATTAAAAAAAAAACACATGATTTCCAGTGCAGGATATTAAGACCATACAAAAAATAAGCAATGCAGACAAAATGGTTTTGTTTGCCTAATCTAAGGTAGACTGCATCTGATTACTTAATGAAATGGCAGAAAAGGCTCAGAGCATCTCCATCTAAACAAACACTCAAAAAACATGGTTGTAACCAACAAAGAAGTAAAACTAATGCTTTAACCCTTGCTGCCAGGACCATTTGTGTTTTTTTGAAAACATGTTTAAAAAATGAGTTTAGGCCTGGAGTTTACATAAAAAATCCCCAAAATATTATATATATTCTAAAAGCAGACTCTCTTGAGAATAAAATAGCGGTGGTTCCAATTTTTTATGTCACACAATATTAGCAGAACAGTTTATGAAATGCAAAATTTCATAAAAGATACAGTAAATTTACCCTAATTAAGTGTTCTTACTCTCCACACATGCTGAAAAGGCTTAGATAGAGTGGACTGGACATTTATTCTCCCCACCTTAGAAACCATCAGCTTTGGACCACATATGCGTAAATGGGTAAATTCGCTATATTCTTTCCCTATGGCATACATCCGAGCTAGTGATTTTCTTTCACCTCTCTTTCCTACATTTAATGGAACACATCAGGGCCTACTTTGCCAATTCATTTTTATTTTAACGCTTGAGCCTTTCCTTCGTCATGCTGAGGCAATCCCTAATATTGACAGAATCAAGACTGGATATTGCACACATTGGGCCAAATTCTCAAAACCATGTGTAAATTTAGGATTATCTAACTTATGTCATTTAAGTTACGGCGCCCTAAGTTGGTGTCGTAACTACCGTATTCTCAGTGCATTTGCGCACAAAACTGCGCCATCCTTAACTTAAGTTTCAATGCCTAAGGCGTGGTTATGGCAAGTGGGAATGAAGTGGGCGTGCTTCATTGTAATGAGCCGTGACCCCATGCAAATGAAGTGCCGGCCGTACTGCGCATGCGCGCACGAATCTGGACCTCAATGCGCATGTGCAGAACTTTGGTCAGCGCAATCAGTGAGATAGGTAAAAGGCCAAGCGTACTTAGTTTGAAGATCGCCCTGTGTTTAAATAGCCCCAGTCAAACACACTTCAATTGCAAAAGTATTTCCCTGTGTTCCCTTCCTAAAGCAAGTTGCTTCTGCTTTGAACGTTTGTCAGTGTTTGTTGGTAAGATTGTTTTGTGAGAAAAGTGTTTGTGGAGTTGGAGGGTATAGTTGTTGTTTGTTTTTGCTAATTTGTTTTTTGTTTTGATTGTTTGCCTGTTTGTTTTTCCTAATAGTATTTTTTGGGTTTTGTTTAGATTTTTTGTTTTCCTTTTTTGCCTGTTTGTTTTCGAATTAATAGTAGCTGTCTGTCTATTTTTTATTTTGGCTTGTTTGTATTTTCTTTGGTGTGTGTGTGTATTGTTGTTTGTTTGTTGGCTGAGTTTCCTGTTGCTGGGTGTTGTCTGTCATGGCTCCCAAGCGCAGGAAGCTTAATTTTTCACCGGCAGAGAAGCATATACTTGCTCAGGGCGTCATTAAATTTGGGCGATTTCTCCATGGCCCTGAGAGCCACACCACCACCCCGGCCAGGAGGAAGGAGATCCTTCAAAAGATCACCGATCGGATCAATGCGGCGGGGGGGGGGGGAGACCAGGACCATCGCTGGAGTTCAAAAAAAAATTAACGACTTGAGGAGCGTGTCCCGGAACAAGCTGGCAACGCTGCATGCCCATACCAGGGGCACTGGAGGAGGAGGACCCTGCCCAGTCAGGATGAGTGAGGAGGAATGGGCAGTGGCCCAGTGTTTCCACCCACAGCAGGTGGTGGGCCTGCCTGGCTTTGACAATGATCCTCTTATGAGGACAGGTAATTTTTTGGAATTTCTATCTGGGGATTAGCATGTGTGGGTGGGGGAAGGGAAGATGTGCCAAGTGTATGGATCCAACAACCTGTGATTGTTTTGTGTCCTCCCCAGATGGCCAGGAGGTGGCAGCCCCATCAGCCCAGGAGGTGGCAGCCCCATCAGGTCAGGAGGTGCCAGCCCCATCAGCCCAGGAGGTGGCAGCCCCATCAGCCCAGGAGGTGGCAGCCCCATCAGCCCAGGAGGTGGCAGCCCCATCAGGTCAGGAGGTTGCTGGCCCATCAGGTCAGGAGGTTGCAGGCCCATCAGGTCAGGAGGTTGCAGGCCCATCAGGGCAGGCTGCTGCACCACCCCCAAGACAGGCTCATGCAGAGTCCCAAGAAGGGCAGGATTCGCCATGGGAGGGGAGTGCCCACAACTCCCCTAATTTGGATGTTGAGTGGGAGGAGGATGAGGGGGAGGAAGATGACAATATTCTGATTGGGCAGGAAATAATGATGGGCCAAGATATGACTTTTGAATCATCCCCTGAGGGAACCCCACAGGCGCCCAGAAGTCAGGCCACCATCATGGGTCGCCCCTTCCAACCCTCCTCCAACATGCAGCAGCACCCATGGCTCACTCCAACTCCTCCTCCAAGGCCACAAGCCTCAGGGGCAAGTAGGATGCCGACCCCTGAAAACAGGGGGGGGTTGGTGCGTCTGCCGGTCAGTCTGTTGAGGGACAATGTCCGGCAGACCCGCAGTCTGTCTGCAATACAAAAAACAATGACCAAGGTGGAGCGCAGCCTGGGTGCAATGAGGGAGTCACTGGGTGACGTGGCCACCAACTCCGTGGGGGTCATCACCTGTTTGTGGGACCTGAGGAACGCCACAACAGGTGTGGCCCAGGAGGTGACTGCCCTCACCCAGGCTGTGCATGCCAATACCCAGGCTGTGCAGGCCAATACGGCTGCCATAACTTCCTGTCTGACAAGGATAGCCGTTGCCTTGGAGGGAAGGCCAGCAGGAGGACAGACACCAGGGGAGGCTGCTTCCTCCCCTGTACAGTCCCCCCGCCCTGAAAATACTCCCTCCCCTGCACAGTACCCCCCCCCTGAAAATACTCCCTCCCCTGCACAGACCCCCCCCCGTGAAGATCCCCCAGTTGGCCGTGGCCGTCCCCGTGGCCGTCCCCGTGCCTGTCCCCGTGCCCGTCCCCGTGCCCGTGGGCAGCCCAGAAGGAGCACTCGGCAACATCCTTAAGTTGCAGGGGTACTTGTTTTTGTTTTTTTTACACTGTACTTATGATTTGGTATATGTGTGTGAATGATGTGTGAATGTGGGGGGATGGCATTCCTGAAAACATAAGGGTGTCACCCTCAGTTTTGGTGGAGTAGGGATCCCCAGGACCAGGGAGAAGTCATCCTAGGTTCCTGAATGGTGTATGAATGCACAGTGACATAATTGGAGCCGTGGCGGGGCGTTACTGCTCCCAAGTACCAAAGGGGGGGGGGGGGGGGTACTTGGATCTAATCCAATTCTATGTGCATGTGATGTGTCTGTGCTAGGGACCACAGTGACGTGCATTCATGCATTCTCATTGTGAGATAATTAATGTGCGTTTTGTAAATCAAAATAAACATTCTGTTTGGCATATAAGTAATGTGCATTTATTTAGCAAAATAAAGATTTAAAGGTCACATAATCTCTGTGATTTGGTCTTGGCAAATCAAAAACAAAAATTGTATTAGGATGCATTTACTGGGCAAAGATGCCTTCAGACAGTTGTCTCCTGATAGCCTGGCCCTCAGCAGACCGGGTAGAGGGGTTTGGGGGGGGGGGTTGCCTGGGTGGGGGGTTAGGTCAGGAGATATCTCCACATGCATGCCCCTTCTTAATGCAAAATTGTGCAGTATGCAACATGCACCAATAATTTTGCACACAAAGTCTGGGGAATACAATAGTGTACCCCCAGTCTTGTCCAGGCATCTGAATCGTGACTTTAGCATGCCAAAAGTCCGCTCAACTATAGCCCGGGTCTGGACGTGCACCTCATTGTATTTTCGTTCTCCGGGTGTTTGGGGGTTCCTAAAGGGGGTCATCAGGTGGGGTCCCAATGCATATCCTGAGTCACCTTTAAGGGAAAAGACAGGAGAATATTAGTCATGCATGTGCCCCTTGTGATGTCTCCATCATGGGGGGGGCATACCTGACACCAATGTCACTCACCAATCAGCCAGCTGTCTCCATACACGTTCATCTCCAAGTCTCGGTAGATCTTGGTCTGCCTTAGGATGTAACTATCATGGCACGAGCCGGGAAACTTGGCACAAACGTGCCAGATGAGGCCATGTGCATCGACAATCATCTGGACATTGATTGAATGCCAGCCTTTCCTGTTTCTGAACAGGTGTTCAGTATCCTGGGGGGGCTGGAGTGCCACATGGGTGCAGTCAATCGCCCCGATGATCTTAGGAAAGCCAGCAATATTGTAAAAGTCTGTCATTGCTTGCACACGCTGGTCCTCCTGGGTGGGCATGACAAACTGATGGCTCATGCGCCGCAGTATGGCAGGGACCACCTGATGTAGGCATTTACTCATGGTTGACTGCACCATCCCAGCCACAGCTCCAGATGCTCGCTGGAATGAGCCACTCGATAAAAAATGGAGGGTTGCCATAACTTTTTCAAGAGGTGTCAGGGCATGGGAACGTAGGGTTGGGGCGATTAGATCCTCATGAAGGAGTTGGGTAATCTCCAGGATGGCCTCCCTATCAAATCGGTAGTTGCCAATGACCTCATAAACTGGCATTTGCCAAATATCACGGCGTGGCCGATAAACACGCGCCTGTGCCCTCATCCTCCTCCTCTGTGCCCTCCTCCTCCTTTGTGCCTGTAAGGCAGCAAGTGCCGTCAAAATCATTGCTGGTCCTGGCATTTTTCAACAACAAAAACTTCACAACTAGAGCTGTAACTCCCTTCTGCAAACCCTTCCACAGCATGTGTAAAATTAGGGCTGGTTTTATAATGTGGAAATTTAGTCAGAAAAACTAACAGGTGCGCACAGGGCGGAAAATACGGCACACACACTTAATTCTGAGAATCGCCCTAACTCCCTCATTTGCATCTTTGCCTATCAAAAACAGCGGCGAGCCTAGCGTAATTTGCGCCCGGGAATGCGCAGGTGTAACTACTTTAAGTACGGCTGAAAATATGGAAATCTTTGCTTAAGTCATTTTGACGATCGCGCGCAAATATACGCGCCGTGTAAAATTAGAAAAATGGAGTTAAGTCTGCGTATCTCTTTTGAGAATTTGGCCCATAATGTCTCTGCTTATGCTGATGACATTATATTCTTCTTAAACATCCCAGAAACCTTGAATTTGTAGCTGAATTTTAAACATCCATTGAGCTATCAAACCTCCACATTAATTTCCAAAAGTCAGAAATAGTGTTGCTCACGAATATTCGCATTGCGAATATTCGACTCGAATATAGCATATTCGAGAAATCGCGCTATATTTCGAATTTCGCGGTGAATATTCGCAATTCCGAATATTCGCATTTTTTCAATTTGATTTTTAAAACAGATCACATCCTATCGACGTCTAAAAGCATTGCTGGTATGATTAGAGACCCTGGGCCGAGTAGCTAAGCTGAGGCGATCCTTTTATGTTGCCAAATTGAAAAAAAAAACATTGCGATTTTTCGCTATTGCGAATGCGAAAATGATTGCGAATTTTCGATAACTGTGGTAGGAAAACTCTGATTGTCTCTGATGCAAAAGGGGGGGGGCTTTGTGTATGTTTCTGTTATGAATATTTGTATGTTTGATATTAACTTTTTTTGTAAGAAGGAAAAAATTGCGCATACCTTAAAAAAAGGGGAGAATACAGCAGCAACTCAAAAATGTTATACAACATAATTTAATACAAGACAGAAAATGGAGTCGCTCTACAAGAATAAAAAATATGTCTAGTGACAAGACATGTGGGCAAATTATAAAATAAGCAAGCGCAAATAACTTGTGAAATACACAGTGAAACAAATATATAAAGAAATATAGTCCCAATAATAGAAAAATAATCTTTCATAAAAATGTCTTTGATATGTGAAGTGAAAAAAAGTCCAAAGCATGCAGCATGAACGTGTTCAATCTTCAAGGTGTTTGATTGACAAACGGCTGTGACAGATGGATAGAGTAAAGAATCACCACCAATGCAAAACACTTTTTATTTTGTATTGTAAAATATCAAGAATATTCTGAGCCAATCAGAGTGCTCCTTCTGCATTTGCCGAATATTCGCAATTATTTTGTATTGTAAAATATCAAGAATATTCTGAGCCAATCAGAGTGCTCCTTCCGCATTTGCCGAATATTCGCAATTATTTTGTATTGTAAAATATCAAGAATATTCTGAGCCAATCAGAGTGCTCCTTCTGCATTTGCCGAATATTCGCAATTATTTTGTATTGTAAAATATCAAGAATATTCTGAGCCAATCAGAGTGCTCCTTCCGCATTTGCCGAATATTCGCAATTATTTTGTATTGTAAAATATCAAGAATATTCTGAGCCAATCAGAGTGCTCCTTCCGCATTTGCCGAATATTCGCAATTATTTTGTATTGTAAAATATCACGAATATTCTGAGCCAATCAGAGTGCTCCTACAGCATTTGTCGAAATTGCGCAGTAAATATCGCATTCGCATGTTGCGATATTTCGATAAAATATCACGAATATTCTGAGCCAATCAGAGCGCTCCTCCAGCATTTCTCGAAATTGCGCAATAAATATCGCATTCGCATGTTGCGATATTTCGATAAAATATCACGAATATTCTGAGCCAATCAGAGTGCTCCTACCGCAGTTATCAAAAAATCGCAATTATTTTCGCATTCGCAATAGCGAAAAATCGCAATCATTTAATTTCGATAAAATATCACGAATATTCGAATTTAGCGAATATATCTCGAATATTCGAATATATATTCGAGATATATCGCGAAATCGAATATGGCATATTCTGCTCAACACTAGTCAGAAACCCTGAATGTAACTCTCTCCCCAAACACTGTACAACATCTGCAATCTGTTTTTCGGGCAATATAGGTCACGCTCGATTACTTATCAGGATTCCCAATCCTTCTTTCCTAGACCTAAGAAACCACTCCACTGTAGGTCTGATGTGGTGCATCTGCACTACAGTGTTACTGGATTTAAATCTCTCCCCCTGATCCTCCTTTCTTTTCCCTATTCTTAGCAACCTGGTCTTCCACCTAGGGGTTGGAGACAAATCTTTTCCTCAACTATTTGGCAAGAATAGTTGCCTTGAAATGTACTTCCTATGTCAATTGTCTTGGATCACCTCTACATAAATGGCCAAGGATCCAGACTTTTTTTTTCTATTTTCGTACCCACAAAATTCTACAATTAACACAATTTTTGCATTTCTTACCAGACCCAGGGAATTTCATCTGTGTCCACTGGAAATGGAATCCCCATCTTCATGCTCTCGCTTGGTCTTATTAACTCCTTCTCCAAGAAACTTCCAAGCACCTGCCCTGATTTCTTGAACAATGGGAAACAGACTTGGGAATCACGCTTATCCCAAAAGAATGTACCAAAATTCAATCCATGTCATACCCCCCAGGTATAGATATAAGAGCATTTAAGTGGTGGACAGATACTGTAAAGGTCTATATCGCATAAGTAATTTTATTCACTAACTTGTAGACCCTTCACCCTTTCGTATTGCTGCTCAGTTCTAGAGATGCCATTGGCGGAAAAGTTTAGTTTTTTTAAATAGCTAACTTTTTTACGTACTATTTGTCCTTCAGGGGATCCGCCCTCTCTAACAGTGTATACGCTTTGGTGCAACAAGGATCAGGGTTATAGAGGGGGGCATTTTAATGGTTTAGAATCTTGGTCATCCAAACTTCAGATATACTATAATGGTATCCTGAATGTCTCGTTGATAGAAGCTAGTCTTAAAGTCTTAACCAGATGTACCTTGTCCCTACTCGCCTGGCCAGAATATAACAGACATCTTCTGATGAATGCTTTAGGGGTTGTAAGTTACAGTGCACCATGCTCCACATCTGGTGGGAATGCCCCAACATTCAACACTTTTGGAATAAAGTGTTTTCCATGTTACGTAGACTGACAGGGTTTTCTATTGCTCAACAACCCCACCTTGCGTTGCCTAATGACCTGCAGCCTGGGTGGTTGTGCCCATCTAAAAGATTAATATATTTTGTATTATTGGCGGCATAAATCACCATTGCAGGAGCATGTAAGACCCCGTTAGTGTCTTCTAGAAGGCTGAAACAAAAAATCACGTGGATTATGATTCATGAGAAGGTTGCTAGTATTGTTAATGACAGACAGTCTGTGTTTGACCAAACTTGGGATCTATGGGCATGGTATATCCATGTGCCTCTGTCACCACCCTTGGGTTCTCTTTGGCCATGGGGCTCCTCATCATTTACTTCTTCTCCAGTAACCTAGACTCCCTTTCTTGTTCCTTAGATGTTCTCTCCTTCCTCTTTTCCTTTTTCTTTCCTTTTTCTTTCCTCATATCCTCTTCCTTCCCTTTCTCCCCCCTTTTTTTTAACACCTCTTATAATTAAGCTATGAATAAGCACTGTATGAGAGTGTGAAACGCGTTAGCCCTTTTTCCTGATTTTTTTGCTGTGACATCCATGTTGTGACCAGTTTTTATTAAAAGGAACACATTTTTATTTTTGGAGTGCGGCCGTCCCGGTTCTTTCTTATACATTTTTGCATACTATTGCAGTGCCTGCACCCAAGTGTTTGGACTCCACTTTGCTGTTCTCTGGGACCTCTGAGAGGTAAACTTTCTTTCTTATAATTATGTGGTTAAGGTGTTATTTCAGCCATTATGTACACATTGACAAGTAGTGGTGATTGCAACACGGATGTTTTTGAGTCCAAAGGTGTCTCTTAGGTGTTGATTTACACCCTTTTGCTCTATTTTAAGCTCTCGTTATCGTTTATGCAAACTCTATGCCCTAACTTATATTTGTTGTACTAATTTATGTAGTCTGGTCCTGGAGATTTGGCGATGCTACACTTCACCACGAATCTGACTCCGATAAGTAAAAATATGTTTTTTCTTTTCATTGTCATGTCCCAGATGTTAGTTCTTTATCTGTAATTGCATGATATAGTAATGTCAACTTTGTTTGCTCTCTTTATGAAACCTAAATAAATACGTTAAAATATAAAGGTGAGGTAAAGAAATACCCAACATTTCAAACCTTAAAATAGTGTATGCCTGTGAAACAGCCAAAAACTTCAGTAGCCTATATTTTCCATAGACAACGCTTTAAAATACCCTACATGTCATTAGTTTAGGGCTAATCATTAAAAATAGGCCTAGACTTATTGATCTCACTCCGGCGTGACGACATATAGCACAATCAACGTTTTCACGCATAGGCACCTCCAATGTGTACATTTACATTCATACACTCATGTACTGTGGGGATGGGGGAAGCTCAAATATTTTATTTATTTATTTGCATTTCACTGCTTGCTCCCCAGTATATGTACATTACATAAACATCCTGGGCAGCGAGCAGTCATACCAGGTTCATGGGTGGTGCTCCAAGGAAACTAATGGGGTGCAGATTTCCAGCTGTAGTGAAAAGCAGTAAAAGGATTAAAATAAAAGTGTATAGCAAGTAACTAACCTTGTATTACTTGGGATGTGAAATTAAAACCTGAAGAACAATGTTTCAAAATAGAGCAAGAATACAATAGAGAAAGTAACTAACTTCCAATACATTAGATTGAAATCTTGATGTCGGACCTGGAATCACTAGTGCCCACCATGTCTCAATCCACACCAATCATGACAGGCAAGGCTATGACACTTGTCCCTGCCCCCATACATGCCTGCAGCAATCTTCCAAACCCCCAGTTAAGACCATGTCATGTCAGAGCGTCCTGTTAAGCCTAGCCTTCAAATGTATCTGTTATTCCATCATTATGATGGGCAGCCTCACTAACCAATAGGAATGTGCAAGAAGCAGCAAGTAGCAAGCAAGCCTTAGAACTTTCATGAGGTTCTGGAGCTTTGCTTGTCAGAGCAGCTCAGCAATCAGCAAGATATTAGAGACTGTTGCAGGAATGTACAGTTACCTGTAAGTTGCCTTTACCCTATACTATCCACATAATTTTAGTGCCAGGAACTCAATGTTATTAAAGAGATACAAGAAACACATAAAAAGGGGTATAAAGCTCTTCCTTCTGACTGGATATAAGTGATAAAATATTACTTTGTGATATTTTATAAATACCTAACTATTTTTTATTTTTTTCAATCCTGACCATAATAAATATCAAAACCAATACACAATAATTTCAATGTATAAGGCCTCGTACACACGACCAGACATGTCCGATGAAAACGGTCCGCGGACAGTTTTCATCGGACATGTCTGCTGGGAGCATTTGGTCTGATGTGTGTACACACCATCAGACCAAATTCCCCACGGACAGAATACGCGGTGACGTGGCGGCGACGATGACGCACCGACGTGCGCGAACCAGGACGTTCTATGCTTCCACGCATGCGTCGAATCACTTTGACGCATGCGTGGGATTTCGGGCCAGCGGACATGTCCGATGAGTTGTACTAACCATCGGACATGTCCGACAGACAGCTTTCCAGAGGACATGTTTCTTAGCATGCTAAGAAACTTTTGTCCGCTGGAAACCTGTCCGCTAGGCCGGAAAATTGTCCGGTAGGCCGTACACACGACCGAACATTACCGCGGAAACTGGTCCGCGGACCAGTTTCAGCAGACATGTTCGGTCGTGTGTACAAGGCCAATAGTAAATCCATAAAACAGTTTTTTATTGCAGCAGACATGAAGATATATGTATGGATATGGGACCAGTATAATATCAATTTACAAATGGTGTCCTTATCTGGATGGCAGTGACTTTTTCTCCATTACAATCCAGTGTATAATAAAGCGCAGGAGGACTGCACTCTATATTACCCTCCAGCAGTGTGACCTGGATATCCATTTATACCATTACATGATCAGGAGAAAATGGTCTTTTTTAAGGGTGTGTGATATTGATCTGTTCTCTTTATATAGCTTAGAAATGAATCTTTAATAAAGAAAAGCGTTTAGTGCACATGAGAGAGTCATACAAGGTATATGTATTTTTTTATTGCTCTAGTTCATGAAAATGCTATTTTTCCAGAAGTAAATTTAAATTACATGTAGTTTATAACAAAAGAGAAATCTGATATTTAAGGTGAAAAATTACCCATTTATGACTAGCAATTATTTTTACTTGATCTCCACACTTTACTTTCTCTATATTTAATGTAGATGCGCATACAATTTCCATACATATACATATTTTATATGTTAATAGTAAAATAAAATTCTTCTTAAGGGGTCAGTTCATCCAAATTTGATATTTCAGGTTTTGGCTGGTACTGAAGGATAAAACAACCTAACCATTTCTCATATCTATTAAGGACTAAGATCTCCATGCTTGACTTCCCAGTTGCAGCCATGACATAAGGGTCACTGCCTCCTCCCTGGATGTTTTATTTGATTTATGTATTATTTATTTTTACACTCTGAGGTGTTGAACCCAGCAGGTTACACATCCCATTATACTCCAAGTATAAGTGGTTTTGGTCCATCTATTATGGTTTTGGGTAGACTGTCCCTGTAACATTGATAAATCGGTATGGAATATAATCTGTTAAAGCACACATTAGTTCCTAGCTCATCTCCAAGGCATTAGCACTGATGGAGTGGAGGTGGACTCACTATATTTCTTCCCCATTGTGCTGACTATATAACTTGTAAGCAAGTTCCTCTTCCTAAGGTTTCCGTAGACATTTCAAATTAAGTGCATGAAGCCTTGGGCTATATACAATAATGGCTGAAAATGAAGGGCCGTAAAAGAATCAAAGTTGCTGCTCTGACTTCTGGAACCATATAAGTAATTTAAGATCTGGCTTTAATAGGTTAGTGTAAGTGAATAAGTCAGGAGATCATACCAGTTGTGTAAGGTGATTGCTCCTTAATGCTAAATTACCTTCCTTTTGTGTCTTGGATTCTCCCAACAAATGCTTCAAAGAATCTTTCTGAAGGACAGTGGCTTGTGCCTTGATATCCATACTCATTGTTGAGTATATCCAAGCCTATGAGTGGATTACTAACACATATCACAAATGTTCTCCCGGACTGGAGCAGTATGGGATTCAGGGCCGGTGCAAGGATTTCTGACACCCTAGGCGAACCCTCATTTTGCTGCCCCTCCCTCCCGACTCCAACCCCTTTGCCCAGCCCATGTATACCCCACCTTTCTAAAGAAGCGCCCATCAAAAGCAGCCTCACCAGCCCCCATCAAATGCAGCCTCACCAGCGCCCATCAATGCAGCCTCACCAGCGCCCATCAATGCAGCCTCACCAGTGCCCATCAATGCAACCTCACCAGTGCCCATCAATACAGCCTCACCAGTGCCCATCAAACGCAGCTTCACCAGTGCCCATCAAGCGCAGCCACACCAGCACTCATCAATGCAGCCTCACCAGCATCCATCATACGCAGCTTCACCAGCGCCTATCAATGCAGCCTCACCAGCACCCATCAAAGGCAGCCACACCAGCACACATCAATGCAGCCTGCCAGCACCCATCAAACGAAGCCACACCAGCACACATCAATGAATGTTTGCTTGCTTCCATTCATTCGGGAGTTGGGACACAGTCCTCCGCCACTGACAGTATGTGCGAGCGGAGTGGTGGCTGTCTGCTGATGCTGAGACTTGGTTGCTTGCTGTAGAGAGAAGAGAGTAGGAACACCAGTGGCAGGGCGCCCCTAGGTAGCCACTATGCAGTTTGCCTAGTGGTAGCACCGGCCCTGATAGGATTAAACACAGCCATGAGTATATTGTGCATTACACTTAAAAAGATGAGTGAACCAATTTACAGCCTGACTTGGGGGAATCAAGGTGGATTCTGACATTTTTAAATAACAAACTACACTTAGAACTGAATTGCTTGACTTGTCACACATGAATCATGGTTGTTGAGAGCCTTCTTCAGACTCACCCAAGCACTTTGATGCGCTCATTTAGCATAGAGCCAATATTAGATCTCCTTATCTTTCTTCAGTTGCAGATTGGCTCCCCATCTTATTTGCTAAATCAGCTTAGATTTGTGCTTTAATATATCAAGTTCTACCCACCAATGAAAACAGCCTTCAAATACATAGAAACCTTAATGCATATGTAACACTGCTTTCTGTAGAAATCTGCAAAATTCCAAATACATCACCTTGATGGGGTTTTTTTCAAAACATTTTTCATTATATGCAAAGTATGCATACATCCTACCACTATTAGCATTTCCCTTTTTGGTACATAAAGCACATAAAATATGGAATTGATGTATTTTATTTCAGAATGCAATTCAAAGACATGGCTGTCCACTGTTTACTGTCACATGATATATATCATTCTCTTGTGTCAGACAGTCTGACTCTACCTGTAAATATTGAAAGCTGACAGTTTATCAGATAACAGCTAAAAAGAAACAGGCTCAATATGTTATTTAATAAAAACATAAGGCTACATCACATGTCATATTGATTTTTTAAGTGAGAACATATTGTACTCATAAAATATAAGACACACATAAAGGTAAATCCCTCTCTCATTTATGTGTCATCTTATTGAAACATATTATATTGTATTTAACCACTTAACGCCCGCCGCACGACTATTTACGTCCGCAAAATGGCACGGACAGGCAGATGGGCGTATATATACGTCCTTGCCTTTCCGCGGGTCGGGGGTCCGATTGGGACCCCCCCCCGCTGCGAGCGATCCGGGACGACGGCGTGGCTATTCGTTTATAGCCGCTCCGTCGCGATCGCTCCCCGGAGCTGAAGAACGGGGAGAGCCGTATGTAAACACGGCTTCCCCGTGCTTCACTGTGGCGGCGCATCGATCGTGTCATCACCTTTATAGGGGAGACACAATCGATGACATCAGACCTACAGCCACACCCCCTACTGTTGTAAACACACACTAGGTGAAGCCTAACACGTTCAGCGCCCCCTGTGGTTAACTCCCAAACTGCAACTGTAATTTTCACAATAAAGAATGCAATTTAAATGCATTTTTTGCTGTGAAAATGACAATGGTCCGCCATAATGTTGCAGTCACGAAAAAAATCGCTGATCGCCGCCATTAGTAGTAATTTTTTTTTATAAAAATGCAATAAAAATATCCCCTATTTTGTAAACGCTATAAATTTTGCGCAAACCAATCGATAAACGCTTATTGCAATTTTTTTTACCAAAAATAGGTAGAAGAATACATATCGGCCTAAACTGAGGAAAAAAAATGTTATATATGTTTTTGGGGGATATTTATTACAGCAACAAGTAAAAAATATTGAATTTTTTTCAAAATTGGCGCTCTATTTTTGTTTATAGCGCAAAAAATAAAAACCGCAGAGGTGATCAAATACCACCAAAGGAAAGCTCTATTTATGGGGAAAAAAGGACGCCAATTTTGTTTGGGAGCCACGTCGCACGACCGCGCAATTGTCTGTTAAAGCGACGCAGTACCGAATCGCAAAACCTGGCCTGGGCATTTAGCTGCCTAAAGGTCCGGGGCTTAAGTGGATAATCATCCTATTAAAGACAAAGTAAACCCTGATGGGTTTTACTTCCTCTTTGTTTCCCTGCAAAGATAAAGTATAATGGGCTAGTATGCATCGCTTAGTAGCCCATTATGTGTCACTTACCTGAAACCGAAGCCTGCAATGCAGTGTTGCCAACCGTCAGTATTTTTACTGGCAGCCAGTAAAAAACGGGCACTTTTCTCCTGCCAGTAAGGCCCCGTACACACGACCGAACAAGTCTGCTGAAGCTGGTCTGCAGACCAGTTTCAGCGGACATGTTCGGTCGTCTGTATGTCCGACCGGACAATTTTCCGGCGGATCGGACAGGTTTCCAGCGGACAAATGTTTCTTAGCATGCTAAGAAACATGTCCGGTCGTCTGTACAGACTCACCGGACATGTCCGCTCGGCCGAAAGCCCTTGCATGCGTCAAAGTGATTCGACGCATGCGTGGAAGCATTGACCTTCCAGGGCGTCATCGTCGCGGCGACGGCGCGGCCACGTCACCGAGTTTTGTGTCCATGCGGATTTCTGTTTGATGGTGTGTACAACCATCTGACAGAAATCTCCGAGCGGACATGTCCGATGAAAACGGTCTGGCGGACCGTTTTCATCGGACAGTCCGTCCAAGTGTACGAGGCCTAAGGCCCCGTACACACGACCAAACATGTATGCTGAAACTGGTCCGCGGGCCAGTTTCAGCATACATGTTCGGTCGTGTGTGGGCGCGAGCGGTCCGAATTCCAGCAAACATTTGCCCGCCGGGCCTTTTCCCAGCGGACAAATATTCCTGGACGTGTTTTAAAACCGTCCGCTGGAATCCTGCCCGCTCGGACATGTACGGTCGTCAGTACAGACCTACCGTACATGTCCAGGCGCCCGCCGTCCCTCGCATGCGTCGAATGACTTTGATGCATGCGTGGAAGCCTTTAAATGGCAGGCCCGCCCACGTCGCCGCGTCATCGTCGCGGCGACGACGCGGACACGCCCCGCGTATTGTTTACGCGCGGACTTCTGTACGATGGTGTGTACAACCATCGTACAGAAGCCCTCTGGCAGACATGTACGGTGAAAACGGTCCGACGGACCGCTTTCACCGTACATGTTTGTTCGTGAGTACCCGGCCTAAGAGGAAAAATTAGCTATGACTAAGCATTGAGGTTCAATGTGAAACACGTCAGCTGTTTATTTCCCACTGTATGCTGTTTTTTTGTAGTGCATTTTCTTTTTACCCAATAAAGGGCACGTCTTTTTTAGACTTACTGGAGTGCGGCTGTCCATATACGTTTCTTCCTTTGCAAGAGGAAAAATTGCCAGTAAAAAATATGGCTGTGACACGTGGCTCAGAACTGCGCATGCGCATGTCGGGTCCGGAGCTGACCGAGACCATCCAAGTGCCTGCTACAGTGTGATCGGGTTGTACCCGTGGGGGGCGGAGGTGGTGCCTGAGCGTGTCATGTGACGTCATGGTGTAAGGGAGCCGAGCGGAGCAGCCAGAGCCTCATGTTCAGGTCTGCAGGACGGGAGTGGGACTGTCAGTGCTGTTTGGAATGGAGGGACTACCTGGCATGGAGAGAGATTGTCACTGTGACTCAGGAGGGGATGTGTCGGTGATCTGTGATACTGCACACTGCTGTCAGTGTCACTGTGAGAGTCCATTTCATGTGTGTGTGTGCCGACCATTCTAATTTCCTGAGATCTGTCCCTGAGCCACTTACTTACTAAATTGAAAGTAAAATAAGAAATATGTTTTTTGCCTTAATGTCTACCATAAATCACATTTCTAATTGCATATTGTACTTGTTTGTAGCCTAAATACTGAAATTTGCACTTAAAATTTAAATTTTGTAACTTTTGGAAATCACAGTAAAAAAGTTTGGGTACATTTTGGGTGTTGTGTCAGTAAATTTTTCAATCTGGTAGGTTGGCAACACTGCTGCGATGTTACCGCTGTCCCCTCTTTCACAAAGCGTCCATCTTCCTTCCGGGTATCGCGGCTCCTCTCATTTGTAAATATCTCCTAAACCGTGGAGATTTGGGAGATATTTCGAGCACCTACAGGTACGCCTAATCTACAGTAGGCGTACCTGTAGGTAAAAGTGGTTGTAACGGGTTTACAACCACTTTAAAGAAAGGATGATTTTAACATGACATGCAAACAACATGAGCCTTTCACGCACCTTTCAAGTATGTTTAATATTTAAAGTTTTCTTATCGGTTGAAACTAATTTTGCAAAAATGTATTCTGTATTGCACCATTTTTCTTCGTGATTTTTTGATTCATTCTAATATGGCTGCCAGAATGGGGAGCATTTAACAAGTTCTATGGCACCCTAAATAATATTATCTTGTACCTAAAGCCACTGCCTTAATAGCAGTTTCTACAAGTCACACTGACCTCCTTTCTAAAGGGGAGTTCCAGGCTTTTGGTGTTTATTAAAAGTCAGCAGCTACAAAAAGTGTAGCTGCTGACTTTTAATAAACAGACACTTACCTGCTCCACGGTCCAGCGACGTGGCCGCCCCGAAGCTCCACTTCTCTCCTCTCCCCCCCCCCCCCCTCTCTGGCCAGTGCCTCCATTCATAGTGTGGAAACCTGGCCATGACAGCTTTCGGCTTCATGGCCAGGCACTCACTGCGAATGCGTGAGTGGTGGTGCGCTCTATGAATAGATAGGCGATCTTTTGGGACCTGCCACGTGTCCCTGGAGATTGCCTAAAGGGAGGGGCCGCCTAAGGCCAGAAGAGTAGTCGCCGAGGTGGTCCCTGGGCGGAAGGAGGAAGTGGGAAGCCCCCACTCCCCCCCCCAAAAAAAATTACATGCCAAATGTGGCATGTAAGGGGGTGAGGAGTGCTTAAAGCGGAAGTTCCACTTTTGGGTGTAACTCCGCTTTAACAATGTCTATAAATGATGCGCTTTGATTGATGCCTTGGTATTTCCTTCTCTGCTTGTTTTACCAGCCATTCTCAGACCACATCTGTTCATAGAATGGTCATTGAATTATGAGGGCTAAAGAACCCAGGCATCGTCAAGCTGACCTGTGATCTGGTTGGTCTATTCCCCGCTGATGATAGACAGCTCAAGGAGGGGAAGGATGTAAATGGTTGCAAGGATAAGAGGGGATCTAAAGTCCACCCACCTGCAATGGAGACACAGAGCGTCTAAGAGAATGCTTTTCAGCCTTATCTCTAGCATTGTGTTATTATATTGCACTGCTTTTAATGTGTTTCTGTGATAATCAATTGTTACTTTTCACCCATCAGAGTAGTTCCTGACTTAATATACCTCAGATACCTGCTATTAGTGTGTGGGCGTGCTTTTGGATTCAGACACAGGGTTGGTCATCACAGTAGGGCAACCCAGCATTTCCATCAGCTTCTTCGGAGGTAATTTCTTCACTTTTTTTTATTCATTTTAAATGTCAGCATGATGCGTTAAGAAATTAGAGGGAAAGTGGATAATTTTGACTGTCTCTTCCATGCATCATTATGTTCCATTTTGCTGAAGTGCCCAGAAGAAGAGATGAACGCTCAATGAATGTAGTCATGAAACCCCCCATTCTCTCTCCTGTGTTACCATATATCAGGGTTAGTGACATGGCCCCGAGGATATAAATTCCATGACTGAAAGGTGTGGAAAGCCGTGTAAACCTGTGGGTTTTTCCAACAAAATTCTGTTCAAGATGTCTTGCATACATATGTTCTCTTTCTAACTCCGTCGGAATTTCCAATGGAAAAGTCTGATGAAAAAATTCCGTAAGACTTTTTCCATCGGAAATTTTGATCGCGTGTACGAGGCATTAGTGTTACAGATATTGCGTGTACCGCTAAAGCGACACAGCGATTTACCACCGATGCCCCCAATGTCCTAGTGTGAAAGGGCTCTTAGAGCTGCAGTACTGCTACAACTCTGGGTCATATCTTTGTTAAATACATACAGAAAATGCAATAGAGTATCCCTTTAAGGCAGGTGAAATAAAAAGCACACTGCATTGAGGCTATTTTACCAGCTAGCAATTTAGCGGTCATGGCTCTATGTGGCTAAGTGGAAGGAACGGGGCTAAAATGCAGAAGGCGGTAGAGATCATTGATCACTGTAAGTAAACTGTAATGCCTGTACATTGAGCCCAAAGAGCACAGAGATGATCATTAAATTAAACATGCTGCATAGATGTAGTTTAGTTAATGAGTTTGATGCTTAGACACAGTGTGTAACTAATTCCCTGCTTCTTATGAGCGTTCATGCAAATCACTGTTCACTAGATTAACTCGCTCATGTATTTTTGCATCTCTTATTCAACTCAGCTCTGTGTACAGCTGTTTGTCGTTTAGTTGAAGGGGTGAACTCTACACAGAGCCAGTATGAATGGTGCATGCTGCAGTGCAGAATATTGTTAGGATAGCTGTGCTTTTCACAAACAGCATGAAGAACCCTGCAAAAAGTTTCCTTGCTGCATGTAAACATTAGAAAGGTATAACCTGGTAAATATACATCGGGGCTCTTTAGCACCTTTTCTGTGGTCTTTCTAATTAGACAGTAACTTGCCGAGTGAACGATGAGTTGTCTTCTCTGATTGCCTGCGATCAGTATGAGTAGAAATGCTCACAAGGAGACTGAAAACTAGGGATGAGCCGAACACCCCCCCGTTCGGTTCGCACCAGAACCTGCAAACAGACCAAAGGTTCGTGTGAACTTTAGAACCCCATTTAAGTCTATGGGAATCGAACGTTTGAAATCTAAAGTGCTAATTTGAAAGGCTAATATGCAAGTTATTGTCCTAAAAAGTGTTTGTGGACCTGGTTCCTGCCCCTGGGGACATGTATCAATGCAAAAAAAGTTTTAAAAACTGCATTTTTTTCGGGAGTGATTTTAAATGACTTTTTATCCTTCAGAAATGACACTTTGTGCAGGGACAGTTCTAAGCTTGGGAAACAAGCGCTGCTTTAGAGGCATACTATACACCCCCTAAGTACGAAATGTAAAGGAATATTTCACTTTTATTGTTTCACTGTAATCATTATTAAAATCACTGCTCCCAAAAAAACAGCCGTTTTTTAAAACTTTTTTTGCATTGATACATGTCCCCTGGGACAGGACCCAGGTCCCCAAACACTTTTTATGACAATAACTTGAGAAGATTTCTCCCACAGACTTTTCCAGGGTGTTCTGCGGCTTTTCGAATTTGCCACGAACACCCCAAATTGTTCGCTGTTCGTTGAACAGGCAATGCTCGAGTCGAACATGAGTTTGTCTCGAACTCGAAGCTCATCCCTACTGAAAACCACAGACTTGCATAAGATATTGTAGCCCTGTTATAAGGGGGTCATATGAAGTTGCCCTCCCCACACAGGCTATGGCACTAACCTGCAGGTAACCAAATGAGCCAGAAACTTTGCTAAAGGAAGAGTGGACTATGAATAAATAATTGGCATTGCCTCCACCTAGACCAGGGCTCCAGCGTATGTAGAGATGATCCCTTTCTAGGACAATAACTAATAACTAACCAAAAATAACTGACAGCAATAGTCCTAATACACCCAGCATAGATTTCTAAGAGTAAAGATATGCAGACATACCAGCAGGTGATTAGTGTAACTTTATATATGATAACGTGATGACATTACATACAACCAAAGCAATAACAAGAAGAATGTACATATGTCTGAGAAGAACAGTGTATATATGTATATGTATATAAAGTTATATAACTAAAGGCCTTTAACACCAATACCTCCAATTAGGCCCTATGGCACAGTCCGGTTGCAGGGACCCCTAATGAGCTGGCTTGCAAGACATTACACAATCCGGCTTGCGAGGACGAACGATGATGCATCTGTGAAGCGATGGCTTCCTGGGGACGCCTGTACAGACGAACACACAATGATGGTGAAGAAGTCTGGAACACGCCACCTGTAAGGAAAATCAGGCCTATCTAGCCTGTCTCTTGGTCCGTAACCTGACTATAGCCTGTCCTGTCGTTACCCTGAGCTGTTTACCGTTCCCTACTAGCTAGGAACCCCCCAGACCAAAAAGGGACACTGTTGCTTTAAATAATGAAGTGGCAGATATACACTTCAACACAAACCAGTCACTTGATAGGTTATAATTAAATGAGCTTTGCTCTCATACACTTGAGAATAGCCCAAGTATATTGCAATATGCAAATAGAAAGTTTAAGTGAAAAAGAGAAGCCTCTGACAACTATCTCTGATTTCCACACAGGAGTGACAGTAATATAACAAACAGTGAGCTACATAGTGCAGTAACACTTGCCTATATTGTCCCTTTTTAGCCTGGAAGGATGGGTGGATGGATAGATACATCACATAATCAGCCTGCAGGACCTCCTGGCTTGCACAGCATGTGGCTGTCCACTTTCTCTCTCTCTTCACTTCCTCTGAGGCCCCGTACACACGACAGAGGAACTCGACGTGCTTGGCACGTCGAGTTCCTCGTCGAGTTTTGGGATGAAGCCGCCGAGGAGCTCGGCGGGCCGCCTTCTCCCATAGAACAACGCGGACAACGAGAAAATAGAGAACATGTTCTCTATTTTCTCGTCGAGCTCCTCGGCGGCTCCATCGAGCCAAAACTGTACAGACGACAGAGTTTCTCGGCAGAATCCGGGTTTTGACCGAGTTTCTCGGTGAATTCTGCCGAGAAACTCTGTCGTGTGTACGAGGCCTCAGACATCCACATATATAGCCTTGATGGGTCTCCTGACCCTTAAGCAGGGGCAGGAAAACAACCTCTTAACAGGAAGAACCCATTTGTAATAAGAACTCTATAATAGGTACCAGGCATGCATGTGCCTCCAATGTGGGGTCACTCATTATTTAATAATAGAAAAATTAGATACCAGGGTGTCTTGGCGAGGCTTTGTAGCTTACGCATGCAATTGCAAAAGCGTGCAGACTAAACCCCTGTTTTTAACGCATACTGTTAGACAGGTTGATTTGGTTGTCTGTGGGCTGGTCGGTAAGTAAGCTTGATTTTTTCCTTGGATTTATCCTTGGCTTTGTTTGTATCGTATGTGCCCTCCAATGCTGCTTACTGTAATGGCCAGCTAAAGGTCAGGGCAGTGGTCCCCTTTTTTGTATCACTGTGTATTGGTCAGGCAACACACTGACACCTGCGCAGCCATTGAACAATATGCTGGGTGCTCAGTGTGGTCCTGTACCTTTAAAAAGGGGTGAGGCTCCCCTCCAGACCATCTGCCCTCCACCTATCCATCAGAATGCATGTGCCTCCACTGAGGGGTCACTAGTTAGTTAGTGATAGGGACCACAGATACCAGGCTGCCTTGGCAAGGCTCTGTAGCTTACGCATGCATTTGCAAAAGCGTGCAGACTAAACCCCTGTTTTTAATGCATACTGTTAGACAGGTTGATTTGGTTGTCTGTGGGCTAGTTGGTAAGTAAGCTTGTTTATTCCTTGGATTTATCCTTGGCTTTGTTTGTATGAACGTATACAACCTCACAGACAGTGTGCAAAAGAACACTTCCCTACATATAATAACCTAAAGCAAGACACAAAAATAAAAATATGTAGTGGCAGAACTGGATGTGGCAGTGGGTGTAGGGGCATCTGGATCTGAAGCCAGTGTGGAATACCCACTCTCCCTGCCAAAAGATGTGGTTCCTCACATCTGTTCTTAGGACACAAAAGGAATTCAGCTGCCAGAAAGGTAAAGTATACATCTTCCTTTACAAGCTGGGTTTAGTTTACAGTACATTGGTACTCCTAATGAATAGGTTGTCTTAACAAAAACTTCAAAGAGTACAGTATTGGGTTTTGTTTCAGTAAGACAAAGAAAACTGTAAATTACATCATTCAGGACAACAAACAAACTGGCTGAAGAGGTGGTGGTAGTACAGCATGGCAACATACACTATATTACCAACAATATTGGCAGACCCCTAAACCTTGTGGACCTTCCTAGAAGAGTGGAAGCTGTTATAACTACAAAGACTGGACCAACTCAATATTAAACCCTATGGACTAAGGCTGGGATGTCATTAAAGTCCATGGGCCATATTCTGAGTAAATATCCGCCTGCTTCGCTTAGGGCACTTACACTCCGCTGTCCCAACTTACTGGAGCAGGTGCTGTATTCCCCAACCACTTGCTCCATAAGTTGGGACAGCGGAGTGTAAGTGTCCCGGCGTAGCCTGGCGGATCTCCAAGGGGGCGGCTTCAATTCAAATGAAGCGCGCCCCCGATACAAAAGAACTGGGCATGCGCCGGGCTGCAAAAAGCCCAGTGCGCATGCTCCAGTTCTCGGCGTAAAACGTCAATGACGCCGACGTGTGCGTCATTGACGTAAAGTCGTATTCAAGAACGACTTACGTAAACGACGTATCCGACGAAAAAACACGACGGGGACCCGACGCCATCCGTAACATGGCCTACGCGAGACTTGCGGAAACTTACCCCTCATATAGCAGGGGTAAGTTTCCGCTTACGCAAACGACGTTAGCGACGGTTACGCGACGCGAACTCGTTCGTGAATCGGCGTAGAAGGATCATTTGCATATGCAAATGACTCCTTCATGTAAATGCCATCTGGCGGCGGCCGGCGTCATTGCATTTAAGATCCGCCAGTGTAAGTGACTTACAGATGGCGGATCTTAAGTGTATCTATGCAAAAATGATTCTAAGAATCAGGAGCATAGATACACAGGTCAAAAAAGGGAGTTACGATGGAGTATCCTGAGTTACTCTATCGTAACTTTACTCAGAATATGGCCCCGTGTGCTTGTAAAGGCAGGCATCCCAATACCTTTGGTAATATAGTGTAGTTAGGTGGCAAGTTATTTTGGTGGGGGGCAACATTATCATAGCAGCAGGTCATCATGGCAATGGGTCATTGTGATTGACACTGGACCCACATCACTGGTGGGCATGATTGATGATCATATTTACAAGACCATGTACTCATGTACCTCATACCCATTTACCTAGAGTCAGTTGATATCTGGGGGCCCCTTTTTTAGGTCCATTCTGCAAATCCCTGCATTTTCTTTGGGAGAAAGGATGTAAGGATGAGGCCCTTGTTCCCTCAACATGGGGGCAAGGTACTTTTTGAGGGGTGGAGGCTTTTAAGCCTCCCAATGTTGAAAAACAAGTGACCTGGTATTGTTCAGGGATGGGGGCACACACTTGCTGCCTTCCCTTTTCATGCTACTCAGGCTACGTGTCTAAGACATCTTCCCATAACGCGGCCCGTGAAATGAAAAAACTTGTTGGTCGGGCCCTACCAGATGACATCATCATGCCTATCAGTGGATTAGCTGCAATGCTGTATTTGTTTACAAGCTGGTCTGTGTGATTCTTTATGCGAGTGTTATTTTACTATTAAACCCATTGGTCTTTTACATATTAAGCTATGGGTTTTGGTCCTTCGTTCCTCTTATGTTTTATATGCCCTTGAGTAAAGCTTTTGAATTGCTGAAGAATTTATGTATTTCAAGGCTGTTTGATAGCCAGGCGCTAGTGATTTCTCTTAATCTAGAGGTCATCCGGTAGGGAGGCTTATCACTAAGGGGACACTTTCAGTGAACACCTGTGTATTGTCTGGTTTTTAAGCACTTTGATGGATTAAGGCCTGGTTTACACCCATGCGTGTTTTGGTGCTCTTTGAAGAAACCCACTACAGTTTAACACGATTTCCTATGAGACACATTCACATCTAGGCGTTATTCAGCCACTGCTTTTTTTGGAAAGGGACAGAAACATTTTTCAAATGCAAAATGGTGCTTAGACTTCAATGGAGAAGCTGCAGAAAAAGCATGTAGTGCGTTTTGCCTCGATTTTGCCACGATTTTGACACAATTTGAATTATGCATTTTTTAATCTGCCCAACAACAAATTGTCCAAAAAAAAAAACCATAGAAAATGCAAAACGCAAATTATGTCAAAATTGCGATAACATTTTGTGTGCAAAAAGCACTGCAGAAATGGATCAAAAGCAAACTGCATAGGTGCGAACCGAGCGTTAGTATCCATTAATAACGGATTTTAAGAACTTTCTCTAAGTATATTGTTAAATATATATAGATATAGATATAGATATATATACACACACATTCTTTATTATTTCTTGTGCCGTGTGATTATTTGTCGGATATTCATTACTTGATGATTTTGTCACTACACATTCATTATTTGAGTAGAGCATTGGTCATTGATTAACCACTTGCCTACCGAGGACGTCATATGACATCCTCTACTTTGTGCAGTGATATCTGAATAATTCCTGCAGCTACAGGCATCATTCAGATATCACCGTCTTCTGCCGGCAATTCTCTGCATGATAAGAATGATCATAGTGGCAGTTCCACCGCTTGATCGTTCCTATAGGCAGCTTCTCCGGGCTCTCCCGTGTCATCGGGGGCCCGGAGAATGAATCGTCCGGTGCTGTCTCGCGACGATAGAGATGACTGGTGACCAGATGGTCACCAGTCATCTCTATGACCGTTGGAGGCCCGGGCACGACATTGTGACATCACACCCGGGTACCCGTAAGTAAACAAAGCCGCAATCGCGGCTGTTGACATGAGATCAGTGATTTTTTTTCACAATCTCATGCTTTCAAGCCTGGAGGAGAGATGTGGAGTCTTATTGACCCCACATCTCTCCATAAAGAGGACCTGTCACAGTGATTCCTATTACAAGGGATGTTTACATTCCATGTAATAGGAATAAAAGTGATAAAAAAATGTAAAAAAAAGTGTAAAAATAAAAAAAAATAAGTAAAATAAAAAATAAAATTACATTTTTTTTTAAAACGCCCCTGTCCCCAGTAGCTCGCGCTCAGATGCGTACACACATATAAGTCCCCCACACATATGTAAACGCCGTTCAAACCCCACATGTGAGGTTTCGCTGCATGTGTTAGAGCGTGAGCAACAATTCTAGCACTAGACCTACTCTGTAACTTGAAAATAGTAACCTGTAAAAAAAATGTAAAGTGTCACCTATGGAGATTTTTAAATACCGAAGTTTGGCGCCATTCCATGAGTGTGCACAATTTTAAAGCGTGACATGTTAGGTATCTATTTAGTCGGCGTAACATCATCTTTCACATTATACAAAAAAATTGGGCTAACTTTACTGTTTTGTTATTTTTTAATTCATGAAACCGTTTTTTTCCCCAAAAAAGGTGTTTGATAAATTATTGCGCAAATACCGTGCAAGTTGCAATGACCGTCATTTTTTTCCCTAGGGTGTCTGCTAAAAAAATATATATTTTTTACTTTTTGCTATAATAAATATCCCATTTTGTTTAAAAAATATTTTTTTTTCTCAGTTTAGGCCGATACGTATTATTCTACATATTTTTGGTAAAAAAAAAAAAACGCAAAACCTGGTTTGCGCAAAAGTTATATTGCCTACAAAATAGGGGACATAATGATTTATTTTTTATTTATTTTTTACTAGGAATGGCTGCGGTTTTTTTTTGGGACTGCGACATTATAGCGGACACATCGGACACTTTTGACACATTTTTGGGACCATTCACATTTATACAGTGAACAGTGCTATAAATATGCATTGATTACTGTATAAATGTGACTGGCAGGGAAGGGGTTAACCACTAGAGGGCGGGGAAGGGTTAAATGTGTAGCCTATTGAGTGTTCTAACTGACTGGGGGAGGTGACCGATCTGTGTTCCTATGAACAAGGGACACAGATCGTCTCCTCTCTCCCTGACAGGACGTGGAGCTCTGTGTTTACACACAGAGCTTCACGCCCCTGCTCAGTTACTGGGCAATCGCGGGTGCCCGACGGCCATCGCGGACGCCGGGCACACACACTGTGTTCCCAGCGACGGGTGCGCGCGCGCCCTAGAAGCTTTAAATGACAGGACATCATATGACATCCTGTCAGAACAATAGAGCATTCCGCCTGCCGTCGTTTGACGGCGGGCGGGTGTTAAGTGGTTAAAAATGCATTTGTACAAAAATCCGAATTAATTAAGGTCGAATCTGTCAATTGAAGGCTTATGGTGTCTGTCCGATGTCCTTAGAAGATTTGACGAAGCAGCTAAACTGTATGACGCCGCAATCGTACATTTCCGGTCGAATGCTCCGCCCATAAGCTATAGTAGAATTCTAATGTTGTTTGACTAGCAATAATTAATTATTATTACTAGTCAAAGAACATTAGAATTTTTCTATAGCCTATGGGTGGAGCATTTGACCGTAAATGTCCGCTCGCGGTGATCGCATGTTTTTAGCTGCTTCGTTGAATCTTCATGTCTAATGGTATTATACATATTTTTATTCATATCGGATGATACGATACTTGTTTGTTTCTGTTTTATCCCCCCCCCATTCCAGCAGTGACCACTAACAGCTCTTTTACTATTGTCTCTATAATGTCAAATCTTTTCTCTCTATGTCGAATAATGTTGGACTAATAGAGTTAGGCACATTCGACCGCAGGTTTGATAGACACAGATTGCTATTGTCACCGTCATGTTGAATCTTCTATCTATCGATATAGAACTGTTGTCGCAACGATACAAAAATATAATGGATATGAAAAAATTTTTTTTTTTTTTGCGGATCTTTTGGATTTCGGATTTGTTAAAACGAACCCAAAAAACCCCGGGAATTCAGACGAAAATGCATTTGGACGATAACGAATACACATGTCTAATTAGTATGCAGCTTTTTCTGTCTGACACTAAAGCCTTGTACACACTATCAGATTTTCCGGCGGGAATTGTGTGATGGCAGGCTGTTGGTGGAAAATCTGACTTTTTGTATGCTCCATCGGACAATTGTTGTCAGATTTTCCACAGACAAATGTGGGATAGCATGCTTTAAAAATGTCCGCCAAAACTCCAAAGTACAAACACGCATGCTCAGAAGCAATGCTTACCATAACACAGCATTAGCAGAAGTTGCCCAAAGGGTGGCGCTAAAGAGCTGAAAAAACACGTAGTTTCGTGTTGGTTGGCTGACAATTCTTTGTTGTTTGTATGCAAGACAAATTCCTGGCCAACGCCCTTCGGACAAAAGTCCTACGCTTTGTCCGCGGAAAGTCCGATTGTGTGTACCAGGCTTTAGCGCAAGCTTTTCTCCAATATATATTTTTTTTTTAACAGAAAATAGTTTTATTAGACAAATCAGCATTACATTACAGATATTTCACAGCAATTACACCAATGCATAAATCAGAGTGTCAGGAGTATACATCACATCTGAGGGCAGAACCCAAGTAATCGGTAGCAAGTGAGGAGTGGGTAAACAGCAATTATACACGATGAGTATTTCTTGTCAGTTATGCCACAACGTTTCCCAACAACCCTTAATAGTATTATAAACGTAGAAGTAGAAAAAGGGGGGGGAGGGGAGACCAAAACAACAACAGTCAGATAGGGATGTCAAATGTCATGCACACTTAAACTGGGGAGGGGGTCAAGGGCAGTGCAGGTCTCCATCCAGGTGGACTAAATTTTGTCAAACTTCCCCGGGCACTGTCTACTCTCACAAGTCAACCTGTATAGGGGCAGGACCGAATTTACCAAGCGTTGCCAAGAGGCACAGGTGGGGGGATTTTCTCCAATATTTGATAGTCTTGGAAAAAGGGTAGAACATTTTACAAGATTCACCTCCTATAGACTTCAATAGGTTTAGGTGCTTTGATCAGTGTTTACGGACTTCCCTCCAGGTTTGGAGAACCATCTCTACTTATTAAGGAAAAACACACATTTTAACTGGTAAACAAACCTCAGAGCCCTTGTTTGTTTAAAGTGTATCTAAAAAATGTTTGATATACTTTTAAGGTTTTTTTATTTTTATAATTTATTTTCATTTTGAATTTTGGAGGATGGCATGTACATTAATCATGTATCAGAGTAGAACACCATTTTAAACCTCATTGATTCCATAATTACTTAAAACTGCAGATAAACATTTATTTTGCTTTCTTAATAACACTCTTATCTTAAATCTAAATATGTTAAATACTTAATATACAGTAGCTATTACTCATTTTAGAAATACATTGGCACATCAGTGTAACTAGATGCACTGTCCGCCCCCAACCTATTTAAGCTTTGCGCATGGAGGAGGAAGGCACAGAACCTATGACATCACAATATTCTTGCATACACGTGGTTCAATGATTAACTGGCGTCATTACACATCTGAGCTTTGATCGTCAACAATATTACACATTGCTGTGCCCACGTTCACTGCTTATTTTGCGTACAAAGAGTATAGCTTCTAAGATCAACAATTTTCTTGTATTCTAGTACAGTGTAAGTCTCCAAATGCTATTTTTGCTAAACAAAAGCAAGCATGCCAGGAAAAAGCTACACGCAATGCAAAAATGAAAAGCAGCTTATTAATATTCTTACACAGAATGGGTGAAACTTGTAGTTTGATGCAGGCAAATAAATGAATAAACCATGTAATTTGTGTAATATGTTTAATTCCCTATTCATATTTTCCTGAAATATACCAATCAGGAAAATACTGCATTATGGCCACTGGATGGAGTTGACAATTGTAGAAAGCAAACATATTACTGCATACCACCCAACTTTCTGAGATGGGAATGAGGGACACCTATCAGCAAAAGTATGCAGGCATAGGATACACCCCTTGCCACGCCCCCAAAAAGGAGAATTGTACACAAAAATAAGATTGGTTAAACCCACAAGTGCTTTTTTTACCACTACTATTTCTTTATATTGGCTTTTGGCATTTACAAATGCAGCATTTACAAATGCAGCAATTTAGAAATCAGATGAAAGGTTTAGCACTGGGAAACACTTTTTGATAGATAAAAAGTGCATTTTATATACATCTGTATAGATCAGACCAAAATGAGGGACAAATGAGGAGAATGAGGGACAGAGGGACATTGCTCCAAATCAGGGACAGTCCCTCGAAATCAGGGACAGTTGGGAGGTATGTTACTGTCACGTCTACTCCTAACTCAGGTGGTCAGACACTATAGTACTGTACTATAGCTACTGTGTTCTTCACCTATAGCAGCCCCCTTTCCCATAAGGCAAGCAGGCCTACCGGTACTTCGTTGCCCCCAGGTCTTACACAAAGCAAGCAGCTTACACAAAGCAAAGCAAACAACTACTTAAGATTGGCAGATAAGCAGAGTGGTTCTATGACAGTCCAGGTAAAACACAGGCTGAGTTCAGAGAATAGTCCAAAATCCAGTACAAGGTCATACACAGGGAAAACCAATCTAGCGGAGCAGGGCAGACAGACAGACAGACAGACAGACAGACAGACAGGGGGCTTGATCAGGAATAACACACATATCACACTCTATCACAAGCACACGAGTGAGGGTTTGGCTGGCTTATAACAGGTTTGGTTTGCACCCATAGACTGATCACATTAACCACTTACGGACCGCCGCACGACTATATACGTCGACAGAATGGCACGGCTGGGCACAAGGACGTATATATACGTCCTCTCTAAGAGCCCAGCCGTGGGTCGCAAGCGCGACCCGGTCCGAAGCTCCGTGACCGCGCTTGCGGGACCAGTGGACCCGATCGCCGCTGGTGTCCTGCGAACGGGTCACAGGAGCTGAAGAACGGGGAGAGGTGTGTGTAAACAAACCTTCCCTGTTCTTCTCTGCGGCAGTGGCAGTGATCGTCTGTTCCCTGATCAGCCACGCCCCCCTACAGTAAGAAACCCACATTAGGTCACACTTAACCCCACACCGCCCCCTAGTGGTTAATCCCTTTACTGTCATTGTCATTTTCACAGTAATCAGTGTATTTTTATAGCACTTTTCGCTGTGAAAATTACAATGGTCCCAAAAATGTGTCAAAAGTGTCCCATGTGTCTGTCATAATGCTGCAGTCATGAAAAAAATTGCTGATCGCCGCCATTAGTAGTAAAAAAAAAATATTAATAAAAATGCCATAAAACTATCCCCTATTTTGTAAACGCTATAAATTTTGCGCAAACCAATCGATAAATGCTTATTGTGATTTTTTTTAACAATAATAGGTAGAAGAATACGTATCGGCCTAAACTGAGGAAAAAAATGTTTTTTTATATCTTTTTTGGGGATATTTATTATAGCAAAAAGTAAAAAATGCATCTTATGCATTAAGGTGAAAAAACATCCGAAGGTACAGCCCCCCCCCGAACTCCCGTTTTACTTACCTCACCCCTCGAAAGTCCCGCGTGTGTCCCAGTGATCCTCTTCGGTTCCCAGCCTGGCCATTGATTCGCTAGGCTGGACGGATTAATAGCAGCGCGCCGGGGGGCGGGGCTGAGTGATACAGTCGTCGGCTATGCCCGCCACTGTATCACGGGAGTGCGCGCGCAAAAGCTTTCCACCATGCGAGCTCGCTCACATGAAGGTGGAAAGCTCTTGCGAGGAGGAGCCAAGACAGCCGCCGAGGGACCCCAGAAGACCAGGTTCGGGGACACTCTGTGCAAAACGAGCTGCACAGTGGAGGTAAGTATAAAATGTTTGTTATTTTACAAAAGAAAAAAATTTAACGTTAGTGTTCCTTTAAGGACCAGCCACCGCAGTTATACTGCAGCAGGTTGGCTCTCCTGGGCGAATTGCCGTTTCTGTACATCGGCCGCTTTAAGAGCTGTAGGGGGTGCGTGCACATGCCCGCGACGCCGAGAACCTATTTTTAGCTCTGATTGCTGTATAAATGTCAATGTCCCAAAAAAGTTTTGAAAGTATTTGATCTGTCCGCCGCAATGTCGCAGTCCAGCTAAATATCGCTGATCACTGCCATTACTAGTAAAAAAATAATAATCATAATAAAAATGTCATAAATCTATCCCCTATTTTGAAAAAAAATGACTCTTCAGGTATGGTATGGATTTTTAGGCCTCGTACACACCAGAGGATATCCGCTGGAAACGGTCCGCCGGACCGTTTCCAGCGGATAAATCCTCTGGCGGATTTGGATCTGATGGCTGTACACACCATCAGATCGAAATCCGCGCGGAATACATCCGCGGTGACGTGTCGCCACAACGATGACGCGGCGACGCGCGCGACGCTGGAAGGCAACTACTTCCACGCATGCATTGAATCATTACGACGCATGCGAGGGATGGGAGCGGACGGATTGATCCGGTGAGTCTGTACAGACGACCGGATCAATCCGCTGGACACGATTCAAGTGGATAGATTTCTTAGCATGCTAAGAAATTTTTATCCGCTTGAAATCGATCGGCCGGATTTTAATCCGCGGGGAAATGTCTGCTAGGCCGTACACACGACCGGATCTATCTGCTGGAACTGATCCGCGGATCAATCCCAGCGGATAGATCCGGTCGTCTGTACGAGGCCTAAGGGTAACCCCGCACCAAAATTAAAAAAAAAAAATGGCGTGGGGTTCCCCCAAAAATCCATACCAGACCCTTATCCGAGCATGCAACCTGGCAGACCACAGGAAAAGATAGGCTCTAATAGGCGTAAAAAAATGTCAACAGCGAGTGCCATGCTGGGCACTTGCAGGTCACTCAGCTGTGTGTTAGGAAAGCACATGAATATTCACTTTCCTAATACTGAACCGCCTCTCCGCCAATCAGGTGCTCGGATCTGTTACCTGTCAGTGTCACCTGATTGGCTGAAACGACAGGCGTCCAATCCTGTCAGAGGATGGGAAGAGAGGACAGGAGAAGACATCGAGGAGCATGGAGTGCATGGCCGCTGTGACCCACTGCCCCACCGAGACAGTGTAAGTGTCAGGTGGGCGGTGGATCCACATTGGCAGCATTTGATGGGTACAGTAGCGGCAATTGATGGGCACAGTAGTGGCAATTGATGGGCAGAGTGGCAGCAATTGATGGGCAGAGTGGCAACGTTTAATGGGCACAGTGGCGGAAATTGATGGGCACAGTGACAGCGTTTGATGGGCACAGTGACAGCGTTTGATGGGCACAGTGGCGGCAATTGATGGGTACAGTAGCTGCGTTTGATGGCACAGTGGTGGCAATTTATGAACAGCGCCAGGGTAAGTGTCGGGCGGGCGATGGATGCACACTGGCAGCATTTGATGGGTACAGTGGCTGCGTTTGATGGGCACAGTGGCGGCAATTGTTGGTGCAGTGGCTGCTTTGATGGCACAGTGGCTGAGTTTGATGGGCACAGTGGCTGCATTTGATGGGCACAGTGGCTGCATTTGATGGGCACAGTAGCTGCATTTGATGGGCACAGTGGCTGCAATTGATGTGGGTTTTTTTTCAATTTGTTTGCGCCCCCTCAAAAATTTTGAGCACCAGTCTCCCCTGCCACCACCAATGACCTGTAGCTCCTCCCCACTTTCCTCTTTATATAGTGCTTACTTAAACAGGTAGAACCCTAGTGCCTAAACTAAGGAATACCTCTCAACCTAAACAAAAGACCTACAACAGGTTCCTACATGAAAGCCCTGTACACATGACCGGGATTCCCGGCGGTATAAGGTCCGACGGGAAACCCAAAAACCTGTGTTTTGGATCGGAGCCAAGTGTCCGGTTTTTGGTATCTGTTTCCTGGCCAAATCTGATAAGAAACGTTTGCGCGCAAACACAAAGTAAATTATCCACACAGCTCTGTGAAGACAGTTACTTCTTTTTTTTATTTCAAGCGAGGACAAATAGGAAGATTAATATGGTTACTCCTATTTGGGTTAAAATTCTCTGCCTACCGTTCATCCAACTGAAGTATTGGTCCCATGGATCTGTGATGCCTGAATTTTTCTTTAGTTCAACTGACAGATTCTTCAACTTTTTAAGAGCTACAGTGACTTGGCCATTCGGACCGGTGTTGTCTGGAATATAGGTACAGCAAGTGGTGCTGGTCATTTTGTCTATCATAGTACAAACCCCTCCTTTCTCTGCAAATATCATATCCAGAGCCATCCGGTTCTGGAAAGTCATTTGAGAGTCGGCCTCCAACTGTTCGGTAAGTTTCCCCGTGTACACACAGCCGGGTTTCCCACCGGGAAAACTGTGGGGAGAGCTTTGGCCGGGAATCCCGGCCGTGTATACGCTCCCTCGCAGTGTTTCCCTTATAGGAAAACTGCCGGGTTTAAAACCGCCGGGGATCCCAGCGGGAAAATAGAGAGCAGGCTCTCTATTTTCCTGCCGGGATTCCCGGTAGTTTTCCTGAAAATTGCGAGGAAGCATACACACGGCTGGTTTTCCCGGCCAAAAGCTCTCCCCATAGTTTTCCTGGCAGGAAAACGAGTCTTGTGTACGAGGCTTAAGGCTTCTATATGCTCTCTCTTTAGACAACATCTGGTGTGCTATTAGTCTTCCAAATTGGGTGCACCCTGTATTAAATGTTTATCTGTAAATTAAAGATTTTACATGCAAAATATAAACATTGTTTTTTTTAAACATTAAGGACAATTACCTTAAAATGGATTAGCCAATTCCAGCTAGGAGTCCCTGTTGTTAGTATCAGCTGGAAATAATTTGTCACTTTAGTGTACCTCTCTCTGAGGCCAACTCTCCTATGTTTCCCCATTGACAGATGGTAATATTTAAGAGTCTTTGTTTGATTGGTCATTAGTAAATGAAAAAATAGGACAGGCATTCCAATGTTGGTAAAACATAGGTACATTTCTCTCCAGCAGGAAACAATTCTGTTTAAATGATGAAGTATACACACATTGCATGATGTGTATACTTGGGTAAAAGTAAAAACAAAAATCTTATTCATGTGCACCAACTAGGTATTCATGAGATTATCTCTGATAAGGATACTTATGTAGGTGTGTTTCTACCAGTCTCTCTGTATTGTCTGCTTCCCAATAGGCATATTTTTCTCAGTCTGACATGTCATATCTGTGATATTCTCAGGGGTGAAATGTTTGTTCTGTCATGACTTAACATATTCCAGTTTCTTTATCCAACACAACACTAACTTTCCACATAAAGGACTAAAACGACTGTTGAAGTGTGTCATCTTGTAAGAGTTATTAACCTTACAGCTGAGCTCTGTTCTTTGTGTTTCCTTAGAAAACATACATTTAATTGCAGTACTAAGTGGTATCAACCACAGCCATTAAATGTATAGTGCATTTTTTTTCTTGGTGCTATATAATTTAAATGATGTATATACTTCAATTATTTTAATTGTGATAAGTATAACAGCACCCTCACCAAAGTGGCCCTCTCAGGAACAAGTCATTTCTTTTATAGTCTGTTTCTTTTTTTACATGAGAGACATATTATAATTTGACTATTTCAGCGACAATCCTGGTATTTGGCAGCAGTCTTCAATCATATGCAAGCAAAAATACTTTTTTTTTTCCCTTGAACATGATTGGTTGTCCACAGTGAGTACAGCTTTACTTTAAACCGGTGAGAACGGTCTGATGGACCGTTTTCATGGGTCCAAACCGATCGTGTGTGGGCCCCATCGGTTATTTATCCATCGGTTAAAAAAAAGCAATCTTGTTTTAAATTAAACCGATGGATACCTAACCGATAGAAAAAAAAACGATCTTTTGTAGGCATGTCCATCGGTTAAAAAACGACGCATGCTCAGAATCAAGTCGACGCATGCTTGGAAGCATTGAACTTCATTTTTTTCAGCACGTCGTTGTGTTTTACATCACTGCGTTCTGACACAATCGTTTTTTTAACCGATGGTGTGTAGGCACGACTGACCATCAGTCAGCTTCATCGGTTAACCGATGAAAACGGTCCATCAGACCGTTTTCATCGGATGGACCGATCGTGTGTACAGGGCTTAACTGAACACTCACTTTGCAAAGTGAACAGTCTCTACCCCTTTAGTAAATCAATCCCATGGAATAGGTTGTCGTTTTATGGAGTTCTATGTCTTAATGATGTCCACCTAAAAGACCATTTAATATGTGTTCTCGAAAATGAATGTTTTACATTCCTCCCATGTGGTTCCATTCTGCTTTTTCTGCACTGTAAAACATTTAATAGCCTTTGGTGATGCTGACACTCAGCACTATTGCAAAGTTTATTGTAAAGAAGCACGTCCAAATCATTTTCTAACAATAAAATTCCTGAGTGGATATCCGTAAGAGAGTAAATAACATTAATGACCTTTATCCCCGTATGCACTTTTCATTTGTCTTCAATGGCTATCATCTGTCATTTACAAGTTCATTCCCACTATTGCATCCAATTATCCTCACTTCAGTGTTATCGAAAGTGATGTATCACTGTTCTCCAGTCCTAGCATATATAGCATAAGAAGAGTGTACAAAGGAAGGAAGCCAAACATTATTTTTCTAATTTTTTTAAAACCACATAAAAGAATGGAATATATTTCTGGTCTGACAAAAATGACCAGACCCTGTAGGATTGCTTTTGACCTAGGTTAGATCTACTGGACAGCGCAAGTACAGAGATACACAAAGAATTAGCTTATCTCTACCTACTCATGAGAAATCGAAAGAAATTGAACAAAGATTTTTTAACCTGTCTAATCAATATCACAGTGAATAGTGATCATCTGTTTTAACCCATGTGTTAATTTGACTCATTGTGCTTGATTTACTAAAGATTACTTTTTTTATGCAGGTTTAACAAGCTATGCATGTTAAATACTTATTCTTTCAAGGGAGGATTAAAAAAACAAAACAGGATTTTGTCTTGTAAATGATTGATTAAAGTGAACCTGGCTTCCATTTGCTAGGTGAACTTTAACATTGCTGAGTGAGAACTGTCTACTCCTAAAGACCTATTCACACTTATCTATTTTTAAGTGGCAAAACTCATGTATTTTGCTGCATTAATATGCATGTTAAGTAGAAATTCCATTCTTTACTATGGGTCTTGTGCACATTTATACATTGCAGTTTTGGACTGGTTCACATTCCTTTATGGTAAAAGGCCTAATTTTAAAGTGAACAAAGTGACCGTTCTGGCCAAAGTTCTGGGTGGTGGTGCCTTGTGCAAAGCACTGTTCATGTTTTTTTTTTAACTTTATTGAAATTTTGCAGTGTGACAATTCATTCATTCCTACAAATCCACTGCTCAGCTACAGGATCCCTTTTTCAAGGCAAAGTGCAGAGAGACATTTTAGCTACAGGATCCCCTTTTCAAGGCAAAGTACAGAGAGACATTTTTTTTCAAATTTGAGGCCCCGTACACTTTTCACCGAGGTAGCAGACGAGGAACTCGTCGGGCCAAATAGAGAACATGTTTGGCACGTCGAGTTCCTCGGACGTGTGTACGGGGCCTCAGAGTAGTGAAGAATTAGAAGACTCTCTAATGCACAATCGGGTTTCCCGGATGACTTTTTACCGCTGGGAAACCCGAGGGGAAAGACGAGAACCGTCTCGGCAGCTTTTTCCCCCTACACATGGGCGGTTTTCCTGGTAGGAAAACTGCCATGAGAGCTTTGGCCGGGAAACCTGTCCGTGTGTATGCTCCCTGCAGGCATTGCCCATAGGAAAACTGCCAGGTTAAAAACCACTGGGAATCCCGGCGGGAAAAAAGGAAACATGTTCTCATTTTTCCCGCCGGGAAAACTGCCATGGAGCATACACACGGCCAGTTTTCCCGGCCAAAAGCTGTCACGGCAGTTTTCCAGACGAAAAACTGGTTGTGTGTATGAGGCATAAGGCTCTCTTTGAGAGTTTTTTTTTTCTGCCCTGCTAATAATGGATTAATTAGACAAGACATGAGGGGAAATCTGCAACAGGGACATGCAGAAACAAAAATCTTCCTACTTTTCTAATGAAAAACATTTATCCATGTCTGTGTTGCTCTTGGAGAGTTCTCCTTACTTCCTGTGTGGTAAATCTAAGTCCTGGATAGCAGTAAAAAGCTTACCTTTCCCCACTTTACTCATGACTAACTAAGAAAAAACATTTTTTCTGGCCTTACACTTAACTATTTTTCTGAATTTAGAACCTACCACTTGTGTGTAAGGCATACCTCCCAACATTCTGAGATGGGAATGAGGGACACCTATGAGCAAAAGTATGCAGGCATAGGATACACCTCTTGCCACGCCCCCTTAAAAGAAAATTGTACAAAAAACAAGATTGGTTAAACCCACAAGGGCTTTTTTACCACTGCTATTCCTTTATATTGGCTTTTGGAAATTACAAATGCAGCAATTTAGAAATCAGATGAAAGGTTTAGCACTGGGAAACACTTTTTGATAGATAAAAAGTAAATTTTATATACAACTTAATCGATCAGACCAAAATGAGGGACAAATGAGGAGGTATGAGGGACAGAGGGACATTGTTTTAAATCAGGGACAGTCCCTCGAAAACAGGGACAGCTGGGAGCTATGTGTAAGGGTTAGTAAACACAAGTGACAGATGCACTTGGGCTTTATAATACCTGAGTCAGCTAAGTACTCGTTGTACTTCTATTGACCATCAGACACTTCAGGCACTGCCCTTTCGAGCAAGCTTTGAAGAAAATGCTTTCGAGACTGCTCATGTGTATTGAGCCATTAGGCTCAATACATGCTTTCAGCCTCAGCATCAGGGAAGTGCTCTGGAATTGATTACACAAACAAATCCATCCATATATGCAATGGAGACACCAGAAACACTCTCCTTTTCTTTGAGAGTGACATCTACCATTCTAAAACGGAACAACAGTGGAGATGGGGTACTGGTATTCCTTATAAGCATTGGCTTGCACACATGTGGTGACAGGTGTGCCTGGACACACCCTAATCACCTATACCAGGGGTCTTGAATTAAAATTCAAGGAGGTCTGGTCACTAAAATTTTCTTTGGGCCGAGGTCCGAATCTCAAGTCCCCATTTGTCCCCTTCACAGTGGATCTTTACATGAGGTGTCCCCATCACAGCACCCATTTACATCAGGTGTCCCCATCACAGCGCCCCTTTACATCAGGTGTCCCCATCACAATGCCCCTTTATATCAGGTGTCCCCAACACAGTGCCCCTTTACATCAGGTATCCCCATCACAGCGCCCCTTTACATCAGATGTCCCCATCACAGCGCTCCTTTACATCAGGTGTCCCCATTACAGTGCCCCTTTACATCAGGTGTCCACATCACAGAGCTCCTTTACATCAGGTGTCCCCATCACAGCGCTCCTTTACATCAGGTGTCCCCATCACAGTGCCCCTTAACATAAAATGTGCCCATCAGCATGCCCCTTAACATAAAATAAGGGTCATGCTGATGGGCACATTTTATGTTAAGGGACACTCTGATGGGCAATTTTTTTTATAAGGGGCACCCTGATGGGCACATTTTATATTAGGGGCACTCTGCTTGGCACAGCAAAACGTGTCCCTTAACATAAAATTTGCCCATCAGAGTGTCCCTTAACATAAAATTTGCCCATGAGAGTGCCCTTAACATAAAATATGTCCAACAGCGTGCCCCTTAACATAAAATGTGCCCATGGGCACATTTTATATTAAGGGACACTCTGATGGGCACATTTTATGTTAAGTGGCACCCTGATGGGCAAATTTTATATTAAGGGGCACTCTAATGGGCATAACAAAACGTGTCCCTTAACATAAAATCTGCTTCTTAGAGTGCCCTTTAATACAAAATGTGCCCATCAGTGTTGCTCTTAAAATAAAATATGCCCATCAGAGTGCCCCTTAACAAAAAATGTCCCCATCCGCAATGTTCCTTAACATAAAATAAGGGTCACGCTGATGGGCACCTTTTATGTTAAGGAGCACTCTGATGGGCACATTTTATTTTAAGGGGCACTCTGATGGGCACATTTTATTTTAAGGGGCACGCTGATGGGCATATTTTTAATGTGTACACTAATGGGCATATTTTATGTTAAGGGGCACTCTGATGGGCACAACAAAATGTGTCCATCAGTGTGCCCCTTAACAAAATATGCCTATCAGTGTGCACATTAAAAATATACCCATCAGCGTGCCCCTTAAAATAAAATGTGTCCATCAGAGTGCCCCTTAAAAATAAAAAAAGGTGCCCATTAGCGTGACGTTTAAAAACATATGACCAGCAGTGATCACTAAGTAAAAATGTCACATACCTTGAATGCAATGCTGCGAGATAAGGAGCCGGGGACCGCAAGTAGCAGGGGGGCAGGGCGCGCACATGACATCGTGCTCCTCCTCGCATGGAGAGCCAGGAGTGGACCAACGAGCAGCAGGGGGTGGGGCGCGCACGTGACGTCACGCCCCTACTCGCGGTCCGTGAGTGCAAGCTGGTCAATTCTGAGACCTGCGGTGTGCTAGCAGCGTCACTGGTTGCTGGGGAAACCCGTGGCCCCAGCAAACCAACGCTGACATTAAAATTATACTGGCGGCATGGCGGTCCGGCAGAAGCGTCACTCGGGCCAGACTCGGACCGCGGGCCACCATTTAGTGACGGCTGACCTATACCTTGCAGATTCCCCATGCTGCCTGGCTGCAGAGATAGGGACTGGGAAATCGTTGTCCTCAGTGCCTTTCTCTGTCTCGAAAGTGAGACATCAGGGATCTGTTTAGACCCCTGATATTTCACCAAAGCCCCCGAACGGGTCTTCTAAAAAAAACAAAAAAAAATAACATAGTAAAAAATTATAATATAAAATATTGTAAAAAATAATAAAAAAATATTCAAAAAAAAATTATAAAAATAAACTACTGACACCGATCTCTGTCCTACTAAAACCATCCACTGCTCTACTGACAAAGTCCTCTGCCCTACTGACAAATTACACTGCTCTACTGACTTATCTATTGCCCAACTGACTTGTCCACTACTCTACTGACTGGTCCACTGCCCAACTGACTTGTCCACTGCTCTACTGACCCCATCCACTACTGCCATATATAGATTGATATATTATATATATATATATATATATATATACACACATATGCATGTGTGTATGAGCTTTGTGGTGCATACCCTAATGCTATAGGCTGCGTACAGCTATGGTTATGAGCAAAAGGGAAGATGAAGGAAAAACCCACAACTCCATCTTAAGCAGCAGAGTTCTCATAGTTTTTTTTTTCCGAAAAACAAAACTATCCCCACTTCCATATAGTACCATGGTGTGGCCTCCTCCTTTCCATTTTTTTCGTGGGTTTTTTAGGTCCATACACACGATCTGACTTTTTGACAACAAATGTCTGACTGACCTGTTTGATCTTTTGCTTTTTCATCGGACAAATGTGCGCTGTGAAAACAGAAAAACTTTCTGGCAACAAATGTCTTACGTCGGCTAATCCGATCATGTGTACACAAGTCTATCGGACTAAAGTCCAAAATACAAACACGCATGCTCAGAACCAGTGCTAAAGATCAGACAACAATAGCAGAAGTTGCCCACAGGGTGGCGGTAAAGAGCTGAAAAAACATGTGATTTGGTGAAAGTTGGCTGAAAAAGTCCTGCCGTGTGTATGCAGAACAAGTTCACGTCCAATTCCCTTCGAACAAAAATCCACAGAAAAGTCCAATGGAAGTCCGATCGTGTGTATGAGGCTTAATTGTTACTCTGTTAAGCAGAATGGAGCCCAAACATTCCCTTACAATGTTAATCCTAGGATACAACTGTTTTTTATTTATTTTTTTGTTTTGCTTTCTAAATGTTTTTTCATGTGTATTTTTTATTTTGTTTTCCATTTCAATATGTTTATAGCAGGATTGAGTTTTTTTGGTACAACAGTAGGGTTCCAGTGCAAAACAAGAGGCACTGGGAATTTGATATGAGTTTACAGGGCCGGCCTTAGGTGTTCAGGCGCCCTGTGCGAGCTAATCCTGTGGCGCGCCCCCCCCCCCCCAGACCACTACACAATAAACTACCTACAGACCACTACACAATAAACTACCTACAGACCACTACACAATACACACTGACCGCTACACAATACACTACCCACAGACCACTACACAATACACACTGACCGCTACACAATACACACTGACCGCTACACAATACACTACCCACAGACCACTACACAATACACACTGACCGCTACACAATAAACTACCCACAGACCACTACACAATACACACGCATGCATTACGCATGCACGCTTTACGCAACAGCGCCGCGCTACCCAGGACAGTAGCGGGGGAGAGGAAGAGGAGGAGGGAGGAAGGAGGAAGGGAGGGCCAAGGGGACTCGACCTGTGTGAGTGTGTTTTAGACACTTCGGGCGCTACGGCGCCCCCCCACCCCTCTGCAGCACCGGGGTGCCGTGCTGGCTGCCTGCTGAGCAGTGACCCATTCAACACATCATTCAGGGTAAACTGACTGCGAGCTGTGACGGCCGCACGGCACCCCTATTGTCCATGGCGCCCTGTGCGGGCACACAACCCGCACAGCGCAAAGGCCGGCCCTGTGAGTTTATACAAGGTAGTGAGAAGGCAAAAAATATTTAAAGAGCCCACTGGCTCAGGTTAGGCTGCTCACAACAGACAAGGCTACTCCAGCAGGTTACCAGAAAAAAAGTGCATATATAGAGAGAGCGCCAGACCAAAAGATAAAAAAGTCCAAATCCAATTATTGTGCGAAAAGAGTAACTGCAAAAAACATAAGTTAGAATGAAAAAAAAAAAAAGCACAGTGATACTCAACTGACAGCTTTTGGCAATGAAATGGGGAAAAAGAGAGCGGTGGGTGGGGAAAGAGGGGAAAACAAGGCAGGGAGGAGGGGAGTAAGCTGCAGCACCCAGGAGCCTGTGGGGCAGCCAACTAATAATAATATAGTAGCAATATTGTGCAATGTAAAGTGGAAAGGTTATTGGAAACCTGTCCATTCCATGTACAAACTCTTTTTTTTTTTATACTTCCTTTTCCAGAAGTCTTCAAACCAGTAACTTGGCAATTGAGGTTTTCTTCAGATCCCCTTCCTTGGCCCGAAGCCACTCTGAATCACTACACTGTGCGTACAGAACAGCTGTAGTGATGTTCACTCTGAGGAGGAGGTGAGCATTGCAGCCACAACTACTTTTTTTTATTTTTCCTATGTCTGGCAGTTAGCCTGGAGTGTGACTTTAATCATCTCCTTGCTCTATTTTCTGTTCTTCATTACACACACTTCTTCCTCCTTTTTTTTGTATTCGATATGCCTCTTTATCAAGGAACTTTAACAAAACAAGTACATTTGAGCACAGTGGTTGTTAAAAAAAAGTACCTATTTTTTTTTTCTCGCTTTGTAAAAGCCAAGCCTAGTTTACTGTTATTAACATAGTTTAAAGCTGATGACCCAAAATCTTTTATCGGAGAAATCTTGAATCTAATTAATTTGCTGTCCACAGGAAGAGTGTTTTCAATGCAGAAAAGGAGTCAAGCAGACTCTACTGAAGCTACCAAATCAGCATTCCAATAACCTGATGTGTAACACTGCTCATTAACCTCTCCTCACTGCCCGTTTTCTAAATGCTAATAAAAGACATTTTGTGCAAGCAAAGAGCTTTCCAAATGACTTTGTCCAGCACTCTGGACAGCAGCCCCAAGCAAATTAGTTAATGCAGATTTAGAGGCCAGTAACTCATAAAAATAATATCATGATGTAACCTTATATACCATTACCTCTCATTTTTATCTTCATATGACAGCTTTTGTTATTCTAAAAACAAACTTTATTATGTCAAATTAATATAGCAGGAGCAGAATGAAAAATGCAGAAATCCATAGCAACCATTTAGCAATACACTTTTAGATTTGTGAGCACCCTGATGAAAGATGCCGCGTACACACGATCGGTCAAACCGATGAGAACGGTCTGATGGACCATTTTCATCGGTTAACCGATGAAGCTGACTGATGTGGTCAGTCGGGCCTACACACCATCGGTTAAAAAAACGATCGTGTCAGAACACGGTGATGTAAAACACAACGACGTGCTGAAAAAAATGAAGTTTAATGCTTCCAAGCATGCGTCGACTTGATTCTGAGCATGTGTGGATTTTTAACCGATGGACGTGCCTACAAACGATTGTTTTTTTTTCTATCGGTTAGGTATCCATCGGTTAAATTTAAATCAAGATTGCTTTTTTTTAACCTATGGATAAATAACCGATGGGGCCCTGTGAGGGATTAGCTCGTGGGGATCACCTTTTCTGAAATCACAGTCTGTAAGCAGGCACTTTCTTTTAAGTCTGGCGGATGCCAGATTTTATTTATAAACGGTTTGCAGATTAAAATAAACAAAACAATAAATGAAATCCTTGCCGTCCGGCGCTAAACTAAACAAACAGGATCTCCTCTCTATACAGTGTGGGCTAGTCCCTGACACCCACAAAACATGTAGTAAAGCAAACCTTTTCAGTCCAGCACTCAGCGCTCCCCTCACTCAGGTCCCTTCCTGAGTTTCAAGCCAGAGCCCTGTTGTGCTCTCTTCCTGGACATTTAAAGTCCAGCTGATTGTGGACTCCAGTGGACCCAAACATCCGGACCGGAATCCTAGCCAGGCACAGAGGCTGTAAAACCCGGAATGGATTCCGGTTCAGTCTCTCATGATAGAACGTATGCGAGGTGAAATGTACCTATGATCATGTATCGCACCTCGCATAGCGTCACAGGCCCACACACGATCGGTTTGGTCCGATGAAAACGGTGTATCAGACCGTTCTCATCGGTTTGACCGATCGTGTGTATGCGGCATAATTGATTGATACCCATTACTTCATTTAGGAATGCCATTATTACATTGTTTACAGTGCACATGTCAGACTGTTTATTTGCAAACATTTGGCATATCTACTTTTGCCTTGGTGAATGAGGTGCCTCTCTACAGTGTGGACTTTAATATACAGGAGCATTCACCTGTGGAGCTTGTATGCTTTGTATACCTAGCTTATATCATTCAGAGTGCAGGAGGAGGTTACATATTTTATTTATACAGTACATGTTATTTATTTCTGAAATAAAAAAAGGCATATTTATAAAAAATGTAAATGGCAAATTAGCAGTTATTTCCCCCAACATTAACCTTATTTAATCACAATCAGTGTACAGGTGCCCAACATTCGCTGCATGAAAAATACATTTGCTGAAATAATTTTTTTTACGATTCCCAACATTAATGTCCATCTTGTAATCATCCATGAACTCCTCCTCCATAGGTCTCTGGAAGTGGGAACATGATCTTAACCACCCAATAGCTAAAGGATTTGTAACAGCACTGGTGAACCACAACTGCGGTTAGCAAGGACTTCAGTGCGATTCTCTATGCGACAACTCAGTATTTGGCCCCAGGCGTCACTCCTCGCAACAGGAGTTTGTGGGATCTATACATCATCTCTGTGTCACATAAAGAAAGGCATTGAGCTACTAAGCATGGATGCATTACAGCATGCAACCAGAGCTTAGCGTTTTAAATTAGTTTAAAGCGGGAGTTCACCCAATTTGTTTTTTTTTTCTCTTTTCCCCTTAGCTTCATGCTCGTTTTGTCTAGGGGAATCGGCTATTTGTTTTAAAATATGAGCCATACTTACCGTTTTCGAGATGCATCTTCTCCGTCGGCTTCTGGGTATGGGTCTTCGGGAGCGGGCGTTCCTTCTTGATTGACAGTCTTCCGAGAGGCTTCCGACGGTCGCATCCATCGCGTCACTCGTAGCCGAAAGAAGCCGAACGTCGGTGTGGCTCTATACTGCGCCTGCGCACAGACGTTCGGCTTCTTTTGGAAAATCGTGACGCGATGGATGCGACCGTCGGAAGCCTCTCGGAAGACTGTCAATCAAGAAGGATCGCCCAATCCCGCAGCCCATACCCGGAAGCGGCGGAGAAGATGCATCTCGTAAACGGTAAGTACAGGTCATATTTTAAAACTACTAGCCGATTCCCCCTAGACAAAACGAGCATTCATCTAAGGGGAAAATGTCTTCTCTATGGGTGAACCTCCGCTTTAAGGACAATATCCCAATACACCACTACATGCAGGGCCGTCTTTACCGCAGGGCAAATGGGGAAGGTGCCCTGGGCCCTGTCACTGTTGGGGGCCCAAAGCAACCCCCAGGGCCCCAGATGGCAACCCCCCTTTTTTTATTTATTTTTAAATCATTTTTTTTTTAATATATTTTTATTTTATTTTTTATTAAAGGGCCATTTTTTTTTAGAGGTCTGGGGGTCCCCAGGGGCCCGTAGTTCCCTAGGGCCCCGGATGACAACCCCCCTTTTTTTATAAAAAAAAATATATATATATATATTTATATATATATATATATATTATATATAATATAAATGTTATTATTAGTATTATTATTAAAGGACCCAGAGGTCCCCAGGGCCCCGGATGGCAACCCCCCTTTTTTTATAAAAAAACATTTTTTTTATATTATTTTATTTCTTTTTTTTCTTTTTATTTCTTTTTTATATATATATATATATATATATTTTTTTTTTATTAAAGGACTCAGAGGTTCCCAGGGCCCCATGTGGCAAACACCCTTTATTTTTTTTATAAATGTTTATTTTTTTATTTTTGTTTATATATTTATTTATTTCTTTTTTTATTAAAGGGCCCAGAGGTCCCCAGGGCCCTGGATGGCAACCCCCCTTTTTTTTATAAATGTTTATTTTTTATTTTTTATTAAAGGGCCCAGAGGTCCCGGATGGCAACCCCCTTGTTTTTGTAATTTATTTTTATTAAAAAAAATATTAAAGGGCCCAGAGGTCCCCAGGGCCCCAGATGGCAACCCCCTTTTTAAAATATATTTTTTATATATATTTTTTCTTTCTTTTTTTCTGTTTATTAAAGGGCCCAGAGGTCCCCAGGGCCCCGGATGGCTACACCCCTTTTTTGATATATATTTTTCTTTATTTCTTTCTTTATTTCTTTTTTTGTAAAGGGCCCCCCGCTTCTAAATTCGCGGCAGCCCCCCCCTGCTTCTCAATTTCAGGCGGCAGCACCCCCCCATCCCGGTTCTCTGCCCCAGGGGGCCCATGCCTGAAGCTGTGTAAGTGGCCCCATAATTCCTGATGGCGGCCATGCTGCCCGTTAAGCCCCTGTGCTGCCCACAAATCAGGCTGAAAATCATCAGCGACACGCAGCCAGTGACAGTACTGCTTCCCTTCCCAGTGTTTTAAAATGTACAGCACCCCTGGCTTCCCTTTTTTTGACGTGCACTTCTCCCTTCCTGCCACTGGGTGCTGCTTGTATATAAAAGTGAATTAGAATGTGATTTTATAACATACCCAGTTTGCTCTTCCCGAGGCTGACTTCTTCATGTCCTGTTCCTCAAGGTATGTCACTGTTTGCTAATCTATATTGTAAATAGAAGTTTTCTGTAGAGTGTGCCCAAAGTCTTTATACTATTTGATGATTCACTGCAGGTCTGGTCAGTGTTTTAAAACGTTCCTCTATTTTACACATGGCATGGCATGGGGGTCACAGCACCGTCTGTCCATTCTGCTTTAGCACCATGGGACCCCATGCCATGCCATGTGTAAAATAGAGGAACTCTTTAAATCACAGACCAGACCTGCAGTCCAGGCTGAGCACATGGCATTACTGTCTGTATTTAACTGCTTGATGGGCTTATTTTGGGCCTGGCTGGTTCACATGTATGTGTTTTGGAGGCCCACATTTGCGCAGGCACAGCAGCCCATTCATTTGAATGGGCCGCCATGCCTGCGTTTCCTGCAAAGAAAAGCGCATGCCTCATGTAATAGGCTGCGCACACGGCACGTCTATGCCCATCAAGCACTGAAATACAGCACTGTCTGTCCATTCTGCTGTCTTCAGTGCGATTCTCTATGCGACAACTCAGTATTTGGCCCCAGGCGTCACTCCTCGCAACAGGAGTTTGTGGGATCTATACATCATCTCTGTGTCACATAAAGAAAGGCATTGAGCTACTAAGCATGGATGCATTACAGCATGCAACCAGAGCTTAGCGTTTTAAATTAGTTTAAAGCGGGAGTTCACCCAATTTGTTTTTTTTTTCTCTTTTCCCCTTAGCTTCATGCTCGTTTTGTCTAGGGGAATCGGCTATTTGTTTTAAAATATGAGCCATACTTACCGTTTTCGAGATGCATCTTCTCCGTCGGCTTCTGGGTATGGGTCTTCGGGAGCGGGCGTTCCTTCTTGATTGACAGTCTTCCGAGAGGCTTCCGACGGTCGCATCCATCGCGTCACTCGTAGCCGAAAGAAGCCGAACGTCGGTGTGGCTCTATACTGCGCCTGCGCACAGACGTTCGGCTTCTTTTGGAAAATCGTGACGCGATGGATGCGACCGTCGGAAGCCTCTCGGAAGACTGTCAATCAAGAAGGATCGCCCAATCCCGCAGCCCATACCCGGAAGCGGCGGAGAAGATGCATCTCGTAAACGGTAAGTACAGGTCATATTTTAAAACTACTAGCCGATTCCCCCTAGACAAAACGAGCATTCATCTAAGGGGAAAATGTCTTCTCTATGGGTGAACCTCCGCTTTAAGGACAATATCCCAATACACCACTACATGCAGGGCCGTCTTTACCGCAGGGCAAATGGGGAAGGTGCCCTGGGCCCTGTCACTGTTGGGGGCCCAAAGCAACCCCCAGGGCCCCAGATGGCAACCCCCCTTTTTTTATTTATTTTTAAATCATTTTTTTTTTAATATATTTTTATTTTATTTTTTATTAAAGGGCCATTTTTTTTTAGAGGTCTGGGGGTCCCCAGGGGCCCGTAGTTCCCTAGGGCCCCGGATGACAACCCCCCTTTTTTTATAAAAAAAAATATATATATATATATTTATATATATATATATATATTATATATAATATAAATGTTATTATTAGTATTATTATTAAAGGACCCAGAGGTCCCCAGGGCCCCGGATGGCAACCCCCCTTTTTTTATAAAAAAACATTTTTTTTATATTATTTTATTTCTTTTTTTTCTTTTTATTTCTTTTTTATATATATATATATATATATTTTTTTTTTTTTATTAAAGGACTCAGAGGTTCCCAGGGCCCCATGTGGCAAACACCCTTTATTTTTTTTATAAATGTTTATTTTTTTATTTTTGTTTATATATTTATTTATTTCTTTTTTTATTAAAGGGCCCAGAGGTCCCCAGGGCCCTGGATGGCAACCCCCCTTTTTTTTATAAATGTTTATTTTTTATTTTTTATTAAAGGGCCCAGAGGTCCCGGATGGCAACCCCCTTGTTTTTGTAATTTATTTTTATTAAAAAAAATATTAAAGGGCCCAGAGGTCCCCAGGGCCCCAGATGGCAACCCCCTTTTTAAAATATATTTTTTATATATATTTTTTCTTTCTTTTTTTCTGTTTATTAAAGGGCCCAGAGGTCCCCAGGGCCCCGGATGGCTACACCCCTTTTTTGATATATATTTTTCTTTATTTCTTTCTTTATTTCTTTTTTTGTAAAGGGCCCCCCGCTTCTAAATTCGCGGCAGCCCCCCCCTGCTTCTCAATTTCAGGCGGCAGCACCCCCCCATCCCGGTTCTCTGCCCCAGGGGGCCCATGCCTGAAGCTGTGTAAGTGGCCCCATAATTCCTGATGGCGGCCATGCCGCCCGTTAAGCCCCTGTGCTGCCCACAAATCAGGCTGAAAATCATCAGCGACACGCAGCCAGTGACAGTACTGCTTCCCTTCCCAGTGTTTTAAAATGTACAGCACCCCTGGCTTCCCTTTTTTGACGTGCACTTCTCCCTTCCTGCCACTGGGTGCTGCTTGTATATAAAAGTGAATTAGAATGTGATTTTATAACATACCCAGTTTGCTCTTCCCGAGGCTGACTTCTTCATGTCCTGTTCCTCAAGGTATGTCACTGTTTGCTAATCTATATTGTAAATAGAAGTTTTCTGTAGAGTGTGCCCAAAGTCTTTATACTATTTGATGATTCACTGCAGGTCTGGTCAGTGTTTTAAAACGTTCCTCTATTTTACACATGGCATGGCATGGGGGTCACAGCACCGTCTGTCCATTCTGCTTTAGCACCATGGGACCCCATGCCATGCCATGTGTAAAATAGAGGAACTCTTTAAATCACAGACCAGACCTGCAGTCCAGGCTGAGCACATGGCATTACTGTCTGTATTTAACTGCTTGATGGGCTTATTTTGGGCCTGGCTGGTTCACATGTATGTGTTTTGGAGGCCCACATTTGCGCAGGCACAGCAGCCCATTCATTTGAATGGGCCGCCATGCCTGCGTTTCCTGCAAAGAAAAGCGCATGCCTCATGTAATAGGCTGCGCACACGGCACGTCTATGCCCATCAAGCACTGAAATACAGCACTGTCTGTCCATTCTGCTGTCTGCTGTGACTTATCTGCAGTTCTCGCACTGTCAAACTTGCTGCATTTTTAGACGTTTAGGTCACGCTTTTAAAAACACAGTGCGTTTGTGTGTGCAAGAACTGCAGGTAAGTAGCATGGTGCAAAAGCAGAATGGATTTCAAGGCAACTGTTTTTTTAAAATGCTGAATGCACCTTTTTTCTGCAGGAAACAAAGGCATGGCAGCCCATTCAAATCAATGGGCTGCTGTACCTGCACAAATGAGGACCGCCAAAACACATACATGTGAACCAGCCAGGCCAAAAATAAGCTGGAGGGGGGCCCAAAAAAAATGTTTGCCCAGGGCCCAAACCATATTAAAGACGGCCCTGACTACATGCAGGTGATTATCAGTAAGGAACCCCAGGTGTCCTCGGAACAGGAGTCTGGGGGTGCTCTACATCATATCACCTTGGCATGTAGAGTTGTATTAGGCCACTAGGGGAGATGCTATGAAATAGCATCAACCCCTAGCATAGAAAAGTTAGAGCGAACATGTTCATACAATCAGGACAAGGCCTATGAGGATTTGTACTTATGTCGGGCTTGTAGTAATAGAAGTTGTAGTGACAACTGTTATTTGCATATGACAGGTACTTTAGTTGAGCAATAGTACTTGCATATGAGAGGCAATATAGCTCAGGTAAATATAGTAGCATACTTGAGGTATTTATTTGTAGATATAAACTATTGCATATGTGAGGCAATATAACTCAGGTAATTATAGTAGCATACTTGAGGTATTTATTTGTAGATATAAACTATTGCATATGAGAGGCAATATAGCTCAGATAATTAGAGTAGCAAACATGAGGTAAATGATGCTATAAGGATTTAGGGGTAACTGTCCCTTTTAGGTACTCCTTTGCAATAAGCTTTAGCACATTACAAGCCGACCTCAATGCTCTGTCTGATTGGGCGACTAAGTGGCAGATGAGGTTTAATGTAGATAAATGTAAAGTTATGCACTTGGGGGCTAAGAATATGCATGCATCATACATACTAGGGGGAGTACAACTGGGGGGATCTGTAGTGGAGAAGGATCTGGGGGTTTTAGTTGATCATAAGCTCAATAATAACATGCAATGCCAAGCTGCGGTTTCCAAAGCGAGCAAAGTCCTTTCTTAGGACTTTTAAGAGAGGTATGGACTCCAGAGACAGAGATATAATTTTGCCCCTGTACAAATCATTAGTAAGACCTCATCTGGAATATGCAGTTCAGTTTTGGGCACCAGTTCTCAAAAAGGATATAGGAGAACTGGAGAAAGTGCAGAGAAGAGCAACCAAACTGATAAGAGGCATGGAGGAGCTCAGCTATGAGGAAAGATTAGAGGAACTAAATTTATTCACTCTTGAGAAGAGGAGAATAAGGGGGGATATGATCAACATGTACAAATATATAAGAGGTCCATACAGTGAACTTGGTGTTGAGTTATTCACTTTACGATCATCACTGAGGACAAGGGGGCACTCTTTACGTCTAGAGGAAAAGAGATTTCACCTCCAAATACGGAAAGTTTTTTTCACAGTAAGAGCTGTGAAAATGTGGAACAGACTCCCTCCAGAGGTGGTTCTGGCCAGCTCAGTAGATTGCTTTAAGAAAGGTCTGGATTCTTTTCTAAATGTACAGAATATAACTGAGTACTAAGATTTGTAGGTATAGTTGATCCAGGGTAAATCCGATTGCCTCTCGGGGGATCAGGAAGGAATTTTTTCCCCTGCTGTAGCAAATTGGATTATGCTCCGCTGGGGTTTTTTGCCTTCCTCTGGATCAACTGTGGGTATGGAGTTGGGTGTATAGGATTTTACTGTGTTTTTTATTTTGTTTTTTTGTTTTTTTGTGGTTGAACTGGATGGACTTGTGTCTTTTTTCAACCTGACTAACTATGTAACTATGTAACTATGTAACTATGTAACTATGTAACATTAGTATCTCCCAGAAGATATTGTAATATCCACACGGTATTTGTAATACTAGAATTGTAATGGATGAAACATTTGCATTAGCTCTTCCTATAGAACTACAAGTGAAGAAATGACTACTTATCCATTTGTAGATATCTATGCAGGAGATGGAATGTCCATGGTGCAAGATGTTCATGGCATTAAGGTAGTTCCCAGCATTGCAGTTGTTGAAGGAAGTCTTAGCAGCAAAGTAGTAGTTGTTTCCTGGAGCGGTGTTCCGGCAAATGGAGCAGCATGGCTGAGCTTACAGGCTAGGCCTGAGAGGCTACGGCTGACAGACTAGCTGACAGACTACGGCTGACAATAATAGAACGCCAGCTGTATCTCCATTGGATGCCTTTATAGGCAGGAGATCAGCTGCAGTGCATTGCACTGAATTCAAACAGGGCGCCGTGTGCACCGGGCGATGATGTAATCGCACGATCGCCGTATGTGCTCCAGTATGGAACGCATTACGCAGCTGAAAGCGCCTGTAACAGTACGGGGAACAGGCGCGCGGAGCAAAGCCTGGTCAAGATTAGCTAAATTTTTATTTAATACTAACATTTTAGAATCTGCTTATGGGCATTGGGTACCAACACAGATAACTAAAGTCCTCCTGTCATATGATGATAGATGTTTTGAGGCTGTGGTCAGAAAGGATATATTTCACATGTTTGGTGGTCCTTTCCAAACCTCATTTCCTCTTGGTCTAGAATCTTCAGCATCATCCAGACTCCTTTATATTTCTATTTACAGAGACCTAGGAATGACCATTCAGTCCCAATTCTCACTGTCACACAACAAAAACATGCTGCTTTACTCATTGCAGCCAAATAGTCCACCTGTAACATATGGAAGAAGCTGAGGTTAAAATGCATGTAGGTAGGTTTGCTAGGGTGTTTAGTTAGTTACTTGGCTGCCCAGATCAGGGGGAACAGGTTAATATTTCTTTCCTCCTTCTCTGATCATGTGGGCTTATTTGGGTCCGGCTTCTCTCTCTGTGACCTAAAAAAGGAAAGAGGTCTAGGTCCCAGGAGCGGAGCAAGCAAGAGAACAGGAACTTTTGCAAAAACTTGCTGGAACCTGTGGTCCACCTTTGTGGCACCAACTCACTGGGATCCCCATCTCAATGGACACCTCGACTCAAAATTTGTCAACTATGGATTTCACCCAAAAGGATTATACCTGTGCAGGTACACTGGGGCAGCTGCTATTGGAGTTAGTTAGGGAAAGGATGTTTTACCCTGTTGTAAATGTTATGCAGAATTTTCAGTAAAAGTTGCTTCAATTGCTTTGAGCCTGGTCTGAAGTTATTCAATGAGTGCATGTTGGGTCTTGTATTATTCTTAAAGAACCTGGGTCTGTAATAGTACTATGGGGTATGTGTAACACCACTACAAAAGGTTAACTCGGCAAGGCAAGAAAGATGAGGTAGTTGCCATAGGTAACTGTAAGGAAGAACAGCTGCAGCAACCTGGTTAGGTGTCAGGTCCTCCAGTAGTGAGGGGGTCGCTGCCATGACTCCCTCTCTTGCTGCCCATCTCCTTTGATCAGGAGCTAACTAGCATTATGGAAATCTAAGACCTGATCACTAGGTATAGGAAGGAAAGAGTCAATGAGCATGCATGTGGCCTCTATGTGCTCGGCGGGACCCCATTCTGTTACTAGGACTGAGGTAACAGAGGTACCCTGAACTGGTGGAGTGGGCAAAGGCTCTGCACGTCCCTCCTAATGCTAGGATACATCAATTACAAGTGTGTAGTTACATGGGACAAGACATCTTACGGAGGAACTATCTACATCACTACTGCACACAATTCATCTCTGAATCAGGGACTGCCTTAAAGAGGAAGTAAACCCACTTGTTAAAAAAAAACACCACCTGCAAGACAAAGGCATATTGAGCTAGGTCCATTTGGCGCTGGGAGGTGTATTGTAGGCCCCTTTTTACACCTGTTTTCCATGCTTGGCATATTAACTTATTATGTAATACTCACCTCCGATCGAAGCCCCCACAGCCGTCCTCGTTCACCGCTCGGGCAGCCGACATCTCTCCCAGCTGGTACTATCGGGTATTGTGGCTCCGGTGCTGTGATTGGCTGGAGCCACCAGTCACGGCATTGCCTCCATTAGGAACGGTACGAGCGCCAATGCTAAAGTGTGCCTGCGCCATTGTCTATGGCGCATGCACCGTAGACATCGGCGCCTGTGATTTTTGTAAATATCTCCTGAACCGTGGAGGTTACTCCAGTTCAATCGGCGCGGGGACGCGCTTCATTTAAATGAATTAGTCTAGTGCCTCCATAAAGCAGCCACACTTCTTTCGGTATGCGGGTGGCCGGCATTCTGCAACTGTAGGGGGGGCTGTGCTTCTAATTTTGACTGTCCTATCACCTTGGACCACAAACCTTCCTCACTGGGCTATATGTTTCTGCTGCACCAATGGCATGGTTATATCTTCTTACTTAGTCCTCTCCATAAAATGATCTGAAATTTGTGCCTAAAGTAGAACTATAGCAACACTTTTTTTTTCCATTTTGGATAGAGTAAGGGGAGGTTATAGTCCCTGTCAGTTTATTTTTTACCATCCCTGTCCCATTGCAGAGATTTCCCTTCATCTCCTGCCCCATAGCCAAAACTAGTGTCCCCACTTAAAATTTTCAGGGCGGGTCTTAAACAGCAAGGGGTGTGGCCTTGACAGGAAGGGGTGGGTCATATTTAAATTAGTCAGGCCTAGGGCAGCACAAAACCTAAATACACTACTACTATACAAGGGACGTTTGATTCCACTGGCGCCACCCTTGGGGTTGCTTTTGCTAATCTCATGTTACTGCGTGTTAAGTAAATGTTTGGTGAGAGACGATTCGCGCTTTTCAGTCTGTTACAGCGTGACGAATGTGCTATCTTCATTACAAACGCTACTTTTACCAAAGGTGCGCTCCCGTCTCATACTATATTCTGAGCATGTGCTGTTTTTTTAGCATACACGAACGTGTTTCTCGTCGTAAACCAGCCTGGCGAGAAACACGACGAGGAAATTGAGACTCCCGATGAGAAAAGAGAGAACATGTTCTCTTTTTTTCTCGTCGAGATCCACAACAGTTTTCTCGACGAAAAACATACACACAACCGTTTTTCTCTGCAAAAATGCTCTGCCAGCATTTTTCTTGATGATTTTGCCGAGGAAAACGGTTGTGTGTACGATGCCTGAAACTGGGAACATGTTACATGATGCTAGTAGAGATCAATGTTCCCACTAAAGACTGCGTGCAGTCCTCAGGCCGCAGGTTGGGCACCGGGGCTCTAGAAGTTTAAAAATCACTTGAAAGGATCTGCTGCCCTCTACTGTCTGAATTTGTAAATGCCTGTAAATATATTATGTATGCACTTCCTGTCTCTGGGTTGCTGGCTTTTAAAGCCTAGAAGGAGGAAGTAGAGAGAGAAAGAAAAAGTCTCAGCAATATATCCATGCTGCTAAACCCCAAGCCACAAGGGACTATTATGCAGGTATTCCTATGATGAAATATTTTAACTGCAGCTGCTGAGGGTATATCTAAATTCTTGTGACAGACAGGGTATCGTTGCCCTGTCTATGTTGTTAATTTAAATGCACAGTGTCAGATACAGTGGCGGTGCGTTCATACAGGGCGTAAGAGCGCCGCCCTCTCTCTCCTGCACCTGTCAATCACCATAGATAGATTCTTGCATTGCATGAATCTATCTATGGTTGCCGCTGCCGCCCCCTATTCAGGTGTCTGGCCCCTTGTCGGGCGCCGGGCATCTAAATTACAGCGGCGGAGGTATTTTTGCAAGTGCCTGATTAGAGCCGTGGCTCTAATAGGCTTCCGAATTGGTAAACAGCAGGCGCAATGCTGTGTGTTCGCTGTTTACACAGTGTTGTGTTAGGGAAGCAAATTAATTAGTCATAAATCAGAGTGAATATGTATGGGAGTGGTTTTAGAATTATCAATCAGCTGCTGCACCTGTAGGACTCTAATGAAGAAATTGCAGGGTCTGCATCCCTTTAGATGCAATCTTTCTTTGGAGTATCTCACTAAAAATTACATTTTTGTTGCAAGGGATGTCAAAAATCATACTTGTATCTTATTGCAGACTTCTGGGGAAATCAGTAAGCCGATCACTCAAGCAGGAAAGTGGAGTTACCCTTTAAGCTCAGTCAAAATTCCAGAGCCCTGGTGAAGAGGACATGTTTGGTCCTTGAAACAGATTGAATTTTTTTCTGCTAAGAAATAATTTTATCATTAAACATTTAGGATTTTCGGAGGGTTACTTGGTGTTCTTATTGGAATTTGTATACAGTGCAGAACAAAGCATGGTAAGTCAGTAATAGTGAAAGATCCACAGCGGGGAGACCAAAGACAATACTGATGACCAGTTCTTCACCCACTGTCTGTCTTTTCGGGCAAAGATTCCAAAGTTCAATTTATCTTTAAATAGACAGTCCACCCTAGCGGACAGGTTTCCAGCGGACAAATGTTTCTTAGCATGCTAAGAAACATGTCCGCTGCAACCATGTCCGTCGGACATGTCCGATGGTCAGTACGACTCATCGGACATGTCCGCTGGGCCGGAATCCCCCGCATGCATCGAAGTGATTCGACGCATGCGTGGAAGCATTGACCTTCCAGGGTCGCGTACGTCGCCGCGTCATCATCGCGGCCACGGCGCGGCCACGTCACCACGTATCCTGTCCGTGGGGAATTTGGTCTGATGGTGTGTACAGCCATCAGACCAAATGATCCCAGCGGACATGTCTGATGAAAACGGTCCGCGGACCGTTTTCATCGGACAGGTCCCGTCGTGTGTACGAGGCCTTAAAGGTAGAGCCTCTTGACTTGGGTTTCTAAGTTCTTCTTGCATGTTTTAAATACTCAAAAAGTAAGATCTCCATGCCATAATTCCAAAACATGTGCATCAGGGAATTTGGGGTGTTCAAGCAACCTCCTGTTGCATTCTCCATATAATAAAAAAATGCACACACATTTTACAATTGAGAGTAGGAACCCCTCACAATCGCCACATAAAGTGTACAGATCCAGGAACTCAGTCTTTGAGAATTCTATGGTTTGTGCATTCCACACTCCTCTTTATAATTGTAGATCTATGAATCAGGACTGTACTGATGGAAAAACAATACAATTTGTATAAGCTCTGTGACATCTCTGCAGTCATTAAAACATAATGCTAATCACATTCCTTAAAATATATATGACAACCAGTGGGAGAATTTATAAATTGGTATATGAATTACGATAAGTGCCCACGCATACGGTTGATTAGGGTTGTACACCTCCCAGATCAGGATATTTTTGCAGCTGCTATGGCCAGGTGTTTCTGATCAGCCACAGACAGAAAGCCTATAAAAATCAATGAAAGGCTGACACTGTCTACAACTGTCCGCAACTGTGTAATATGCAACATTTAATGTAGAGCAGACAGGTTGCGTCCAAGGCCACACATCTGCCCCATACCACAGCTAGTTTGAGGCCTGGTTCACACTGTTACGATTTGAGATGCGTTTTGAGATGTCAAATCGCATCTCAAATCGGCGGCATTTGCCGGCAATTGTCGGCAATGGCACCGTCCTAATAGGTGCGACGCCGCATCTGCGGCGCTGCACCGATTTCAAAAAGTAGTTCCTGTACTACTTTTTGTGATTTCTGGCCGCAATTTACATTGACATCTGTGCAGAAACCTGCACAGATGTCTCTGAAATCACGGCCGAAATCGGGACTGCCAGCGGGAGTGAAATCGTGCAAGTTCAACTGAACTCGCACGGCTTCACTCCCGCAGCCCAATGTGAACCTGGGCTGAGTCATAATAAGATGCAGGCTTTTTCTCAAAAACAGGTGCAGGAACTCAACCCAAAAATTCTCCTCCTCCTCATAAATACACCTTCCAAACCGCATCAAATGGTGGGTGTGATCAAATCTTACCAACAGTGGGAGGGTCTTAAGAGAGCATTAAATGCCGAGTTCAGGGGTATATTGCATACAGAGTGCCGAGTTCAGGGGTATGTTGCATACAGAGTGCCAAGTTCAGGGGTATGTTGCATACAGCATGTCGAGTTCAGGGGTATGTTGTATACAGAGTGCAGAGTTCAGCCTTCTTCCACAGCTGCTTACCACTGTATCCTCACTTTCACTCCTCTTCAGCTCTGACCTTTGCATGCAACCCCTCTCCACTGCCCCCATCCCATCCTCTCCCCCCTCCTTAAAAGCTCCACCATCTTCCAAATGTCTTACTTTTGTTGTTGTATTAAGCTCAAGCACCCAGCTGGCTTTAGTACCTCTCTGCATACTGTAGGTAGCTCTGCATCTCTCACTTGCAGAGAGATCATCCAGTGGAGGTGGATATGCATCTCTCTTGTCCACATCCTGCACTGAGTGGAAGCTGCTCAGGAGATCAGATCTGTGGGAGCTGTTGGGAGACAAGCTTTCACTTGTAAACCCAGAAGCTGGACTTCTGTGTTTACAAGCAATAGTGGTGAGCAGGAAGCAGATGGCCTGAGCCAGAGGTGGTGGAACTAAGTTCCACCAAGTTCCAGCTGAAAATAAAAACCCTGGTAAAATGTATGGTTACCAGACATACTCCTCCTATAGACTCCTGTTCTATTTTATGACATACCCTTGACAACTACACTGTGATGTAAATAACATAGTGTAGACTTGTGCACTCTGTAAGTTGTGCTATACATTACATACTTGTTACTGCTGAACGCTATAAGCTGTGTTGTACTTTACATAGACCTGTTGCTGCCCTGCCAACTGTGTTGCATATTGCATAACTATGACAATGGCATTATGTAATCAGCTTACATGGGTATGCAATATACACATGGACTATGTTTGCTATGCATTCTGTAGGTTGTACTGTACATTACTTAACCTGTGCTGTACATTACATACCCCTGACAGCTGTACTCTGTAAGCTGTGCTGTGCATTACCTATTCTTAAACAAAGTGTTCATTATCTCTGGTTGCTATATATTCTTACATTATATTAATCATTTTTTCTTTTTATGTTAGGATTAGGCTGTCACATCATAGTTACTGGACAAAATGTAGGTTGGTCACATTGGTGGAAATGATTAGGCTGGTCGTGTGACCTTTAGTTAATTAAGCCTACTGGTTTTTGCTGCTAAGTGAAGGGTTTATTCTCAACAGGTTTCTATCTGTAATAGGTATTAAGGTACCAAAAACTATAGTAACCCTTAGCTGCTCTAAACAGGTGTTATAATACAGCAACAGCTGCAGTCTTCCTCAAGGGCACGTCATACCAGGCACATTGGAACATTGGATTGAAAACATTACACACAGATGGTGTGTTCTTGTTTTCTGTGTTCTCTTCTTGGTTACTGCTGTCTAATATGGAAGTAACACCTCCCTCTGGTCTATGTATAAATATTAAATTCAATAATGAGAATGCAAAGGAAGGTATATCATCAAAAAAGTATCAGATTCATACATAAAGTATTAGGAGTTGTGTTTGATGTTTTCATCAAATTTGTCAAATATTGACTTGTTTCCTAGAATTGAATCAAAGATGGAAATGATCAACAGAATGTTTGTCCCAGCATCATTTCAATCCATTTCAACTCACAGCAAGCATTTCTGGTCGAACAAACAAATCAATCAAAGCACAAAATGATCACTTTCATAGCTATAGTCAACGCTTTTCAGTTAACTTTTTCTAATTAAAATCAATCAGTTGACAGAGGTAGGTGTTGAATGAAATGATCATTTTCAACAATGAAGTGATCGAACGATTGGATCAAATTTGTGATTGGAACAATAGTCAATATGTGTATGACCAGCATTGTGTCTGACTGGAAAATGCAGCTACTATACATGTCTGAATTCTTCTGTGTCTGTCATAGTCTCTTACACAGTAACTACATAACTGAGAGCAGGTACCAAAGATCAGAAGTATGCAGTGGCGGCTGGTAGGTTTTTCCTTTAGGGGGGCGGCAAGCAAGCACCCCCCTAGGCGGCCGGCAGTCAGGCACCTACCCAATCTAGGACTGACGGGCTGTGGTATTCTCTCTTCCTCTCACAGGGTGCGGGCAATGGCTCCGGTGCCTGCTCCTCCCACAGCTTCTGTCGCCGTGTGTCTCCTCTCTGTTCCTCCTAAGTGCTATGCTCCCTGATTGGCAGGGAGGAACTTAGTGTGACAATTGCGAAAATTTATTTGCTATCTTTACACAACTGGGTGGAATCAGGGCGCACTGCACTCCGCCTTGAGCCTACCCTTTTTTGAACCCTATATAATCAGGTGCTTAAAAAATACTCCCCTCATTGGAATTCATAGTCTGGTGCCCTGATATGTAGATCAGGGGGCTGGATACATTTATGGGGGGCGGAGCCCGTGCGCCCTAAATGGACTGACCACCACTGGAAGTATGTAGAGTGGTTAAATGGTGCAACGCCCCTTCAAACTTGTAACGTACCCGGTGGTGGTGCCTGAACCATCGAGGAGGGCCTATTTTACAGCCCTGGCCCTGGATTCCCTGTTAAGATGACAGGGAACACCAGAGCATAGTGCCCAGTAAGTCTCTCGCTGGCAAGTTCTAGTGTGCATCTGGAATGCAAGGATGGCAAGACAGGACATACTGGTGGGAGGACTGGAGCCAGTAAAGAGCGCAGATTGGCTGGTGCAGGATAGGCACAAGACAGAGTCAGACAGTCCGGGTCAGCAACTAGCGAGCAGGTCAGGTTCAAGTGACAGGCAGGAGAGTAGGCCAAGGTCGATAACAAATAATAAAATCAAATCAAATCAGAGTCAGAGACAGATCAGGTCGGTGCCAGAAGATCAATAGGAACTAGTAATAGGAATATGGGAATGTAGTAGACCAAATGGCACTGAAACACTGCACTAGTTACTACTAGTGTTGCTCACGAATATTCGCATTGCGAATATTTGGCTCGAATATAGCATATTCGAGTAATCGCGCTATATTTCGAATTTCACGGTGAATATTCGCAATTCCGAATATTCGATTTTTTCCAATTTTATTTTTAGAACAGATCACATCCTAGATATCTCCATCGACGTCTAAAAGCATTGCTGGTATGATTAGAGACCTTGGGCCGAGTAGCTGAAGCGTTCATTGTATTTTGCCGAAAAATCGCAATGCGATTATTCGGCAATCGCAATATCGCGCGATTATTTTCTTCGCCCCTATCTTCCGCATCAGAGCGATTTGTTCAGTTTCATTTTTAAAACAGATCACATCCTAGATATCTCCATCGACGTCTAAAAGCATTGCTGGTATGATTAGAGACCTTGGGCCGAGTAGCTGAAGCGATCATTGTATATTGCCGAAAAATCGAAATGCGATTATTCGGCAATCGCAATATCGCGCGATTATTTTCTTCGCCCCTATCTTCCGCATCAGAGCGATTTTTACAGTTTCATTTTTAAAACAGATCACATCCTAGTGATCTCCATAGACGTCTAAAAGCATTGCTGGTATGATTAGAGACCTTGGGCCGAGTAGCTGAAGCGATCATTGTATATTGCCGAAAAATCGAAATGCGATTATTCGGCAATCGCAATATCGCGCGATTATTTTCTTCGCCCCTATCTTCCGCATCAGAGCGATTTTTACAGTTTCATTTTTAAAACAGATCACATCCTAGTGATCTCCATAGACGTCTAAAAGCATTGCTGGTATGATTAGAGACCTTGGGCCGAGTAGCTGAAGCGATCATTTTATATTGCCGAATATTCGCAATGCGAATATTCGGCAATAGGAATATTGCACGATTATTTTCTCCGCCCTTCTTTTGCATCAGAGCCAATCAGAGTTCTCCTACCACAGTTGTCATACAGTAGGTGAACTCGATATTGTGTCAATCTCGCTCCCTTTCTCGGCGAGATTGACCACCTACGAGCCCCATCGCGGGAGCCAGCGCCGAGCTGGCTTGCCGCGATGGAGAAAGAGCCGTCATAGAAGCGACGGGAGATCCGACTTGGATTCCCGCCAATTCTACACGTGTGCGGCGTTTGTTATGAATCCTGAGGGGGAAGTCCCCGCCAGATTTTAAATAAAAATCCGGCATGGGTTCCCCCCTCAGGAGCATACCGGGCCCTTAGGTCTGTTATGGGTTGTAAGGAGAGCCCCCCTACGCCGAAAAAAACGGCGTAGGGGGTCCCCCTACAATCCATACCAGACCCGTATCCAAAGCACGCTACCCGGCCAGCCAGGAAGGGAGTGGGGACGAGCGAGCGCCCCCCCTCCTGAGCCGTACCAGGCTGCATGCCCTCAACATGGGGGGGTTGGGTGCTCTGGGGCAGGGGGGCGCACTGCGGCCCCCCCACCTCAGAGCACCCTGTCCCCATGTTGATGAGGACAGGGCCCCTTCCCGACAACCCTGGCCGTTGGTTGTCGGGGTATGCGGGCGGGAGGCTTATCGGAATCTGGGAGCCCCCTTTTATAAGGGGGCCCCCAGGTACCGGCCCCCCACCCTAAGTGAATGAGTATGGGGTACATCGTACCCCTACCCATTCACCTGCAAGAAAAGTGGTAAAAACACAAATAAACCACACAGGGTATTAAAATATTTTATTAGTCTGCTCCGGAGGCCTCCCCTGTCTTCTTTAGCTCTTTTACCAGGGTAGGCTTCTTCTTCCGATTTCTGGGGGTCTTCTCCTGCTCTCCGGGGTCTTCACCGCTCTTCTGTGACGTCTTCTCCGCTCCGGGGGTCTTCTCAGCTCTGGGGGGGTCTTCTTCCATCTTCGCCGCTCTCTGCTCTTGACTCGGCGCACCCCGGTTCTTCCTCCCGCTGTCCGGTTCCTTCTCCTTCAGGGCTGGCCGCCGCTATACTGGCGGCGGTCAGTCCGCTCTTCTGTAACGTCATCTTCTTCTGTTCTCGTCTTCCGTCTTCTCCAGATGTTGACACGCCGGCTGGCTCTTCTCGCTGCAATGACGTGTGCCCGCTTGCGTCGGATTTATATAGGCCTCACAGTCCCATCATGCTCTGGTACCTACCCACGTGGTAGGTATCACATGGGTAGGTACAGAGCATGAAGGGACTGTGAGGCCTATATAAATCCGACGCAAGCCGGGCACACGTCATTGCAGCGAGAAGAGCCGGCCGGCGTGTCAACATCTGGAGAAGACGGAAGACGAGAACAGAAGAAGATGACGTTACAGAAGAGCGGACTGACCGCCGCCAGTATAGCGGCGGCCAGCCCTGAAGGAGAAGGAACCGGACAGCGGGAGGAAGAACCGGGGTGCGCCGAGTCCAGAGCGGAGAGTGGCGAAGATGGAAGAAGACCCCCCCCAGAGCTGAGAAGACCCCCGGAGCGGAGAAGACGTCACAGAAGAGCGGTGAAGACCCCGGAGAGCAGGAGAAGACCCCCGGAAATCGGAAGAAGAAGCCTACCCTGGTAAAAGAGCTAAAGAAGACAGGGGAGGCCTCCGGAGCAGACTAATAAAATATTTTAATACCCTGTGTGGTTTATTTGTGTTTTTACCACTTTTCTTGCAGGTGAATGGGTAGGGGTACGATGTACCCCATACTCATTCACTTAGGGTGGGGGGCCGGTATCTGGGGGCCCCCTTATTAAAGGGGGCTCCCAGATTCCGATAAGCCTCCCGCCCGCATACCCCGACAACCAACGGCCAGGGTTGTCGGGAAGGGGCCCTGTCCTCATCAACATGGGGACAGGGTGCTCTGAGGTGGGGGGGCCGCAGTGCGCCCCCCTGCCCCAGAGCACCCAACCCCCCCCCATGTTGAGGGCATGCAGCCTGGTACGGCTCAGGAGGGGGGGGGGCGCTCGCTCGTCCTCACTCCCTTCCTGGCTGGCTGGGTAGCGTGCTTTGGATACGGGTCTGGTATGGATTGTAGGGGGACCCCCTACGCCGTTTTTTTCGGCGTAGGGGGGGCTCTCCTTACAACCCATAACAGACCTAAGGGCCTGGTATGCTCCCGAGGGGGGAACCCATGCCGGATTTTTATTTAAAATCCGGCGGGGACTTCCCCCTCAGGATTCATAACAAACGCCGCACACGTGTAGAATTGGCGGATCTCCCGTCGCTTCTATGACGCGCTTGCTGGGATGTGCTGTCACTATTCCAGTGAGTGTGAGATGTCGGCGAGATCTCTGCACCATGTCGAGAATCAGCGCGATGCTGTCGTGCTAAAAGCACAATATCACAAACACCTACTGTAGGTTTGCAACCAATAGGAACCTGCCTGCACGGACATTATATAAGGTCACTCCCAGCACCATTTCATTGCAGATTCAGAAGGTGGCTAGAGAGTGTGGAGACTGTTTCTGTGTTCCTGTGTCTGTGTTCCTGATTGATCTAGCATCATCAGCATTGTGCTTCATTGCTACTTAGTGATTTCAGTGCATATTTTCCAGTTTATCAACTGCTTTTTTCAAAGCAATAGACCCAAGAGCTTTTTTCAAAGCTAAGTTTTGTGCTGTGTTGTTCAGCTTGTGTTACTGTTTGATCTTGCAGCTTCGCTTTTCAGTGATATTTGCTAGTAATTTCAGTGCACATTTTCCTGAGCTTTTCTAAAAGAGCTTTTCTAAAAGAGCTTTTCTAAAAGCTAAGTTTTGTGTTGTTCAGGTTAGTTAGATTTCTGTGTAGTAAGTGTACATACTGTTAGTGTACATTTATTTCAGCTAGCTTAGTTTAGTGTGTGTTTAGTGTCTGTGTTTTGTGTTAAAAAAAAAAAAAGAAAATATTAGTTAGTGTTTGTTTAGTGCATTTTTTTTTGTAGTCCTTGTCTTTGGTGTACTAGTTTTATTATAGTTTAGTAGCTGTCTGTGTACGTCTTTGTCTGCGTGCCTGTCTTTTAAAAAAACACAAAAAAACATTTTCCTCACATTTCCCCCCCAATAAAGTTTACCCCCCCCCCACACACATTTACAATTATGAGCGGCATCCGTGGCCGTGGCAGCAGGGGTAGGGGAGTTACTCCCAGTGCTGGGTCGCTGCCAGCACGGGGTACCTCTCGTGCCCCTACTAGTGGTAGAGGATCGGGTGGAAGGGGACTCCGCCTCATGCGGGATTTTTTTCCATCGGGCAGCCGCCCGATATTGCCATCTCAGGCTCAAGTAGTGGTGGACTACATGGGGCACAGCAGTGCCACTGAGTCGTCGGTCCCGACTCCCAGTAGTACCACCATTACACCGGTGCCTGTAGTACCCCCCCCCCCCCCAGCCCCCAAGAGTCCAGCATCTTACTGTTCGACAGCGACAGTGAGAGGGATCTCTTGGGGGAGGCTGTGCATCAGGCAGACCTCCAGCTCTGTCCTGATGGTCAGGACCTTTTTGAAGGGATGGATGAGGAGGATGGGATACCTGCTGGCAGTATCCCAGAGACATCCCTTCAAACTGGTGCTGCTGTTTTGGTGCAGGAAACAGCAGCACCTAGTCAGACCCAGGCGTGGGTGAGGGGACAGCGGAGCCAGGCTAGAGGCTCCATGTCAGTTGGTTCCCTCAGACCACAACATCTCAGCCCTTGGTCTGACATCTCTGGGGGCGAAGAGGGTGACCCATCATGGTTGCCATCTGACTCGTCGGCTCACTGCGTCAGTGACGACGGGGAAGGTAGGCACCCTGGGGAAACGGTGCGCCAGGTCACCACCAGGGAGACCATCGTCAGGTTCTCCACTGGTGATGGCAGCAGGAGGTGTCAGCAGCAGCAGCAGGCAGCTCCACCTGTGCGCACCGACTCCCAGCAGGTGCAAGTCAGCGTCACCCCTTCTGACAGGAGGGCGGCGCTGAAGTCACCTGTCTGGAACTACTTCACCCTGGTGGCAGACAACCCTACCGTGGCCGTCTGCCGGATCTGTAAAGTGAGGGTGAAGAGAGGGAAGTGTTTGGCTCGGGTGGGTACCACAGCCCTGAACCAGCACCTGAGGATCAACCACTGGGAGGTGTATGACGAGATGAAGCGTGGTGGTGGTAGCAGCGCCACCACCACAAGTGAGCAGGGTACAGCAGCCCCTGCCACAGCTTCATCTCTACCCAGCAGGTCATGCCCCCCCCCGCTCCCTCTAGTAGAGGTACTGGTACCGGCAGCCAGACCTCTACTTTGACAGCACCCTCCGCGTCTGTGTCCCGCACTGCCGTCCGGCGCCAGGCGTCGATTTCAGACGCCTTTGAACGCACCACTCCCTTCCCCCCTGGAGACCGACGTGTGCGTTCCCTCAATGGGCTCCTGGCAAGGGTTATTGCCCAACATCTGCTGCCCTTCAACATAGTTGACAGCAACCCCTTCAGGCAGATGTTGGAGCAGGCCCAACCCCAATGGCGTGTCCCCAGCCGCCATTTCTTTGCCAGGACTGGTGTCCCTGCCCTACACCAGCACATTGTGCAGAATGTAACCCTGTCGCTGGATCATGCTGTCAGCGACAGGGTTCATCTGACAATGGATGGCTGGACCAGCAGGCATGGGCAGGGGCGCTACATCAGCTTCACGGCCCATTGGGTTTCCCTCTGAGGTGCCGGGGAGGGATTGGCGGCAACAGATCTTGTGGTGCCGCCCCGGGGTGCCCAGGGGCGAACTGCTGGTCTCCCTCAAGCCACTGTCTCCGCAGCTGCTGAACCTCCCAGCAAGCGCCCCCGTAGCTACTCAAGTGTGGGGCACGTGCGCTGTCAGGCCGTGCTCCAGCTTGTTAGTTTAGGGGACCGGAGACACACTGGACAAGAAGTGCTGAAAGCACTTCAGGCTCAGGTCCAGAAGTGGCTGACACCCCGAAGGCTCCAGGCAAGTATGGTTGTCTGCGATAACGGCAGCAACCTAATTTCCGCCCTCAATGCTGGCAGTCTGACACACGTGCCCTGTCTGGCACATGTCCTCAACCTGGTGGTGCAGAAGTTCCTGCGCACTTATCCCGGGTTGAGTGACATTGTGCCAAAGGTGCGTAGAATTGCCAGCCACTTCAGGCGCTCCCCAACCGCTACCGCGTCCCTGTCCGAGTTGCAGCGGGTCAACAGGCTGCCCCTTCACAGGCTGATTGTGGACAGTGTGACGTGGTGGAACTCCACCCTCCACATGCTGAAGAGGTTGTGGGAGCAGCGAAGGGCGGTGAAGGAGTACCTGCTGGACCTAGGTACTGAGAGGACTTCACTACAACTCCCTTTCATCGCCTGTGCGGAGTGGGGGCAGATACAACAGGTCTGCCAAGTGTTGTCCTCCTTCCAGCAGGCGACCAAGATGGTCAGCAGTGAGCATGTCGGCCTCAATAACGTGCTGCCAATAGTGTTCATGCTGGAGAGGACACTAGATCGCCTGCTCGAAGCTGGGGAGAGTGCCTTGGTGGAGCAGGAGGAGGCAGCAATGCTCCACCGAGACCAGGGCCAGGACGAGGAGGAGGAGGATGATGATGATGAGGAGGTGGTTGCTGGTGTAGTCCCGGAGTCAGGGCCTGGTCAGGAGGGAGAGCCGGTGTTGGGGGCACCGATAGTCCGGGGGTTGGGCATCTCTGAGCGTGACCAGCAGTGCCTCAGGGATGAAGAGTCGGACCTCATTGACCTGGGCAGCAGTGAGGAGTCACAGCAGGCTGTGCTCTTCCCCATGGCTGCCCACATGCTGAGATGCCTCAGGAGGGACCCCCGGGTTAAGACCATCAAGGCGAGGGATGACTTTTGGATGGCCACCCTTTTGGATCCCAGGTGCAAGGGGAAACTGGAGCAGTTCATCCCAGCCAGCCGGAGGCAGCGCCGGATGGAGGAACTGCAGGCAGGCATTGTCAGCCGGTTGGAGCAGGCAACTCCCCGGCCTCCAGTTGTCCCCCCTCATCTCACCCAGCAAGTGGCTGCACCCAGCAGCAGCCGAGCAGGGGACCTAATGGATGAGATGAGGATGTTCTTCCAATCGGAGTGACCCAGTACCAGCACCAGCAGCAGCAGTCACCACCAGCGGCTGGCCCACATGGTGGCAGACTACATGGCGTCCGTCGGTGCTTCTGACAGTATGAGCACCGACGACCCCATGGAGTACTGGGTTGCCAGATTGGACACCTGCCACGAGCTCAGTATGCGCTGGAGTTATTGTCTTTCCCCCCCTCCAGCGTACTATCTGAGCGGACATTCAGCGCGGCAGGTGGGGTGGTCACGGACAAGAGGACCCGTCTGTCCACAGACTCCGTGGACAGACTCACATTCATAAAGATGAATGAGTCCTGGATCGGCGGTGACTTTCTGGCACCCGCCGTCGGTTCAGGGCGCTGAAGGGTCCCTTGTCATGCATTCCCTGATCTATTTACAGTGCTGAAAATAATTATTTGAACACCTGAGAAAATCAATGTTAATATTCTGTACAGTAGGCTTTGTTTGCAATTACAGCGGTCAAACCTTTCTTGTAGTTTTTCACCAGCTTTGCACACACTGGAGGAGGGATTTTGGCCCACTCCTCCACACAGATCTTCTCTACATCAGTCAGGTTTCTGGGCTCTCGCTGAGAAACACGGAGTTTGAGCTCCCTCCAAAGATTCTCTATTGGGTTTAGGTTTGGAGACTGGCTAGGCCACGCCAGAACCTTGATATGCTCCTTACAGAGCCACTCCTTGGTTATCCTGGCTGTGTGCTTTGGGTCATTGTCATGTTGGAAGACCCAGCCTCGACCCATCTTCAAAGCTCTAACTCAGGGAAGGAGGTTGTTCTCGCAATACATGGCCACGGTCATCCTCTCCTTAATACAGTGCAGTCACCCTGTCCCATGTGCAGAAAAACACCCCCAAAGCATGATGCTACCACCCCCATGCTTCACAGTAGGGATGGCGTTCTTGGCATTGTACTCATCATTCTTCTTCCTCCGAACACGGTTAGTGGAATTATGACCAAAAAGTTATATTATGGTCTCATCTGACCACATGACTTTCTCCCATGACTCCTCTGGATCAGTCAAGACAACTATGTCAGAAGTAATTTCACACTCGATATACTCCTATTACCACTGCTGTTCATCATGGCACCTCCTGCCCAAGTGATATGACTCTGTATCTACTACTACTACTACTACTGCTGCTGCTGCTCAGTCAAGACACCTATGTCAAAAGTTATTTCCCACTCTATATACTCCTATTACCACTGCTGTTCATCATGGCACCTCCTGCCCAAGTGATATGACTCTGTATCTACTACTACTACTGCTGCTGCTGCTGCTCAGTCAAGACACCTATGTCAGAAGTTATTTCCCACTCTATATACTCCTATTACCACTGCTGTTCATCATGGCACCTCCTGCCCAAGTGATATGACTCTGTATCTACTACTACTACTACTGCTACTGCTGCTCAGTCAAGACAACTATGTCAAAAGTAATTTCCCACTCTATATACTCCTATTACCACTGCTGTTCATCATGGCACCTCCTGCCCAAGTGATATGATTCTGTATCTACTACTACTAATAATACTGCTGCTGCTCAGTCAAGACACCTATGTCAAAAGTTTTTTCCAACTCTAAATACTCCTATTACCACTGCTGTTCATCATGGCACCTCCTGCCCAAGTGATATGACTCTGTATCTACTACAACTACTACTACTACTACTACTGCTGCTGCTGCTGCTGCTCAGTCAAGACACCTATGTCAGAAGTTATTTCCCACTCTATATACTCCTATTACCACTGCTGTTCATCATGGCACCTCCTGCCCAAGTGATATGACTCTGTATCTACTACTACTACTACTAATACTACTGCTGCTGCTCAGTCAAGACACCTATGTCAGAAGTTATTTCCCACTCTATATACTCCTATTACCACTGCTGTTATTCATGGCACCTCCTGCCCAAGTGATATGACTCTGTATCTACTACTACTACTACTGCTGCTGCTGCTCAGTCAAGACACCTATGTCAGAAGTTATTTCCCACTCTATATACTCCTTTTACCACTGCTGTTCATCATGGCACCTCCTGCCCAAATGATATGACTCTGTATCTACTACTACTACTGCTGCTGCTGCTGCTCAGTCAAGACACCTATGTCAAAAGTTATTTCCCACTCAATATACTACTATTACCACTGCTGTTCATCATGGCACCTCCTGCCCAAGTGATATGACTCTGTATCTACTACTACTACTGCTGCTGCTGCTGCTCAGTCAAGACAACTATGTCAAAAGTAATTTCCCACTCTATATACTCCTATTACCACTACTGTTCATCATGGCACCTCCTGCCCAAGTGATATGACTCTGTATCTACTACTACTACTAATACTGCTGCTGCTCAGTCAAGACACCTATGTCAAAAGTTATTTCCCACTCTATATACTCCTATTACCACTGCTGTTCATCATGGCACCTCCTGCCCAAGTGATATGACTCTGTATCTACTACTACTACTACTGCTGCTGCTGCTCAGTCAAGACACCTATGTAAAAAGTTATTTCCCACTCTATATACTCCTATTACCACTGCTGTTCACTGATACCACTGATAGTTAATTTATCCCTTAACTACCCCCATTTGTGAGGGTCGGGGTTTTTCTTTAAAGTCCCATGCAAATCAATGGGAAATGTATGTTCCCACATAACTTCTGTACGCCTAGAGATATTTCAATAATACCTGCTATACATATTACTTATATGCCAAATAAAAATATATAACAGTTAAATTAACCCTTACCAACACCCTTATATAAAAGATGGGTATATTTATATTACTATGATTTTCCTCCCCAAAAGGTTAAGATAGGAAGACCGGGCAACGCCGGGTATTCAGCTAGTAATAGTATAAAATGTTTTCGGTTATTATTAAGCTAGATGTGTTGATGTTGATGTTGATGTGTTAGATGTGAAGTTAGATGTGTTTAAAAAACTAACAATCTCAATAAGAAATGAAACCTTTGCAAAATATAATTTTTTTTATTAAAACAAAAAAAAAAAAAAATTAAGACATGAACTTCTGAAGCTCTGCCACCTCATCGATGGTTTTCGCCAGTTGTTGCGCCAGCTGCTGATTTTGGCGGGTAAAAAAAAGAATCTGCTGCTCATTTGAGAGTATTCTCTGCGTCATATTTTTCATGGCAGATTGTTTCCTCTTGAGCTTTTGTATAACTGTTAGGATATAAGAAAAAAACATTTGGATTTCAAAGACCGTTACGAAAGATTATTTTCAGCCCTAAAAATAATAAAGTCAGACTTAAGAGACTCTATGAAAGAGGATCTGGCAGAGGCAATTCTCTTCCTTAGAACTCTACATTGCATTTATTTGCATTTGCTAAGCCTAGAACTACATTTCAAGATTAATATAAACCATTTCTAGGTTTTTCAGATTTTGTTTTTGGTTCATTATAGATAAGCTTTGTTTTTGTTCTAAAACAACCAAATAATGTGGTCTGTATTTTTGAACTGGTAAAGATCCTGTTCCTGATGTTTATGCCTGCTGCTACTATCCAGTCACTTGATTGTTTTCATTGTGTTTGTCTTTTGCTTAAACTGTGCAATACAGTAGACTGTTGGCTTCCCATCCAGTAGTCCTGTGGTAGGTTGCGTTTCTTTCCCTCAAGGAATCTATAAAATACATTCGCATATTAATACAGAGGAGTCGGAGTCGGGGAGTCGGAGTCTGAAGTACATAAAACTGAGGAGTCGGAGTCGGAGTCGGAACATTTATCTACCGACTCCACAGCCCTGCTTTAAATGCTGTCCATTTTTAGAGCTACATTTTATTGTTGAAATTTTATTAATCTCTGTGCACATATTTACCCTCCTGATTGATGGTAAAATTAACCGTCTCATCCTGCTCCTCTTCCTCGTCACCCACTACTCCACCAGAAGTTTTGGGGGGGGGGGGTGCAGCTCCTCCTCTTGCTCCTCCACAGGAGCTGGGGGTGGTGATGTGGATGGCCCTGGCTGCTCCTCCTCATCCCTCTCCTCCTCTTCCACATCCTCCTCCTGCTCCTCCTCTGCGGCCTGTCGCCTTGTGCGCTTGGGGCGCACAGCTGGTAGAGAAGCTCCTATAAAACACAATGTTCATATATGTTAAAATGTTTTCTAATGACGTATGCAAATTCTGTGTACTCTGCTGTATTGTATATGAATACAAATTAATTTATATAGACAGTTAACCAATGGGACAATGTTATATTAAAGGGTCTTGTGGGCACTACAGGGGACTGAGCGTGAGCTGGGCTGCCACCATGGTAAAATGAGCTGTTTTTGTCTCCTTTGTTTTGTTCAGACGATCTCATGTTAAAAAAAGGGCCTGATGGAGTACACGGGATTACTATAACAACCCCACGCCTAACACAGGAATTTAGTGGGAATCTATATATATAAAACTCAACGTGTGTGTGCATGTATGTATGTATGTTCCAGCATCACGTCCAAACGGCTAAAGATATTTACATGAAACTTGGCACACAGGTTACTTATATGTCAGCCACAAACATAGGATAGGTGGTTTAACCCTTACCCACCCCCATTTGCCTTGGTCGGGGTTTTTCTTTAAAGTCCCATTCAACTCTATGGGAAATACATGTTACTTCATAACAGCTGTAGATATTTCGATAACACTTGGTCACATGTTACCTATACGTCCACTTAAAGTATAGGATCGTTAATTTATCCCTTAACTACCCCCATTGGCGAGGGTCGGGGTTTTTGTTTAAAGTCCCATGCAAAGCAATGGGAAAAGTATGTTCCCACATAACTTCTGTGTTCCTGTCTGCTGTCCCATGTCTTTTTCCAACAGTACTATGAATACCTTGGCTGGTGGTGATATATGTTACAACAACATGGCGTCTTGGTTAACAACATCTGACCTTACATTAATTACATATGACCTTACATAACTGTCACCAAAGGAGCTGCGGTGGCTCAACGCGATTGCCACTGCGCTGACAAGCCATTCACCTCTGCAGCTAGGGGTTCGGATCCCGCTCTCGGCTACATGTGAATTGAGTTTGGTGGTCTCAGCCCGGCCCCCGGTGGGTGTGCTATGCGAGGTAAGCCTGCGCTTAGTACGCCCACCTCCCTCCCACAAAAACCACCACACTTACACACGCACTCGAAATTGGGTTAACATGCACGCACTCTGACCACGCGGTCTCTAAAAAGAGAGGCGAAGGACTAACGTGGCTGGTTGAGCGGGCAAATCCTCTCACTCCCTTATAGGGAGTCCCTCTGCCCCGTTGGGCTTCGAAGCGGAGCAGGTAGGATGGTCTGTGTGGGAGGACCCCCTCACACCCGCCATTGCCACCCGGGGCATGGAGAAAGGTGGCAGATTGCCACTGGGGGAGGCCTGCCTACTCCCAACTCCTGCAGTCCGGCTCCTCTCTCGAGTTCACGCACAAAATACACTTTGGAAAAAAAACACATAACTGTCACCAATAACTTACCTGGATGATATTTATTCCGGATATGCCTGACACGGTCCATGTTGCGCCTCTTCAAATCGGACCATTTTTTCACGATCGCCAGGCGATTGTGTTGGCCGCCTAATTCCTCCATTAGGGCGCTGACAACGGCCTTTTTCTCAGGCTGCCTGCGGAGCTGATCATAGCCCTTTTCTAGGAACCTCTGCAAGATGAAGAACAAAGTATATTGTAATACTTTTGTTTAAAGCCTTATGGATATATGACGTAAATGTATGGTATTCAACAATTGGAAGCATTCTCGCCTTATTAATCAATGACAGGGGTAACATGACAGATTTTATATCCTGCCATTTCGGTCGCCACCTTTTTTGCATAAATATAGCAGCCATTATCATTTGCATAATTATGTATATATGATTAACAACACAGGATACACGTATAGGGGAGATATGCGTTGCTATTCATCTGACTGCTATAATTATTTTTGGACACTGATAATGGGCCTGTACAATAGATTATTTGTTTTCATCCCTATCTTTATATAGGGACAATAATATGTTTGTTTCTTTTGACTTTTTGATGAATTAATTTTGAATAAATAATGGAGTTGATGTTATTTAACTACAACTACCAGCATGCTCTGATACACCATGTAGCTCACCGTCACCAGCTGTACAACAATTATACTTTAACTCCCAGCATGCCTGGACAGTTAATGGCTGTCCGGTAATAACGGGGAGTTGTTTTGCAACAGCTGTAGGCTACGTTTAGGAAACAGTGCCGTACAAGATGTTTTCTTTTAATGTGGAGGTGAGGGTGGCTATGTAGGGGTATGTGTATATGTTTTGTTTTTTCATTTATATTTAGTGTGGTGTAGTGTTTTAAGGTACAGTCAGAGGGGCATGGGGTTCACAGTAGTTTCCCGCTGAGGGTTTGAGCTGCAGCGCCAAATTGGCTTCAGCTAGAAGCACACTGTAAGCCACAGCCCATGTGAATGTACCCTATACATTCACATTGGGGGAGAGGGGGGGTAATTTCAGCCAGTTGCATGCAGGGAGTTGTAGTTTTGCAACAGCTGGAGGCAGAATTATTTCACATTGGTCACTTTCCTCACTCTCCCATCTTCCTTTTCCCCACTTTCTTTTATTATTTTTCCCCGTGTTCTGTTTTGTTTGTCACTCTTTTTGTTTTGGTGCTTGCACTTTATGTGTGGCGAGTAGGGTGCTGGTCCTCGGGCCGGTCTCTGAAAGTCTTGGGAGTTGGTGGACTCGGCCTTCTGGTTAGGTTCACCGGCTCTCATGGGGTCTCCCTTCGGGGGAGCCTCACCGAGGAGGGTTCTGTTTCGGCAGTCCCTCCGAGGATGTTGGGTCCTTGTGGCTTCGGCTGCTTGGACCAAGATGGGTCCATATGGCTTCGGCTGTATGGACCACAGTAACTATTTTCCCTGTCAGGAGCCTAACGCCCCGGGGGATCAGAGACGGGACCTTTTCGGAGGACCACTGACGTATGCACCCGTCGCAGTTTTTTGTGATGTCACTCTTTAGGTGTGTGCACATTTTTCCCTGCACCGGGTGGAGTTTTTGGGTTGTGTTTTGCACGCCACAGGCGTTTCCCGCTGAGGGTTTGAGCTGCAGCGCCAAATTTGCTTCAGCTAGAAGCACACTGTAAGCCACAGCCCATGTGAATGTACCCTGTACATTCACATTGGGGGAGAGGGGGGGGTAATTTCAGCCAGTTGCATGCAGGGAGTTGTAGTTTTGCAACAGCTGGAGGCAGAATTATTTCACATTGGTCACTTTCCTCACTCTCCCATCTTCCTTTTCCCCACTTTCTTTTATTATTTTTCCCCGTGTTCTGTTTTGTTTGTCACTCTTTTTGTTTTGGTGCTTGCACTTTATGTGTGGCGAGTAGGGTGCTGGTCCTCGGGCCGGTCTCTGAAAGTCTTGGGAGTTGGTGGACTCGGCCTTCTGGTTAGGTTCACCGGCTCTCATGGGGTCTCCCTTCGGGGGAGCCTCACCGAGGAGGGTTCTGTTTCGGCAGTCCCTCCGAGGATGTTGGGTCCTTGTGGCTTCGGCTGCTTGGACCAAGATGGGTCCATATGGCTTCGGCTGTATGGACCACAGTAACTATTTTCCCTGTCAGGAGCCTAACGCCCCGGGGGATCAGAGACGGGACCTTTTCGGAGGACCACTGACGTATGCACCCGTCGCAGTTTTTTGTGATGTCACTCTTTAGGTGTGTGCACATTTTTCCCTGCACCGGGTGGAGTTTTTGGGTTGTGTTTTGCACGCCACAGGCTTTTCAACAGAAAAAAAACAGCTGGAGGCAGAATGGTTGCAAAACACTACAGGCCTGAAAAATGTGGGCCTGCAGAACTTACAATACTAGAAGTGCCAGCATTCTAGGCATGCTGGAAGTTGTAGTTCTGCAACATCTAAAGGGCAATATGTATTCGAACGTCCTTGGGCCTTGAGGACCCTGAAGTCAGGACGTTCGCATACGTCCTATGTCCAAAAAAATGTTAAATTCATTATGCTAAATAACAAGGAAAAGTGCCTAAATACACATTTACCAACCAGGGTGTCTGCAGCTGTCCAGGCATGCTGGGAGTTGTAGTTTTGTAACAACAGGAGACACATTGTTTGGGAAATACTAATATCTGATCTTATATACTAACTTTTAAACTAGACTAAAATGCAGTTAAAGATAATGAAATAACAGTGGTCAAAATACTTACACAAATCAGCATCTTTTCCTCAGAGAGTGTGAAATTGCTTCCAACCATTCTGCTAATCTGCTATTGCGATGCGATCATAAAGTTGGAAACTGGCAAGGGTCCAGGAAATGGTCGCGTGTTGGGCGCGTGTTGTTCGCGCGATTGCGCATGCGCGATCGAAAAATCGCAATATATATCGCAATCGCAATCGCAATATTTTTTTTGCTAAAATATCACAAATATTCGATTTCAGAGTGCTCCTACAGCAGTTTTCGAAATATCTGCAATCAATTTCGCATTCGCATTTTGTGAAATTGCGCTAAAATATCTCGAATATTCGATTTCAGAATGAGCCAATCAGAGCGCTCCTACAGCATTTGGGGAAATTCCGCAATAATTATCGCATTCGCAATATTGCGAAATTTCGATAAAATATAACGAATATTCTGAGCCAATCAGAGTGCTCCTACAGCATTTGTCGAAATTGCGCAATAAAAATCGCATTTGCATTTTGCGAAATTTCGATAAAATATCACGAATATTCTGAGCCAATCAGAGTGCTCCTACAGCATTTGTCGAAATTGCGCAATAAATATCGCATTCGCATTTTGCGAAATTTCGAAAAAATATCAAGAATATTCTGAGCCAATCACAGTGCTCCTGTCGGAAAAAAAATCGCAATTATTTTCGCATTCGCAATAGCGAAAAATCGCAATCATTTCATTTCGATAAAATATCACGAATATTCGAATTTAGCGAATATATCTCGAATATTCGAATATATATTTGAGATATATCGCGAAATCGAATATGGCGTATTCTGCTCAACACTAGTTACTACTTTCCTACTATAATGTATAAACTAGGGATCCTCAAACTACGGCCCTCCAGCTGTTGCGGAACTACACATCCTATGAGGCATTGTAAAACTCTGAAACTCACAGACATGGCTAGGCATGATGGGAATTGTAGTTCCTGAACAACTGGAGGGCCGTAGTTTGAAGATCCATGGTATAAACTTTCCAAAAAAAAGGCAGGTAGAAATGGTGGTGCGCATGCCCATGCACCAATGGCCAAAGAGAGAGACAAAAAAATCCACATTTGTTGAATAAAAAGTATATAATGAAAAGAAAGAAAAAGCAAATGAGTGTATGTGTATACTATGGAAAGTATAGTAATTCTGTAGGAGAGTAGAAGGTAGAAAGATATGCCAGTAGTGCAAATCTGCAAAAATGTTTTAGCCTGTCCCTATGAGTTTAGGAGTATCAGACATGTGGTCACTATCTGCTAGGAAGGCCGTGGTATTGTGTCATGCATCCAAGCCATTCATTGGTCTCAGTTAAAAAGGGTAATTTTCATACCCCCATTGTAACCTATTTGGCCATTTGATTGGCCAATTACCGTGGTATGGTGTGTAGCATCCAAGCCGCTCGGTCTCAGTCAATAAGAGCTCTCTGAACTACATTGAAAAATGCTTATAAAAGAAACAGCAAATAGGTGTATATGTATACCTTAAAAGATGGAAAGCATATAAATTCTGTAGGAGAGCAGAAGGTAAAAAGATGTGCCAATAGTAATCATCTGCTAATCTTTTTTACCTATAATATAGGGGTATGCGATAGATGGTCACAATCTATAAAGAGACCTCCTTCTCTCAAACAATTTGACTGGTCAATTATCGTGGTGTGGTGTCATGCATTCAAGCCACTCATTGGTCTCAGTCAAAAAGAGCTCTCATAATTACATAGAAAACTGCTAATTCACCATCCTAGTAAACCATGTGCCCCATGTGACACCCCAAAATAAAGTGTAAAACAGTGCAATAATACCTTAATTCAGCATGTTTCGCTTACCAAACAAGCTTCGTCAGGAGTACCAAATAGTGCACCAAATCAAAATAATGGGACAAACAAACATATAAGGTCCATGGTGGTGAAAGGAAAATGACATCCAATTGTTTGGCCACCCTGTATTTATAACATCACGGGCAAAATGGCCACTGGTGCAGTTTAAATAGTTCTTCTGGCAACCATGCGTGCACATACCCGCAATCCAGCCACTGGCAGAGTTCCGTAGGATTGTGCACCTGCACACACAAAGGTTCCTTTCCTTTAAACAAGCCTTACATATACCCAATGACTAGCCTGAGGTAATACACAGAGATTAACAAAATACTCCTGCATAGGTTGTACCTGTTTATCTGCATCCCTCTCTTCTCTACAGCTGTCTAAAACACACAGACCAAATGCGATATCTAAGCTCCAGAAGGCAGGGAGCGGAGATCTGAAGTTACACACTGCACAACAGAGAGCAGGGAGCTGAGTGTAACCTGTGTCAATTGCCTTCTGTGTGTTTGAAAGGGATGGCTTGTTGAATTAGACTTGACTCATTAAGATAGCAGAGGAAGTAGAGGTCAGATAGGAACCACACTTGGTGCTTTTTGATTACTATATTGGACACTATAGAGGGATATGCTTTGTTCATTTTTAATTTCAGAGGTTTAAAACCATTTTAAAGCTAAGCTCCAGACAGACACATGGATAAACCACATACTGTATAAGAGATCTATTGCTCTGCTTGCATTTAAGAACATATGTTTCATCATGTATTATTACATACAGAACTGCATTTTTATCTTTTATATCTGCCCAGAGCAGGGCCGCCATCAGGGGGGTACAGGCAGTACACCTGTAAGGGACCCGGAGGTCCCCAGGGGCCAGGGTGACAACACCCCTCTTTTTTTCTTTTTTTTAATTATTTTTTTATATATATTTAAAAAAATAATAATTTCAATTTCTTAATTTGCAGCAACCCCCCGCTTCTCAATTTGAGGCGGCAGCCTCCCCCCCCCCCCCCGGTTCTCTGCTCCAGGGGGCCCATGCCTGAAGCTGTGTAAGAGGCCCCATAATTCCTGATGGCGGCGCTGGTCCAGAGTAAGGGGTTGTAAACCTTTATGCTTTTTCAAAAAAACATCTTGCAGTGTCCCAAATTTCCTTGGGCGTGATCCCGAGTCGCTCTCGCTAAGTGTTTTTGGCTCTTCATTGCATAGATTGATAGCAGCACAGCCATTGGCTCCCGCTGCTGTCAATCAAATCCATTGACATGGGCGCCGGGGGCGGGGCCGAGTCATACACTCAGCATCTATGGACGTCTATGGTTATCTGATGCAGAGAGGAACTGAGAGAGCGCTGAGAGCCCGCCAAAAACGGCGTTCGGGGCAACTCTGTGCAAAACGAGCTGCACAGTGGAGGTAATTATTACGTTTGTTATTTAAATAAAAAAAAAACGAACCTATAGTATCACTTTAAGCTTTAAATAACACCATCAGCCTCAAACATCTCATAGATCCTCAGAGTGGCTTTCAGAAAAGTCCCTTCTGATTGGTAATTCTTCTCTGATGACACAATGACTAAGACCCCTTTTACACTGGGGCGGTTTGCAGGCACTATTGCGCTAAAAATAGCGCCGGCAAACCGACCTGAAACAGCCGCTGCTGTTTCTCCAGTGTTAAAAAGCCCGGTGCGCTAGCAGGACCGCTCCAAAAGTCCTGCTAGCCTCTTCTTTGGAGCAGTGACAGAGCGGTGTGTTTACCGCTCCTCCACCACTCCTTCCCATTGAAAGCAATGAGACACCGCGGCTATAAAGCAGGCAATGTGCCTCTGCAGAGGCACATTGTCAGCGGTATTAACCTGTTTTTGGCTGCTAGAAGGGGTAAAACCGCACCGCTAGTGCCCGATTACGGCGGAATTTCCGATGGTAAAGCGTCGCAAAAAATAGCGGCGCTTTACCACCACCGCACCTCCTGCCCCAATGTGAAAGGGGCCTAAATAAGCCAGCATGGAACATTAAACTATGTATGGTGTTTTAGTTGCCCATCATGGATTGCCCAATGGATATGCTCTGTGGGTGGAAAAAAGTTCTGGTGAGGGCTTGAAGTCCTTATTATGTGCTCATTTACCCATATATACAGCAGCAAACATTATTTTATTACTCTCCGAGTCAATCAAATTTGCATTTAGTCTGATAGCGGAGCAATTCAACATTTCCTACAGTATCCACAGCTCTTCAATATCCAGCTTTACATATGCGTAATGAGCAGCCCTCGCCAGTCAATTTCAGCAAACTAACCATTATCAAGCCAGGATATCTAGTGTTAGCTGCAGGGCTGCTAGTTTCCAGCTACACAAGGTCAATGCCAGGATATCAGTTTTACATGCAGTGATACAAGTAAAATCAGAGTGTAGAGAATCCATTTACCAGCTTTAATTAAATGTACAAAGGAAATGCTGCTCATATTCTAATTTCTAATGAGTGTATCGAGAGTGTGAGATGCTATGAAAATTGATATGTAAATTGAATCCAGCACGCTTTGCTGTCTCATTAAACTGTGTTACTGTGTGTGGCTGAAGCACACTAGCATGGTCTTATTTTGATGTATTAGCTGCGGAATGGAGGGTGTCAGTATCAAATATTTAATTCTGCCTAGTTCAGACTTCCTCCTCTAAATCTGGAACACATGCATGATCCACATACATTCATTTCATCTTGTTTAAGGGCATTCAAATCATAGCAATGCTGATTGATAGAAATGGTCTTGTAATAGAATCATAAGCAATGGGCAACACTCTCCGCTCTTACTTTACAGTACCCTGACCATTATTCTCATGTATCCTGAATCCTCACATGTAAAAAATGCTAAGGTTGTGTTTTTATATTACAGGGCAGTCTCAATAAACTTAGGGTCCTAAGGTGAATAATAAATACGGCAGACTCGTAGAAATAGGCATATTCAGTAAGGCAGTACAAAGAGAAATGGTAATATTTTTTTATAAAGTATGGTAGGCACCTTGTCAGAATTCATCTTTTAAAACACAACTTCAGGATCCACCTGTCCTCTGCCTAGTGCTCTCCACCTGCTATATGTATTTATTTTTAAAATCATACCTTTTTCCAAATGTCTTTTGGCTGATCATCTGATTTCTTTTCTTTTCTTCCCTGGTTGTGGGTGGACCTAAATGATTAAGAAAATGGGTCATTGTAGTTATGTGGGTATTATTTTTTGCATTATTGTCTTATGAGCCCAGGCAGGAACAGGGCTGTCTTAATGAGAGGGCACACCTGGGCACTGCCCAGGGGCCCCAGCTGCATGGGGGGCCCCTGTACTTTCCCCAAAGCAGCTGGTCCTTGAGCCCATGCTGCCCCAAAAATGGGGGGCCCATGATGGCACTGAGAGTGATGTATACACAGGGGAGGCAGGCTGGCAGCGGTGCGCCGTGCGGTGCAGATTGATACCTATTATTTCACAGCCAGCAAGAAGGGGCAGGGCCGGAGTGCCAGTGATGCTCTGACCCTGCCCCATGCAGCTTGAATGCTCGGAACTCGAAGGCTGCGGAGTGGGGGCTGCTGATTCGGCAGCACTGAGAGCCCACCTGCGGAAGTAGAATTGTGGATGGTGTGGATGTGGATGTTTCCTCTTCTGCCTGCTTGATTGGTATAGGTGAGTGCAGTGCTGGTGGTGGGCACAGAGCCAAAAGTTTACATGCACTATATCTCCACTGGAAAAGGGGGTACTACATGAATAATGGTGCTGGGGGATATCAAGGGTTTATGGGGGAAAACAATGCTAAGGGGGGATCTGGGATGTATAGGAGGTAGCAATGCTTGGGGTAGCTTGGGTGGCTATAGTGCTAGAGCTATCAGGGATGTAGAGAGGCCACAGTGTAGGAGGTGTCAAGGATGTAGTTGGGTCACAATACAAGGGGTATCTTATGGTATATGGTTACTGTGCTGGGGGGAATATCTAGGATGTAGAGGGATCAGAGTGCTGGGGAGATATCTATGGTGTAGAGGGGTCAGAGTGCTGGGGGGATAATCTGGGGAAACCTACCTACTTGATGTCTGTTTACCTGCACGGTCTCCATTGTAAGGGCCCCAAAGCATCAGGCCCCGTACACATGACCGAGTTTCTCGGCAGAATTCAGCCAGAAACTCGATGGGAGACGTATTCTGCCAAGAAAACCGGTCGTGTGTACACTTTTCGCCGAGGAAACCGACGAGGATCCTCGTCGGGCCAAAAAGAGAACATGTTCTCTATTTCATCGTTAGTCAATGGGAAAAGTTGGCTCGCCGAGATCCTCGGCGGCTTCACAAGGAACTCGACGAGCAAAACGATGTGTTTTGCCCATCGAGTTTCTCGGACGTGTGTACGGGGCCTCACTTTGCCCAGGGGCCCATGATGCTATTAAGACGGCCCTGGGCAGGAGTGTTAAAGAATCCCGGGAGGTGCAACCAGGTCAACCTGGACCGTCTTGTGAGCAACAAGCCCTTTTACCCTTGCAAGTTCCATCACCAATGCCAACATCTTTTCTTGGCCTTCCATTGGGTTTGACATCTTCAGCCATCTTAATGGTTGGCCTATCAAGGATAACCTAACTCCCACATGCACGTGGGGTACATTTTTCCCAGCAATAAAGCATGCTGAGACTTTACAATATAAATAAGTTTGTGAGCAGGAAGGTAAGAAGAACTTATTTTAGAAGAGACATGATGAGGCTAATTTACTAAAGGATTTGACAATGTTCACAGAATAAAATGTGTGAAGATTTACTTCAGTTATCCAATTATGTGAAAAGAAAATTTCATTTGTAGATGATTGGATAATTGGAGTGAATATTCGCACAATTTATTGAGTGGACATTCTCAAATCTTTTAGCCTTGGCCTCATATGCCTTTTTTGCAATGTAACACCTTCTTGCTTACAATTTTATTTGTACAGTCAAGTTCTGTTTCAAGCATGGAAATCACTGCTGTTCAAAGATCAGCGCCAATCTCAGCAATCAAACCATTCAATCAATTTACATATTTGCAGTGTGAAATCCAAGGCACTGTTCCTCTGACTGCTAGTTTTATGATATTTGGAATAGGATTTGGTGATATCATCACTGTGCTACTTATTGTTCTCCTTGTTGAAGAGAAAGCTGTACCTGAAGCCTTGTACACACGACCGAGAAACTCGACGGGCGAAACACATCGTTTTGCTCACCGAGTTCCTTGTTAGGCTGTCAAGGATCTCGGCGAGCCAAATTTCTCCATTGCCGTCGAGGAAAAAGAAGACATGCTTTCTTTTTGGCTCAACGAGATCCTCGACAGTTTCCTCGTCGAAAAGTGTACACACGACCGGTTTCCTCGGCAAAACAAAAAAAAAACAGCAATTTTTTTGCTGGTTTTTGCCGAGAAACTCGGTCGTGTGTACAAGGCCTCAGAACTTGTAATGTAACGACTTACCTGCTTCTACTTCCTCTGTTTTTGTGGATCTGGGTTTCCACCACTGTAACTGCTCCTGGAATATCTCTTTCAGTCATCAGGGGCAGCTCTGACATGAGGAAGTGACAGTGCAGAACAAGGCCTGGTAAATCAGTAAAGGGGAAAAAGTCAGTAAAAAAATCAGCTACGGGGGGACCACATGCAATACTGGTGATTGGTCCTTTGCCTTCTTGCAATTTTTTGGCATAGCTTTCATATTTTTGTTCAAGTCCACTTTAACTTTAAGCTTCAGGAGGGACTTGAAGAGGTCCTTCTGTTGGCGTGAGGCATTGAAGATTTAAAGGGTCACTAAAGGAATTTTTTTTTTAGCTAAATAGCTTCCTTTACCTTACTGCAGTCCTGGTTTCATGTCCTCATTATTCGTTTTTGCTTTGATGTTGCTGTAATTCCTCTCTGTTCTGGACACTTCCTGGTTGTCTGTTTCCTGATCACCACAGTACTGGGAGATTTCTCACTGTGGTGACTAATCAAGGAGGTGTGATTACTGTCAGCACCAATCCAGTTTAGTTTTACAAAGCATCACTGCCCTCTATTGGCTCTTTGTCTCTGTACATCAGAGAACCAGGAAACAACAGCAAAAACGAAGCTAAACTGTAGGTACATTATATGATTGTTTTGTATCTATTTTTAATCATTTTTAAAGGGAATCAGTTAACTATTATGGGCCAGATCCACAAAGAACTTACGGCGGCGTATCTATTTATACGCCGTGTAAGTTCTACGATGCGCAGTCGTATCTTTGTTTTGTATCCACAAAACAAGATACGCCTGAATGTGGGCTAGATCCGACTGACGTACGTCTTAGTACGCCGTCGGATTTCAGGTGCATATTTACGCTGGCGCTAGGTGGCGCTTCCGTTGATTTCCGTGTAGAGTATGCAAATTAGCTAGATACGCCGATTCTCAAACGTACGTCCGCCGGCGATTTTTTTTACGTCGTTTACATAAGGCTTTTTTCGGCGTAACGTTACCCCTGCCTCTATGAGGTGTACGCAATGTTAGGTATGGACGTCGGGACAGCATAAAATTTTCCATTGTTTGCGTAAAACGTTTGCGAATAGGGCTTTGCGTAAATTACGTTCACGTCGAAAGCATTGACTATTTGCGACGTGATTTCGAGCATGCGCACTGGGATACCCCAACGGACGGCGCATGCGCCGTTAAAAAAAAACGTCATTTACGTGGGGTCAAGATGAATTAACATAAAACACGTCCACATCTTAGTCATTTAAATTTCGCGCCCTTACGCCGACACATTTACACTACGCCGCCATAACTTACGCTACGCCTGCCTAAAGATAGGCAGCTCTTTGTGGATCTAGCCCTATGTCTCTATACCCTGTAAACAGTCATTTCAGCTAAAACATTTTTTTCCTTTAGTGACCCTTTAAAGCGGAGGTTCACCGCTAAATTGCTATTTTTACCCTTAGATGGATGCTCATTTAGTCTAGGGGAATCGGCTAGTTGTTTTAAAATCAAAGCTGTACTTACCTTTTTAGAGAGCGATCTTCTCCGCCACTTCCGGGTATGGGCTGCGGGACTGGGCGTTCCTTCTTGATTGACAGTCTTCCGACAGGCTTCCCGAAAGGCTTCCGACGGTCGCATCCATCGCGTCATGATTTTCCGAAAGTAGCCGAACGTCGGTGCGCAGGCGCAGTATATAGCCGCACCGACGTTCGGCTTCTTTCGGCTACTCGTGACGCGATGGATGCGACCGTCGGAAGCCTTTCGGAAGCCTGTCGGAAGACTGTCAATCAAGAAGGAACGCCCAGTCCCCAAGACCCATACCCGGAAGTGGCGGAGAAGATCACCCTCTACAACGGTAAGTACTGCTCGGATTTTAAAACAACTAGCCCATTCCCCTAGACTAAATGAGCATCCATCTAAGGGTAAAAAAACATTTATGGGAGAACTCCCGCTTTAAGCACCATTCTCCAAATGCTTTGACAGGTCCTTGACAGTGCCAAAAGTGAATAACCCTGAGATTTGTGAAGGATGTTAACCTCATAGATTGTGACTATCTATTAAACTATATTTTAAGTTTATGTATCCTTTCAGAAGAAATAAGACCTAACAGGTTCATGTAAAATGTTAAAATAATTGCATGGCATGGTTGTATACCTACTGTATCAACCTGGATAAATGCAGCTGGTACCTGGTATGGCTTTGAGTTAGGACTTATTAGTGGTGCACTGTCAAGGACTTGTTTCACTTAGCTGGATTCAGGTAGACCTGCCTAACGTTAGGCAGGCGTAGCGTATCTCATATACGCTACACCGCCGTAAGTTAGAGAGGCAAGTGCTGTATTCACAAAGCACTTGCGTCCTAAGTTACGGTGGCGTAGTGTAAATGTGCCGGCCTAGGGGCGCCTAATTCAAATTGTGAAGAGGTGGGCGTGTTTTATGCTAATGAACCGTGACCCGACGTGATTGAAATTTTTTACAAGCGGCACATGAGCCGTCCGTGGACATATCCCAGTGCGCATGCTCCAAATTAGGCCGCAAAGACTTATTGGTTTCGACGTGAACGTAAATTACGCCCAGCCCCATTCACGGACGACTTACGCAAACAACATAATTTTTTTTTAAATCTACGCGGTTCCGACGTCCATACCTAACATTGGCTGCGCCATCTTTTTGGTGGAATATCTTTAGGCCTGAAAACGCCTTACGTAAACGGCGTATCTTTACTGTGATGGGCAAGCGTACGTTCGTGAATAGGCGTACCCCTAGCCACCGGCCTAAATAGACAGCTAAGATACAACGGTGCAGGCGGTCGTATCTTAGCTAGATTTAAATGTATCTCAATTTGAGAATACACTTAAATTTACAACGGCGCAGTTTCAGAGTTACAACGGCATATCTACTGATACGCTGGCGTAACTCTCTCTGAATCTGGCTAACTGACTATAACATTAGCCTTACATTGTTATCTCCTGGAATGTTGAACTTGTATTAAAGATGGTGATGTTATTGTAAATGTCAATTTTATTTAATAAAGTTGTTCATAACATTTTTTCAAAGGTAAAACATATAACATTTTTTACATTGTTAGCTTCTCCCTTTAATTGGCCCTACCTATATGATGCTCACTTAAAATAGTGAATAAGTTCAAGGGAAATTTAAAAAATGATTTTTGCTTGCACATAAATAGACAATCTTCTCTATATTTGATTTATGCTAAGTGAACATTTACATTGCAAACTATCATTCACTTTGTAAAGTGAAGATCCCCTCCCCTGATTCAATCAACCAAATTAAGTTTATAGTGAAAAAGCAGTAAGCAGCTTCATACTTTCCTAAACTGGGAGAGATGTATTCAGTCCACACTTCTATGACCAGCAAGATTCTTTGCATTGCTCCAGGAATTCCATGTGCAAAGGATGACAAATATCCATCTCCAAAGGTTATCTTTAGATGACCTTTACTAGCATTTCATGCTAAGTCCAGATCCTCTATATTTTTTTGCAGCAGAGTACATACATCTACAAGGAAAAGAGTTTGGGGATTGCAGGGGCATATTGTTTTTTTTTTTTTTCCATTAACCTCTTAAGTCCCAGGTGCTGTTTTAAAATGGTATTGATTTAGCTTTTATTTGTCCCAGCGCCATTTTAAATTACACACAGTCTCAGTGGCTGTGGCAGGCCCATCTTGATTCAATAGTAAAATGACAGCTGTGGTCCAACACTAACCCAGGGAGCTAAAACAAATAGGATCACTCTATACTATTACAGGTAATACACTGTTTTTGTATTGTGCGTAAAGGGGAAATGCCCAAATGTTATCTGTGAATTTTCATTAACATTGCATTGGAAAAAATGACAAGTTAATTGTATTATTTTAAATATGTTTTCTATCTCTATTCATTTGACTCTGGAAATAAAAATAAGTCTTTGCATCTGTCACCAATTAATGTCCTATTCTGTATGTATGTATGTATGTATGTATGTATATATATATATATATATATATGTGTGTGTGTGTGTGTGTTTGTGCTTGTTTGTGTGTGTGTGGCATGGCTGTTGGATCTTTATGCCGTATAGCAGAACACCTCCACTTGGCTGCAACTCATTTTTCCCTCCCTACCTCAGATCGACAGGGTAATGAAAGGAAAGCAGGATGCCGTTTGGCTACAACAACACCTCAGCCAGTCCCATGTAGTTTGGCCTGGTTAGGACTGTGAGTTGCAGGAGAGAGGGGCCTGTATTAGCCAGAAGACTTTAGTCCCAACCACCAGTGGCAGGACCGAGGAAAAAATGTGAAGCAGCAGCAATCTTGGCAAAGACCAGGAGTAGTCAGGACTCTGATTGGCTGCAGCTGAAGCCTCGGACTCTAAAGCACACGCACACGCTCGATTTTCTCGGCCAGAAACAGCAAGAAAACTGCTGACAGAGCTTTCTTGCCGAGTAAACTGTGCGTGTGTACGAGGCTTTGAGGTTTATCGTAGAGAAAACTGCCCAGAATCTAGACGAGAAAAATAGAGAACCTGCTCTCTATTTTTCTGCTGAGAAACCTGAGCGTGTGTATACTTTCCTGTCTCCATGGAAACCCATGCATGCTCAAAATGACTTCAACGCATGCGGGGTAGCTTCCAAGGCATAGGTAGGGTGAAGCAAGATGGCGGCAACAGCATCGAATGTGACGAGCGCATGCTTGTTATAGTCGACGACGTCACCGCGTTCGTGCCATTCAAAAGAACGGCTGTTCTTTTGAATCGTACGTGTGTATACTCGGCCGGCAAGAAAATCTTGTCGGAAATCTCGTCAGGAAAAACTAATTTTTTTTTCCTGACGAGAATCCCAGCCGTGTGTACAGTGCTTAACCCTGCCAACTGGAGCTAGATAGAGGAGGAGATCTTGTGTTTTAGAGGAACTCTGGGCTGGAGAGAGCCATGTGATGGAGTAACTGAGCTGAGCTGTAGCAGGAGCCAGAGAGAGACAGAGAGAGTGGACTGAGTTACTGCCTTGTGCTGTGAGCTGTGTTGAAGAGTTGCTTGTTCCCTGAGAACCAAGCTATAATGAGCAAAACTGCAGAGCCACCCATGTTCTTTTGCTTAGCTGCTACTTAAATACTTTTCTGCCAGCCATGGACAACTCAGAACTTTTTGAAGCATCACCTTCCCTAATTTGGAATTATAAATAAACAAGGGTCCCAACACTGACAGGCTGACAGCACTAGAGTCGCCAGTTCGAATCCAAACCAAAACACTTCCTTCCTAGACTTTGCATGTTGTCCCTGTGCCTGGGTGGGTTTACTCCAGGTACCCCTGTTTCCTCCCACACTCCAAACACATGCTGGTAGGTTAAATTAATCCTGGATTATTTGGCCCTAGTATGTGTCTGTATGGATGTGAGCTGGGGACCTTAGATTGTAAGCTCCTTAAGGGCAGGGACTGATGTGAATGTTTAATATACTGTATATGTGAATCACTGCATAAATTGACAGCACTATATAAGTAGTGTGACAGACTCACCCGAGACAGAGGCTTTTGGAGAGGACTGAATGCTCACCTCTTGCCTTGCGATCATGGGCCCTGGCATTTGGGGGAACGGTGCTCTTTATGAGCTGTATGCCTGGGGACCCTGTATATGCCATATTAGAGTGACTGATTCATACTGTTGGGACATACAGTGTAAGGAGATGCTAATGCCCTCACCTCCAGCCATCTGGCTGTCCTCTGTGCTACTTGACCCTGCTATTGTGGGAAAATGTCCTGTGTTTACACTTATGATAATGTGTATTGTATAGCAGGTGAGCGAGGAGATGTGACGTCTACCCTGAAAGGTCATATCTCTGAGTCACCTAGTCTGGGTAAATGATTAGTTAATTAGCTCATGTTAATTTATGTTCTGGTTCCTCCTCTTTACCTGTATACAAGGTTGTATTATTGGTTCTATTAAACTCTCCATGTTCAGCAGACAAAGTAGTCTTGTCTCGTTGTGTGCTTGAGAGCAGCTGGAATATTTGATATCTATATCCAGACTGATAGGAAGCGGTATATGATGGAAGCACTCAAGCAGAGCGTGGGACATTCCGTTAGAAGTAGTACCCATAATAAATAAATAAAATATATATCAATATACAGTATATATTGCAGAGTGGGTTTCAATGTTACTGCAATGCAGCATAATGCATGGTAGTTTGTGGTGAATTACAACACCACTCATTTAGAATGGTACCGCAACACACTCGAAGGCAGGACCATATTTAATATTGATTGGGCCCTGCGCAAACAATTTCTTGGGCTCCGCTCCATTCTGAGACATACAAAAAATAGCAGGTAGACTTACAATCAGTTTACTGCAGCAGATCATGCAGCGATTGCAATTGGTTGCCAAAGGTTACAGCCTATCCTTACTGATCACTGGCAGGTTGCTAGAGGTTACAACACACAATTTCTGCTTGCCGGTTGGTTGCTAGAGGTTATTGCACATTATTAGTGCTCGCTAAATGGTTGCTAGGGGTTACAGCACATTTTTACCACTTACTGTTTGGAGATTACAGAAGATCACAACTGTTCCCTGATTGGTTGCTACAGGTTAATGCACATCATTACCACTCACTGAGCAGTGGAGCAATCCCAAATAATTGAGCAAGTAAAGCAGCACATTAATAAACATACTACAGGAGAGGAACAGAACGTGCAGACATACTACAGGAGAGGGTCAGAGACTGCAAACATACTGCAGGAGAGGGTCAGAGACTGTGGACATACTGCAGGAGATGACTAGAGACTGTGATCATGCTACAGGAGACAATCAGAAACTGAGGACATGCTACAGGAGACAATCAGAGACTGCGTACATGCTACAGGAGACAATCTGAGACTGCGGACATGCTACAGAAGACATTTAGAGAATGTGGACATGCTACAGGAGACAATTAGAGACTGCGGACGTGCTACAGGAGACAATAAGAGACTGCGGGCATGCTACAGGAGACAATCAGAGACTGCGGACATGCTACAGGAGACAATAAGAGACGGCAGAGAACATTCAGCAATGCACAGCTTTACAGTTGAATAACACAGCTCAGGGTTTCAGCAATCAGGCATTTTATAGGTGTAAGGACATACCTGGCCAGCCAAGCTCACTATATATATTCAGAGGTCAATGGGCGAGGCTTCCACTCTCTGCTCTCACTGCAACTGCTCCACCCTGAGCATACAAGCTGCATGGGGTGGGGATAAAGCATCAGTGGAGCTCCCAGTCCTGCACCCGGACCTCTGTATTCCCCAGCCAGTATAGAGTGGGCGGGAGCTCCACTGACTCTCCCACTCCGATCACTGCTCACTAAAGCCGTTCTGTTACGAGCATACAGGCTGCATGGGGCAAAGTCAGAGCGTCAGTGGAGCTCCCAGCACCGCCTCCTCTCTCTTGGCTGCCTCAGAAATACAGCCTCCCGTGTCCTCTGGGTGCTCTGCAAAGCCAGCAACGGCCCCAATTTGCAGGTAGAATGGGCCCCCAACAAAGATTGGGCCCAGGGCAGGTTTGTACCGCACTAAAGACCGCCCCGCAGGAAGGAAAGAGTTAATGCCTTTCCCAGTTCTTTGGGACTTCTGTCGGGTTCTGCTCTGGGTTCGGCCTACTGGTCCTGTGACATATAAATTGGGTCAGTGGTCCAGCACACATGAGAGGGAGTTAGAACAGAATGCGTAGAGTAAAGTCCAGAGGGTTGACCTGTGAGACCTGAAAGGGATGGCGATGGGCAGGTCTGTAAGAGTAGAAGAATTTCACTTGTCATGCCCTGCTTCAAAAGATTTTTAACTTGGGGTTCGTCCTGAAGACACCATGCTGGAAAAAAGGCCTCTGAAGGACTATGATTGCTGGATTACACTTATGCAGGTATGCTGGGGCAAAATTCAAGCCTGTAGTTAGGCGTAGGGACGTGGAAAAACTTTGCATTTGTATGTAGGACTGTGAAATGTCTGTTTTTGAACCTTTCCAAGTAAAGTATTGAAACATTGTCCATGCCTGGTCTGAAGTTATCTGGCAGCACAGTGGTGTAGTAGTTAGCACTTTCACCTAGCAGCAAAAGGGTCGCTGGTTCAAATCCCGACCATGACACCATCCGCCTGGAGTTTGCATGTTCTCCCTGTGTCTGTGTGGGTTTCCTCCGGGTACTCCAGTTTCCTCCCACACTCCAAAGACATGCTGGTAGGTTAATTGGATCCTGTCCAAATTGGTCCAATATATATGTGTGTACGACTGTATGTCCCAAGCGTGAGGAGATCCTACGGGGTAAATGACTGTACCAGCCAGGAAGGCACTGACTCCAAAAAGCGCCTAGATGTGATTCAGTTTGCATGTGTAGCGCTATATAAGTCACTCATTCATTCATTCATTCAATTGAGTAATTTAAAGACATGAGTAGTTGTTACACAGAAATGCAACAAGCAGCCTCAGCCTTGTCCCATGGCATTGATAAAGATGGCACAAAGTGAAGGTACCACAAATGCGTGTACGTAAAGCGATCCTGTAACAAAGTGCCTAACGTAGCCCAGAAGAACCCACACGGAGTTGGCCTCACATGAGACTCAGTACTTGGACCCCACAAGTTAATGGGAAACATGGAAGACGAAAAAAATGCTGCCGGTCTTAAATGTATGGACATTGTGAATGGGCTGCCTTAACGTAATGCAGGTTAATGTACAAAGTAACCCAAATGAACACACCACAATAGACTGCCAAGGTCTGAAGGGCACCATAGGACAGGGTACCAAGATTTTGTTGAAAATAAACAGTGCACTGAAACATGATGGAAGAAAGGCATACAAGTCCCTGGATTTAAAATGGTTAATGAAATAACAGAAACAATAAAATAAAAGAAGCATGAATATTCTTTTTTTATCCTTTTAATCTTTTCATGAGCATTTTCCTCAGAAAATGCAAGTATTATAGGGAGTTAAATAGCCCTGGGAGAAAAGCAGCTTGTGAACGTGTCAATGTTTGCTAGAATCTTTGCAATTCTAGACACAATTCTCTGAATCCACCACATTATGCTCTTGCTTTCCTCTGCACACAAGCAGGCCTTGCTCATAATAGAAACGATTTGAATCCAGTGAAAAATCTTCCTTTGCGTGATCATGCATCTATTCTCTCAGCAATGAATAGCCGGGGTCAGTAGCTATGGAAATGCTCAAACACAGAAGTCATTCACTCAGAAGGCAGTATGGAAATGGTCTGTTTTCAGAGGCTTCCATGGCTTGGTGTGGAAGACTCAATTTAAAACCTTGGTGTCTTCTGTGAGAGACTTTCATCATTCTCCAGCTCTCCATGTAAAATTTAACGTTTCACATATTCATAAAGGATTGTCTGTGAAGAACAATGGCACTGGCTGTGAAATTAAAGGTAATATGTGATGCAATGAAAGAAAATAACATTAAGAAGATGAATTCGCTGAATTTACTATATACAAGAGGAGAGAAGAATAAATGACTGAAAGTGTATTGCACAAAATTGATTCTCACGATTCATCCAAAACTGATGGTTTAGTATTTTATAGATGATGTAGAATAAAACGACTTGTTTCTCTGCTGTATAAATTGTGAAGGAGGGCTCATTCTCCCTTTTTAAATGTTAATGTTTTTCTTGTTCAATATTTTTATTGAAAATGTTCAGGAATATGATAGTATGGATACAAACATTCAAATGAGATAAGTACATTATGAACATCAGTAAAAGATAGATCACGTACAATTGGTTGAACTTGAACAAAACAATCAATAATAGGTTGATACAGTTGGATGTCAAAAAGACTAGTACAGAGGGACTCTGATAGTCCATAGGAAACATTGAACATTGTCCACCCGACAACCCCTACTGGGAACAAACTGTGGACTGGTGGGGGCACATCCCAGACAATATTATTTTCTGATACAATGTCTTTTTGAGGTATGAAAAGGGAAACAGATAACAAATTCTCATGCAGGGGATATGGACATGAAACATAAAGGGGTTCACGCAAAAGTACATGATAAAATATATATTATAAGGGTCCAGATTATAAACTTACACCTACTCACTAGCCAGGGCCGGGGGTCAGTGTGTTATGCTCCAGGGGCTAAGGCAGACAAGGGGAGAAAAATAATAAAAAACAGACAAAAAAAAAAAAAAATCTGAAAACACAAGGGGGGGGGGGGGGGGTGTAGAACAGTGAAGAGACCCAGAAACAGAGAAGGGGTGGGAAAGAGAAAGGAGGGTCCCCAGGCTGGAGATTGGGTCAAATTAAATTTAGAGCCCTAGACTAGTCGGGTGTAGATTAGAAAGTGTATAGGACCACCATGGGGCCCATACCTTAAGGAATTTTGCATGCAAGTCGTACAGGACGGTGGACATTTTTTCATTGATCATAAGGGTCGTCAAGGTATTCTTGACCTCTGGAAATGAGACAGAAGATTTCTTCCAAGCCCTTGCTATCGTTCGTTTGGCAGCGATAAATAAGTATGCGGCTAGTTTCTGCTGGTGAGAGAACAGACCCGGGATCGGGCAATGGAGTAATGCAAATTTGGGGTCCTTACGGAAGGAAACATGAAATAGGGAGGATAGCAGGCCAAAGACCCTTGACCAAAATCTTACAAGAAGGGGGCAAGACCACCATGTGTGCAGTTAATCTCCTCGTTGATCACAACCCAGAAAGCATCTGTCATTGCATGATACGTTTGACTTGGCAGTACCAGCACAGAAGGACCTTATAGGCTGCCTCCAACATGGCAGTGTTAAAAGAACATTTTGCTATGCTGGACCAGGCCATACTCCAGTCTGCAACATCTATGGGGGACTGGTGATTGTTAATGTTTTTGATATTATGAAGAGTGCAATAGCAGGAGTAAGAACAACAAGTTCAGCAGAAGACAGGTAGCAACTGGGGTCCTCAGTATATAAAAGAATACACTGGGTGACTTTGCTAACCAGATACCATCTATATCTAATATATTTTTTGAGTGAATTGGCCGGTCTTACCAGGAGTACAGTACTTAACTACTTCAGACCCGGGCCATTGTAAAAAGATGGCCACAAAGTGGCTCTACAATGCCGGGAGGCCGTCTTTTTACGGCCTCGGGTCCTCTGGCCACTGGGGGGCGCGCGCGTGTGCCCGACTCATCACCGAGATGCCCATGCGGACGTCAATTTTGTTTGGGAGCCACGTCGCACGAAATCTGAAATTTTGCCTTGGCAGGAAGGAGGTATATGTGCCCAGTAAGCAAGTGGTTAAGAAATGTAAGGAGTTCTGATGTGAGTGATGTCATTCTGGGGATGAGCTTGTAATGTCACCAAGGAGCGTCACTCCATCCTTACATATCTTCATCTGGAGCTTTACACTATATATTAGTAGAAGTCTTCTGCACTAAAATAGAGTTCAGAGACCTCACATTCCATACCATGGATGCAGGGGGTACCACAGTCCAGGTTCTCTATACTGTCATATGTGCCTGTATAAGCACATACCCACCCAGCATTGACTGTAATGTCATACTGCTTAGATATGATCAACATTTGAAGGTCCACTTTATTTGTATCCTGCAAGGTAACAAAAAAAAAAAGCAAAAGCACAGGTGCAAACAATATTGTTGAAAACAATTACATAGAACTTTCCATGTTTTTTGTTTACAGATGTTTTTATTGAGATAAGTATCAGTTACAAGAGAATATAATGTGCATTGAGAGTGCTGCATATACAGAAAACAACAATTTTCTATATCATTCGTAAGACAAGAAAAAATAAACTATAGTAGTTTAGAAGTGTCACTCTCCAAGAACTATACAATACAATAAAAACATAACATTAACCGAAAATAAATCAGATATAATAATGTGTGCATAGAGCAATATAAGAATACATCTGCATATACTGAATAATTTGGTGTATCTTCATAAGCTGTGTTGTCAGCAGGGCGGACTGACCATTCAGGCACTCGGGCACTGCCGAGGGCCCCATGCCACTAGGGGGCTCCATCAGGGCTGCCAGCCTCAGTAAAACCAGGGACAGTATATAAAAATCTGTGTTGTTTTTTTTTTTACATCTGTGTCTGAAATGTCCCTTACCGACATCCTTTTGGTCTAAAAATCCCAAGATTATAGCTGCCCCACCTCTCCAGTACCTTTTCAGTGTGTGTGTATACTGTGTGTGTGTGTGTATACTGTGTGTGTATACTGTGTATGTATACTGTATGTGTGTGTATACTGTGTGGCCCTATAATCTCCTATTGCTTGGGGGCCCCATAATCTCCTATTGCCCAGGGGCCCCATGAGTTGTCAGTCTGCCCATGGTTGTCAGAACTTATTTAGGGGGTAAAAGTACAAACCCGAGGTCTGAGTTCCTTTGGCCTATCCAGCAGGTTTGGCCGAGCAGAATAGAAGGAACCTTGCCCATATTGGTAATCTAATGAGCTGTCCAAGAGCCCCATTTGTGGTCAAAAATTTGCATGGAGTCCATGAGAGTACGGTGTACCCTTTCCATTAACTTAATAGACTCCATTCGAAGAAGCACTTGGGAACAAAGAATTGTTAGGGGATCGCCAGTTCAGAGCTATTGCCCAGTGAATAGCGCTAAATAGCATATTGAGACAGTTTTTGATCTATGGGTGGACCTCTGGGAGATCTGCAAACAGAATACACATCTGATAGGTCAAAGTGATAAGCATGCCAGTTATTTAAAGCACCTTCATAGAGATCTGTTGCCAAAGAGATCATAGAGCCTTACAGCTCAAGAAGGTATGGAGGAGTGTACCCCTCTTACCACATCCCCTGAAACATGTGACTGGAATAGTTGGAAAAATTCTGTATATTGACTTAGGCCGCGTACACACGGCCGAGAAACTCGACGGGCAAAACACATCGTTTTGCTCGTCGAGTTCCTTGTTCGGCTGTCAGAAAACTCGTCGAGCCAAATGTTCCCATTGCCCAACGAGGAAATAGAGAACATGCTCTCTTTTTGGCTCGATGAGTTTCCCGACGGGTTTCTCGGCGAAAAGTGTACACACGACCGGTTTTCTCGGCAGAATACCTCTCCCATCGAGTTTCTTGCTGAATTCTGCCGAGAAAACCGGTCGTGTGTACGGGGCCTGAGGCAATGGGAACATTTGGCTCGACGAGTTTTCTGACAGCCGAACAAGGAACTCGACGAGCAAAACTATGTGTTTTGCCCGTCGAGTTTCTCGGCCGTGTGTACGCGGCCTGACAGGGGTGTAGTACCATCTGGTATGAAGTTTGACCACAGTCTCCTTAACGGCAACCGAGCGGGTACACTTATGCAGAACTTTCCATGTTTTAAGGTGAATAGCCTTCTGGTGTGAGTGATGTCATTATAGAGAAGAGCTTGTAATGTCACCAAGGAGCACCACTCCATCCTTACATATCTTCACCTGGAGATTTACATTTTATGTTGGTAGAAGGCTTATGCACCAAGACCTCCAATTCCTTACCATGAATACAGGAGGTACCACAGTCCAGGTTCTCCATACTGTCACGATTTTTTATATAATATTAATTGTCCACGTCATATTTTTATAAATAAACCTTTTTATGATTTAACAATACAATATATTAAGACAAATTGTATATTTTTCATCTGTTTTCAAACTTTTGGGGTTATTCATAATTTATCACTTTAATCATCACCTAACTTTGTAAACCCTAACTGAATGACATTTTGTTTTTTAAAGCACTTTTTAACCACTTAAGGACCGCCTCCTGCGCATATACAGTATGTCAGCAGAATGCCAGTCGTGGGTCGCGCGCCGCGACCCGGTCCGAAGCACCTTGATCGCGGCCGCGGGACCAGCGGAGTCCCGCGATCGGTCTCCGGAGCTGAAGAACGGGGAGAGCTGTGTGTAAACACAGCTTCCACGTTCTTCACTGTGGCGATGTCATTGATCGTGTGTTCCCTGATATAGGGAAACACGATCAATGATGTCACACGTCCAGCCCCGCCCCCCCTACAGTTAGAAACACATATGAGGTCAAACTTAACCCATTCAGCGCCCCCTAGTGGTTAACTCCCAAACTGCAATTGGCATTTTCACAGTAAACAATGCATTTTTATAGCATTTTTTGCTGTGAAAATGCCAATTGTCCCAAAAATGTGTCAAAATTGTCAGATGTGTCCGCCATAATGTCACGGTCGCAAAAAAAAATCGCTGATCGCCGCCATTAGTATTAATTTTTTTTATTTTAATAAAAATGCAATAAAACTATCCCCTATTTTGTAAACACTATACATTTTGCGCAAACCAATCGATAAACGATTATTGCGATTTTTTTTTTTACCAAAAATAGGTAGAAAAATACGTATCGGCCTAAACTGAGGAAAAAAACGTTATTTTATATATTTTTGGGGGATATTTATTATAGCAAAAAGGAAAAAATAGTGCATTTTTTTCAAAATTGTCGCTCTATTTTTGTTTATAGCGCAAAAAATAAAAACCGCAGAGGTGATCAAATAACTCAAAGAAAGCTCTATTTGTGGGGAAAAAAAGGATGCCAATTTTGCTTGGGAGCCATGTCATACGACCGCGCAATTGTCAGTTAAAGCGACGCAGTGCCGAATCGCAAAAACTGTCCGGATACTTTACCTGCATTTTGGTCCGGGTCTTAAGTGGTTAATAAAGAGTTTTCTCTTTTTTCTCCATCCTTTGTTGCATTCCTTCTGATCTCCTGTAGCCATTTTTCAGTCACCTCATGTCTACACACAGACACTTCATGATTTTTTAGGGCAGGATCCCTGATAGTAACAACCGTGGCCCATACCTGTGTAATATACACCATATTATCAAAAGTATTGGGACACCTACACTTACACGCACATGAGCTTTAATGGCATCCCAGTCTTAGTCTGTAGGGTTCAATCTTGAGTTGGCCCACCCTTTGCAGTTATAATAACTTCAACTCTTCCGGGAAGACTGTCCACAAGGTTAGGAGTGTGTCTATGGGAATGTTTGACCATTCTTCCAAAAGCACATTTGTGAGGTCAGGCACTGATGCTGGAAATAGGAAAGAGCACTGTCACCATATAACAGAAAGTATCTGAACAAGGTCCTTCATGATAGAATCACCTGTATTATTTTAAAAAAAGCTGCTTTTTCTAATTCCATTAACAGGAAAGTTAACGTTTATATACATTTTTAGTGAATACGTTTGCACGTGCTTCAATGCCAATCCAATGTAAGCAAAGGGAATGAACATTTTAGAAATTCAGTTGTTGAATATATAGTGATGTTTAGTAGAGATTGAGAAAATAAAAAATCCCCTTTTACAAAAGCACTATGTTGATCTCTGGTGCCCATATGGTAAGGATCATTTTGTAGGGTTTGGCAACTATGGGGTAGATTCAGGTAAGAGATACGACGGCGTATCTCCAGATACGCCGTTGTATCTCTGAGTGTGCAGCGTCGTATCTATGCGCCTGATTCATAGAATCAGTTACGCATAGATTTGACTAAGATCCGACCGGCGTAAGTGTCTTACGCCGTTGTATCTTAGTTGCAATTTTAGGCTGGCCGCTAGGTGGCGCTTCCGTATATTTACGCATTGAATATGCAAATTAGGTAGATACGCCGATTCAGAAACGTACATTTGCCCGGCGCATTTTTTTACGTTGTTTACGTTAGGCTTTTTCCGGCGTATAGTTACCCCTGCTATATGAGGAGTATCCTATGTTAAGTATGGACGTCGTTCCCGCGTCGAGTTTTGAAAATGTTACGTTGTTTACGTAAGTCGTTCGTGAGTAGGGCTGGACGTAATTTACGTTCACGTTGAAAGCAATGACGATTTGCGGCGGAATTTTGAGCATGCGCACTGGGATTTTTTCACGAACGGCGTTCGTAAAATACGTCAAATACGTGGGGTCACAGTAAATTTAAATAAAACACGCCCACACCATCCACATTTGAATTACGCGGGCTTACGCCGGACCACATACGTTACGCCGCCGTAACATAGGGCGCAAGTTCTTTCTGAATACGGAACTTGCGCCCTAAATTACGGCGGCGTAATGTATCTGAGATACGTTACGCCGCGCGTATAGATACTCCAATTGTATCTGAATCTACCCCTATGTGTAAGAGCCCTTGGTGTGCAGTACGGAAAGGGTCACATTTCTATCTAGGTTTCAAAATAAACTTGTTGACCTGGCAAGATTAATTGTACCAATTGTACCTGATTGTCAGATTTTCTGCAATGCAGATCAGCGTCTTTTTTACAGACAGGGGACGTAGTTTCCTGTTCAAACATTATGAAATTAAATTAGACTTCCTGGTAATTACAGAATTCTATATGTCTTCCGAGTCAATATCATCTGTTAAGCCAGTGACTGTGCCTGAATGTGACTATTATACAGACTAATCAGCTGGTAATTATTGTCAAACACGCAACCTAAGATCTCTAGATGTGCAATATAAGAAATGAAGGGCTTTCTGAAATAGGAAAGGTACCATTACATTTCACTATACAAAGGTTAAAGTTTAAATTAAGCTGTAATGTGTTATGGAGGTTTATATACTAGTTACAGCAGAAATTCAAGAAACATAAAAAATACCTAAACTGAACATGAATTAATTAATTATAGATCTATATATTATATACATCTATCTATCTATCTATCTATAAAAATATACATATATATATATATATAAATAGGCCCGGATTCACATACCTTGGCGCATAGTTATGCCGGCGTAGCGTATCGAATATACGCTATGCCGACGTAGCGCACAGCGGCGAGCACAGTATTCACAAAGCACTTGCTCCCTAATCTACGCTGGGTTCCCTCGGCGTAACTCGTCGTAAGTGGCAGTGGGCGTGAGCCATGCTAATGAGGCGTGACCCCATGTAAATGATGGGCCGAGCGCCATCAAGATACGAATAACGAACGGCGCATGCGCAGTCCCATGGACGCTTCCCAGTGCGCATGCTCAGAATCACGTCGAAACAACTGCCTAAGTTACGTCGAATCACTGCCTACGACTTGAACGTAACCTACGACTGGCCCTATTCACGTACTATGTAAACAACATAAAAAACTACGGCTGTGTTCCCTGGTGCAGCCATTTGCATTGATGCTGCTGACTTACACCTGCTTTATGAGGTATAACTTTACGCCGGACATACGACTTACGTAAACCGCGTATATTAATCCGCCGGGCTCAAGTACGTTCGTGAATCGGCGTATCTCACTCATTTGCATATTCGAATCGTAAATCAATGGGAGCGCCCCTTGCGGCCAGCGTAAATATGCGCCCACGATACGACGGTGTAGGAAACTTACGTCGGGCGGATGAAGCCTATTTTCAGGCGTATCTTGTTTTCAGAGTCAGGCGCATAGATACGACGGCGTATATGTGCACTTCCACGGCGTATCTCGAGATACGTCGGCGTAAGTGCTACGTGAATCCGGGCCATAGTATATCTCTCTCTCTCTCTCTCTCTCTCTCTCTCTCTCTCTCTATATATATATATATATATATATATATATATATATATATATATATATATATATATATATATGTGTGTGTGTGTAAGGGGGGGAACTAATGCGCAAAACAACTCTAGCCAAGTTCACTAAAAACTAATATTATAAATAAATTATATAAAATATGTATATAGGCAGCAGCCACTACTAAGAGATGCTCACGCACCAGCAATAGTATGAAAAGGGGGGGGGGGGTGTAATGGCGCTTACCAGTTAAAATAATACGCAAATGTATAATATATCTTTTCATGTGACAACACCGAAGAAATGACACTTTGCTACAATGTAAAGTAGTGAGTGTACAGCTTGTGTAACAGTGTAAATAAGCTGTCCCCTCAAAATGATTCAACACACAGCCATTAATGTCTAAACCGCTGGCAACAAAAGTGAGTACACCCCTAAGTGAAAATGTCCAAATTGGGCCCAATTAGTAATTTTACCTCCCCGATGTCATGTGACTCATTAGTGTTACAAGATCTCAGGTGTAAATGGGGAGCAGGTGTGTTAAATTTGGTGTTACCGCTCTTACTCTCTCGTACTGGTCACTGGAAGTCAGAGGCGGCTCTCTAATTAGGCGGTCATCTAAGGCCTCGCACTCGCAGGGGCCTCGCGGCCACCTAGTTTGCCTAAAGAGCCGCATCTGGCTATCCTCATACATCAGTGTACAATGACACCAGCACTGGTTCACGCAAAATGTATAGCAGTTACAAACTATGGGAAAGATTTATAGCATTTTTATGGAATTTTTTTTTTTTTTTTACTAGTAATGGAGGTGATCTGCAATTTTTAGCGGTATTGCGACGGACCGATCGGACACTTTTGACACTTTTTTTGGACCATTGACAATTATACAGCGATCAGTGCTATAAAAATGCACTGATAACTGTGTAAATGTCACTGACAGGGAAGGGGTTAACACTAGGGGACGTTCAAGGGGTTAAATGTGTGTTTCCTCAGTGTGTTCCAACTGTGTGGGGATGGGAGTGACAAACAATATGTTTCCTTTTCCCGGACAGCACAGGGATTTGTGTGTTTACACACACACGATCGCTCGTGCATGCAACCATTGGCCACACGCATCGTATTCCCGCCATACAGCGGACGCGTGCGCACCCTCTGGTAACCGAAAATTGGAAAGGACATACCCGTACAGGATTTCGCCCAGGGAAGCCATTCTGCCGCAGTATATCTGTGTGAGCCAGTCAGGAACTGGTTAAGCTTTGACAAAACAACCTGGAAGCTGATTGGTTTCTATGCAGAGCTGCACCAGATTTTGCACTCTTCAGTTTTAGTAAATCAATCCCTTTGTCTTATTCAAAACATTTGACTTTAATGAATACATAGCCAAATTAATTCTTATCATACCTCCCAACTTTCTGAAATGATGAAGTGGGACACCTTTTAGCATGTGTTAGGTTAGATTTACTAAAACCGGAGAGTGCAAAATCTGGTTCCGCTCTGCATAGAAACCAGCTTCCAGGTTTTATTGTCAAAGCGTAATTTTAGGCGGACCTTTAGTCATTTTTTCAACTTTCCATCTATTAAATCCTCTGCCCTTGCTGTTTTAACTTTGGATAGTAAAACATTTTTTTTTTCTGACAGTAAATACCTTATACAGCCCACTTCCTCTTTCTTGTTTGGTAAAAAGCCTAGGCTTATGACATCATGCACAGCTCTCCCTCTCACTCTTGTGAGAGTTTGCCAAGAAGGGGGGAGTCATAAGAGGGCTAATCAGAGCTGCAGAGCTGGAGGTGTGCCTCTGTGTGTCTGTGCAAATTTAGGAAGTGAACAGGCAGCAGCTTCAGCTGCCCACAGTTAAAATGGCTGCAGCCAGACTCAGCGGAGGGAGATTTCTGCAGCCTATTTGGCATGTACAGAATCACAGTATATATAAAACAATATGCAAAGTGGTTGGAGGGAAGCTTCAGAATGGCAAAGATGGTTTTATTAGAATATTGTGAGCAGATTGCCGTTCCACTTGAACAAGCTGAAGTAAGAAGCTGATTGGCTACCATGCACAATTTCACCAGATTCTGACTGCTCAAGTTTTAGTAAATCTACCCCAGTATGTAGGTAACAGAAAAGTCCCTGCCACTGCCCTGGTTACATGGACCAAGATCTAATCTTCAGAAGATGATTGGCTAAACCACACAAGTGCCTTTTATGACCGCTATTCTTTTCTTTATACAGTAAAACATTGGATTGCAAGCATAATTCGATCTGGAAACATGCTTGTAATCCAAAGCACTTGTATATCAAAGCACATTTCCCCATAAGAAATAATGGAAACTCAGATGATTCGTTCCACAACCCTGTATTCATACATCTTTCAGTTTATAGTCCATATAAAAAGATTATAGCAATGTGATAAGTTTTGTAACTCTAAAATGTCAATCCACAAATGGAAGCCTCCACAAGAGGATTAGAGGCAAATTCCAGCAGGAGTTACAGAGTATTAACTAGAAGAGAGGAGCCTCTAAGTGTAGCAATATGGTTACATTTAATGAAGGTACAACATTTAGCAACTCACATGGTTTATGATTTAAGAGGCACATCTAAGTATGCAGGCATTCGGGGTAAAGATGTCCACATAGACCATCCTCCTCACCACCGGCTCTCACCACTGTCAGTCTACAACCATGACCGGGAAGACTACCCTGCAGTAGAGTGATCTGAAAGTGAGGCTTGAAGCGCTTGTGGAAGGGATGACATTGATGGCGGTGCGGAGGATGGTCTATGTGGACAGCTTTACCCCAGATACCTGCATACTTAGATGTGCCTGTTTAAATCATCAACCATGTGAGTTGCTAAATGTTGCACCTTCATTAAATGTAACCATATTGCTACACTTAGAGGCACTTCTCTTTTTTTTATGACATGATGCTACTTGTATATCAATACATCGCTTGTATATCAAGTCAAAATGTATTTAAAAATGTTGCTTGTCTTGCAAAACGCTCTCAAACCAAGGTTTTACCGCCTTTCAAAATAACAAATGTAGTAATATAGAGGTTGGATAAAAAACACATCTGGTAGTAAAGTAGTACATTTTGTATAACGATACACACATCAGACCAAAAAGACAGAGGAATTTGGTCTCAAAAGAGAAATTGTCCCTCCCCATGAGAGACAGTTGTGAACTTTGGTGTCCTTAACCACTTCCTGCCTGGTCAATAGTAAATTGACATCTGGGAAGTGGTTCTGTTATTCTGACTATTGACGTCCAGCAGGATAACACGACGGCGCATGCCCGTGGCGGAGCGCAGCCCGGGCGATCAGTGATGCGGGGTGTCAGTCTGACACCCTGCATCTCCGATCTCGGTAAAGAGCCTCCGGCAGAGGCTCTTTACCACGTGATTAGCCGTGTCCAATCACGGCTAATCAAGATGTAAACAGGAAGAGCCGTTGATGGCTCTTCCTCGCTCGCGTCTGACAGACACGAGTAGAGGAGAGCCGATCTGCAACTCTCCTGACAGGGGGGGTATACGCTGAAAGCCACCAGGACCACCAGAGAAGGGGGCAACATGTGGATGGCCAGACATGTACATCCAAAGATACAGTCACATAAGGGGACAGCCGACGCGTTTCGCACACAATTAGTGCTTAGTCATGGGCCATGACTAAGCACTAATTGTGTGCGAAACGCGTCAGTGGTTCCCTTATGTGACTGTATCTTTGGATGTACATGTCTTACTTTTATCAATAAAGACAACTTCCTCAAGTTTATCCGGAGTGCGGCTGTCCATCGATTTCCATGTTTTCCATGTTTGCCTAGTGCATTGCCAGCACCTTGGACTCCTGGGAGGTTCCTCCAATTGTCTGCTAAAGATCCACCTGGAGCGGTGACTCCCTTCCCATGTGGATGGCCACGTATGTACCCATGGCCATCCACATGTTAAAAAATATTCACAATAGATGCCAATCAGTACCCACAAATGGGCACTGACTGGCAACATGGGCACTGACTGGCAAACATATAAAACAAGTGATGCCCAGCAATGCCACTATCAGTATAATCAGTGCCACCCCTCAGTGTCCATCACTGCCACCTCTCAGTGCCCATCCATGCCCATCAGTGCCCACCTATCAGTGCCCACCAGTGCCCATCTGTGCCACCTATCAGTGCCACCCATAAGTACCCATCAGTGCCATCTATGAGTGCCCATCAGATGCCGCCTATGAGTGCCCATTAGTGCTGCCTATAAGTCCCCATCAGTGCCACCTATCAGTGCCACCTCATTGGTGCCACCTCATCAGCGCCCATTAGTGCCACCTTATCAGTGCCCTTCAGTGCAGCCATATTAGTGCCCATAATTGAAGAAGAAAACTTACTTATTTGCAAAAAAATAACAGAAAAAGATAAAAACATAATTTTTTTCTAATGTTGTTGCGCAAAAAATAAAAATCGCAGAGGTGATTAAATACCACCAAAAGAAAGCTATATTTGTGGGAACAAAATGATAAAAAAAAATTGGGTACAGTGTAGCATGACCGCGCAATTGTCATTCAAATTGCGACAGCGCTGAAATGGTATTGAAGTGGTTAATATTGCCTGGAGTTCAACTTTAATATTTCTTTTACACTTTTACTTTTTTCTTGTATATAAAAATGATATACATATACATGTAACATTGTACAGACGTGTCACCACACAGCCCGGAAAGTGTCTTTGTACTTGGTGTCCTATGACACTCGCTGACTCACTTACTCCCGTCATTCCCAAGAGCCTCGTTTGTCTGCTTTTCTGTGACATGAACGGACTGAGCACCACGTCTGAAGCAATGCATTATGGATAGTGTTGTTTAATGCCCACACACTTTAGTCTGTCGACAATTTAAAAACAAGTGAATCCTTTATTGCGTTTTTGCTTTGATAAAAGATGTCAGATGTAATGGCTGCTGTTAGATTGAAAACTGATGATAGGCCTTGTGTGGGGAGAGCCGGCGAGAGAAGAAGCTGAACATAACAATACAAGGAAGAAAAAGGTATTTTCCTCCGGGCTTTCTGACAAAGGGGATTACCAAAGGAGTATGCAGCCTGTCATCTGTTTCATTTAGAGGAGTGACAGAATAACACAGGCATCGGATAAAAAACAGCACACAATGACAATACACAGTAAACAGCATCACTGTCAAATAACAATGACAAGTTATGCAAGTCTGTCAGGTGCTCAGCCCTTTTGCTGAAGAGTCTCATTGCTTTCTATGGATATGTGTGTGCCTGTGCGTCATTACTTACTACTTTCAGCCTCGATCCACCTTCGCCAATCGGCTGTACACCAAAATATAGTCTGTAGATATCTGAACAATTGCACATCCATATTTTTCTAAAGGCAGAAGGTTTTTTATCTTAATGCATTCTATGCATTAAGATAAAAAAAACCTTCAGTGTGCAGCAGCCCCCCTAATACTTACCTGATGTTGCACAAGAGCCTAAGCTGTCCGGGACTCTCCCTCGTGATTGGCTGAGACTCAGCAGTGGGCGCCAATGCTGTCAATCAAAGTCAGTGAGCCAATGGGGAGAGAGAGGGGGTGGGGCCATGCCGTAGCTCTGTGTCTGAATAGACACAGGGAGCTGTGGCTCAGCTCAAGTGCCCCCATAGCAAGCTGCTTGCTGTGGGGGGCACCAGGCAGGAGAAAGAGGCCACAAGCGCTGGCAGGGGACCTAAAAAGAGGAGGATCTGGGCTGCTTTGTGCAAAACATGTTTGTTATTTTTAAACATAAAAACAAGACTTTAATATCACTTTAAAGCGGGGGTTCACCCTAAAAAAAAAAAATTATTTTGTCTACCATGTCATCCAGCATACTAGCGTGAGCTACAGTATGCCTTTATTTTTATTTTTTTGCGCTGTACTCACAGTTTAATCCGTTAGTTAAGTTTCAGACTCCCCGCGGGGAGTAGGCGTTCCTATGAAGAGGGGAACATGATTGACAGCTGGCTATGGCGCATCACGCTTCCCGAAAATAGCTGAAATAGGACTTGGCTCTTCACGGCGCCTGCGCAGTCAGCTCCTAGTCTGTGCGCAGGCGCCCTATAGCGACGTGAAGAGCCGAGTCCTACTCCAGCTATTTTCGGAAAGCGTGACGCGCCATAGCCGGCCGTCAATCATGTTCCCCTCTTCATAGGAACGCCTACTCCCGCCCGGAAGTCTGAAACAAAACTAATCGATTAAACTGTGAGTACAGCGCAAACAAAAAATAAAGGCATACTGTAGCTCACGCTAGTATGCTGAATGGCATGGTACAAAGTTGTATTTTAGGGTGAACCCCCGCTTCAAGCTCACTCCACGTTACAATCCGATTGAACAACCTGCTTTAGGCCTCGTTCACACTTGGAATACAATACCGTACATCTATGCAAGGTCATATTTATCCACACACAGAGATGCACAGGGGTTCCATGTGTAGAACACCCCCTAAAGAGCATCTGGTGAATTTGGTCCTATTTCCCCCCTTTGTAACACACACAGCCAGAGACACAGCATTTTCTTCATTCTTTCACTGGCTCAGAAAACAATCTAGGGGTTCTTTTTAGGGTTTTTATGGGAACATGAATTTGGCTGGAGGATAGGGAGCATGGGATACCCCTGGAGCCCAGTGAACTGCAACTGAAACAACTTCCCAGATAGCAAGAAATGATGCTGCAAGTTTGAAAATGACTTGCTAAGCTCTTGCTACACTTGCCAGGCTTCATAAGTTTGTTGCATAATTGTAGCAAGTCTGCATTGCATGACTCCAGATCAACTCTCTTTGCAAACATTCTGCAAGTCTGATGCACGTTTTGGTTCAGTTATGTTGTGCAATAGTCATCCCACCAAAGGGGTCGCTGTGGCTGAATTCTCATGCTGTAGACTTGCAGAGCTCATGCTGCAGACTCACCACTGCAACTTTGCTCCTGCCAGAAACTTGCCAAGAAAATTTGCCACAAATTGGAAAAGTGTCAACTAGAACTTGTGCTTCAAGTGCTCTGCAAGTGTACAACTTGCCAGTGAAAGTAAGTTAAAGTGGAGTTCCACCAATTTTTTTATGTCTGTCTGTGCTGCATGCCCTAATCTCATAGTGTTCAGAATGGACAATTTTTATTTATTGTGTTGCTTGTAAATACCTTTATTTTGTAGTCCTTCATTACTTCCTCCTCCTTATTAGCCTAGGCTATTAAGTCACAAGGCTATTTGCAAGGGTTTCTGGGATAGGCATCATGTATCCCAGTAGTTCTTGCAAATAGCCTATTTGCATAGAGAAGGGGCGGCAACTTCCTCTGACACTCCCGTTGCTATGGAAACCTGACTGAAACCTATTACATCGCTTGTGCAGCACTGAGCATGTGCGAGATCTGCAAGGCTGAAATCCAGGAAGTCATACAGTCTGGCTTCATGATACCCACACTTAAGATGGCCACGGTCTATTTCTAGATTATAAACTAACTAAATGCTCTAACAACCTAACAAAACAGACCTTAGTTTACAGACTAACTTTACTAGACTACATTAAGCTTGTGTATTACAGGGGTATTTATATTTAAAAAGTGAAATTGTGGGTGGAACTCCCCTTTAACAGACTTACAATTCAACACTGCCACAAATTTGGTTGGAGTTCCATTAATATGCAGACTGTCTATTCTGTTCTCCCTCCCACTATGGTTCTAGAAGCCTCTAGAACAGTGGTTCTCAACCTCAGTCCTCAAGTACCCCCAACGGAAACTACCCTTAGATAAAATAGCTCTTATCAATACCATGTCATTGATATTGATTTCAAGCAGCTGTGCATGGCCATGCATGTGTATAAAGTACTCTATGCCCACCGTGGATGAGGCCCTAGATCTACCAATAACTATGTAGTACAAAGGGTGTACCTTATTGGATACAGATTTATTTATTAGTTTAGGTTTGTCTTCATATTACATAGTTTTACTAAATTTAAAGTTGATAACACAAAGAATGTATGGTCAGATTGTAACATGTATGGTGACCCTTGCGGTGGTTAACTGTCAACTTCTTGATATTTTGGCTTTAAATGTGGACTGTCTGTTTTCTATCTATGTAGGATCATCTGACATTCCAATGAAGAGAGTTTCTTGTGCTAGTTATTGGGACTTCTGGGCATTTATTAAACTTTAGATGAGTGTTAATCCAACAGAGCCGTTCGGTGAAGTAATGCCTGATTTAGGACGGCGGCTCAGAGCGTGCCTGAGGCATGTTAAATTCCACCAGCTATGTAGTGGCAAACTACAGTTTATAATCGATTTAGCATGCAGATCTGTGAGTTTTTAAGCACACGGTTGATAGCTGTAAAAGGTGTAAGTTGATCCAACTTGGAAAAACACAAACTAAATCAAAATAAGTGAAGAAAACATGAATAACGTACCTTAATTCTAAAAAAAATTGCGGAAAGGAAGAGTGGATGTTGGCTATGCACCTAGGTATAGACCCTGGTGTTCTGTTCTACCTAAATGTATTTTTTTATTACTTCTATACTATGTGACCTCATCTGGAATATGCAGTTCAGTTTTGGGCACCAGTTCACAAAAAGGATATCGGAGAACTGGAGAAAGTGCAGAGTGCACCAAACTGATAAGAGGCATGGAGGAGCTCAGCTATGAGGAAAGACTAGAAGAACTAAATGTATTCTCTCCTGAGAAGAGGAGATTAAGGGGGGATATGATCAACATGTACAAATATATAAGGGGTGCATATAGTGAACTTGGTGTTGAGTTATTCACTTTACAGTCAACACTGAGGACAAGGGGGCACTCTTTACGTCTAGAGGAAAAGAGATTTCATCTCCAAATATGGAAAGGTTTCTTCACAGTAAGAGGTGTGAAAATGTGGAACAGACTCCCTCCAGAGGTGGTTCTGGCCAGCTCAGTAGATTGCTTTAAGAAAGGTCTGGATACTTTCCTAAATGTACAGAATATAACTGAGTACTAAGATTTGTAGGTAAAGTTGATCCAGGGTAAATCCGATTGCCTCTCGGGGGATCAGGAAGGAATTTTTTCCCCTGCTGTAGCAAATTGGATCATGCTCTGCTGTTTTTTTTTGCCTTCCTCTGGATCAACTGTGGGTATGGAGTTGGGTGTTTGGGATAATACTGTGTTTTTTATTTTGTTTGTTTATTTTTTTGTGGTTGAACTGGATGGTCTTTTTTCAACCTGACTAACTATGTAACTATGTGATTTGGTATCGCCTTCTGTCTATCCCCTCCTGTTTAACACTAGTTAGTTCAGTCCTAGCTAGCCCTTCCCTGTTACATCCATGTTCCCAGAGGGAGTATGTCTACTTCTTAGAGCCAAGGCTTAGGAAAGTAATTGGTTTCTTTAAAAGACTGGAAAAAAATCCTCTGTACTATAACTACCTAAAGTACAATTGTGTTGGATTCAACTTCTGTGTCTTATTGAAGAGTTAAACTTCCTGTAGATGGTGTCAAGCAGCAGGTGGCAATACTGTCTGGACAGACTGGGCATAGGGTAGTGAGGGTAAGTCAATGCTTAAAGCAGAGTTCCACCCAAAAACGGAACTTCCGCTGTCCGGATTCCTCTCCCCCTCCGGTGTCATTTTTGACACCTTTCAGGGGGAGGGGGGGAGCAGATACCTGCATACTACAGGTATTTGCACCCACTTCCGGGCATAGATAGCTACATTATTTGCGGATATCTATGCCAAGTCTGGCCCCCCCACGCTGTCTTCTGGGAGACACACAGGTCCCAGAAGACAGCAGGGACCATTCGGATAGCGTGACTCTCGCATGCATAGTAGGGAACCAGGAAGTGGAGCCGCAAGGCAGAAGCATCTGAGAGCCAAGGGAGAGGTCGGCTTTGGGTGCTGACATCGCAGGCATCCTGGACAGGTAAGTGTCCTTATTTTAAAAGTCAGCAGCTGGAGTATTTGTAGCTGCTGACTTTAAAAAAAAAATTAAAATTGGGCGGACCTCCGCTTTAAAGCGGCATTTGAATCAGAACATCTGGCTGACAATCAAACAAAGGATCCATGCTGCTCACAGGTGAGCCGGCTCCAATGGAATGATCTCCTCCCTGCAGGGTGCTCATCCAATCTGAGCTGAAGCAATAATGAAATTAAAGTCCTGTAGCTGCTCACCAAACTGGGGTCCAAATGCCTTTATTCACATAAAACTATGAAGAAAATGAAGAGCACTACATGTACAAGCAAGGGAGGAACGGCTTACGCGTTTCACACAAAAAGTGTACTTTATCAAAGCCCCAGCTGATTGATGATAATACACCCGGTTTTAGCTTGCCGGTGAAGAATAAGCTGGATTCCCTATTAAATCCCCATTTGAACAATGTGTTTCTACTTTATATGCCAGTGAAGCATTTCATAACCCCTGCTATAATTTAGTATAACTACAGCTCATGGTACATTAGCAATATCAGTTGGGTGTGGATATAATAATGAGAAAAGGAATAAGAATAAGCAATATTTTAAACAGGATTAACAAAACCCCTGCAAATTAAACCTAGATAAATTCACTCATTAGGGAAAGAGGACATTAAGATGGTTTTTAGTGTTTTTTAGGAGGGCTCTTTAAATTGCTCCAGAGCATAGGCGTGTGCACAGGGTGTGGCAGGTGTGCCTGGGGGGAGTGAAGGGGAGGGAAAGGATAGAAATTTTGGGGCAACTGGGTGTCAGAGGTAGGTTGTGCATTTTTTTTTTATCTGCCTTGAGTTTATCTGTAAAGCCCTGTACACACGACCGGGATTCCCGACAGGAAAACCGAGAACTTGCTCGGTCACGTTCCCTGTGTACACACGAGAGGTTTTTCCGTCTGGAAAACTGCGAGGAGAGCTTTGGCCAGGAATCCCGGATGTGTGTATGTTCCCTTGCAGTGTTTCCCCGTAGGAAAACTGCCGGGTAGAGTTGAGCGGACACCTGGATGTTTGGGTTCCGGTCCAAACCCGAACTTTAAAAAAAAAACAGAGTCTTCCCTCTTCCTGGGCTTCCCCAGTGACGTAGCAGAGGGTACGTCAGAGGGTGCGGGGTCACGTGACGGGTGGCCCTGCCTCCTCTATATAAGTAATGTCACAGCTTCAGTGCGTCATTCGCTGGGCTGTGTCCAGCGATGAGAGGAGGTCGGCGATGCTGCGCTCCGGATGGATGGATCTTCTCATCGCTGGAGCGGAGATCACCCGTCGCTGGATCTTCTCATCGCTGGAGATCACCCACACTCGTCGCTGGATCAGGACAGTGTTGGAGCAGGAAGCCGGGAACGAGTGAATTATCACCGCTGGAGTTTTTTTTTTATATTCTTAATAAAGGACTTTATTCTACGGTGTGTGTGTTTTTTTTTTACAAGAATTTACACTTCCTTCGTGAAATGGTTTTCACACAGGGGGGGGTCAGGATCTGGGGGTCTTCCAGATTCTGATAAGCCTCCCGCCCGCATACCTCCACAACCATCGGGCAAGGGTTGTGGGGATGAGACCCTTGTCCCCATCAACATGGGGACATCCTCCCCATGTTGAGGGCATGTGGCCTGGTGCCGTTCAGGAGAGGGGGGGGCCGCACTCTGTCCCCCCCTCTTTTCTGCGGCCGGCCAGGTCAACGTGCTCGGATAACGGGTCTGGTTATGGATATTTACGGGGAACCCCACTTAATTTTTTTTTTAATTGCCGGCGGGGTTCCCCTTAATATCCATACCAGACCTGAAGGGTCTGGTTATGGATATTTAGGGGGAACCGCACGTCATTTTTTATTTTAATTGACGGCGGGGTTCCCCTTAATATCCATACCAGACCTAAAGGGTCTGGTTATTGAATTTGCGGGGACCTCCGCGCATTTTCTTCCCCGAAGTCCGATCCCGGACCCGAACTTTTTCCAATTATTCGGGTTCTTTACAGTTCGGGTTCGCTCAACTCTACTGCCGGGTTCTCTATTTTCCCGCCGGGATTTCCAACAGTTTTCCTGTCGGGAAAACTGCAAGGAAGCATACACACGGCCGGTTTTCCTAGCCAAAAGCTCGCTTGGCAGTTTTCCTGGCAGAAAAAAACGGTAGTGTGTACGAGGCTTAAGTGTCACTTACAGTTACTCGGCTGTTTTTGTCCTTCAGGAAGGCTTTAGCAATAACCCCAGGCTGTCAGAAGTGCTTGTTAACAGCAAAGAATATTCTCCAACAAAGAAAATCCTTAACTCATAGAGGTACATCACGTGTACCACGTTAAAAATATAGTGATCAGGTGAGTATCACTGAAGGTCCCACTGCTCCATCAGGTTGTGGAAGCATGGGCAGATATCTTCACCTACTACCCTCAGAGAAATACTAATACCGCGTACACACGATCAGATTTTCCGTCATTTTCCGTCAGAAAAACCTTGGATGGTTTTTCCGACGGAATTCCACTCAAGGTTGACTTGCATAATCACGGTCACACAAAGGTTCTCTGAACTTTCGACCGTCAAGAATGAGGTGACGTACAACACTACGAAAAATTAAGTTCAATGCTTTCCGAGCATGTGTCGAATTGTTTCCGAGCATGCGTAGGAATTTTTTCCGTCGGAAAAATTTGAGAACCAGCTCTCAATATTTTGTTGGCTGGAAATTCCGACAGCTAAAGTCCGATGGAGCATACACACGGTCGGAATTTCTGTTCAAAAGCTCACATCGGAATTTCGTGTTTACAGGGCATTATCTTTCTGCTGGCAGCCTGCTGGCAGCCTTACTGAAATTAAGAATTCCCCTTTAAAGTGACATGAAATGAAGGACACTTTAGGAATATTCCTCCAGTACTGCTTGGTAGAAATGATGTCTGATGTTCTCAAAGGACAGCCTTCCTATTTTATATGGGTGAAATTAAAACAGTATTTTTCATTAGATTTGTCTCGATCTGGTCAGTGTAATTCCCTTCACAATTAAATCATGCCATACAGCTTGCTGCTATCAGAAGACCCAATTTATTATGGGCTGGAAGATGGTAATGCAGACCTGTCAGTCAAGTAAACTGCAAGTGAATGTTTACAGCTGTCACTCCTCATAACATATCATCATTGCATTTGGCCTCATAATTCTAAATAGTGGGTTTCTTGCAAATGTTGACCTAATGTGGCAGAGGAAAAGTTGTCTACGCCGTTGTTTGCGCCACCAAAGTAATAAAAATGTCACATTGGATTGTTTGCTTAGGCTTCCACCGAAATAATTTCTAGAGGCACATAAATAATTTTTGCATTCTGAATCCGATTCGGCACATGAAATATCAAAGTGGCAGAGGAGCAATAAAGACACTCTATAAAATATATTAAGAACAGGGAGGCAGTGCACTGAATTGATTTGCTTGTAAAAGGCCTTGTAAATGGAAAACAAAACAAATAAGAATGTCTTTTTTTACAAATACCTCTGGATTGCTCTATAACGTCACACATGTTTAAGGGAATTGTGAGGATCGTGTCTCTATTAAAGCCATATTACCACTGCTACAATGTGCATATATACATATATACTGTGCATATATATTTATATAGCTCATCTATAGTCGTCCTTCTTCTAGGGTGCATTTTGTGCATGGGCTGTACTCAGGTGCCGCATGAATTTACTGCTGGATTATCTGGTTTAAAAAGGAGACCATCCCCTGCAAGGGTAAGCTGCAAAATACAAAGCTGGCACGCTGAGTAGACAATCGATAGAAGGACCATGGTTGTAACAAGACACGTGGAGTCAGTGCCAAAAGATAAGACAGAAGTATAGTCAGAAAGGTTTGCCAAAGGTCATAGCCAGGGTTGGCCAGAGTCAACTAGCCAGAACAAGGGAAAAAATGCTTTAAAAACACAGCCGGAGTCAGGGCAGACAGAGTACTAGTGAAGTCAGAACAGAGACATTGCTAATAGACACAGGGCATCCCAGGCACTTTGAATAACATGTTGTGATCCTTCAAGCATATGAAAGAGGATGAATTGTATTATGTTCCCTGAAATCGTCTCCCTCCTTTCTGTCTTCCTTTCAGATAAGCCTCGTACACACGTCCGGTTTTCCCAGCAGGAAAACTGCCAGGAGAGCATTTGGCCGGGAATCCCGGGCATGTGTATGCTCCCTAGCAGTTTTCCCGACAGGAAAACTGCCTGGGAAAAATAGAGAACCTGCTCTCTATTTTCCCGTTGGGATTCCCGGCAGAGTCTTTCCTGCCGAGAAAATCGGTTGTCTGTATGCTTACCTGTCCGAGGTAAACCCGCGCATGCTCGATAAGACTTTGACGCATGCGCGGTAGCATACAAGGCATAGTGTGGGGTGTAGCAAGATGGCGCAGACGGCATCGAATGTGATGAGCGCCAGCTCGTTGTAGTCGATGACGTCACCGCTTTCCTGCCATTCAAAAGAACGGTGGTTCTTTTGAGTGGCCGTCTGTATGCACGGTTTTGCAAGGCAAGCCCAGAGGCGATTCAGTTTGCATGTGTTGCGCTATATAAGTTTTTCACTCACTCACTCAAGCTTGCCAGGAATCCAACGTTTTTTTCCTGACGTGCTTCCCGGCAGTGTGTACAGGGCTTTAGTCTATTTTCCCTTTATTACTATGCTTTCTTGCCATTTATTTATTGGCTCTTTGCTGACAGGGAACCCAAAGAACCCAAATTCTCTAAAGGCCTCCCTTGCAATGCCATCGCTTCTACCTGACCTTATCTTGTACACCGTAACTAAGCTGCATATAAGTAAACTAATACTCAGGATTTTCTTTCATTGGTATTAAAAAACCATGGATGAGATCTGAAATAGACAAACTAAGAAATGGCGGCATCTCACATGGGCTCCAAATAAAGATTATTGATATATGAAAATATCCAAAATGACACCGGAGGACACCAGCAGTGGTCAAGGTAGACACGTTTCACACAACAGAAATGTGCTTAATCAGATTAAGCACATTTCATATGCTGAGCAAGGGTGCTTCTGGCCTAGCACATCAGCTACATGACCAATGCTCTTTATTGCTAGACCTGTTGTCTTCTTGGTGCATGTTTTTATCTGAAGGACGAAAGGGCGCTGAAGATCATATAACTAAGTAGGACTGGCAGCAAATTGCAACATTTTCTGACAGCTAAGGAACTTGGTCCAATATATTTGATTGTAACAGGGGGAGGGTTTGCATTTTGTATATTTAAGTGCACTTTTACTTACTTTAAAAAATATTTTAACTATATGATAAATGATTTGCTATGGTGCCACTACATATATAACAAAAATGCCATATATCACAGCTTAACAATCCTTAGATGAGGTGCCAACATTAGTTTTTTTTCATGCTTTTTTCTCTTAGGCCTCTGTCAGGGACCTGCCAATAGGCTCCGGCGTGCACGCATGCGCACACATACTAATGGTCGGAATCAGCACCAGTCACCTATTCATGTGCGCAGGCGTGCCCCACATGCACACGGTTATGTGCCAAATGCGCGCATCTGCGTGCCAAATGTGCGCGCGCATGCGCCTACTACACGCGCACGTGCACGACGGCGGGAACGCGCGCGTGCTCGTTAATGCGTGTTTGGCGCCACTCAGCCTTTAAAAAGCTAGCAGCTGCAGTGACACTTTGCTGTCGGATCTGCAGTGTTGTATCAGTGAAATCTGTGACCTGTTGTAACCTGTTACCTCAAACCGACCCGGCTCCGTCTGACCATCCGACCCTCTCCACTCCGACCCCTGGCTTGCTCTGACTCCGCTCTGCTCTCCTGCCCACCGTTACCAGACCCTGTGCCTGAATCTGACTACGCTTGCTTAACCCACCTGATTATCTGCTAACCCGCTTTGCTTCGCCAGCTCCTGCTATACAGTGCCTGTGCCAGCTCCAGAGACGCTGTCTCCTGCAACCACCGCCCCGAAGGACCACCAACCTTGCCGAGCTGCTATCATCACCAGGCACTCCTACCTCGCCGCGCTCCCGAGCTTGCTGTCCCAACTCCAGCAGCTCCAGAGCCGGGGCTGTAAGAGAGGCCTCTTCCTGCACACTAGGCTCTGGCTACAAGGTAAGTTCCAGTACATAACAGCCTCGTACACACGACCGAACATGTCTGCTGAAACTGGTCCGCAGACCAGTTTCAGCGGACATGCTCGGTCGTCTGTACGTCCGACCGGACAATTTTCCGGCGGATCAGACAGGTTTCCAGCGGACAAATGTTTCTTAGCATGCTAAGAAACATTTCCGCTGGAAGCCTGTCTGACGGACATGTTCGGTCGTCTGTACGACTTACCGGACATGTCCGCTCGGCCGAAACCCCTCGCATGCGTCAAAGTGATTCGATGCATGCGTAGAAGCATTGACCTTCCAGGGTCGCGCACATCGCTGCGTCAATGGCGCGGCCACGTCACCGTGTATCCTGTCCGCGGGAATTTTGGTTTGATGGTGTGTACAACCATCAGACCAAAATCCGGCAGCGGACATGTCCGATGAAAACGGTCCGGCGGACCGTTTTCATCGGACAGTCCGTCCGTGTGTACGAGGCCTGATTTTCACCTGGTTATCTTGAAGTAACTCACTTCCTGTCCCTGGGTTACTATGCTCACTTCTCCATTGCATCTATGGAGAGAGCCATTCTTGTCAACCAGGCTGGACTTCAAACATGTCTTTTGCTGTTTATTTCCATTACTTGAGGGATGAGTATATTATTCGTTTACAAAGAAAGATACTATTGTTTGTGCTTTAAGTTCAGCTCAGGAAGCAACAAGGACACTGCATTTCTTGCTCAATAGTCATTTTCTGTATTTCCTGAAAAATGGAAATGAATGCACTCACCATATTTAAGCTGCAATATATTACAATTTGTTCTTGTGTTTAGTTATTCTTTATCTGTGTCTGTATACTGCACTTACGGTTAATAATGCTGCTTTGCTCTAACCTTTGTTCTGATAGCCAGTAAATTCCCTCTCTGCTGTTATCTACCTTGGCTCTTCCAGTATGACACTTCAAGCTAAGTTGGCTTTCTAAGCTCCTGGCACTTTGACTCCTTGGCAAAAGAATATTCCCTATATGCGCAATTATTTCAATCTAAAAGGTATCCAGAACACAGGTCAACGAAGCAGACAATAGCCGATGATTTCAGTAAGGGGTTTCAAATGGCTGGAATCCACATTTATCTAGAACCAATATCTTATGTTTTTTTATCTGCTCTTATCACTGACAGAAACTTGCAATAATTATCAGAATAATTATCAGAATTTAGTTAAATACAGTAACTGTGATCAGTATTAGCTTAGCGGTGGATTTATGGAAAAACGATATCGTATTTTCAGTAAGTAGACGTTCTGATTTTATTATAACATTTACCTGAAAGCACAGTTTGATGTGACTTTCAAATTTTTACATTCTCGCTGTTAAAATTTATTTTATTTCATATACAGATTTGCATTTGCTCCCTCTAGCTGTCATGCGAATTTCAGTGATTGTGATTAGCATCCCGTTAGAGAGTGCAAGTCAAGTTTTTCATCTGCAGCAATCTTTATTTCTTATCTATGTACTTTTATATTATTTCTCTGCAGACTGTATTCTTGATATATGATTCACCAAAACAGTCCCTAGAGCTTGGTAACATTTCTATGGGTTCAGTGGTTTCACTACAATAAAATAAATGTGATTTTGCCATGACAGCAGGGGGACTTGTGATTGACCAGATGTTGGTACCAAGATGTACCAGCTTCTTCTTCAGTAGAGCACCCATTCCTGTGCCTTTGCAGCCACCATATTAGACACACATGTCTTGGCCAGAGGCCACAATGGTAATCCATCACATGGGTTTTGCAAACATACAAATCTTGGGAAATGCTAAATCTGCTTGATGCAGGTCAGATGGAGGTCAAGTGCCATTCAACACAGGTCCTTATCCTGTCATCTGTGATGTGTCCACTGTGGCAGACTCATCCATTTGTCATAACCCTTTAGTTCCATAGCAACTAGGCTTTATCCAAGAGGAGTCTCTCACTTACTGATTGCTTATCCATACTGATGATAATTATCCATGTCTGTGGGTGTCATTGGCATCTGCACATTGTAACCCTTGTAGTGCGAAATTCAAATAATATGCAGCTGTCAATCAGGTGCAGAAAAATTGGTCTTTCCCTGGGTGTTAATTGTGCCCATAAAACCTACACCAAAAAAAATCTTCCAGATGAAATCAACACCTATAACGCTAGGCAGCCAAGAAGTCCTGCAGAGATTCCACATCCCAAAAACGTAATCAGCGACATCAGCATCAGAGGCTTCATAACTGCTGGTAATCAAAGACTGGATAATTTTGGTAAATGTCAAATGGTCCACCGATTCTGTGGACAGACACGTTCTATTATCAGTAAATAAACCTCCAGCAGCACTGAATGCCCGTTTGGAAAGAAAGCTGGATACAGGGCAGGCCAGCAGCTCAATTGCATATTGGCCAAGTTATGGCCAGTGGTCTATTCTCATGACCCAGTAAGCCAGGGGATGGTCGACTGGAAAGCTCTTCATCTCTGTTTTCGCCCCTAATCATTCACTGTGTGATGCAGACGCTGCCGATAGGATGTGGAAGCTGACAGCCCTAAAAAAATTGGGAAATGCATCACTTAGGCGGCCACCTTCTCCACCGCTCCTCTCTTGACCAACAGAAGACTCAAAACTACATTTTCCATGACACTGTAACCTACCAGAGTCGGGAATAGCATTAGATAAACTGCTCCTTAAGGTGTCCTCAAGAGATTTCATCTGCTGTACTCTCTGTGGGGATGGGATGAGTTCTGAAACTTTCCCCTTGTTACGATGGTCAAAAAGGGTTGCCAACCAATAGCGATCCTTGTCCTTTAGGGCACATATTCTTGGGTCCTATCACAGGCTTAAAAGCATTAGGGAGCCCATGCACTGTAAATTGGTGGAGGCATAAGAAGCAGACTCCTGAGGGTCACTGAGGATTATAGTATCTGGAATTGCCTCCTCCCAGCCGGGTACTACTCCCAAGGGTTCTGCGGATGGAAAACCATCTTCTACTGTTTGACGTATGTTTTCCTCTGCTTCAATGCCTACAAAACTACCAGAATCCTCCTCCCTCTCTTCTTGTGTGTTCTGTGGCATAGGAACACTGGCGTCTGCATAAAGTGGGCCTTGAAAGGAAAGGAAGTTCTCATCTTCAGCCCGCTGCTCTACCTCAAGTGTCCTGTCCATAAGGTCACGCATAATGTCACGCCGAGTCTGCTCCAGCAGGAACACAACAGGGATTGTGTCACTGATGCATGCATTTTCATGGCTCACCATCCTTGTTTCCTCCTCAAATGGTGACAGTACAGTGCATCCTATGAGCAGCCATGGGGAAAAAAAAGCTGAGCCGGCCTGAGCCTGTCATTGTGCCATACTCACACAGGTACTCGTTGACGGCCCTCTGCTGCATGTGCAGCCGCTGCAGCATTGTTAAAGTCGAGTTCCACCTGGTGAGCATGTCGCAAATCAGGCAGGTTAACGGGCATGTGGAATTCCCACTGAATTTCAGCCAACCAAGCACTGGCTGTGTATGACTGCCTGAAATGGCTACAGACTCTTCTGGCCTGCTTTAGCAGATCTTCAAACCCTTGGTACCTACTGTATTTAGGAAACTCTGCACTACTAAATTGAGTACATGTGCCAGGCATGGCACACGTGTCAACTTTCCCTGTCTAAGGGCATACAGGAGGTTTGTGCCATTATCACACACCACCATTAGTGAATGGCACCTTTTACCCTGACTCATTGAATAGCCCCTTGAACACTTAGGGGGTACTTGTGGTTCATAGGACAATTCAGCAGTCTGTTTTGAATCCAAAACAAGACCACCCCTAGGGTCCACCAGTGTAATAAACTACGGTGAACGGGAGTGAACCACAACTGCAGCTAGCAGGGATTTCAATGCACGTCTCTATGTGAGATTTCAGTACTAGGCCCCAGGCGTCACTCCAATCAGACAACAGGAGTTTGGGGGGTCAGTACATCATCTCTCTCACATATATGAATGCGTTGAGCTTCTAAGGGCGGAGGTATTACAACATGCATCCAACCCCTAGCGTTAAAAGATTACAATGCACATGAAGATTCCAATGCACTTCTGTATGCAAGTGATTATCAGTATCGGACCCCAGGCATCACTCCAATCAGGGAACAGGAGTTTGGGGGTTCTCTACATCATATCACTTTAATATAAAGAATGCATTAGGTCACTAAGGAAGCAGGCATGAAATACCTTCAAACCCTAGCATAGAAAAGTTAAGGCGAACATGTTCAGTAACTTAGGGCATGGGCTCATAAACAAGTAACAATGTCAAGCGCGTAGTAATTTAGCAAGGTGTAGACAACTGGTAGTTGCGTAAGAGAGGCAAATATAGCTCAGGTAATTTGAGAGTGTATGTCCCTTTAAGATACTCCACAACAAGTAGACGAGAACACAACAGACAATCTCAAGCAGTATGTTAGTACTTAGTAAGCCAGAGTTCAATACAGCAACTGATTAGAAGCAATATATGTAGTAGATGATTCTAAAGGCACTACAAGTGAAACAATGGCTACTTATCCATTTGCAGAGTATGAGTTTTGTTGTAGTTTAGCAGCAATGGGATTCCGTAGTGTAGGGATTCAAGAAGGAACATATCTTTACTTTAGGGTGTCCCCAATAATGCCAGAACGGATGACAGCATGGATCCAGTTAGGTGGTTAGCATAAATGTAGCAGGGATCCAGCATGGCATGCTCTTAAGCTTTAGGGACAGATGGTACCTGCAGTCTTCACACTGTTCTGTTTATAGGTCCCTGACAGGTGTAGTGCAGGTGTGCCAAATCCAGCGCTGAATGCGATCGGCACTTCCGCGTTCCAAGCTGGAATGCACCCGGCGCCGGACGATGACGTCATTGCGCGGTCACCATATGCGTTCCAGCGTGGAACGCATTATGGCAACGGCAGATCGCCTGTTACACCCAAGCATACACCTCCCAAAGAGTAGTGTTCCCTTATAAGCCAGGCTCATAATCAGTGGGTAAGAGGCCACCCTGCAGTCTCCTCCAAAAGCCCCTGTCCTGGCTGGGCCTGTCATACCATCTATAACTTCCCATAGACTAAGATGACAGTGATCACTAAGAATTAGATGATCTCCCAAGTGTGAGCTGTTGTAAACAAAGTTACTTAATGCACCCTCAAATAACTGGAAAACCACATGAACTCTTTTCTGAAAACATACTAAATCTGAATCGACAAATGACTTTTCTGTATAAAATGGAAATTGATTTGTTGCCCATAGCACCCAATTTGATTTCAGTTTTAATTTCTTCTAGTGTGAGGATTAGAAAACTAAATCAAGCATTTGATTGGTTGCTGTGGGCAATACATTTACTTTTGGTTTTCTCTAGTGCTAATGCATAAAGCTTTGTGTCTTTTTATGTCCCAGGAAGGCACCAGACGATGACATTGTAAGCTTGATTGGGCAGGGAAATTGGGCTTTAATAATGCTGTGCACAATGCTGAATAAAAAAGTCTATAGGGTGTATAAACTAGAAAATAAATATTAATTACTTTTTCTTACAATGAGTCATGCTGTGCTTATTTTGCCAGTCTTCTGCGAGAAAATTAACAAACGATGAAAGGAATTAGCAGGGCTCTTGCATGCAATATTTGATTTATTTTTTTAAATTAAGTTTAGAAAAACTTTAAAAAAAATATATGAATCACTCAGCAACAGACTCTAAGGTCATTGACGACACCTGTGTTTGTGGCTAAACTAACCTGATCTGTTCTTCCAGTGTAATCAGCATCTTTTGGACTGGAAAGTGAGGACAAACCAGGTTTTATATATATATATATATATATATATATATATATATATATATATATATATATATATATATATATATATATATATATATATATATATATATACATAATACTAAGACCCCTTTCACACTGTTGTGCTTTTGTCATGCTTTTCCAGGATGACAAAGGCACATGAAAACTATTCCCCATTAAATCCTATGCAACTGTTGACACTGCAGGTGTGCTTCACTTTAAAAACTACTACATGCTGCATTTTTGGTGTAGTTTTTCAAAAGTAAACCAAAACGGCCCCTTCCATTGTAAGCCAATAGCATAACATCAAATGTGCATCAGTGTGAAAGGGCTCTAATACTGATAAGTTAAATGCAACCGCAGTTTTCCAGTTAGTCTGGTTTTAATAAAATATTGATTGTTGAAAAATCTCATTGATAAAAGGTGATTGTGGCTTGATCTAGATGATTTTGGCCACATCAATTTGTATGTGTTTGGGTATCAGCAGACCTCACCATTCCCCTACCTGATCATTCTTGAGAAAACAGTTGGTTGGTTGGGATTATTTGGATGGGTCAATGCACAAAATCATGCTTGTTAACTCCTTGGAGCCAGCGCCTCCCAGCTCTTTTATGGGGTTTAGAGGATGTGACCGCCATGGTTGGCTATCATGGCGGTCACATCATCAGAAAGCTGCTTGCGATCGGGAGTTTCTTGTTAGCTGCCGATAGCTATGCCGGGAGCGAATTCCCAGCACAGCTGTATTTGCACTAATGCACACAAATATGCAGTCGCTCGGTTGCCAAGGCCCACCTGCCGAGAGGCCACTATATGCGTGCAGCCAGCGACGAGAGGTTAATGAGTGTGAGTAGTGTGAATTAATCCTTTAAGCAGAAATAAAGGCAGGCATACTTACTGCTGCTCCAGCAGTCTAACATCTGCAAGGTCCCTTGCTGGCACCAACATTCCCTGGCTTCTTCCAGGTGCATGCACAGGTGTCATTCATCCCAGCACACTGGCAGTGCCAGAGAAGCAAACTGACCTGCATGTCTCGTCCGCAATAAAGAGCCTGCCTGTTTGTAAGTTTATTTATTTATTGTCTTAAGTTTTGCTTTAACCACTTAACCCCCGGACCATATTGCTGCCCAAAGACCAGAGTACTTTTTGCGATTCGGCACAACGTCGCTTTAACTGACAATTGCGCAGTCGTGCGACGTGGCTTCCAAACAAAATTGGCTTCCTTTTTTTCCCACAAATAGAGCTTTCTTTTAGTGGTATTTGCTCACCTCTGCGGTTTTTAGTTTTTGCGCTATAAACAAAAATAGAGCGACAATTTTGAAAAAAAATGAATATTTTTTGCTATAATAAATATCCCCCAAAAATATATAAAAAAAAAGTTTTCCTCAGTTTAGGCCGATACGTATTCTTCTACTGTACATATTTTTCGTAAAAAAAATTTGCAATAAGCATTTATTGATTGGTTTGCGCAAACGTTATAGCATTTACAATATAGGGGGTATTTTTATGTAATTTTCATTAATATTTTTTTTTTACTAGTAATGGCAGCGATCAGCGTTTTTTTTTAAGGTACTGTGACATTATGGCGGACACTTCGGACACTTTTGACACATTTTTGGGACCATTGCCATTTTTATAGCGATCAGTGCTATAAAAATGCATTGGATTACTATAAAAATGCCACTGGCAGTGAAGGGGTTAACACTAGGGGGCGGGGAAGGGGTTAAGTATGTTCCCTGGGTGTGTTCTAACTGTAGGGGGGGTGGCCTCACTAGGGGAAATTACCGATCTTTTGGTCATACATTGTATGAACAGAGGATCAGCATTTCCCCCCCTGACAGGACCGGCAGCTGTGTGTTTACACACACAGCTCCCGGTCCCCGCTCTGTAACGAGCAATCGCGGGTGCCCAGCGACGATCGCGCCCGCTGGGCACGCACACGGTAGTCGGGGGCGAGTGCCTAGTGGCCTGCGCGAGAGCCGATGTTATACTACGGCTCTCGTGCAGGGGAGCCGACTTGCTGCCGAAATATGATGGTGGGCGGTCGGCAAGCAGTTAAAGCTCAACTCCAGGTAAATATAAAGGACACAAATTAAATTAATACAACTTTTTTTTCATGAATACATCAGTAAAGCTACGGATGACTAGCTCTGATGCAAATGAGAGCTGTAGAAATATGCTAATTCTTGCAGATGTTTCAGCCACCTGTGAGCAGCTAGTTGCATCTCTGGAACCCTGTACACTCCAATGACAGGTTATTGATGGCTCTCCACGATTGTTCATCCAACCAGTGATTATCTGAGGCGATTGCTGTTGGACACACTTTGTGTGCGTCCAGCAACGATCGCCACAGGTAATCACTGGCTGGGCAGACAGCCACGGAGATCTGTGACCGCCACAGTCCTGTCAAGTGTACAAGGCTTGGGGGGTGCAGCTAGCCGCTCACAGGTGTCTAAAACAGTTGTAGGAATCAACATTTTTACATTAATGCATTCCATGTATTAAGGTAAAATGTTTTTCAGTATGTGTATTTCCCACCACCAATATACTTACCTGTGCTCAATCTCAATCCAGCATTGTGCCCATCTGCAGTGTATCTCTCCTCTTCTCCTTGTTCTCATAGGCTTCGCTGAGAGCACTGGGGGCCATTGGCTCCTGCTGCTTTGTGTTGCATTTGATATAAATATATGTCTGTTTTATGATTTTATTCTTAGACCTTATTGTATATGGAAGAATCTGTTTAGTAGTTTGTCTTAGAAACAGAAATCAGGTTAATTTTGAATGTTTGAGAGGACTTGCCGCTGGATACAATGTTAACATGTTATATTTCAGTTGACAGTTGGATCACAAATAGCTTGATCTTCTGACATATATGACCTATGGCATGTATGATACAGAAGTGCCATCTAGAGGGTGATTGAGGAATGTTTCTCCCATTGAAACTCAGTATTGCGAAAGAGGCCACCCCCATGTGGGGATGGTAAACTTTCCAAATAAAAAGACAATGGCATAAGCTGACAAGAGGACTCCATAATGACTTAACACCAAGAAAGGTCTGTACAAGCTAGAAGAAGCTATACCTGAGGACGCTGACACCTGACACCTGATCTCCAGCAACTGCTTGTAGATTAAGCTGGGATCCTCGTTGACTACAGAGATCATGAACCCACTCTAACCTTAGTTAAGTAACTTTTCAGCATATTTCTACTGTTTACAGACCATAGTTTCTGCTTATTTGCTAGGAAGTAGGTGGAACTTTGTCAGTTGAGAAAACAAAGAATTGTGCTAGAAATAGTTTGATATAGGTAATAGACAAATCATTGGACAAACAAAAAAGTGTGTTATTGAAAATACATCAGTAGAATAATGATATCAGATAATCCCATACGGTGCTCAGTGCTCAGAAGATGTCTCTTATAGGTTGGTGCTGGGACTGGGTGCCCCACATAGATGTACACTCACCACTGGATATGGACCACCTATCTCTAGTATGGTCTTATGCGCATGAGGGGATACCCTGAATGGTTACGATGACGTCTTTGAAGTAGAGATGTGCATTGCTGAGTGCCTGATAGTCCTGGCACCGGGCGTATGTAGCAGGCAATTAAATAAAGGGTTATCGGCCCTGAACAGATATGCCCCTGTATTGGCATCCTGGTGCACGATTCCTGGGTGTATTTGGTTGGGCAGGAGTAACGCGATGACGCGATATTACCTCGAAGTTTCGGTTAGTTTGTTAGTTGTACAGGTCTTGTATTGTATTCCTAAAAATGTTAATAGTTTGGTATGAACAGCATTTTTTATTTAGTAAAAGCACATTAATATACTGCAGAGGTCTAAGCTTCCTTCTCATAATGCAAAGTGACCTTAACAAAACATGCTATCAGTCAAACCCTCTGATGATAGAGCTGGGCCATAGGCAGCGCGGCTTGGGAATAAGTCCGCAGGTGTGCCACAATAGGAATAGGCACACCCAGAAGAGGAGTAATCGGCGTGGCAGGAAACCTGATAAGAGAAGGATCTGGGCTGCTCTGTGCAATACCATTGCACAGAGAAGGTTAATACAGTATAACATACAGTATTTGTCATTTTAAAAGAAAACAAATGTTGACTCAACAAACCCTTTAAAGTCCACATTAAGAGGAGTGGATAGTATCAAATACCCAATATCATTTACAATACGAACATAGCTTTTGTACCTATAGCTACATTTTTATTTGCTCTACTGCTCCTTTGAGATGTTTGAGCTCACACCATAATGGCAATAAAAGATGTGTTATTTTACAATATAGTTACAGTGATCTGCTGTAGAGCAGCTGAATATTATATTTGATTCAAAAGGGCAGAGTGGCATTTGCCGGCCGAGCTGGCAGGAGCATTTGACATCCCACTGATGACAGAGGATGATGCCTCTGTGTCATGCCAGCTGCCCCCCGCAAATCACGCATTGAACGGCACCTCCGCTCTTTGTCAAGGAGACTGGCAGATCTAGGAGCAGGCATCAAGCCACTTGAACAGATGGATGTGAGCTCAGGCAGCCAGGAGTCCATGTATGTGCATTAAATATGAATGCGGAGGGCAGCGATCCCAGCTCCGCACCATGTTCACTGTTCCGACTTCCAGGTGCTTGTCATTGCTCATCACTGGCCAAATTTATTTTCAGTCCACTCAGATATATTACCATACACACAGATTTCTGCCACCCCCAAGTGTGCGCTAATGTACTATACACACTTGTACATCTCTGGAAGGCGTTCATGATGGATTGTAGTCATCATGAAGCAGTCTGTGGAGAGTAAGTTAACCCTTCATCAGTGATTGCCTAGTCTATGGGAGAAAATATGAACACTACAATAACTTAGAATGAAATGTTGGATAATAGTATTTCCCGCTATTTTATACTTACAGCCATCTGCTCGTTATTGAAGACATATATCAATATAGAACTCTAGTGCATACATAGGTTAAGAGCCAATGTTACAAAGTGTAGACAATGTAGGTACTGCCCTTTTATTCCAGCTAAGCTATAGATATATATTTTTTTGTTGAATACATTTTTTTTTATAGATTCCTGCATCTACACAACTGTAGTGGATGGAGGAATCCCTCCTCATCAGATCATTGTATTCTGATAGTGGGATCCAGCGCTGTCAGAATACACTGATCAGTGGCTGCAGGTGATTGGCTGCAGTCACTGATTGATAAAAGATTTCCAACTTGTTCATTCAACAAGTAAAGCCACACACTGGTCAAAATTTGGCCTGTCCCCATTGAACTGCCAAATCAATCCATCTATGGAAAAGTTGGGATTTTAGTACATTTTTGAAATGGGATGTAATGCTGAATCTATTGTATGGGATTCCTATTGAGATGGCCAACCCAAGGGTTTTCTTTCAATTTAGTTTATAGGCCTTTAACTTGATAATTAAAGTGGGAGTAAACTCCCATTGGACATATATACCCGTAGGTAAGTCTATAATAAGGCTTATCTATAGGTACAGTAAATATCTCCTAAACATGCACAAGCCAACTTAAAGTCATAGTAAAGTCTTCTTTTTTTTGTTTAAAAATAACAAACATGTCATATTTAAATGTGTGCAGTGGTTTTGCACAGAGCAGCCCAGCTCCTCCTGTTCTTAGGTCCTTCATCGGCACTCCTGGCCCCTCCTTCCTGCTGAGCTCCCCCCACAGAAGCAGCTTGCTATGGGGGCACCCAAACAGGCTCACAACTGAGCTGCTGCTCTGTGTGTCCATCCAGACACAGAGCTACTGCTTCACCCCACCCCTTATTTCTCCTCATTGGCTCACTGTTTTTGATTGACAGCAGCGGGAGCCAATGAGCAGGAAGAGTCCCTGGACAGTCGAGGCTCTCATGCACATCAATGGAGGAAGATCAGGCTCAGGTAATTATTAGGGGGACTGCTGCACACATAATTTTTTTTTATCGTAATGCATAGAATGTATTAAGGTGAAAAACCTTTTGCCTTTAGAACAACTTAGTTTAGGGAAAAACCAGGTGAAAAACAATACAATTAGTAAGAGTTAACTACATTAGGGCGCTTCATTCCTTTGAAAGCATTTTATTATATCTGTTTGATACGTTTAAAAAAAAAAAAAAAAATGTTCATCCAGCCAATAATCTTGTGAGCTAATAACCTCCTTGTGCTCTCTGCCTCTGGACTGTTAGGGTGCATTCACACCACGATTTTGTCATCCTACTTTTACTCACGATTTTAGGTTTTAAATCGTCCAAATCTGTATGGCAAAACGTATCCATTTACTGCCATTCATTAATTTAGGTCCCCAAGTGCATCCGATTTGATCCGCATACGATTTGATACGATTTAAAATCGTATCAAAAAAACGTGTTTGACCACGTTTTTTGGTCCTGGTTTGAAATTGTATTGAAATCGTGTCCGATTTTGTGTTAAAATCGTGTCCGTTTTTTTTTCTACGATTTTGTCAGATACGATTCCATCCGATTTAACGGTCCGTTTATCGGATGTTAAAATCGTGATGTGAACCTAGCCTTATCAGTTATCATTGTTCCCTGCTATCTCCATGAACTACAAAATGCTTCCCCTTTAATGGATAAAAGAGGGAGGCGGTATGTAGTCCTAACACACTCCCTGTCATAGGGTGACAAAGCTGCTCAAAATGGAGGATAGGAAGTGAGTTAAAGTGTTACTAAACCCAGGACCCTGCATTCACTATATTTGGTCTCCCACAGTACACAGAACATGGAAATGCAAATATTTTAGAAAATATAAACTGCTAAATACGTTTTTCTCATCAGCTGTATATAGCAATCTTGTGACTTCTTCCAGGGTCTGGCCAAGCACTGGTTAAAGCTTGTAGGAGGAGTATTCATTCACCACTGACTGTCCTATGAGGCTGTATGACCCCTGACCAATTGTCTGGGCAGTGCTATTTGTTGCTGTGTTGATCACATGCACCCACCCCAAATAAAGTATGTGTGGAGTGCCCCCAAGGCTCTGTACTATCAGGAGATAGGTTGGAGACCTCGGAAGAAAGGGAGGATCAGAGAAGACAGGATCAAACAGACTTTTTACACATTGCAGAGGATTAAATCCTTAGGTTCCACAGGGAGTATGACAAGCATGCTTTACTGCATATGCAGACTGCTTTTGTGGGTTTAGGATAAAAAGTGTAAACAATATAAATTAAATTGATACTAAAGCCTTGTTTTTGTTTTTTTAATAACAAACAAACATGTTATACTTGCCTGCTCTGTGTAGTGGTTTTGCACAAAGCAGAACAGATCCTTCTCTTGTCGGGTCCCACGCTCCTGTCTCCTCCCTCCTGCCCAGTGCCCCCACAGCAAGCAGCTTGTTGTGGTGCAACCAAGCAGGCATGCTCCCAACCAACCGCTCTGTGTGTTTATTCACACACAGAGCCGTGGTTTGGCCCCACCCTATCTGTCTCCTGATTGGCTCACTGGCTGTGATTGACATCAGCAGACATCGCTGCTGCCAAAAGCCAATCATGAGTGTGAGTCCCCAGAGAAGCAAGGTTCTCTTGGACATCGCTGGATTGAGAGAGGGCTCAGGTAAGTAATAGGGGGGTCTGGGGGGCTCCTGAATGCAGAAGGTTTTTTTACCTTCATGCAAAGAGTGCATGAAGGTAAAAAAAAACTTGTGCCTTTACAACTACTTTAATGCAGCAACAACTTCCAAGGACCGGTAAGCTGCAATACTATACATTTTTGTTCTTGCCTTTAGATACCCTTTAAAGTTAAACTCCGGACATACAGCTAAATATACAAATTAAAAATGTATATAGGGGCTGTTTGTTCTGTGAAAAGATTTATATTTCTTGTTCCAAAGTCCTGAGAACTACACAGCTTTGCTGTACAGCACAGCCATGTCTGCTGGGGTAGTAGACCTGATTTTTTTCCTGCTGCAGTTATGAACATTTGAGGCTGGGTTCACACTGTAGCACAGTCTGGCTCACAACAGGAGTCTGCAGCTCTGATTTCAGCCCACATTTTTAGCTGAATTTGCACCTGAAATTAACCAAAAGATGCACAGGACATCTGTGCAATTCACACCAGAGCCACTGCGGTGTACAGAGGCGGGGCAGCTAAAATCTCGGGATTTTCACATCAAAAGCATGTCGGTTTTGGACATATCAGGGACAGATGTAAAAAAAACACAGATTTTTACATACTGTCCCTGGTTTTACTGAGCCTGGCAACCCTGATGGGGCCCCCTAGTGGCATGGGGCCCTTGGGCAGTGCCCGAGTGCCTCAATGGTCAGTTCGCCGCTGGTGTGAACCCAGCCTGAAGGTCTTGTCTCTACCCCAGCGTGTGAATGGACAGTGAACAGAGAACCATAACACGCATGAGCACGTGTTTTTACCACTCTGCATTCTCCTCCTATCAGTGTGCCCCTTGTATAGCAGCACAACTGATCGGCACTTTGTGCTGTTTATCCCACAATCCAAACTCTGCTGCACAGGGACTACAAGAGGCTAATACCAGGTCAAATGCAGGTACTAACACTGCTTGTATATAAAAAATACATTTAAAAATATATTATTGAATACAGAGCTGCATTCATTTGTGTCTTATATATCTGGAGTTCAGCTGTAAGGCAGAATTATCATTTATAGCAACGATAGCATTACCTTTTGTTGTGGCATTCTATGCATTAAGGTAAAACATTTTTTGTATGCAGCTCCCCCCAGTCCCCAATAAAATGCTAAATACTAAGGCCCCTTTCACATTGAGGAGTTTTTCAGGCGGTACAGCGCTAAAAATAGCGCTGCTATCCCGCCTGAAAAACTCCTGCACTGCAGACTCAATGTGAAAGCCCGAGGGCTTTCACACTGAGGCGATGCGCTGGCGGGAGACAAAAAAATCTCCTGTCAGCAGCATCTTTGGAGCGGTGAGAGGAGCGGCATGTATACCGCTCCTTCACCGCTCCCTCCCATTGAAAACAATGGGAACCGCGGCAATACCGCCCGCAATGCGCCTCTATAGAGGCGCATTGCGGGCGGTATTAACCCTTTATCGGCCGCTAGCGGGGGTTAATACCGCACCGCTAGCGGATGATACCCGCGGCAATTCCGGCGGTATAGCGCCGCTATTTTTAGCGGCGTTATACCGCCACCGCAGCTCCCGCCCCAGTCTGAAAGGGGCCTTACCTGAGCCCAGTCTTGAGCCTGCTATGTGCACAAGAGCAGGAGTTCTCTTGACGCTCTCTCACCTGATTGGACAAAGAGACGGCAGCAGGAGCCATTGCATCAGCCTCTGAAGCAGCCGGCTGAGATCCGTGAAACTGGTCAGGAATATGCCAATGTCCACCTCTCTACTATGAACCAGATGACACTTTATGAGATGGAATTATCTAATCACATCCAAGAACTGCGGCTCTGGTGCCGAGTAGGAATGAGCCGAACACCCCCCTGTTTGGTTCGCACCAGAACCTGCGAGCACACCAAGCGTTCGTGTGAACTTTAGAACCCTGTTAAAGTCTATGGGACTCGAACGTTTGAAATCTAAAGTGCTAATTTTAAAGGCTAATATGCAAGTTATTGTCCTAAATAGTGTTTGGGGACCTGGGTCCTGCCCCAGGGGACATGCATCAATGCAGCAGTGAATTTAATAATGCTTAAAGTGAAACAATAAAAGTGAAATATTCCTTTAAATTTCGTTCCTAGGGGGGGATGTAAAGTATGCATGTGAAATAGCGCATGTATCCCGTACTTAGAACTGTCTCTGCACAAAGTGTAATTTCTGAAAGAAAAAAAGTCATTTAAAACTGACTCGCGGCTATAATGAATTGTTGACTCCCGATAATTCAGAGAGAATTCATTCATAAAAAAAAAGTGTGGGGTCCCCCCAAAATCAATTACCAGGCCCTTCAGAGTTGGTATGGATATTAAGGGGAACCCCACCGTCAATTAAAAAAATTATGTGGGGTTCCCCCCAAATATCCATTCCAGACCCTTCAGGTCTGGTGTGGATTTTAAGGGGAACTCTACCCCAAATTTAAAAAAAAAATGGCAAGGAGTTCCCTCAAAAATCCACACCAGACCCCTTATGCGAGCATGTAACCTGTCCGCCTGCAGAAAAGGGGGGGACGAGAGAGCGGCCCCCTCCTGAAACATACCAGGCCACATGCCCTCAACATGGGGAGGATGTGGACAAGGGCCTCATCCCCACAACCCTTGCCCGGTGGTTGTGGGGGTCTGCGGGCAGGGGGCTTATCAGAATCTGGAAGACCCCATTAACAAAGGGGACCCCCAGATCCTGCCCCCCCCCATGTGATTTGGTAATGGGGTACATTGTACCCCTACCATTTTTCACGAAGGAAGTGTAAATAGTTGTAAAAAAACACACACACACCGTGGAAAAAAGTCCTTTATTTAAAAAAATAAATAAATCCAGCATTGGTAATCCACTCTCGGTCCCGGCTCCCCTCTCCAATGTTGACGGTATCCAGCAACAGGTGATCTCCTCTCCGGTCCAGCGATGAGAAGATCGTCCGGGATCCATAGCGCAGCATCGCCGGCCGACTGTCCGGCGAATGACGCTGCTGGAGCTAGTGACATTTCTTATATAGGTGAGGCGGGCCACCCGTCACATTTGCCGGGCTGTCTACGGTGGAGACAGGAGGCCGGCGATGCTGCGCTCTGGATCCCGGACGATCTTCTCATCGCTGGACCGGAGAGGAGATCACCTGTCGCTGGATACCGACAACGTTGGAGTGGGGAGCCGGGACCAAGTGGATGACCACCGCTGGATTATTTTTTTTTAATAAAGGACTGTGTGTCTTTTTACAACTATTTACACTTCCACCCTCTGCTACGTCACTGAGAACATCCTCCCCATGTTGAGGGCATGTGGCCTGGTACGGTTCAGGAGGGGGGGCGCTCTTTCATCCCCCCTCTTTTCTGCGGCTTGCCAGGTTGCGTGCTCGGATAAGGGGTCTGGTGTGGATTTTTGGGGGAACTCCACGCCATTTTTTTTTATTTGGGGTGGAGTTCCCCTTAAAATCCACACCAAAACTGAAGGGTCTGGAATGGATATTTGAGGGGAACCACACGTCATTTGTTTTTTAAATTGACAGCGGGGTTCCCCTTAATATCCATACCAGACCTGAAGGGCCTGGTAATTGAATTTGGGGGGACCCCACGCTTTTTTTTTTCTTTTTTTATGAATGAATTCTCTCTGAATTGCCGGGAGCCGACAATTCATTATAGCAGCAAGTCAGTTTTAGATGACTTTTTTTTCCTTCTGAAATGATACTTTGTGCAGAGACAGTTCTAAGTACGGGAAACATGCGCTATTTCACATGCTTACTTTACACCCCCCAGGTATGAAATTTAAAGGAATATTTCACTTTTATTGTTTCACTTTAAGCATTATTAAATTCACTGCTCCCGAAAAAACGGCCACTTTTTTTTTGCATTGATACATGTCCCCTGGTGCAGGACCCAGGTCCCCAAACACTTTTTAGGACAATAACTTGCATATTAGCCTTTAAAATTAGCACTTTAGATTTCTCCCATAGACTTTAACAGGGTGTTCCGCAGCTTTTCGAAATTGGCCGCGAACACCCCAAATTGTTCGTTGTTCGCTAAACAGGCGAACAGGCAATTTTCGAGTCGAACATGAGTTCGACTCAAACTCGAAGCTCATCCCTAGTGCAGAGACACCCATTTAAGGGACCACACCTGAGTGTCGCTCTGCAGGACCATTTGTCCAGGATTAGTGGCAGGACCATTTCACCCAACATTCACTGGCAGTACTTGCCAGGGGGCAGGATTACACAACTATATAGGTTCTTCTTGGTCATAGATACGCATATGCGGTACCATTTTTATTATTAGCTTTTCTATTGTCTGACATTAATAATCATTTTTCTAGTGGATTTAGTTAGTTGAATTAATATTTTTTTCATGACATGAGAAGGTTGAGCTAAATCAGTTTTTTTTTATTCTCAGTTATTGTGTTATGTCTTTCACTGATAGCTCCAATCCCATTTACTTTTTTTTTTTCCATTCAGAGGGCCAAATTCTCAAAAGAGATACGCAGACTTAACTCCATTTTTCTAATTTTACACGGCGCGTATATTTGCGCGCGATCGTCAAAATGACTTAAGTAAAGATTTCCGTATTTTCAGCCGTACTTAAAGTAGTTACACCTGCGCATTCCCGGGCGCAAATTACGCTAGGCTCGCCGCTGTTTTTGATAGGCAAAGATGCAAATGAGGGAGTTAGGGCGATTCTCAGAATTAAGTGTGTGTGCCGTATTTTCCGCCCTGTGCGCACCTGTTAGTTTTTCTGACTAAATTTCCACATTATAAAACCAGCCCTAATTTTACACATGCTGTGGAAGGGTTTGCAGAAGGGAGTTACAGCTCTAGTTGTGAAGTTTTTGTTGTTGAAAAATGCCAGGACCAGCAATGATTTTGACGGCACTTGCTGCCTTACAGGCACAAAGGAGGAGGAGGGCACAGAGGAGGAGGATGAGGGCACAGGCGCGTGTTTATCGGCCACGCCGTGATATTTGGGAAATGCCAGTTTATGAGGTCATTGGCAACTACCGATTTGATAGGGAGGCCATCCTGGAGATTACCCAACTCCTTCATGAGGATCTAATCGCCCCAACCCTACGTTCCCATGCCCTGACACCTCTGGAAAAAGTTATGGCAACACTGCATTTTCTAGCGAGTGGCTCCTTCCAGCGAGCATCTGGAGGTGTGGCTGGGATGGTGCAGTCAACCATGAGTAAATGCCTACATCAGGTGGTCCCTGCCATACTGCGGCGCATGAGCCATCAGTTTGTCATGCCCACCCAGGAGGACCAGCGTGTGCAAGCAATGACAGACTTTTATAATATTGCTGGCTTTCCTAAGATCATCGGGGCGATTGACTGCACCCATGTGGCACTCCAGCCCCCCCATGATACTGAACACCTGTTCAGAAACAGGAAAGGCTGGCATTCAATCAATGTCCAGATGATTGTCGATGCACATGGCCTCATCTGGCACGTTTGTGCCAAGTTTCCCGGCTCGTGCCATGATAGTTTCATACTAAGGCAGACCAAGATCTACAGAGACTTGGAGATGAACGTGTATGGAGACAGCTGGCTGATTGGTGAGTGACATTGGTGTCAGGTATGCCCCCCCCATGATGGAGACATCACAAGGGGCACATGCATGACTAATATTCTCCTGTCTTTTCCCTTACAGGTGACTCAGGATATGCATTGGGACCCCACCTGATGACCCCCTTTCGGAACCCCCAAACACCCGGAGAACGAAAATACAATGAGGTGCACGTCCAGACCCGGGCTATAGTTGAGCGGACTTTTGGCATGCTAAAGTCACGATTCAGATGCCTGGACAAGACTGGGGGTACACTATTGTATTCCCCAGACTTTGTGTGCAAAATTATTGGTGCATGTTGCATACTGCACAATTTTGCATTAAGAAGGTGACATGCATGTGGAGATATCTCCTGACCTAACCCCCCACCCAGGCAACCCCCCCCCCCCCCAAACCCCTCTACCCGGTCTGCTGAGGGCCAGGCTATCAGGAGACAACTGTCTGAAGGCATCTTTGCCCAGTAAATGCATCCTAATACAATTTTTGTTTTTGATTTGCCAAGACCAAATCACAGAGATTATGTGACCTTTAAATCTTTATTTTGCTAAATAAATGCACATTACTTATATGCCAAACAGAATGTTTATTTTGATTTACAAAACGCACATTAATTATCTCACAATGAGAATGCATGAATGCACGTCACTGTGGTCCCTAGCACAGACACATCACATGCACATAGAATTGGATTAGATCCAAGTACCCCCCCCCTTTGGTACTTGGGAGCAGTAACGCCCCGCCACGGCTCCAATTATGTCACTGTGCATTCATACACCATTCAGGAACCTAGGATGACTTCTCCCTGGTCCTGGGGATCCCTACTCCACCAAAACTGAGGGTGACACCCTTATGTTTTCAGGAATGCCATCCCCCCACATTCACACATCATTCACACACATATACCAAATCATAAGTACAGTGTAAAAAAAACAAAAAAAAGTACCCCTGCAACTTAAGGATGTTGCCGAGTGCTCCTTCTGGGCTGCCCACGGGCACGGGGACGGGCACGGGGACGGCCACGGCCAACTGGGGGATCTTCACGGGGGGGGGGGTCTGTGCAGGGGAGGGAGTATTTTCAGGGGGGGGGGACTGTGCAGGGGAGGGAGTATTTTCAGGGGGGGGGACTGTGCAGGGGAGGGAGTATTTTCAGGGGGGGGGGACTGTGCAGGGGAGGGAGTATTTTCAGGGCGGGGGGACTGTGCAGGGGAGGAAGCAGCCTCCCCTGGTGTCTGTCCTCCTGCTGGCCTTCCCTCCAAGGCAACGGCTATCCTTGTCAGACAGGAAGTTATGGCAGCCGTATTGGCCTGCACAGCCTGGGTATTGGCCTGCACAGCCTGGGTGAGGGCAGTCACCTCCTGGGCCACACCTGTTGTGGCGTTCCTCAGGTCCCACAAACAGGTGATGACCCCCACGGAGTTGGTGGCCACGTCACCCAGTGACTCCCTCATTGCACCCAGGCTGCGCTCCACCTTGCTGATAGTTTTTTGAATTGCAGACAGACTGCGGGTCTGCCGGACATTGTCCCTCAACAGACTGACCGGCAGACGCACCAACCCCCCCCTGTTTTCAGGGGTCGGCATCCTACTTGCCCCTGAGGCTTGTGGCCTTGGAGGAGGAGTTGGAGTGAGCCATGGGTGCTGCTGCATGTTGGAGGAGGGTTGGAAGGGGCGACCCATGATGGTGGCCTGACTTCTGGGCGCCTGTGGGGTTCCCTCAGGGGATGATTCAAAAGTCATATCTTGGCCCATCATTATTTCCTGCCCAATCAGAATATTGTCATCTTCCTCCCCCTCATCCTCCTCCCACTCAACATCCAAATTAGGGGAGTTGTGGGCACTCCCCTCCCATGGCGAATCCTGCCCTTCTTGGGACTCTGCATGAGCCTGTCTTGGGGGTGGTGCAGCAGCCTGCCCTGATGGGCCTGCAACCTCCTGCCCTGATGGGCCTGCAACCTCCTGACCTGATGGGCCAGCAACCTCCTGACCTGATGGGCCAGCAACCTCCTGACCTGATGGGCCAGCAACCTCCTGACCTGATGGGGCTGCCACCTCCTGGGCTGATGGGGCTGGCACCTCCTGGGCTGATGGGGCTGGCACCTCCTGGGCTGATGGGGCTGGCACCTCCTGACCTGATGGGGCTGGCACCTCCTGGGCTGATGGGGCTGCCACCTCCTGGCCATCTGGGGAGGACACAAAACAATCACAGGTTGTTGGATCCATACACTTGGCACATCTTCCCTTCCCCCACCCACACATGCTAATCACCAGATAGAAATTCCAAAAAATTACCTGTCCTCATAAGAGGATCATTGTCAAAGCCAGGCAGGCCCACCACCTGCTGTGGGTGGAAACACTGGGCCACTGCCCATTCCTCCTCACTCATCCTGACTGGGCAGGGTCCCCCTCCTCCAGTGCCCCTGGTATGGGCATGCAGCGTTGCCAGCTTGTTCCGGGACACGCTCCTCAAGTCATTTATTTTTTTTTGAACTCCAGCGATGGTCCTGGTCTCCCCCCCCCCCGCCGCATTGATCCGATCGGTGATCTTTTGAAGGATCTCCTTCCTCCTGGCCGGGGTGGTGGTGTGGCTCTCAGGGCCATGGAGAAATCTCCCAAATTTAATGACGCCCTGAGCAAGTATATGCTTCTCTGCCGGTGAAAAATTTAGCTTCCTGCGCTTGGGAGCCATGACAGACAACACCCAGCAACAGGGAACTCACCCAACAAACAAACAACAATACACACACACACCAAAGAAAATACAAACAAGCCAAAAGAAAAAATAGACAGACAGCTACTATTAATTCGAAAACAAACAGGCAAAAAAGGAAAACAAAAAATATAAACAAAACCAAAAAAATACTATTAGGAAAAACAAACAGGCAAACAATCAAAACAAAAAACAAATTATCAAAAACAAACACCAACTATACCCTCCAACTCCACAAACACTTTTCTCACAAAACAATCTTACCAACAAACACTGACAAACGTTCAAAGCAGAAGCAACTTGCTTTAGGAAGGGAACACAGGGAAATACTTTTGCAATTGAAGTGTGTTTGACTGGGGCTATTTAGACACAGGGCGATCTTCAAACTAAGTACGCTTGGCCTTTTACCTATCTCACTGATTGCGCTGACCAAAGTTCTGCACATGCGCATTGAGGTCCAGATTCGTGCGCGCATGCGCAGTACGGCCGGCACTTCATTTGCATGGGGTCACGGCTCATTACAATGAAGCACGCCCACTTCATTCCCACTTGCCATAACCACGCCTTAGGCATTGAAACTTAAGTTAAGGATGGCGCAGTTTTGTGCGCAAATGCACTGAGAATACGGTAGTTACGACACCAACTTAGGGCGCCGTAACTTAAATGACATAAGTTAGATAATCCTAAATTTAGACATGGTTTTGAGAATTTGGCCCAAAGTCTTTTATTGAAAGATTTAAAGATAAAGACAAAAAGATCATGTATACATTGAGCTTTTCATCGCAGACGCAGCTGGATGAGAACGCTTAAGGGTTTGCCAAAAATCAAGTTTTACATTCGAATAAAAACAATACGTTTTCTAACAATCCTAGCTCCCTGATAACTACCGTGTCAACAGGGTGCTATACATTTCGAAACAGTAAATAAACATTGCGGTATTGTATACCTTGAATGGCAACTTAACATCAAATATCGTTGCAACTACGAGTGCATCAACAGATTCCATTATGGATCAGATGTAGACGGGAACATTTAGCTGGAACCGCTACAACCGAACATTCATGAGGAAGGTTAAGAATTAGATGAAGTTATGAGAAGAAAGAGATACAGAAGAAGGGGGGGGGAGGATGGGGGGGGGGGGGAAGGAGACTCAGTGTTACTTAGTATACGGCCACGTTGCTGAAGAGGACTTCCCGGGTAGTTACCCTGTCAGTGCCCTCTCGTAGTCCCGTGAGTACCTAAAAGAGAACCAGTGTTGCCAGGTATCGTGAAAGCTCTCCACCGATCCCCTGTCCTGAGCCAGGGTGTCCTCCATCTCACAGACCTCAGTGACTCTGTGGAGCCAGTCCGAGACGGTCGGAACCCTTGCAGAGTTCCAGTGAAGTGGTATTAGGGATTTGGCTGCATTTAAGAGGTGCATTGTCAGGGACTTCTTATATCGTGTCAGCGAGAAGGAGGACAAGTGTAGTAAGCTGCAGGCGGCGTCTAAGACTAGTTTGGTTTCTGTAATTTGTTTAATCAGGCGATGTATCTTTTCCCAGAAGGCAGAGATCGAGGGGCAGCTCCACCAGATGTGGAGTAATGTGCCTCTCTCCGTCTGGCATCTCCAGCATATGTCTGGTCTCTGTGGGTTCCATTTATGGAGCCTGTCTGGGGTGTGATACCAACGCGTTAGGAGCTTGTAACTCGTTTCTTGGAGTTTGGTGCTGATTGAGCATTTGTGCGCGAGGGTGCAGGCATGTCTCCACTGTTACCCCACCTTTCCCTGTGTCCAGTCGTCTCCGCTTCTCCTGCATGCTGTAACCAGTAGTATGTCACTGAGGTAGTCTTGTCTAGGGGGGACTGCGAGCTGCAGACAGTCTCTAGGTCAGTCAGGGGTCTAATAAGATCTTGTGTGTCCCCGAGTTTGCTTAAGTAGCTGCGAAGTTGGAAGTAGGTCCATAGTTTCATATTGGGGAGGTTGTGTTCGGACTTAAGGATTGACCAGTCTCTGAGTTTGTCCCCCACAAAACACTCACCCGCTAATAAAGGGGCGCTCGTGAGGGCCCTCCTAAGAGTCGAATTACACATGCCCGGAACAAAGTCGGGGCTGTCCACCAAGGGCGTAAGGGGGCCAGGTGAGGTGGAAATCTCCCTCCGTCTTGCGAGAGTGTGAAAAACTTCTAATGTGGCGCCTGTTACGGGGTGCCTACGTAAAGAGCGGGGGTATGCAGTTCTTGGAATCCACGGGGAAAATTTAAGAGGGATCGGACAGAGCTCTGTTTCCAAAGCTACCCAGTCCTTTGTAGACCCATGGCAGTGCCAATCAATGATCCTGGCAAGGTGTGTCGCAGCGTGGTAGTTTTTAAAGTCAGGCAGACCCAGCCCACCCAACTCTTTAGGTTTCATCAGGGTGGTCAATTTAATTCTAGGCTTCTTACGGTTCCATAGAAATCTGAGCAGGAGTGCATTTAGGGAGGTGAAGAATCGGCGAGGAATCTGAACCGGTAGGGTACGCATTAGGTAGAGAAACCGCGGGAGTATAACCATTTTAATAATGGATGCCCGGCCAAACCAGGAAAAGTTTCCTTTGTCCCACTGGGTAAGGTCCTGTTCACAGTTTTTAAGGAGGGGTGGGAAGTTTCTTTCAAAAGTGTCTGAAAGTCGAGGTGTAAGCCATGTTCCCAGATATTTAAGGGCCCCTGGGTCCCAGCGGAATGAGGAGTGGGCTTTGGTCATCTCTAACAGTCTATCCGGTTCCAATCCCATTTACATGTTGCCTTGAGCAGAGAGCTCAAAGGGATATTTTACAGTACTATTAAGGGTAGTATTTTGACAGTCATTAATCCTTAGTGTGTGAGGAGCCATTGGTTCGAACTGTTATCAGTTCAGTGAGGAGAGAGCGGGGGGTGGGGCCGAGCCATGCTCTGTGTGTCTTGGGAGCAAACATGCACAAGTGCCCCCATAGCATGAGGCTTGGGGGAGGGGAGCCCAGAGCACCATCAGGGGACCCCAGAATAGGTGAATTGGTGCTGCTCTGTGCAAAACCATTGCGCAGAGAAGGTAAATATGACATGTTTGTGTCTTCAAAAAAAAAAAATTTGCCTTTATGATCACTTTAAATCTTATCCCACTTCCTGTAGAGGAAAATGTCCATACTTACCTATTTCAAGGGCGCTCTGGTCCGCTCACATGATCTCCCTATCGACTTGCTTTAGAGTAAGGTGACCAGATTTTTAAAATGAGATCCAGGGACATATGTTTTCTTTACTAGTAATGGCAACAATCAGCGACTCTCTGCCCGTTGCCGCCCACCTCACAGCCTCTCAAGTCTTACTCTTCGGGCCCCGACTACTACTGGATGGGGAGCGGGAGGAAGATCACTCTGCCAGGGAAGGCAAGGAGATAGGCAGGAGCTTGGCCAGGATTTAAGCCAAGGCAGAAGAACATGCGAGCGAAGCTGAATGGGCATGCGCCCGAAACTGAAGAAATATTCCCTCCGCTCCGACCAGCACATGATAAGGGACACAGATAATGGGAAAAATACAACCCCCCCCCCCCTATGTAGGCACGGCGGATAGGGGGTGTGCAATTCAAATTTTTTTATTTTAATTCTGCACTGATTGTCTTTGAAATTGCCCCTGTCCCCTATTAAATCCAATCTGGGGACAAAACCAGGGACAGACTTGAGCCGGGTACAGTGTCCTCAATCAGGGGACTGTCCCCTGAAACACCCTACTTTAGAGGAGAGGAGAGTGCAGCAACAAAGGCTACAATGCCTGGGCGGTGACATCACCCATAGATTAACTATAGGGCATCCGTTGTCGGCTGTCCCTCCTCCCCCTCGATGCCAGTACTGGGAGCTAATCATGTGACTGGACCACCAGGGTGCCCTTCGATTAGATAAGTATAGACATCTTTCCTTTACAGGATAGTTGGTATAGGGCTACAACGTAGCATTAGCCCGGACTTCTAATTTAAAACCCACCTAAAGAGCCTCTGGGAGGTTAAAGGAAGACATCATGTAACTACATTCAGGATAGGCATGTGATGTGCTGACACTCAATCAAATACGTCAGTTCTGCTATATACAATTAGCAGGTGGACATTCGCTTTAGAAACAGCTTCATTTCTGTATTGAAGGAATTTTTTAAACATGAGATGTATTGTCAAAGTTATACTCTTCCCTAAATATATATTTGCTTTACACATTCTTTGGTCTCTATTTTTAGGAAAAAAGCACGTCTTTGTTGTACAAACCACATGTGGATCATTTAAAAATCACCTTCTGTGTATACACGTGTCTGGTATCATTTCTAAAATTCTGCGCCAGCATTTGGGTTCATTTTGTGTTTGACCTTTCTGTGTGTATGACAGCCAGGTCTGTTATGACATGTTATTACTTTTCTGCATTCATCTCCTGTAACGGAACCAAATCTCCAGCATCAGATGTGGGGACAAGTGACACATTTCATCTGCCAGGCAGGAAATTGGGGAAGATGTTGCAGGTGGTTGAGATACACAGACCTCTGATCCTGTTTGCCTTCTCTTTATACAAAAGAAGAAATAAGCTCTGACATCTTTCCTCCAATGATATGGTGCCCTAGAAGTTGTAATATGACTATGATGCCGCGTACACACAATCATTTTTCAGCATGAAAAAAAAATGTTGTTTTTAAAAAATGTCATTTAAAATTATTGTGTGTATGTGGACTTCACATAATTTTTCGGGTTCTGGGCTAAAACGACGTTAAAAACCTGCGCATGCTCAGAAGCAAGTTATGAGATGGGTGCGCTCGTTCTGGTAAAACTACCGTTCGTAATGGAGTAAGCACATTCATCACGATGTAACAGACAGAAAAGCGCGAATCGTCTTTTACTAACACGGAATCCGCTAAAGCAGCCCCAAGGGTGGCGTCATCCGCATGGAACTTCCCCTTTATAGTGCCCTCGTACGTGTTGTACGTCACCGCGCTTTTCTAGAGCATTTTTTAAAATGATGGTGTGTGGTGTAACATCGTTTTAATGATGAAGTTTGAAAAACTTCGTTTTTCTACATGCCGAAAAAAAAATTTCATGCTGAAAAATGATCGTGTGTACGCGGCATGACTGTCTAAAATGTGTCTAGGCATATAGAATTATGAGGGGGGGCAAACACACTTTAATAAATAGTCGATGTATTCCAATAGGGTTAATCAATCAAAGTTGACAACCCATTCAATTAATATGCTACACACAGGGAAGTGGATTTCAATAGATAGTTAATGTGACTCTAAACACTGGTAGAAAAAGTTTTGCTTACATCTATCTAGCAGGGTTACTTTGCAGTATATGCAAGAATACTCAGATCTCTGCAGTGTAAAGTTTTGTTTGTACTATACAAAAATGCTGTACATACAAAAATATTACAATATTAGGAATACAATACAAGACCGACAGATATACAGGTACCTATAACAAGGCAAATGCTACCTACTTCCTAGCAAATAAACAGAAACTATGGTCTGTAACAGTAGAACTACACTTAAAAGTTACTTAACTCAAGTCTCAGTGTGTTCATGATCTGCATAGAAATGAGGACTCAGGTTTAATAAGCAGTTGCTGAAGATCAAGTGAAAGCGTTCTTCTTCAATGGTTTCTTGCTGGTTACAGACTTTCCCTGGTTCTAAGGCACAATGGAGTCCTGTCCAGCTTATCCCTGACAACCTTTATACGTCAGGTTGTTTTCCAAAGTTACCAATAGGGATGAGCCGAACACCCCCCCCTGTTCGGTTCACACCAGAACCTTCGAACGGACCGAACGTTCACGCAAACATTTAGAACCCCATTGACGTCAATGGGACTCGAACGTTCGAATTCAAAAGTGCTAATTTTAAAGCCTAATATGCAAGTTATTGTTGTAAAACGTCTTTGAGAACCCGGGTCTTGTCCCAGGGAACATGTATCAATGGAAAAAAAGTTTTAAAAACGGTCGTTTTTTCAGGAGCAGTGATTTTAATAATGCTTAAATAAAAAAATAAAATAAATGAAAAATTCCTTTAAATATTGTACCTGCTGGATGTCTATAGTATGCCTGTAAAAATGTCTTTGAGAACCCGGGTCTTGCCCCAGGGAACATGTATCAATGGAAAAAAGGTTTAAAAACGGTAGTTTTTTTCAGGACTCCTGAAAAAACAACCGTTTTTAAACCTTTTTTTCCCTCGATTCACGGAGCAGTAGCTCAAATACCGTGGCAAGATAAAAAGTTGAAATGAACGCCATTTTATTCCCTAGGGTGTCTGCTAAAAAAAAAACATATATAATGTTTGGGGGTTCTGAGTAATTTTCTAGCAAAAGAATGATGATTTTTACATGTAGGAGAGAAGTGCCAGAATAGGCCCGGTATGGAGGTGGGTTTTAAAGCCCTGTATTGAAGTGGTTAAAGAGGGACTGATTGCTTTCCTTTCTTTTCCCTGCAAATCAATTGATAGTCAAAAGCAGCACACATTACACATTGTTAGGCACACAATTAACCCCTTAATTGTCCTTAGATGTTAACCTCTTCCCAGCCAATGTCATTAGTACAGTGACAGTGCATATTTTTTAGCACTGACCGCTGTAATAGTGTCACTGGTGATGTGGCAGTTAGTCAGTTCCCACAAAGTTTCAGTTAAGCCGGGTACATACGAGCCAAATGTCGGCAGACAACGGCCGGTTAAAAAAAACATGGCTAACATTCGGCCCGTGTGTTTGACGGTCTGTCCGACAGAAGCCAGACATTTGTTTGGCTTCTATCCGACAAGCATGCTGGATAAAGAGCAGCCAACCGACTCCCGATCAGTGATCTTAGCTAATGGCGGAAAGCTCTGATCGTAGTGTTCTGGCAGGGGGAGCGCAGTTTGCCATCTTCGCCCTGGGCACCGGATGACCTTGTTCCGGCACTGGCCATCCATGTACAGCTCCATCAAGCAATAATCTTTATTTAGCTCTCTGACTACCAAAATACAGTTCTGAAAAAGCCCAATAATGGCAAGCATTGCTTGCTTTCATTAGGTCTAAAGGATGACATTCACGCATCTTTAAAACTAAAGGAGAGGCAATGTTTTCCCACAAAACTAGATTTTGATGGTGTCATATCAGCAAGAAAGAATATATTTTACCCTTATGGCTTATATTTGAAAATTACAATTTTTAGTTTAGTAAGCACTCCACTACAGTGTGATAAATTACTTCATAAGACAATAAAAAGTAACATGCTTTAGAAAAACAAAATTGATTTAGGATATGTCCACAGAGGATGAAAAAAGTTTCACTCTCATTTAATTCCATTTACTGCTCAATACTGAATATAGTAAAAACAAAAGAGTCAGCCTACCCAATACTGATATTTTATGTATGAGTGGCAATAATTGGGTGGAATTACACACTGGTTCATATCTTTTCAGGAGTTCATAAACAACATCTCTAAATTGGAGTTCTCAATTGGCAGCTTTTGACTGTAAAGTGTCATGCTTCCTGCAGGCTCTATTATGTTAAATAAATATAGCAATCCACTACAGTAAGGTGTCCGTTTATGAAGCGGTGGAAAATATCCACTAACGAGTTCTCCAGCATTCACAGAGGCGATCGTTCTCCTCTTAGTGCCTGTTTAAGAAGAGGTGTAGATCGCTTCTCCTTTTGTGAAGTGAAGAAATCAAACAGTAGAGAACGCCCCCTGATACTGAAATCTTGTGAGACATAGCGAGATTACAGTACCAGAAATTCACTGACACACTCAAGGTGACCATTTATTAAGCAGTGATAAATTATCATTGCTCAGTACATGAACATCCTCAGAAGAGACCGCCCGCCTTATGTTGATAAAATAATTAGTCCCCCTACATAATACTGTGTATATATATATATATATATATATATATATATATATATATATATATATATATATACTGTATGTAGCGCCCATGTACTTTATAGTACTGGTGCTAGTCAAATTTAAGTATAGATCAGAGTGTAGTTAAACTCTGATCCAGATTGTTAGTAGCAAATTGCTACCTTTAGGGTGGCCACATCACATTGCCACAGCGTTATGGCCTACCTGGCCAGGGCGTGTGTGTCACGCAGGGTTCCTGGTTCTGGGACCATGTTGGCCCAGAGCATCTGAACCAGTGGTGGGGATCCAGTGAGCGACTGGGTTCCCTCTTTTGAAGATCCCAAGCTGGTTGCTTTTCAGTGGGGAGTCGGTTTGAGGAGTGCCATTGAGAGGCTGGCGGTCCAATAGGGCTTGGACGAAACCACCGGGGATCACAGGTAGCCAGACAATGCAGGACTGATCACCTGTCAGTCGGGACCTGGGCGACAAGTTGTAGGAGATCCAGACGTAACTCAAGTAAGGAGGCATTTCTCCAATAATTCAACCCAGAGGGGACATGTGGCAGAGGTATCTTCTGAGGCTCTTTGAGAGGGGTCTGTGGCAGAGACTTTCTCCCAAGTTCAAGTTCACCAAGGAGGGTCTGTGGCAGAGACTTATTCCTATAATTGTCCGAGTGATACTCCAGCGGCCGGGTCGGTGAGAGAGGCCTGTCCGGGTACACTGAACCCACTCCGGTGGGAGCAAGACTGTATCCTATCACTACGCCTGAATCTGATATCCTTCCTCCTTTCAACTTTACTTTCCTCACCACAAGTTTATTGTTTTTACCCGGCTGGGTAATAAATAGCACAGCAAAAGAGCACCTGTCGTGGACATTCCTTTACTTCTGTTTATGCACATACGCATTACTCGCCCCTAGAGAATTCGGAGGAGCCGCAAGGGTAACACGCCGCCCAAAAATCCAGCAGCTCCAATGGGGGTATAAGCTGGATTGGATCACCGGGACTGTGACCGCGGAGGAAGAGGCCCGATGGTCGGAACTCTTCCCAAATCCAGTAGTCGCTGATCCGGAGGTGGTGACTGTATCATCCAAGCTGACCCTGCTATCGGCTGCAACCCCAACCGTATCGCCGGAGGTAAGCGACAGTGATGATGACCGAGTGTGTGTGCCCTGTGTGGGAGCGGTTGTCGTGTCGGAGGCAACAGCAGCTAATGTGGTCTCAGTGTGGCACACTGATGCAAGAATGGGCCCCACTCAAGCCTTCTCCAGCTGTGGTCGAGGCCTGCCTGTGAGCAAGGAAGACACTGCTGATACCCTTGCCGGAGGGCGTGTATGCCTGCCTGCGGAAGAGTGTGATACAACGGACTTGGACTCTTTGTCTGATGATGAGGATGATCGGTGGTTTGAGCCAGAGTTCCCAGAGTCACAGTGGGGTAAAAGCTCCCGCACCAACAAGTCCCGTAGACGCAAGAAACGCTCCAACCATGTCGCACCAATTACAAATGTCCCGCAACTCACATGGGGAGTTGGAGCGCCAAGCACTAGTGTCACTAACCCCCTGCTTGCTCTTCTGCCTGTAGTGAGGAGAGCTCCTGAGGCTATCGTGTTACAAGGCCGCGGAGACCCCCGTTCTTTACCAAAGTTGGCCCGCTTACAGCGTATATTCATGAGAAGAGTGGCCACCGACTACGGGTGGAAATACCCATACGTGCCTCCAGCCCTTCTGCCCAAACTCGAAAAGATGAGAGAGGACTGGTACAAAGATGCAGTCTAGGAATGTCTGAATGTCCCCAAATCTGCCCGTGACACGGAATATGCGTTCATCTGTGTTGGCCACAGATTTGAAGATTGCTTGAGAGGCTGGAGTCCTGGCAGGTACATTTTTAGCAATAGAGTGGTGCTAAAATGTCCCGGGAAGGTGGATCGAGTCTTCTCTATTACTACTACTAACCACAGAGGGGACATTATCGCTCTGCCGGATCCAAGATACTACAAGTAGGCCTCATGCCTGCGTTGTCACTCTTATTTGCTGCTTTGATGAAGCTACGGACAAGAGTTGTTCTCCCCTTCCAGTTTTCGTTTTCATCCTGCCAGGGCCACACTTTGCTGTTTGTGCAGAACTTCGGGGGGTTTGATCAGTTAGATAGGGATAGGATCTTGCCGGCTTCTTCACAGCACCTGGAAAAAGAAAGAAGGGAGAGAGACAGTTTTTACTTTTTGATATAATAAATATCCCAAAAAAAGAATGGTCAAACGTTCCCATAGATACACTCCTAAACCTTGTGGGCAGTCTTCCCAGAAGAGTTGAAGCTGTTATAGCTGCAAAGAATGGGCCAACTCAATGTTGAACCCTATGGACTAAGACTGGGATGCCTTTAAAGTTTACGTGAGTGTAAAGGCAGGCGTCCCAATGCTTTTGACAACACAGCGTATATTTTTTACAAATTATACATAAAAGCAATATTTATACAACAATGTCAAAGACTGGTAAGATCATACCTTCCAACTTTTTGAGGTGGGAACAAGGAAAACCTATTAGCAAAAGTATGTAGCCAGAGGACACACACCCTGCCAGGTGAATTATCAAAAACAAATATCAGTTAAACCCACACATGCTTTTTTTTCCATTATACTGGCCTTTCCAATTTACAGATACAGCGATTTATAATTTGGTAGAAAGGTTTAGCACTGGGAAACACTGCTTGAAAGGGAAATTGTGAATTTTATATACAACTAGATAGATCAGACCAAAATGAAGAAGAAAGAGGGACTTTGTGCCAAATCATCGACAGACCCTCAAAATCAGGGACAGTTGGGAGCTATGTAAAACTATTTACATCAAGCAGACTTTTTTTCATTACATGTACTCTGTAACGGAATGGCCCGTGATACCCAGAGACTTTTGAAGGATGCGGGGTACTCCTGTGCCAGCTTCACTAATGACTCTTGGGTCTAGGGTCATCCTTTGTCCAATAGGGGCATTGGATGACTGAGAAATTATATCATGAATTACATGAGATGGGACAGTAATGATAATTCATGTATTGTAGGATATCTTGAAATATTACAAGTTGTTAATTCTGACCACAACAGGTCAATAGGAGAGTGTCTCCTTCAATGTGGAACTGTTGAGGTGCAAATTAAGTCTGCTACTGTTAAGCTGTTAATTGATGAAAGCTTGCTGTGATTGCATTCTATTGTCTATTGTGTTAATTAAGCCTGGCTCCTAAGATATTTTATAGTGCTATGCTAACTAACCCTGTATTGTGTGAAAGTTCTATTGATGATAATATGTGATGAGAATTAACACAATCTAAAAGGTCAGATGTCTGACCTATGTTCACTAAAGGAATGTGTATTGTGTATCAGGTGAGAATAGCTTGTCACAGAGTCAGAACCTCTGGGTAATGATTAGTAATTAGTTCATGTAGATTATCTGAATGTCATTATCTAAAGGAATGTGTATTGAAGTTCCTTGTGTCATGTTGTGGGTGGAGTTGAGTCATTGTCCAGATTTGGTTTCTAACTGTATATAACAAGCTGAGTTTACCATTAAAGTATTAATTCGTTTGGAACCAGAGAACGGAGCTTGTGTCTTGTTTGTCTGGGGAATTCCAATGGGTCCTGTCTGCTGGATTGTGGAGTGTCGGATAAGCTGTCTTGGGTTGGTGGAATGGAATATCGTAAACGGTGTTAACCCCTGACCGTTACATACTCTATATCTAACCGAATATTGCTCTTTAAAATACTATTAATGTTACTTATAATAAAATATTATCTGTAAACTACATGTATAAGCATGATCTCTGATTTGCATACCGGATGGTGGACAACTTGCTTCAGTGGGTCATTTCCTCTTCTTATAGACATGTATTTTTTGGTCCCTAGTCACAGGATATTACTGATCTGCACCCTGAAAAATATACTGCCTGTCCTTATTTAATTTCACCCGCCAGCTCCTCTTACTTTTGTATTTGTGATTCCACTGTGTAATTATAGCTCAGCAGAGATAGGCAGGGAAATAATGTTACCTCATTTACAATGCACTTGCAATCCATAATGTATATAATGCAATCACAATAGCACTCTTCTTCACAAGCCGTGTACTGAACATTACAAAGTGTATAACATCAAAGCCCTGCCATGGAACTTAATCTCAGAAAATAAATAGCAGGTTTTTTTTTTGTTGCTGCAATCAGACCTAAAAGTATCTCCCATTATAGGCAGCAAAAGAATTTCAAATCATAAGTGTATGTAAGTAATTTTGTTGGAAACAAAACCAGTAACTTTTCGCAGAACTCCAAATAATCATTTTTTGCTATTGTTTTCTTTCATGTATTCATTTCCTCCTGGTAATATTTCTATTGTCTCAGCATTTTAAGACATAGAGGGACTCGGGGATTAAAGTTTTTAAAAGAATTGTTATGCTGTCCATAACAACCAATTCGAATTTTCCTTTCATGAACCCAGCTAACAAAGGTGAGTATATATATGACCGCTTTTAATAGGCAACTCAAATAGTTATTTTAGCAAACACTCCTACTACTACATTGGTCCTTACATGGTCAGTTCGCAGTAATGACTCAAATTGACTATATTGTTACTTCATATAGAGCTTTCCTTTGGTGGTATTTGATCACCTCTGCGGTTTTTATTTTTTGCGCTATAAACAAAAATAGAGCGACAATTTTGAAAAAAAAAACAATATTTTTTACTTTTTGCTATAATAAATATCCCCCAAAAAAGATATAGTTTAGGCCGATACGTATTCTTCTACCTATTTTTGGTAAAAAAAAATCGCAATAAGCGTTTAACGATTGGTTTGCGTAAATTTTTTAGCATTTACAAAATTGGGGATAGTTTTATGGCATTTTTATTAATAATAGTTTTTTTTACTACTAATGGCGGCGATCAGCGATTTTTTTCGTGACTGCGACATTATGGCGGACACATCGGACAATTTTGACACATTTTTGAGACCATTGTAATTTTCACAGCAAAAAGTGCTATAAAAATGAATTGATTAATGTGAAAATGACAATTGCAGTTTAGGAGTTAACCACTAGGGGGCGCTGTATGGGTTAAGTGTGGCCTCATATGTGTTTCTAACTGTAGGGGGGCGGGGCTGGACGTGTGACGTCATTTATCATCTTTCCCTATATCAGGGAACAGACGATCAATGACACTGCCACTGTGAAAAACCGGGAAGGTGTGTTTACACACAGCTCTCCCTGTTCTTCAACTCCTGTGACCGATAGCGGGACACCAACGGCGATCGAGTCCGCGGCTGGGCTCTTAAAGGCAACATACCTGTACGTGCCTGTGCCCAGCCGTGCCATTCTGCCGACGTAAATCGGCGTTAGGCAGTCCTTAAAGGGACACTAAAGGCAGATTTGTTTTTTTTAAATAACAAACATGTTATACTTACCTCCGCTGTGCAGTACGTTTTGCACAGAGTGACCCGGATCTGTGTCTTCTGGGGTCCCTCGGCAGCTGTCTTGGCTCCTCCTCTCAAAAACTTTCCATGTTCATGCGAGCTCTCTCGCATGGTGGAAAGCTTTTGCGAGCGCGTTCCCGTGATGCATCGGCGGCCATAGCCGCCAACTGTATCACTCGGCCCCGCCCCCTGGCGCGCCGCGTCATCCGCTGTGATTGACAGCAGCGCCAGCCAATGGCTGCACTGCTATCAATCCGCCCAGCCTAGCCAATCAACGGCCAGGCTGGGAACCGAACAAGGAGCACGCGCCCGGTACTTTCAAATGGTGAGGTAAGTAAAACGGGGGCTCGGGGGGGGGGGGGGGGGGCGTTGCTGTCAGATGTTTTTTTACCTTAATGCATAGGATGCATTAAGGTAAAAAAACTTTTACCTTTACAACCCCTTTAAGTGGTTGAATGTCCTTATTTCTTCTGAGAAATCCTCACTTCCTGTTCTTCTGTCTGTAACTACACACAGTAATGCAAAGCTTCTCCCTGGTGGGGAGTGTCGTCCTCGCCCTCTCTCTTGGACTACAGGAGAGTCAGGACGCTCTCTACGTTGCAGATAGAGAAAGGACCTGTATGTTAGTAGGCGTCCTGACTCTCCTGTAGTCCAAGGGAGGGGGCGAGCACAACACTCCACACCAGGGAGAAAGCCTTGCATTACTGTGTGGAGTTACAGACAGAAGAACAGGAAGTGAGGATTTCTCAGAAGAAATAAGGACATTTAAAAGAAAAATGGAAGGATGAGGTAAGTGAAAGAGGACTGCACGAAGGTAAAGGAAGCTATTTAGGGAAAACAAATTGTACCTTTACAACCCCTTTAAAGTGGGAGTTAAGGCTAAAGAATGCTTCTCCCCCCTTCTCATACCCATGCTTCCTACAGTTTGTAAAATAGTTATGTGTGCTATCTTTTTTTTTTTAAATCAGTAAGTAGCTCAACATGGGGGCTGAATTCTCAGAGCTGTGACGTCACCAGCCGGCTTTAATTGCCTGTCCGTTGTTGGCGCTCTCTAGGGTTGCCACCTTTTCTTCAAGCCAAACCCAAACACTTTAGCAGCCTGGGACACCACTGGGTGCCCCAAGGAGAGTACTGGTGTGCATAGTGTGCCGCAGCAAACAGTATTTGTGGCCAAATTGTTATTGCCCCCCAGGGATGTCAAACCTCCCCCCAGACAGAACCCTGCAGCTGCCAGGTGGCAACAGATTTGTGTGTGACTATCTAGGTTACTTGGGGAGCCACAGCCGGTCTGAATAATATGTCTGGGTTTCAGCCCGCCTGAAACCTGGACACATGATTTAAAATCCGAATTGTCTGAGTGAATCCAGGACAGGTGGCAACCCTAGCTCTCTCTCCTTAGCTTCAGAAAACATATCACTGCGTTAAAGTCATAAAGAAGGTATTTACACAATATTAACAGTATTTTAGATACTGTAGGCAGCATGTGTGAGGAGGGGCGAAGCAGCGTTTTAAACCTTAGATATATTTGCCTATAGTTCCACTTTAGGTTGAAGACTTGGACGTGTTATTTGGATATACTGTATATATTTATTTTGTGGCCCCAACGAATCCCAGAGCGCTGCTTAGGACTAAGGATGAGCTTGGGCATGTTATTTGGATATACCGTATTTATATATAAAGCTTACCATTGCCTTGAATGCAGCCTCACCATTGCCATGAATGCAGCCTCACCATTGCCCTGAATGCAGCAAAACCATTGCTATGAATGCAGCCAAACCATTGCTATGAATGCAGCCAAACCATTGCAACCAATGCTGCCTCACCATTGCAACCAATGCTGCCTCACCATTGCAACCAATACAGCCTCACCATTGCAACCAATGCTGCCTCACCATTGCAACCAATGCAGCCTCACATGTGCCATAAATGCAGCCTTACATGTGCCATAATTGCAGCCTTACATGTTCCATAATTGCAGCCTTACATGTGCCATGAATGCAGCCTTACCATTGCAATCAATGCAGCCTTACCTTTGCAACCAATGCAACCTCGCATGTGCCATAAATGCAGCCTCACATGTGCCATGAATGCAGCCTTACCATTGCCTTACCATTGCCATCAGTGCAGCCTGATCGATGCCCATCTGCAGCAGAGGGAGGGGGGCGGGACGAGTTCCAACAGATTACAAACAGGAGAATCTCTTGTTTACTCTGTGGCCTCTTTAATACAAAGTCCCGCCTCCTATTATAGACAGAACAGTCGTCCAATGGCATCCCAGGAGACGGGACTTCCAATACAGATGCTGCTGAGTAAACAGGAGATTCTCTTCATGTAATCAGATGGCGCTTGTCCTGCCCCCTCCCTGTTCCCTCCAAGGCAGCGCCGATAAATGCGGTATATATCTTTTGTGGCCCTGGGGGCCACAAACAATATATATATCCAAATCCCTAGGGGGGCTATATTAAATCAACAGGGGAGCAGCATTTGGCCCACAGGCCGGACTTTGGACATGCCTGCTCTATGCAATTAAATATCTGCACATCAGTCTGACTTTTTCCATCGGAAATTCCGATCGTGTGTACAGGACATAAGCGTGTGTGACAGGAGGAGGAGTTGTTTTCACAAGGCATTCTGAGACATATAATCACAGGCGTGTGTGACACTGCAGTGGGGTCAACTTTTGGAGGTGAGCAGGCATTCCAACTATAGATGGTGTTCACTGAAGTCACTGGAAATTTATGAACTGCCACTGAAAGTTGGAATTTTGATATATTTGGACATGTTTTATTTGTTTTTGGTTGCGCTACACTATATTTTGTTTTGTTTGATATATTGAGAGTCATATATGGATACACTCTTAAGCCCTGTACACACGATCGGTCCATCCGATGAAAACGGTCTGATGGACCGTTTTCATCGGTTAACCGATGAAGCTGACTGATGGTCAGTCGTGCCTACACACCATCGGTTAAAAAACGATCGAGTCAGAATGCAGTGACGTAAAACACAACGACGTGCTGAAAAAAACGAAGTTCAATGCTTCCAAGCATGCGTCGACTTGATTCTGAGCATGCATGGACTTTTAACCGCTGTAAGTGCCTACAATCGATCGTTTTTTTTCTATCGGTTAGGTATCCATCGGTTAATTTTAAAACAAGATTGCTTTTTTTGTAACCTATGGATAAATAACAGATGGGGCCCATACACGATCGGTTTGGTCCAATGAAAACGGTCCATCAGACTGTTCTCATCGGTTTGACCGATCGTGTGTACGCGGCATAAGTGGTGTGGGCAACAATCATGTTAAGCCTATTAGTAGGCTAATTACATTATATATTGGTTTCACATTATTATATCTTTTTTTTAACTGTACTTTCAAAGTGCACAGTATATTTGCCTTTTGTAAATCAATATCTTGAATGGGCCTTAATGTTTACAAACAAAATCATACAAAATCCATAAAATTGCAGTGATATATCCATAAAAGCAATTCCATTGCTCTGGACTCTAATGTAAAGATTGCTCCTAAACCTATCCTACTATAAACACTGAAAAAGTATCAACATAATTAATTTACAATCTTTAGTAATAAAAAGTGAGAAGTCTTTTTTGCCCTTCTGCCCTATAATTGACAGCAGGGACATAGTGCACACAGTACAGTTTCTGTTTTTAGGTGGAAGCTCAACATTTTGGCACTTGCCTGGAAAAAGGAGGTCATATTAGAACAATTCTGTAGCTTAACCACTTCCATACCAGGTACTTACGCAGCTTCCCGCCCAAGCCAATTTTCAGCTTTCAGCACTGTCGCACTTTGAATGGCAATTGCGCGGTCATGCTACACTGTACCCAAACAAAATTGGCGTCCTTTTTTCCCCACAAATAGAGCTTTCTTTTGGTGGTATTTGATCACCTCTGCGATTTTTTATTTTTGCGCAACAACTAAAAAAAGGCTGAAAATTTGGAAAAAAAATTACGTTTTTATTTTTTTCTGTTAATTTTTTTGTAAATAAGTTTTCTCTTTCAATTACGGTCACTGATATGGCGGCACTAATGGGCACCGATGAGATGGCACTGATGGACATCGATGAGGTAGTACTGACGGGCACAGATGAGGTGGCACTGATTGGCGGCGCTGGTATGCGACACTGATGGGCACACGTAGGCGGCACTGATGGGCACACGTAGGCGGCACTGATGGGCACACGTAGGCGGCACTGATGGGCACACGTAGGCGGCACTGATGGGCACACATAGGCGGCACTGATGGGCACTCATGGGCGGCACTGGGCACTCATAGGCGGCACAGATGGGCACTCATGGGCGGCACAGATGGGCACTTATGGGTGGCACAGATGGGCACTGCTAGGTGGGCACTGGGCATGGATGGGCACTGTGGGGTGGCACTGATGGACACTGGGGTGGCGCTGATGGACACTGGGGTGGCGCTGATGGACACTGGGGTGGCGCTGATGGACACTGGGGTGGCAGCACTGATTGTTGCCAGTCAGTGCCCATTTGTGGGCACTGACTGGCATCTTTTTTCTTTATGGTTTTTTTTTTTTTTTTTTTTACACTTTTTTTTTTTTTTTTTGGCTTTTTTTTTTTTTTTTTCCCACCCTGGTGCTCCAGGGTGGGCATCCCTGGTGGTCCAGTGTGGCGATCCGAGGGGGGGCTGCGCTGATAAACAATCAGCGCTAACCCCCCCTGTCAGGAGAGCCGCAGATCGGCTATCCTCTACTCGCGTCTGTCAGACGCGAGTGAGGAAGAGCCATCGGCGGCTCTTCCTGTTTACATCGTGATCAGCCGTGGTTGGACACGGCTGATCACGTGGTAAAGAGTCTCCGCCGGAGGCTCTTTACCGAGATCGGAGATGCAGGGTGTCAGACTGACACCCCGCATCACCGATCGCCGCGATGCGCGCCCCCACGGGCGCGCGCGGCATGAAATCCTGCAGGACGTTCTAGAACGTCCTGTCAGGATTTCATAACCACTTCCCGGACGTAAATCGGCCATAGGCCGGGCGGGAAGTGGTTAAAGTGGAAGTAAAGGGAAAACCTAACTAACTCTAAACATACTCCCACGCCCATTCTAAACCTAAACTATGTAACCCTGTAAAGAAAAGATCGATATTCTGAAGCTGCTCTGGTCCGGTCCCAGGATGACCTGTCAGAGGTTGCTTCAGTATTTAGGAGAAGCAGTCGACAATGGAAGCCCCACAGTAAGTCTATAGGTGACATCACTTCCCAGGCATTTCTAATGCATGCAGAGGGCGCCACTGACAGGGCTATCCATGGCTCGGATTTCAGTTGATTCACCAGAAATCAGGCAAAATTTGCTCCACGTATCTCCAGCTTAAAGTGATTCTAAGGGCTGAAGGTTTTTTACCTTTCTAATACTTACCTAAGCCCAACCTTGATCCAGCAATGTGCAAGAGAGCAGCATCCCTCCCAGGTCTCTCCCTCCTCACTGGCTGAGATGCAGGAGCCATTTTCTCCAGTCAATCACAGCCAGAGAGGAGGGAGTTGTGGGGGGGGGGGCGTCTGAGCCGAGCTCTCTGTGTCTCATGGACACAGAGAGGCGGCTCGGGAATGAGCGTGCATGAGTGCCCCCATAGCAATGTGCTATGGGGGAACTTGGCAAAGGGAGAGGGGCCCAGAGCACTGGAGTAATAAAGTGAAGGTGTGTCATCAGCACACCAAGGATTCATCCAAAGGGTCCATAGCTTTATTTTATCAGTCGCATAATAAACATACAGCTATATGTTTATTATGTGACAACTTAAATAAATTGACCCTTTCGAGGAATCCTTTGTTTGCTGATGACACTCCTGCAGTCATAGCAGCACCCAGCATTACTGAATAACCGGTTTCTTGACCGTGTACGTCGGGAATATTGCGTTCAGAGCATCGGAGGGGGACCATTGCATAGAGCATGTAAAAAAAATCCTTTACAAACACTTTAAGGTAAAATATATCATTTGTTCTGTGAACACTATTTTATATTTTGTACCATATTTTTTCCTAGTTGTAGAGATGTGTAGATTAGCCAAGCTAATGAGATTAACTACAACGATCAATATTTTGCAAATAATGATTGAGACAAGATATCTCCCATACATACAGGGAGGCATTGTTTTCGGTGAGTCAGCTGACTCATACATTTCCATTGTGAGAAGGCGCAGTAAAGGACAGTAAAGGACAATCATTGTGTAGCACTGCAGAATAAATGTGATTAGAATAAAGCTGAGTATACATGCAGAGTTTTTTGTCATTCTGCCAGTTGACAAATGATGTGAATTCAGGAATTGCCCCACCAGGACAGTGTATTGTGACAGCGGGGGCTCCCTGAATACACTGATCAGCGATGCAAATGATTGGCTGCAAGCCACTGATTGAAGCTGTCCTGTTCGACAGAAGCCTATCTAACGATCAGCTTCTGTCTAACCAGGAGAGATGCACACAGATCGAAATTTGGCCAATCACTGCTGAACCAGCCGGATTTTGATCCGTGCATATTTCGTTTTAAATTTCTAATTTATACATGCACATACAGTTTTCCAACAGTGAACCAAAAACGACCTGTTGTGTTGTAGGACACTGTTTATACAATCGAGTTGGGTTTAGAAAAGTACAGAGTGCAATTCGGATGGTCACATCACATTTTCTAGACAGACCCTGATGCTCTGACTTGCACTTTGGAGCTGCAGGGTCATAATGAGCAGCCAAATTGCAGGATCCAGTCTAATCCTATTGTAATGCTAGATGATTGGCCAAATCTCTACTGAATCAGGCTTAAACAAGGCTGTAGTGTTCTGAATTGCTCCTGTGTTGCAGGTTACTAATAGGTAGATTCAGAAAGAGTTAGGCCGGCTTATCTACAAATAAGCCGACCTAACTCTGAATCTGCACCGACCTATGTTTAAGTGTATTCTCTAACAGAGATACACTTAAAAACATATCTAAGATACGACGGCTTGCGCCGTCGTATCTTAGATTGCAATTTTTCTGATGGCCGCTAGATGGCCCTTCCATTGCGGCTGGCGTAGATTATGTAAATGAGGGGATACGCCGATTCACGAACGAACGCCAGGGCGACGCAGTACTTTTACGCCGTTTACGTAAGAGATAGGCCGCGTAAAGTTAGTGCTAGGCTCTAGTGGAATAGTAATGTTAAGTATGGCCGCTGTTCCCGCCGCAAAATTCAAAATTTTTACGTCGTTTGCGTAAATTGTCCGCGAATCGTGATTTACGACGTTTACGTCCACGTCGAAATCAATAGGCCTGTATGGCCTACTTAGCCGCAATGCACACTGGGAAATGTAGTCGCTTGGCGCATGCGAAGTGACAAAAAACATCAAAAACGTGAGGTCAAGCCTCATTACCATGAAACACGCCCCCCAACCCATTTGAATTAGGCGCCCTTACGCCCGCTCGTTTTAGGCTACGCCGCCGTAAATTAGCAGGTAAATATATTGAGAATCATTACTAGCCTAGCTAATTTACGGCGGTGTAGCCTAAACAGGCTACGCTACGCCGCTGTAACTTTCAGCCATTGTACCTGAATCTACCTATATATGATCTACTCACTCATCTATTGTATTGCAGATTACTTCACACTTGTCAGGATATCTAGAGTTATGCATGCCCAGGTCATATAGGAACAGCAGTTTAAAAAAAGCTTTTTCCGTTTTGACAGAATGTGGAATGAACCGCAACCACTAACTTATAAGATGTAGTTCTGTAAATAGCAGCTAAGAGACTCCAATACACTCATAATAGGATGCATTAAAAGTCATGCAAGCTAACGTTTGTTAGAAGCAGTATAGCATATCAATGTTCTCACAAGTACAGGATTTTAAATAATACATTCTAAACATTTCAGTGTATTAAATTGTTAAAAGCTGTGAGCCACAAAGGGTCAGATGGTTAGAATAATTTTTAAGACCTGTGACATGTGATTGAGTTCACTGCTACTGGTAAAAAGTGAGCAAGTGAGGTCAGTGCTATTGTATACAGATTGAGACAGTGCAGTTAGCTGTGATCGGGTATGTCACCCAGGATTGTCAACCAGGCAGGTTGAGGGGCTCCAGGATGATTGTGTCATTTTGGAGGAAACTGTGTTTCCAGTTGGGGACCTGAAGCCTGGAGATTTCACAGCGATCTGGGTGGAAGGAGATCTCTAATCCTGGGACCAGGATTGAGGATTAGACAGGACACTGATTGTGCAGGTGTGTCTGGGTCTTTTGGTAGAGACAGGAAGACCGAGGTTCTGGGCTTATGTAAACGGCGTAGCGGGCGCAAGTACGTTCGTGAATCGGCGTATCTAGGTCAATTACATATTCTACGCGTAAATCTACGGAAGCGCCCCTAGCGGCCAGCGTAAATATGCACCCTAGATACGACGGCGTACTAACAATTACGTTGGTCGGAGGAAGCTGAAATTCAGGCGTATCTAGCTCCGTGAATAGCATGCATAGATACGACGGCGCATCTTTCTACTTACGCGGCGTATCTATAAATACGCCGACGTAAAAGAATGCTGAATCTAGCTCAGTGTGACTGCGGGGCCCAGAACATTTTTATTAAATTTGCTCGCCCATTCACAGAGAGAGGTAATTTTGTCCATACTTTACTTTGAATTTATTTAATACAGGGACCAAGTTGAGGTTCAGATAATCCCCTATTTTAAGAGAGACCCATATGACAATTGGCACAGTGGCTGCGTTTGATGGCATGGCACAGTGGTGACAATTGATGGCGTAGCGACTGCGTTTGATGGCATGGCACAGTAGTGACAATTGATGGCACAGTGACTGCGTTTGATGGCATGGCACAGTGGTGACAATTGATGGCACAGTGGCTGCGTTTGATGGCATGGCACAGTGGTGACAATTGATGGCACAGCGGCTGCGTTTGATGGCATGGCACAGTGGTGACAATTGATGGCACAGTGGCTGCGTTTGATGGCATGGCACAGTGACTGCGTTTGATGGCACAGTGGCTGCATTTGATGGGCACAGTGAGGCTGCAATTTTTTTTTTCATTTGTGCCCCCCCCAAAAATTTTGAGCACCAGCCGCCACTGATACAGAGTAAGTGCTCATTGAGTCTCTGACATACTAAATCACCTGAGACCTAAATCCCTTTATCAACTACTCCCTGCAAGCTCCTAATAGGCTAGCAAAAGTCAGCTGCATTTAATATTTTGCTCCAAAAGAAGTTTACATAACAGTGGCAGGTCACAGAATGTTTCCAGAGTTGATCAATTCACAATGTACGTATTACCCTACTGATGTTAATGAAGACCCAGCTACAGCAAAATTATAAATGTGCTTTGTGAGCTTCTTCTGAAAATTGACTATAGAATGTGTGCAAATATATGATGGGTATGAAAAATAATCTTTTAAAGTTATTTTTAGATCCTGCGCTTGTCTAATGCACACCAGTCCTGTGAATTCAAATAAACCTATTTATACCACAACTCTGCACATTTTGGATTACGATGTAAAGTCTCAGTAAAGTGAGCAGTCAAAAAACTTTTCTTTTCCGATTATAACATAAAACATTTTCTTAGTTTCCATTTCTTAAAAAATGCACAACTGTTCTTTCAAGGCTGATTCCATTAATAAGAGAAACCTAATTGCTTTGCTCTATTGCTAAGGGTTAAACAACTTCCAGCCGCACACAGATTAAGCGGCGTATTAAAACGATGAAACAAGCTGTAAAGTTAAAAGGGTTTTTAATCTCTTTGCCAACACACGGAGACATCATATTCCAGGGGTGCTTGGAAGAAAAAAAACGAAATCCTGCAGAGTCTTCTGGAGCAAATCTAACACAAGCCACCAGGGTAATCAACTTCCAATGACATTCTGAGTGAACTGCGCACAAATCTCCAATTACTTAATCCACCCACCCTAATTCTTATTTGCTGTTTTCATGGAAACATGGAAATGATTTTATGTATGTATCAGTTAAAGTTTTTAATTAGGCAGTGGGGAGAGACATACCAGTCTTGGACTTGGGCTAATCGGAACCTTTTTTGGCGAATTACAATTGTGCGATTCCCTTCAATATACAGTTGTGCGCATAAGTTTACATACCCTGGCAGAATTCATGATTTCTTAATTTTTCATACAGTATTAATGATAACACAAAAACCTTTCTTTCACTCGTGGTTAGTGTTTGGCTGAAGCCATTTATTATCAATCAACTGTGTTTACTCATTATGAAAACAGAAACTAGCCAAATGGCCCTGATCAAAAGTTTACATACCCTTGTGATTTTGGGCTGATAATATGCACACAAGTTGACACAAAGGGGTTTGAATGGCTATTAAAGGTAACCATCCTCATCTGTGATCTGTTTGCTTGTAATTAGTGTGTGTGTATAAAAGGTCAATGAGTTTCTGGACTCCTGACAGACCCTTTCATCCAGTGCTGCGCTGACGTTTCTAGATTTTGAGTCATGGGGAAAGCAAACGAATTGTCAAAGGATCTGCGGGAAAAGATAGTTGAACTGTATAAAACAGGAAATGGATATACAAAGATATCCAAAGATTTGAGAATGCCAGCAGTGTTCAAACTCTAATGAAGAAGTGGAAAATTAGGGGTTCTGTTTAACCCAAACCACGGTCAGGTAGACCAACTAAAATTTCAGCCACAACTGCCAGGAAAATTGTTCAGGATGCAAAGAAAAACCCACATATAACTTCAGGTGAAATACAGATCTCTCTGAAAACATGTTGTGTGGCCTTTTTAAGATGCACAATAAGGAGGCACTTGAAGAAAGTTTCTCCACCCCAAACTTGCTCATCGATGTCTTTATTTACCTTGATTTGTGCACTGGTCCAAATCATTTATCTTTAGGAGGGATTATGGTGTAGGGCTCTTTTTCAGGGGTTGGGCTTGACCCCTTGGTTTCAGTGAAGGGGACTCTTAAGGCATCAGCATACCACAACATTTTGGAGAATTTTTATGCTCCCAACTTTGTGGGAACAGTTTGGGGATGTCCCGTTCCTGTTCCCACATCACTGCGCACCAGTGCACAAACAAGGTCCATAAAGACATGGATGAGTGAGTTTGGTGTGGAGGAACTTGACTGGTCTGCACAAAGTCCTGACCTCAACCCCATTAAACACCTTTGGGATTAATTAGAGCGGAGACTGCAGACTAAGACTGGTATGCCATTAAAGTTCATGTGTGTGTAAAGGCAGGCATCCCACTACTTTTGGTAATATAGTGTATGTGTGGCCGCTGTTCCCAGCATAGGGTCTGGTGCGTTCCTGTTCACCGGTTCAGTTGTGAATCAGGTCCTAATTTTCACTTGGATTCACGCCTGGACCAAACCCAAACACGCACAGGACCCATTTGGAATGTGGACCGCGGCTGCCCCAGACCCGTGTGAAGCGGTCAAACTAGCATGTCAACCCGCATGACAACCCGCATCCAATTTACCCATACTATATGTGAATCCTAAATCGGGAATGCGCAGATTCCTGAATTAAATAATCATTCACAGAAAATAAAATGCTGCATGCCCATTTGCAGGAAAAGCAGAAAATTATGATTCGCCAAAAAAAAAAAAAAAAAAAAGATTCGTCAAATCCAAACCAGAAGAAGAAGAATAAGATGTCAACAGAGAAAAACAACAAAAGGGTACAGGCAAAGCATTTAATAATTTGTATTTAACATTCAAAGCCATTTATGTTGCTTTATTTTGATGAGAAATTATTTTGAAAAACACTTCCTGGCTTTTCTTGCCTTGGCAGATGTTTAATGTAGAATTTACCTTCTAGAATCTGCCCTTAGCTCAGGCATGCAGGCAGGAGGATGTGCTTACTGTACCTCCTCCCATCCTAAAGACTGCTGGGATTTAGAACATCATTTGCCTAGGCCTCGAAACTAGGAAGTAACTGAAGAAAAAAAAGTTTAACCACTTGCTTACTGGGCACATATACCCCCTTACTGCCCAGGCGAAATTTCAGCTTTCAGCACTGTCACGCTTTGAATGACAATTGCACGGTCGTGCAACGTGCTTTTTCCCCCCACAAATAGAGCTTTCTGTTGGTGGTATTTGATCATCTCTGTGGTTTTTATTTTGTGCGCTATAAATAAAAATAGAGCGACAATTTTGAAAAAAAACACAATATTTTTTATGTTTTGCTATAATAAATATCCAATTATTTATTTTTATTTTTAATATTTTTTCTCAGTTTAGGCTGATACGTATTTTTCTACATATTTTTAGTAAAAAAAATACTAATATTATATCGCCTACAAAATAGGGGATAGAATTATGACATTTGTCATGGATCTTAAGATATTAAAGTGTTTCTACTTGACATCTGTTACACAGGAGAGGGACATTCAATGCAAGGACACCGGCTATTGAAATGCTAAGTGGAACCAGCTAGAGAAATACCTTTTATTGTGCTCTGCAGGCTAAGAGCGGGTGTCGGAGACACTCCGTCTGGCTAAAAACTATGGATTGAAGGTTAATTGAATCTAGAATGTATGTGTGAAGATGTATGTGTTTATTGTTCTAAAGGTCAGAAGCCTCCTGTCAGCTGTATTGAATTAGCATTCTATTGTCTAAAGCAATGTAACCTCTCAGAGGTAGTAATTAAGTAGACCGGGTTATTGTGTACATTGATTACCCCCTGGGGCTTCTGTCTCAATACACAAGTCTTTCTATCCAAGCTATTGGACCAATCCCTGTTGACAATTTCAAGTCCTCATTTGCATGGTCAAGGAGGACTTGAGTGAAGACTGGATATACTTTACAATTGACCAATAGGAAAGGGGTTGTTGGGAGTGGGATGTTCCAAAATTCTGTATAAAAGTGTGCTGTGTACTTGAAAATAAAGAGTCCTGCTTGAACTTACATACAGCCTGCCTGGTGTTTGTTCTTAATGGGTCTGAATGGCACATAGCTGTAGTTCGGACCCCGGAACCTTGGATGACTGGACCATCAGACGCTGCAATCTGCAAGCTGACTCACTGGTAGCAGAGGAGTGTCGGGAGAGCAGGACCTGGGCGAGGAAGGATCTTGTCACATTGGTTGGCAGCGGTGGGATTTGCTCTCCAGTTACTGGGACAACTCCAAACCACCACCATGAATGACCAGCTATGCAGCCTGGAGGAGAACCATGCTAAAAGACTTGCTTGAGAGCCGTGGAGGAACCGGTGGGAAGAACAAGGCCACCCTGATCATTGCGCTAGCCGAGATGGATCAGAGGGATGGTGATGCAGGACCCCGGTCAGTTGAAGACTTGTTCCAGCAGCGAGTTCAACAGCGGTTGGCATTATATGGTGCGAACCCATCAGAGACCGCCATACAGAATACCATTAGAGACCTCCAGCGGCAGGATGAGAGAGAACGAGAGTGGCAACAGAGAGCACGAGAGCGGCAACAGAGAGAACGAGAGCGGCAAGAGGAGCTGGAGACCGCCTACAGACAGCTGCTAGACTCTGCTCAGCAGCAGGGTGGGGCTCCCGTTGCCTGGGACTGTCTGGGAGAAATAGCAGACAGTCAAAAAGATGAGGAGCAAATGGGGCCATGGGTGACCCTACGTTTTCCCGTTCTAACCGCACTGGAAGAAGCAGCGATGATACAGAGGGCACTGCGAGCGCTAGAATGCAAGAACACACCGGAGGTCCCCCAGGCAGCGAGACAAGCTAATAGCATGAAGGTCTCAGAAAGGGCAGTTGAGACAGGCGCTGGAAGGCTGGGAAATGATGATCAGCAGCAAGTCCAGAGTATCTCATCGGGTGCCCCAGCAGAAGCGCTGGCTACAGGGCAGAATGCCTCTGGCATCTGCCCAGCATCAGAAAAAGAGGGGGATCCAGAGAGTCTGAGAGAGGATCTGCGTGAGCTGTTGTCCCAACAGCAGATATCCCCACCGGGAGTAGAGGAAGCAATTCTCCCTCCCCAGCAATTGGACACTACCCCAATGTTAATCCCCCCAGCAGAAGTGCTGGCAACAGGGCAGAGTGCTAGCCATCTCTGCCCAGCTCCGGGACCAACTGTGGAGTTCCAGGGAGCCAGGGCGGTTGGCCCCCCTCCCCAGCAACAAGCTGAGGTAGTGAAGCTGTTACTCCCAGCTGAATCACTGGCAGCAGGGCAGGATGCTACTGGCTGCTGCACACCACTACAGCTTGAGCAGATATCGGTGGATGGGACTGTGGTCTCCACTCACAGCAGCCCAGCGGAAGAGCTGGCAACAGAGCAGAGTGCCCCGGGCCTCTGCTCTCAACTAACAGAAGAGGGGGTTCCTGTGGTAGTGGATGGGACTCCGATCTCCACTGACACAACCCCAGAAAATGGTGCGGCACTGAGACAGGAGGATGTCGGCTTTGCTTTGCAAGCACCGGGGGATTTTCACCTAGCATCAGTGGATGGGACTTCAGTCTCCACTGGTATACCCCAGGAATGGTGGCCAGTTGGCCCAGGTCCCCAACAGCATGATGAACTGAGCCCAGCCACCCTGTCTTCTCTCCAGCGGCTGAAAGGACTCCAGGGAGAAGGGCCAGTCCAGGCCTCTCCCCAGCGGCAGGCGTGTTCTCTGAGAGAGGCAGAGATTGGCTGGGTGAGTAATGCTCTGTTTGGGACAAGGTATCTGGGGTACTGGGTGGGTACCGGAATTGGGATCTCTCCCAGTGTTAGTCTCCTGCCAAAGGGGGAGATGTGTGACAGACCTAGCCGGGACAGGGGCTTTTGGAGAGGACTGAATGTGAGCCTCTTGCCGTCCGATTATGGGCCAGGACCTCAAAACAGGAAGGCAGATGGGTCATCCCAGCGGACAGTCCTGGAACCTTAAGACTACTTTTCCAACATCCTCGAGTTGACCCGTTTGGGTCCCACTGCGGCTGTTGGACTGTTTCCCAGGGGAAGTAATGTCATGGATCTTAAGATATTAAAGTGTTTCTACTTGACATCTGTTACACAGGAGAGGGACATTCAATGCAAGGACACCGACTATTGAAATGCTAAGTGGAACCAGCTAGAGAAATACCTTTTATTGTGCTCTGCAGGCTAAGAGCGGGTGTCGGAGACACTCCGTCTGGCAAAAAACTATGGATTGAAGGTTAATTGAATCTAGAATGTATGTGTGAAGATGTATGTGTTTATTGTTCTAAAGGTCAGAAGCCTCCTGTCAGCTGTATTGAATTAGCATTCTATTGTCTAAAGCAATGTAACCTCTCAGAGGTAGTAATTAAGTAGACCGGGTTATTGTGTACATTGATTACCCCCTGGGGCTTCTGTCTCAATACACAAGTCTTTCTATCCAAGCTATTGGACCAATCCCTGTTGACAATTTCAAGTCCTCATTTGCATGGTCAAGGAGGACTTGAGTGAAGACTGGATATACTTTACAATTGACCAATAGGAAAGCGGTTGTTGGGAGTGGGATGTTTCAAAATTCTGTATAAAAGTGTGCTGTGTACTTGAAAATAAAGACTCCTGCTTGAACTTACATACAGCCTGCCTGGTGTTTGTTCTTAATGGGTCTGAATGGCACATAGCTGTAGTTCGGACCCCGGAACCTTGGATGACTGGACCATCAGACGCTGCAATCTGCAAGCTGACTCACTGGTAGCAGAGGAGTGTCGGGAGAGCAGGACCTGGGCGAGGAAGGATCTCGTCACAACATTTTATTTTTTTTATTATTATTTTTTTTACTAGTAATAGTGACGATCAGCGATTTCTGTCAGGACTGCGATATTACGGCCGACACATCGGACACTTTTGACACATTTTTGGAACCATTCACATTTATACAGCGAACAGTGCTATAAATATGCACTAATTACTGTATAAATGTGACTGGCAGGGAAGGGGTTAACACTAGGGGGCGAGGAAGGGGTTAATGTGTGCCCTGCTAGGTGATTCTTACTGTGGGGGAGGGGACTGACTGGGGGAGGTGACCGATGGTTGTTCCTATATACAAGGGACACGCCATCGGTCTCCTCTCCCTGACAGGATGTGGATCTCTGTGTTTACACAGAGATCCCCACGTCCCT